>NC_084881.1:5588750-6207000 GCF_023558435.1 Drosophila sulfurigaster albostrigata
GCAAAAAAGAAAACCGCTTTGAATCACTCCTAGTACGCCAATAATAAACCCAGCGGTGTGAAGTTCCAAAAATCCACCTTTTCCAAAGGTTTTATCATTTTCACAACTTTTCCTTCTTTTTATTCACTAAATAAATATTTATAAATGTAAAGATGCAAGGATAATATGGAATAGGTAAATTATGAATCTTGAACTGAAACTACAACTGCGACTGTCAATCTTGAACTGAAATTTAAACTGAACTGCGACTTTCGATCGAACCTCTACTTCGTTATCGGTTGTAGTCACAGCCGGTTATTCATGTGCCTTTTCAACATAATTGTATCAAAAATCCTCATGAGTACGGATGTCAAAAACGCACATATGGGTGTCGAAAAGGAAAAAAAATCGTTTTTCCATGAAAACGGTCGTACTTTAAGAGAGATTTCTGAGTCTAATATGACTCTTTTCTGACTCAGAAACATATAAGTGCTTTCACCCTTCCAACAAAGCATGGAAAATCCTCAGACACTGCACATAAAAGTTGACTTTTTAGGCACTGTATGGATAAATTTAACTTTATATAATTTTTATTTAACTCAACAAATTACAATATAAGAAAAATATTAAGAATTTGAAGAAAAATTTTGAAAATTTTTGAAATATAAAATTATTAAAAACTTAAAAAAAATATTAAGAACTTAACATTAATTTTTAAATTAACTTAAAGTTCTCCACTTATCACGTCCGACTTGCAAGGCACGTAATGCAAAAACGAAATAAATTTATTTTAAGCGCGATTTTTGCTCTGTTCTTACTTAACTTAACTCCGAATATGCTCAGACAATAGACAATTTTATGAGTCGAAGTTTAGAATGTACCGATTGCGCTCTAAAAACGATCTTATTTATGTGCATGCGCAGAAAACGCTCTTAAGTTTGGCTCTTTTCGGACATATAATTTCAAGCCCTCCTAACTTTGCTTGCTGGGATACTAAAGAGTATGGGTGTGATATGATCTTACGCAATCAGGTAAATCCGGTGTTGGTGGATACGTCACAACACTCGATAAAAATTATGACGCTGATGCTGATAACATTTGCTCATTAGCGATCATCTATACAATTTAAATTATACAACTATTGCTTGGCGTATGCATGATGACTTATGGAATCACTTTATGTATGATTAGTTAAAATGACATTTTAAAGTACTTGTTATATGTTACCTAATTAATAACACAATTCAAGAAGAAAATTCAAATTTTTTGAGAAATTGCAAATATGTTTAATTATTTTATGAATTAATTTCAAGAAAAACCATCTATTATTTATTTATCCATTTGTCAAACTATCAACACGCCCAAATCATTCATTCCTTTAGATCGCTAGATGAATCGTCTTGTAGAAAGCTTCTTGCATCGCATCGCGTAATTTCTCTAACGCCTACTTTTCTCGAACATGTGCAATTTTGTGTATCATGCGTCATTTGTATTGTGAGTGCTGTACAAGAAAGTTGATTTTTTCCTGCGCGTTTTATAAAACAATCAGAGGTAAGTTTATATTTTTTAACTACTATTCTAATCTGATTAAAATTAAGAAATATATTTGGATTTGTATTTATATTTACAGTTTTAAGGACCACGAAAGAGCTATTTTGGATGATAAAATAGAAACTACAATGCATTGTCAGGGCGAAGAATATAGAAAACGCCGAAATAAATAAATTTTTTCTTTTAGCTATTACATTATTTAGTTATAAGTAAAACTGTTTAGATAATATATAATTTTAAGTACTCATTGTTTTAGTTTAAATAAATTTAATTTGAAGTATAATAAACATTCTATGTACTGCATTTATTTTTGAGCGTATTTTTATTTTACATATTCCGAACTACGCATTAGAATCTAAACGCAGATTTTCTGCAAGAGCTGGACCACATATTTTCTACAAGAAACGTCAAGTACAAATTCTGCCAGCGCAGCCGAGGGAAATTTAAATTTCCCTTTGGCAGAATTTATACTTGATGTTTCTTAAAAATCAATTCCGCGTATACGGCAAGCTGAAAGGATAAATTCTTTTCTCATCTTGTGTCTACACAAGACGTGACTGGAAGAAAACTTGTATGTTGTCTGCTACTAAAACACAATTGGGATACTCTAGTGTCTAATTAGACACCCGGGTGTTTAGACAACATGGATGTTTTTCAAAATTTGAACTCATAAAACACAAGCCAATTCGTCATGAGTGCAAAATGATCGCGTGCACGAAGAACAACCATCGTCAAGACACAAGTGTCTACAAGCCGAGTGTCTAAAATGATCGGGTGCCGAAAAGGCAAATGCAAGAAAAGCATTGAGTATGACAATCACTCAGACTCGCAGTACCCATACGATTTTGAGTGTGTGTTACTCGGATTGCGAGTGCTGAGTAGCACCGGCACCCAAAATTTACGGGGTGAGAGTTGAGTGTCGAAATTTGCACCCTCGACGATGTCTGACTCACAACCACCATCAATCTTCTTTAAAAATTATAGAATGTCGTACTTACAATGTTTGTTAGTTTTGTCCAGTTTGACTATACATTACTGCTAAACACTTCTCTGCATATTCATAACAGAAGTAGCAGATACTAAGGCCAACGTTACCAGATCCTTGCATATATCATAACGAAAAATTTAAACGTTGGATTGTTGTTAACTACTACTGACAATAAAAACAACCCCAAACTGGATTCTTAAAATTAATGTTTTGTTGTGTACGAGTATGCCCTCAAAATAGGCATTTAACTATACAGTGTTTACTTTTAAAGTCAAATTTATTAGGGATTTGAAACTGTATATGTATGCAGAGTGGAAATTCAAAAAAGTTCTGTATAGTGTTTAAAGAGATTGAAATTCACTTTTAAATAAAATATATTACCGTTACTTATAGTTCCAGATTTTTAAAGTTTTCTGTTTTTGAGACTCCAGAAAAAGATTTCTTTTATTTTGTTATTGAAATAGCACACGTATTTCAAGTTTATAAAATTCCTTCATAGTTAGGAAACTAATCTGAGATTTTTGCATATTAATATTTATACACATATAACACGTGGGCTGAAAAGTCCCGGGCCTTACACATAGGTGGGGCTAGTTTTATTGCAGTCACCTTTTTTTCAGTTAATACAATCCTTCAGAAGACAGCTGCTAAAATTTCATGATATTCTATTCATTAGTTTGTAAGTTATTGAGCTAAGAGTGACACTACTTTTGCTATTTTCAAAACAATGGATCAAAAGCAATTTCGTGTTCTAATCTTACACTGCTTCTTGATGGGGAAAAATATCGTTCAAGCACAGCTTTGGCTTGAAAAGTGGGGGACTCCTCTCCATCAGAAACAACAATTAAACGTTGGTTTGCTGACTTCAAACGTGGTCGTAGAGACACCGATGATGCAGACCCCAGTGGACGTCCAAATGGGAAGGTCACACCAGAAAACATCAAAAAAAATCCACAAAATCGTTTTGAATGATCGAAAATTAAATTTGCGTGAGTTAACTAACATCGTAAAGATATCAAAAGAACATGTTGGCCTAATATTGCAGGAACATTTGACTATGAGAAAGCTCTCTTCAAAGTGGCTGCCGCGTTTGCTCACTTTTGACAAACAACAAGAATGTGTTCATGATTCAATGACAGCGACAAAACTACATGAATTTAACTTCGAATTGGTCCTACATCCACCGTATTCGCCAGATTAGGCTCCCAGAGACTTCTGGAGGTTCGCAGTCCTGAAAAAATATTCGAAAAATCGTTCTAAAAAATGTATATTGAAATGTTTGCGATGCTCTTGATAAAGATTAAATTGATGAGTAACGCCAATTTTCATCCAAAAAGCGTGTTTTCTTTGTTAGGCCCGGGACTTTTCAGCCCATGTGTTATGCAATATGAATAAAACCACGAAAGTTAAGTGCACAGAAATGTTGAACAGCGAGTTATATTTCTAATTTTTTAATAAATTTAAAATCTGTGTTCATGAGGCCATTATTAAATGTTGTGATATACTTATAAACAATGGTGTTATTAAATAATTAATTGAATCTAATAAACGACAATATACATACTTATTATGCAGTGAGTAAGTTAATTATGTTTGTTTGTCTTCGGCTTAAGTTTTTTAAATGCTAAGAAGTGTAATTAATAAAAATATTCGCAGTGCAAATATACGTCATTATTTGATATTCTCTTAAGGTGATGGGAATCAAGATGAGTAAGCTTCCATAAGTGGCGGTACATGTAACAAAGAAGAGGTTTCCTGAACTTATACCTTATTATAGGTTATAGGGATAGATAGTTGGATATGCGATGGGAGGATATGCGGCATTGGAGGGATTTGCGTCTTTGGTGGGATATGCGTCGTTGGTGGGATATTCGGCGTTGAGGGAATATGCGGGAGGAACGGTTTTTGCAATGATTCTGCTGCTGCTGATGGCGGAGTCAATACGCGACCGTTTCCGCAATCCATTTTCATATGTGTGTATAGTGAGAATATTACATAATAAGTGCAGCTAATCAGACCTGTAAGTGATTCCAAATATGTACATGCAATGTTAGAACATTTATCTATGCTATACTCTTTAATGTTAAAATCTGTATCTACAAGTTCATATTTTAATACATAATCAGGAATACTACAGATATGCATAAACAAATGAACTTACCGGTAGGAAATACTTGGAGTAAGAAGATTAAGAAGTTGTGTGAACCAGCAACAAAGTCCCACAAGCATATCAACAATTGGTAACAACACCAACAGTAGAGAACACCAACCAGGGCAGCAACATAGAATGTCGATTCTGTTTGACAATTTCAATAAATTAAAAAAATATATACTCGTATGAACTTGCTACATAAAAAACTAATTGTTGACGATTCATACCTGCTTTATTCCGTATATGAGTAAGCCTGATATCAGGACTTTACCAACTTCGAATTGGTCATATGATGGTGACTCTTTGCCATTTTCTGCTGCCACACCTTCGCAAAAAAGAAAACCGCTTTGAATCACTCCTAGTACGCCAATAATAAACCCAGCGGTGTGAAGTTCCAAAAATCCACCTTTTTCCAAAGGTTTTATCATTTTCACAACTTTTCGTTCTTTTTATTCACTAAATAAATATTTATAAATGTAAAGATGCAAGGATAATATGGAATAGGTAAATTATGAATCTTGAACTGAAACTACAACTGCGACTGTCAATCTTGAACTGAAATTTAAACTGAACTGCGACTTTCGATCGAACCTCTACTTCGTTATCGGTTGTAGTCACAGCCGGTTATTCATGTGCCTTTTCAACATAATTGTATCAAAAAATACTCATGAGTACGGATGTCAAAAAACGCACATATGGGTGTCGAAAAGGAAAAAAAAAAATCGTTTTTTCCATGAAAACGGTCGTACTTTAAGAGAGATTTCTGAGTCTAATATGACTCTTTTCTGACTCAGAAACATATAAGTGCTTTCACCCTTCCAACAAAGCATGGAAAATCCTCAGACACTGCACATAAAAGTTGACTTTTTAGGCACTGTATGGATAAATTTAACTTTATATAATTTTTATTTAACTCAACAAATTACAATATAAGAAAAATATTAAGAATTTGAAGAAAAATTTTGAAAATTTTTGAAATATAAAATTATTAAAAACTTAAAAAAAATATTAAGAACTTAACATTAATTTTTAAATTAACTTAAAGTTCTCCACTTATCACGTCCGACTTGCAAGGCACGAAATGCAAAAACGAAATAAATTTATTTTAAGCGCGGTTCAGACAATAGACAATTTTATGAGTCGAAGTTTAGAATGCACCGATTGCGCTCTAAAAACGATCTTATTTATGTGCATGCGCAGAAAACGCTCTTAGTTTGGCTCTTTTCGGACACATAATTTAAAGCCCTCCTAACTTTGCTTGCTGGGATACTAAAGAGTATGGGTGTGATGTGATCTTACGCAATCGGGTAAATCCGGTGTTGGTGGTTACATCACAACACTCGAAAAGAAATTATGAGTGGACAGGCACGCACATATGTACATCAGAGAACGGCACGGGTATACACACTCAACGGGTGCACCCGTTACTCATGTGCCTTTTCGGTAGCCTGTGATGTCATGCGCGCGAGAAAAGCGATGCGAAGCGATGAGCAAAGCGAGAAGATGTCAGAGTGAGAGCTTTGCGAGAGCGATCTACATTGTTCTATTTTTCAGTTATTAATATGATGATGATGGATTTGGACGAAGATTTTTTTGCTTGAAGTGCAACATTTAACTTTGTTTTAAAAAAAAGTGGCGTCCACCCGCTTAACTGCAGTAGAAACGAAAAAGGAGAGTTCAAAAATTTATATAATGACTTGAGAAACCACCCAGAAAAGTTTTTTAACTATTCAAGGATGTCTATTTCAACTTTTGACTATATATTAAATAAAATTAGTAGTCGGCTGGAGAAGCGTTGGCCAAATTTTTAAAATAAGCGGTAATTAAATCACAGAATGCAACAAAACAATCGTACGCTCTGAGAGAGTTGAAGCGATAAAGCAGGTTGCAAACTGCTCTCTCGCTTTGCTCTCGCTTGAACTCGCAACACTCTGACATCTTTCGAGCGATTGCATATGAAAAAGGTTGCAATGGTTTATCGCTCGTTCTCGCCCAATATTATCGCATCGCTTCTCGCGCGCACTCTGACATCAGCCTTACACTCGCGAGTGCGAGTGGCCAAAAATACACACACTCGCGAGCCTTATACATGAGCAATAAAGTGTATCGCGAGCACACTCGCGAGTGCGAGTGCCGAGTGCGAGCCTTACACTCGCCAGTGCGAGTGCCGAGGCATACTCGGCAATTTGCGATCGGTGATTCTATGCACTCGGGTAAAGCCGGTGCCGGTGGTTATGGGTAAAAAATTATGAGTGGACCGGCACGATTGTATGTATGTACATACATATGTACGTTTGTGTGTATGTATATTGAGATGCAAGAAATGCCGTCGGCTTTTTGTATTGTTCTTGTTATTGCTGGTGCGCTGTTGTTGCACTCATTTTATTTCTTGAAAATTTACCAACCTGACCTGACCCGACAAAATGTAACGCCCATTCATACCTAATTAATATTATAATTCAATAGGAAATGTGGAAAATCCGGGGTTTGTAAAGTGAAATTTTACCTGTTTTATGAGTTTTTGGGTTTTTTATATTTATCAATAACCGGAAAATCCGAAATTTTATTACCTGTTTATAACACTATTGTAAATGCCTATTACAAAAGGGTATTTTGCAAATTTGTGCAATTTCCATAAATTTCAGGAAAAACCACCTGATATTTTATTTGACCATTTGTCAAAGTAAAAAAACACCCAAAAATCATTCAAAGAAGTCAAAAGTCATAAAATCTACCCGCGAGCCGCGACACGCAAGCATCAATAGGGGTGGGGAAAAACCGAGTATTTGCTCAGACACTCGCGAGTGTCTGATCAAACACTCGCGAGTGTCTGAGCAAAACACTCGCGAGTGTCTGAGCAAAACACTCGCGAGTGTCTGAGCAAAACACTCGCGAGTGTCTGAGCAAAACACTCGCGAGTGTCAGAGCATTTCGTCAAGAGTGTCTAAAATGATCGGTTGCACGAAGAGCAACCACCCGCGAGACAGGAGTGTGTACGAGCCGAGTGCAAGAAAGGCTCGAGTATGACAATGACTCATACTCGCAGCACTCGCATGATTTTGAATAAGTGTGTATCTCTCACTCGTTTTGCGAGTGCACGAGTAGCACTCGCACTCTTAAAAGTACGGGTGTGAGTCGAGTGTCGAAATTTGCCACCCGTGACGATGTCTGGTATACACACGCAACCGGTGCACCGGTTACTCATGTGCTTTTTTGATACATTTGTACTCATGAATACCGGTGCCTAAAAAGGCTTTTACTCATGAGTATGAGTATCAACAAAGACCCGACAGTTATTGTGCAAGTGCCGAGCCGTGACACACAAGCATCAATAGGGGTGGGGGAAAAACACCCGAGTATTTGCTCAGACACTCGGGTGTCTGATCAAACACTTGGGTGTCTGAGCAAAACACTTGGGTGTTTTTCAGAATTTGAGCAGTCATGAGTGCAAAAATGATCGGTTGCACGAAGAACAACCACCGGAAAGACACAAGTGTCTACAAGCCGAGGGTCAAAATTGATCCGGTGCCGAATAGGCAAGTGCAAGAAAAGCCTGAGTTTGACAATCACTCAAACTCGCAGTACTCGCGTGATTTTGAGAAAGTGTGTATGTATTTCTTACTCGGTTTGCGAGTGCTAAGTAGCACCGGCACTCAAAAATGTATGAGTGTGAGTTGAGTGTCGAAATTTGCCTCCCTTGACAAACCGCATCATTAAAGCAGATGTATTTAATCTAAATAGGGTATGAGATTATCGATTTCCAGCGAGCTGCCCACCTCTTCGTTTTGAACAGTGCTGCCAACTCAATCGAACTATCGAATGAGCGCTATATCTATCGATATTTCTGCATTCTTCAATTTCTTCGCCACCAATTCCTATACTTGTACAAATTACATACTACAATAATGAGTAATACTTCTATTTCTGAAGCAAGATTGATCGACGTTTCTATGATGATATAAATATTGTTTGAAATGTAAAAATGCAACTTCAACATATCAAAAAATATTCATTGACCAAGTAGTGACCCAGATAAAAAGTTGGTACTCATTGAAAAATGCAGTAAAAGGATGAATAGTCACAAAGAACATAAAGCAAATTGCGCGATAATTATTACTATAACATTTATCGTCGCCTTTTTCCTATTGAACTCCTTATGTAGTTAAATCAAAGACCCAATTTGTTTGTGTACTTAGCACACAATTGAATTGCATTGGAAGGAACTGACTTTGATCTGGATATTTGCTTGGGCTTCGTTCTCATCGGCAATTGTTTTTCGCTTAACTTTACTTTTTCATAAAAACAATGGCAAATAGTTGCCAGCAATTATTTCAAATTTCATTTACATTTTCGCCGTAATATTTGAAAAGTTTTTAGCTCTTTTTTATGGATTTTTTATTTCTGTTTATGAAACATTTTCGGCAGCAAAGTTGAAAACAAACTCAAAAATAAAGTTGCGTACATACAAAAAGGCCAAAAGCAAACAGAAAACTCGATGGCTTCTGTTATAATAATAACAACAACAATAACAACAGCGCTCACACAGAAAGGAGAAAGGGAGAGAAAGAGAAAAAACCATTGTTGATAGTCGGTTGCCTCTTACTGCTTGCTTACTTGCTGGCTGCCTGTCTGGGTTGTTAAAACTGTTCATTTACGAGTAGTTCAAAAGAGTTTTAAACGCTTTCGCTGAACACACGCGCTTACACACAAATACTTAAATGCAAACACACACACACAAACAATCTCATATGCATGTATGTATGTATGACAGGTGTTGCTGGTGGTTGTTGGTGCTACTCAAGTGGCATTAAACTTCAACCGACGCGCTCTCAATTTTAGTTAAGCAGCCTTTTAATCAACAAACTGTTGAGGCAGCAGGCGGCCACACCTTCGCACCAGCCACGCCCACAGCACACACTTCCCTCTTCACCTCCCTCTCTCCCGGCTTTCTACATTTTCGGCGAAAACGCCACACTAAATTGCCAATTTTACCATATCGGCAGTTTTGTGAGCAATCAATTTCGATGCAAATGCACTTGTACTTGACGACTAAATGAATGAGGCAAGGCTGCGGCCGATGCAACGTGGCGTATGAGTAATGTACCAGGCTGGCAGGCTCTACCGCATTGACGATGCCAATGCCAACAAGAATGTGCTAGGCAGGCGAGCAACTGGATGAGGATGCGGATGAGCACGACACAAAGGCTGAAAACACACGCATCATCATCACTCACAGCAACATCATCAACAGCAGCAACAACATTACACAACATTCTATTGAGGACTTCCTAGAACCCAAAAGGTACGAAAAGCTTTGCAGCAGACAGCTTCTGTCAGTGTTCGTAATGAACACTTTAAATATTAACTTTTTTCCAAAAAGTTAATGAAGCATTTTACTTAATTATTCACAAGTAAAATGCAATTAAGAAAAATTCAATTTAATGCTTAAGACTTCAATTCTAGCAAGACTCATAAGGGAACTGAAATGTTATTTAATTTATTTAAAAATAACCAAAACGAATGCTTAATGTCTGACCTGATTTCTCGATAATGAATGCATATCTTTGTCATTTATCTGTAACCGATGCTTTCCTTCAACTCAAATGTATTTTTTATATTAAATGATGTATACTTAAAAGTTGCGTATCGAGCGCTCAGCCATTATATATAATTTTTCACCTAGAAGGCATAAACACTTTTAACTTTCGCCGTTGAACCCGTTTAACGGGCATATTTTCAGCTCGTTACGCATTTCATTTAAATTGAGCGCAACATAAAATAAATAAATAAAATAAGTATGAAAATTACACATGCATTGAATATGCAGGTTTCAGAGATATCCTGTGTTTAACAAAAGAAAATATTGCATATCATTTTTGACACTCGAAATCAATTTAAGAATGTGTAAAACAATTTTCACCTTCTTAAATTTGGGTTCGAATATCCAGATTAATTGGGTCATTTAAGTCTCCTCTCTGAGTCTATTTCGCTACAAACAGGGTATAGATAGAGCAGAGAGCAAGTTGAACAAGAAGACCAAA
The DNA here is from genome assembly GCF_023558435.1 of Drosophila sulfurigaster albostrigata. Classification (NCBI taxonomy): domain Eukaryota; kingdom Metazoa; phylum Arthropoda; class Insecta; order Diptera; family Drosophilidae; genus Drosophila; species Drosophila sulfurigaster. The sequence goes on from NC_084881.1 coordinate 5,599,462, forward strand.
TAAATGAGTTAACCGCATGCGTTCTGCAAATTGATTTTTAACAATTAATTGTCAGTTGTTATTGCTGTTATTATGGTCGTTGATGTTGGCTTTGTTGTTGCTGTCGGTGTTGCTGTTGCTTTTGCTGTTGCTGTTGATGTGGATGTTGCTGTTGCCATTTAAAACGCATCAAAAACGCTTGCGAAAAAATGCGAAATATTTCAACAAATTTGCACAAGCATTTTTCATATTTTTATGGTCCTCCAAAAGTTAACCACACACACGTACACACACTCAGGCAACCAGAATGCAACCACTCCCCGCCCCCGCCCCCCACGATCTATGCAGAGCGAGAGGACCATTAAAAGTAAGCCGTTTGCGTTTAATTATTTTATAAGCCTATTATTTAAAAACAAAAATTAATTTCCAACAATTGTTTATTACGATTGTTGCTTTGTCGGCGTAAGTGCAAATGTGTGTGTGTGCGTGTGTTGAGTGTCATTGTATGTGTATACACATACATATATACATACATACTTTATGTATGTTCGTAGTCGCATGTTCGTAGTTGCATTAAACTTATGCGCATTGATTTCATGTGATTTCCTTGTTCGCTGAGTGTTGGCATTTTAAATGCGCTTAAACTTAATTTTTATTGTTGTCGTGATTTACCCGCACTCATCATCATTATACCCCAATCACCATCCCCCCTCCCCTCGTCGCACTCGATGTCTGACTCAACCTCAATCTCTCGGCATGTGCGTGTGAGTGTTGCATTTTTATTTTAATTAAAAAGTCGCCGGCACAAAGCGAACCAAAAGGATGCAGCAGGAGCAGCATGAGCAGCAGCAATAGTAGCCGGAAAAGTGGGATGAACAGCGATGCGGTGTTCATTGAAGTGGCCATCAGTCGATGCCAAATGTATTTATGGCTTCATTTTGTTGTTATTTGTTTGCCGTTGTCGGTCTGTTGATTTGCTGTTCCTTTGAGAATCGCGCTAGTTGACGACTGCAAAAAAACTCAGCTTTCCTTTTTCACCTTTTCCCATCTGTATGCCATCGAGTGGCTTTCCACATCCAGCTGTTGATTATTGACGAATCCTTCAATCGCACACTTATTTGCCGTACACTGATACTCCATTAAATTTGTAATTAAAACCATTTTTCGTCAATTGTCATTCTTTTTCCCAGCATAATTCATTGGACACAAGGCATGTTGCCCCGCATCTTCGAATGCGTTGCATTTTCATAAAAAATATTTTGATGTCGATTAAGTTATACAATACATGCCGTTGACATTTCTCCACTTCCAAGAGATTTTATTGATATGTCCACATTTAATTTGATTATTTATTTTAAATAATGTCAAAGTTACAAGTTTTATCAATGCTTAATGAAAACAAAACTACTCGAGCTTAACTTCTTTGCGAGTTTCAGCACTGTGCATGAATCAATCCTGACAAAGAACGTTATTTTACAAGTAATTATGGGTAAAGTGAAAAAAACATATACCAAAATATTTATATTTTTGAGTAAAGATGAATTTTATAGCTCTTGACAATTTAATGAGAGCTTAGAATGATTTTAGAATTATTTTTCTGTGATAAGATAATTAAGTAGTCGAACCACAGAAAGGATAAATTTATATATTTTCTCGTAAAATAAAAAAAGTTCCTAAAATCAATATTGACTCTAAATATTATGCTAATCCAGAGCTATAAGTATAACCATTTCTTATTTTTAATATGGTTTCAGTTTCAGTTTATGTTTTTTTCATTTTCTATTATATTTATATTTTTCTATACCTGTATTCTTTAGCTTTGCTTAAAAGTTACATATTATGTATTTATATTTAATAAAAGTGCGTCATCCGTGATTTTATTAAATTAGTAAATCAATATTATACTTTATTTATAAATTGTTCATATTTTTAATAACACTCTTCATATTTATGGGGAAAAGGACATGCATAAATATTCATATTAAAGGAGCCCTTTATAATTCGTAGAAGCAATAGAAGTGTTGTCCTGACCTTTGCTTTCAACTTTTTGCTCAATACGGAAAGTAATGTCAATCAGAGTATTTTAAAGTCATCTGTTTAGCTCAAGGGAGCTCTAACTCAAAGTGAAACGCTCTTATATCAACACAAACATATTCGCTCTTAGTTCAACGCACTAGACTCTCTTTTATTTAACGCACTCAATTGTAACTCACTCGAAGTATAGACTCAATAGACTCAGGCCTCTTGCGAAGAGAGGCGCTAAAGTATAAATAACACTCAAGCTTAACTTATATTAAATAAGAGAGTCCGTAAGCAGTAGGCACTTAAAAGGAGCACATTTCTTTAAAATTCGACTCCGCTCGACTCACTCAGCGTTATAACGTAAAATTCTCAAAGTTAATCTCTTTGAAACATGAAAGCAAAAGCTAAAACACTGTACTCTTCAATTTAAAGTCTTTGCAATGAAACACCTGGTAAAGAGAGTGTTTAAATTACTCTTTATACAACTCACTCGAATCAAACTTATTCATTCCAAATATCACTCATACGACGCATAGTTGCACTCACTCCGCTACAAGAATTTCTAATGCATACATTTCAGCGCCAGCTTGCAAATATTTCAAACGCCGACACATGCAATGTATTGAGAAATTATTGCACACACCCGCTCACACTCACACTCACATCCACAGACACACTCACAGACTCACAAAGAATCACGCATAAGCATACGCAGAAAAAAAAATGGGAGCAATTTGCAATGATTTATGATTTTGATAAATTTTCTTCAGGTGACTTTATTATTTTCCCTAATAATGATCTATGGCCACGCTCTGCCTCAGCATAAAGAAACGAATGAAGAAAGTAAATGGCGTATTGTAGTGGAGCCAACAGAGCTGAAAGTTTCTCTTTTCACTCTGACTGATGGAAGCCAGATTACCAAATAGATAAATAAACACAAATACTATTATGAAAGTAACGCATTGCACTGAATATTACTATTCAAAAACATTCATTGATACGAATCAACAATTTTTTTCTCTTCTTTATTTACAATAAGACAATAAGTAAATTGTTTAATTAATTAATATTAAATTAACAGAAATATCAGTTTTCCAATGATCCCTTCTATTTTTACATATATAACATCTTACCTCTCTACCGATTACAAATTTATTAAGAAATTAATAAATACCGTTCTTTAAGAACTCACGAGTTTCAAAGTTACAAATAATAATATTAATAACTAATTAGTATTTATCAACAAAATGAGTATTTCATTTAAATAAATATTATTAAAACTAAAATAATTAATGGATCATCAACAAAATTATAAGGAAAGAATTATGTATATAAATAATATATTATATATGTATGTAAGTAACATATTAGTCTTGACTTGACTGTATATTTTAATAATATGTGAAATTACAATTTCACCTAAAACTTCTTATGTGGTTATTCAGTTTTTAAAATCCCCCAATTGGGTTGACGTTTGTTTAAGCCTTTTAATAACACTAAAAAGTAAAACAAAAAATATAACTCTATCTCTTATAGTCTCCTGTAGGTGTTGATACGGACGGACAGATGGACACGACTTCTCGGCTGTTAACGCTGATCAAAAAAATAAATATAGGGTCGGAGATGCCTCCTTATGCCTGTTACACACATTTCCTAATGGCCCAAAGTTATAATATCCCTCTACCCCATGGGTAGCGTTTATAAAAGAAGGCCATTATTTTGATCGCGTCTTTGTAACTTATTACCCCTAAAATTTATATTTATTAATTCATGTACAACTTGTTCCAATTAACATGTTCGTTGTGTCATCGGTGAAACCTGTAAGTGGAATGTAAATTGACCATTTTCATGGATGTACGAATTCATTTTGCATAAAAAGCCATCACAATTTATTAAAATTCAACAACTAGCATTTAAAGCTCAACGGAGTCATAAACAATTTACAATAAATTTGTAACAAATTTATGGCAAGGCCACAATCAAAAACCAACATGCCCCTCAAAAAACATTTTCCCATCTCCTCCTGATCCTACGCCGCAGGAAGAAAAAAAAACGATTCTGTAGGAAAACAAACTTGCAATTTTAATGCAGCTTTTTCCAGGCATTTCGCACTTTGCAACAACAGCAACAAACAACTAGAATGGAGCAACAACAAAAAAGTGAAATTCACAACAATAATAAATGCATTTTCATGTAATTGCCTTGCCGCACTTCAATGCCCTCCCCCCTTGACTCCACCACCTTGGTCTGCTGCTGTCCAACATGTGCGTAGCCAAAAACTCGCCCAAAATCAAAACTTCATTGAGGCAAAAACTTTTGGCATGTCAGCTAAAAATGTTTTCGGAACGGTCGAACAACAAAAACTCGAGTGCCGTCTACTAAAGCGCATAAATAATAAAATATTTGAGCAATAGCTGTACGTATACCCCAAATACACACACACACTCACACACACACACATGCACTTATACAGACACACTCATTCATCCGCATACGTAAGAACAACAAAAGTTGCCTAGTCAGAGCGACAAATTACAAGCGAAAATAACAAACAACGCGGCAAAAAACCGCAGCAAAACAACAACTCCAAATGCCAAGCACACCATAGACACAGACACAGTAGCCTAGCCTTAGTGGGCGTGGATTGACACGAAGGGCAAGAGGGCAGGGCAATTGGAAAGGAGAGCGCAACGCAACGCAACGGAATGGAATGGAATAGAACGGAGCGAAGCGATTTTGTTTTAGAGCAAAAACAAGATGCAATCGAATATTCGCATTTTGAATCAAATTAACTGCGCAACCTGCACAAAACTAAACCCAAATGCGTATTCGAATGCAAAATTCAGTTGTGAATACATATTCAAATTCAAATCTATTCGCAAATTATACTCAGGCCATGTTTTGCGTGTGTGTGTGTGTATGTGTGTACTATAGCCAAAAGCGAATTGAGCCAAAGTCGGACGACGGGAAAATAATTCAAAAAGCGCGTAAAATGGCAACTGATATGGTCTCGCAGAGAGAGGGGAGGGAGACAGGAATCGGGGGAGGGGCAAGAGAGTGGTTGAGCCGGAGGTTAGGGGTTAACCCATGAACCCCAACATGGAGCAAATGGCGTGCTGCCAGGAGCTGAAACAACAGCTGGAGCAGCGACAGGACGAGCAGAACAAGAACTGCGATTGGACTGCAGCACATTTGGCATGTCAACATAATTGCCTCGAATTAACTTTTAGTTTGTCGGTGCCAAATGTCAAACAAGAACAACAACAACTCCACAACAACAACTACAACAATAAACTGCGTGTGTGCTTGCGTGATTTGCAGCTCTACAATTTTATCATGTACCAAACAATTGGGCTATGCAAAATCATTTTGGCCAAAATGGTTTTCGACAATATTTGAAATTCAATATAATTAAAAAAGAAAAACGGTTAAATAAATTATTCCATGAAATTTTCACACACACTCTATATTAATTAAAGTTGCATTCTGCGTTCACTGATAAATAAATAATTTAAAGCCCAAAACTCGGATATGAAATGTTATTTTCACTATTAGAAGAGGATGCCCATGAATTACATTCATATTTGATAAATAATTTAGAATTATAATAAAAACATTAGTTTATGCAGATTCGCTAATGGCAATGATAACTTCCATTTGCAAAAATCGATCGCTGCGTGGAAAACTTTCCATTTTATGGGCTTTAATGAACCGATTTCAATAATAAGCAATGCATGCCAACTACAACTGCAATATATATACATACATATATGTATATATATATATATATATATATATATATACGAGTATATTTAATAAAGCGCCACGCATACGGAGTGCGTTTGCTTAAACCACCTGAGCCATCGGCCTTCCGATGCAACTCGCCTGATCCCAACTCGCACTCCATTACCATACAAATACATATGCAAATCTGTGTGTGTGTGTGCGTGTGTGTGTGTGTGCGTGTCGAGTGTGTGCATATACAGAGGCCTATCATGAGCTGAACAGACGCAGTTTGCTGTCCGGTAAGGCTCAGCTGCGTGGACTGTAGCCTGATTAAAACTGATTTATTGCTTTAAATGCAATTTACATGCACAAAAATCGGACAGACGGACAGACGGACGGACGAAGGGACGGACAGACGGGCAGACAGATAGACAGACCAACAGAAGAAAGACCGAGAAAAATAACGCATTTGCTTTTTAAGTCGTAAATATTAAACATTATGCGTATTCATACTTATATGAATGAGTGCATGCAATACATATACTCATATATAGTTATTGCCACATATATTGAACTATAAGTTGGCACAGTTAAAAACCATGTGACGAATAGAAAACACCCTAAACTAACTGAGCAATTAAAAACTCAATTTTTTCACATCATTATCTTGGTATATAATAATAGTTGTTCTTATTATAAAATGGCTAGCGGGTATCTCACAGTCGAGCACACTCGACTGTAGCTTTCTTACTTGTTTTGTAAATCGGTACTTAAACAAATCCGAATCAAATGAATGGTTGAGGAAAGTGGGCATTAGTTCAGATCTCACCCAGAATAAGCAATACATATTTGATAGCAAAGTCACTACAACTTGAACAATTTGTAGTGTATCGAAATGTGAAATACAGCGAATGTGCAAATGAAATGTCAAACATACGCACTGTCCAACATGAGCATTCGCATTCGCATTCGCATTCGGATTCGCAGTCACATTCACATCCGTATTCACATTGGCATTGGCATTCGCATTCGCTGTATTATCAACAATATCAGTGTAAGCAACTTCATTTATTGTTGGACGAGCAGTCATATAGTTTGGCCTGGCTTTAATTAAATAAATTACTCGGCCTTTAACGACTGGCGATTCAATTTAGTGTTGCATTTTTAATGTATTTTCAATGCCATTTGCTAGATTTCGACGATGAATGCAGATGTGTATGTTTGTGTGTGATTTCGGGTGTAAATGGGAAAACGAATGCAAGTGCTATAAGAGAACGAGTCAAGGGAGAGAGAGAGAGAGAGAGAGAGAGAATGAACAGCTTATGCGGCTGGCCGCATATGTGGGCCAACTTAGTGGCAATAAGTTAAATTAGCATAAACTTAATTAGCATAAAAGTGCTGGGCCGCAGTGCCAACCGGGAATGTAACCAGATACGGGCACACTTTACACTCTGACCCACGAATGTGTCTCTGTATCTGTATCTCAGTGCATGTGTGAGTGTCTCTGGCCTGGCATATTTCACAGCAAATCCGCAGCGCATTAAAGGAAAATACGTGGCGAAAAAATAAAAAAATATATTAAAGCACAGCAAAACAATGAAACCAACCAACCAGCGAAGCAGCCAAGCATTCGAGCATCCAAGCAGCCAGCGACTGAGTCTGAGTCTGAGTGTGAGTCTGCGTCAGAGTCAGAGTCTGGGGATTGTGCCAATGAAGTAACGAGCGCATGATGCGGTGGATAGGATAGAATTTGGGTGGAAGGGGCATGGAGCAGCATGCTACGCTAAGTGACTGCTGTTACACATTTAGCAGCACGCTGAGAGGCTGCAACTGAAGGATCAACTGGAGGTAAGAGAGGTGTGTTTAGTTGTAGATGAGATTGCCAGGCAATATACACAGTCAGGGCATTTTCATATGAACTCGACTCGTACAAAATGTTGCTGCCATTCGTACCTGCTGCTTGATCCCCAGAGCGACCACACTCACACACACACACACACACACACACTGAGATATTTACGTAGAAAGAGCGCGACAAGATAAAAAACCTGGCACACTAAATCTGCCTCATGTGCGCCAAGGGGCCACACAACACATACAGTGTTAGTGGCCTCCTTCCCAATGGCAACGCGTCGTATGAGCAACGCAGCAACTGGCCCTCTTGCATAGGTTTTAGATTTGGAATGAAATCCAGGTATGGGCATTGGTTTGCCTCTTGCCATATGCAAAATAATGCACACAAATTTTTACTGTTCGCTGAATTCACTTAGACAAATGTACTTTATACCCGAGATTCTCTGTATATCGTATGCGAATACTTCTGTGCAATCTGTGCACGCATATTACTCGGATTTTTATGATGGGCTTTTAAATTAGTGTTTATGGCAGCATCTACAAAGTGAAGCGAAAAATATGGTATGCAAAACGAGCATATATCCTATAAACAATTTAACACACTTTTTTTAAATTAAGTTCTATATCAATATACCAAATAAAGCCTTTGGTATATTATAATATTCTTGCGGTATATTAATTTGGTAGATTTTAAGAATAATACCACACTGTTATTCCAGTTATTCAAATTGAATAGCGGCTATCTCACAGTCGATTTTATTTATATCAAAAATGTAATAATTCAAATTAAAATAAATATGTTGAATTCAGAAAGAAATGTTTCAACAATTAAACAATAGTAATAATAGTTTTATTTTAAAATTTTATTTAAAAAATTATTAAAATTTATTTCACAAATCAAGCAAAGCTCTTTAGTATAGACAACATTAGCTATATCAAATTATAGGGTACTCATAATTGACGTCTAGTGGGTTTTGCTGCATATCCTGAAATGCGTATGCAGCTTGAGAGCTTCATAACTGCAAGTGCAACTGTTGGACTGCTTAAGTGATTGAGTATGCGCAAAGGCAACTGTCAGATGGGAATAGAAAGCAGCTTGCTCAGATTGTTAGGAATTTCATGATTTGACCAGAAAGTCTACATGCATCAGACGCAATTTACATTGAACTAATGCTAGCACTTTGGCCAGAAAAGATTGAGAAAATGTGTATCAAGCATATTATTCGTAGGTTACCTCGCATATTCAATCAATTTAGCTGATAATTGTATTTTGAACTTAACAGACTCACATTTCATTAAATACGCAAACTTTTAATTCAATAAATGCATGTCTATAATTACAATTGAAGCATGAACTTAATAAACGCTATTAGATTTGTATCTATTTTATTTAAATGCATTCATTCATTTGATTCAAGTACACTTTACTTGATGGCATATCATTAATGGCAACTCTTTTAACTATTTTATCTGTGCTGGGCATAAAAACTGCAAGTTAATTTCACACAACACTTTATGCGCTGCAATTTGAGAGCAACAACAGAAAGCGGCAAGCGGCAAGCGGCAAGCGGCAAAAAAATAACACAAAATAAAAACAACAATAATATCGTACATTTGGTGTGCAATAAATTGAACAAGCAGCCACCTACTTTAAAAGCATTTTCAAAGCAGCCATCCAAACGGTGCCAGACACCACCAGACCACCTCGAATCGCGCATCGCACATCGTACTCAGCTCACAGCACAGCAGAGCACCGCGTACCTCGCATCGCGCACCCCCCATCTCGACAAGAGCTCTGGCTCTGGGGCCACGAGGTTGCTAAAAAGATACCGGAAATGTTACAGGAAACAAAATGACTTAATGGCCGCGATTGCCACGCCATGGGGCCAGCATCAACTCCAGCTTCAGCTCTGGCTTCATGACCAGGCCAACCATTCATTGCAGCCACTGAGGTCAGCAGAAAAGGAGAAACAGAATACAAAAATATAAAAGGATAGTCAGCTTTTGGTAGCCCCAAGCTAAGGTGCACTTACAAAGATCTATAGATTCAATACTGCTGCAAAGTGAAAATAAAACAGAATACGATGACATTAGTGCCACTGCGGCAAAAATATCAAAGTTTGAGCAAACAGCCAATTATTTAAAAAAAGATATAACAATATAAATACTCTCGATTATCCTTTGTATTAAATAAACTATATTTAAAGGTCTGGCAACACCAACCAAGGGTCCTTTCGGTTACGGAAGGGAATCGATAGGTTCGATTAAAAGAGGCAGGAGTATCGATCGTAAGGAGACACTACTAGAGACACTGACGACGGCGAGAATAATCTTTCTTCTGAGGAGCCCTGAGGAAACTAACAAAATGGAAAAGCTATACATATATAATATTAACAGAGACATTCATATAATCAAATTCATATTAATTCATAGCTTTAAGTTTATTAATATGTTGTGGTTAATATTTTAAGCTCATACATATGTAGAGTGTCGATAGGAAATTATTCCATAGTGAGTTTAAAGAAATAATGAGAATAAAGGCAAGTAACATTGATCTTATATGAAGCAAATAAGATTTTCTTAATACATTGGTCAGCTTACGATTTTCATTTCATTATCTGAAAATTCTCGAATAGTTTTACCTAATTTTAATTGTGTCAGATATCCGCAAATAGCAAAGTCACATCGAACCTTTTAACCTTGCAGATAAACCGTATTACATATCCTTTCTTCTTTTAATGAGGTGTCCAGGAAATGAGTTCTCAATGAGCCAAATAATGGACCATCAAATGGACATATACTCCTAATTACCATCAGCTTGGTTAGCACTGACTGCAGTTAATGCAGCCCACAAACACACACGAGCACTGAACGAAAGAGATAGAAAGAATGACATGTTGAAGTGGTTGCGACTTTCTTTGTGCCAAAACATAGTTCTAATTAAATTAATTAAGCGAAGCGAAAGCGTAGCGTATGCAAGCCAATTAGTGGAAAATGCAAATTAAATGTCTGGCCGAGAGTGGCCAGTAGACCGCAACGGAGACAGAGACAAGGACATTCCCGACATTCGACCCACAGCACAACACTCCAATGCCAACGCCAACCCCAACCCCAACCCCAACCCCAACCCTAACCCTAACCTACACTCGCCTGCCAATTCAACCACATTAAGAATATCTACTACATGCCATACTCCAAGTAGAAAATATTGTCTCCGGGCATTGTTTCACTGTCAGATGTCCGTCGTTCTTAGTTCGCCACACGGTCATAATTGCGTTTAGACATGTAAGCTTTATTTTGTATACCCTGTAACTAAAATGCGCCATAAGTGGTTAACAAATTGTAGGGTCAACAGGTTTGCGACATACTAAATTAAATTAAATCACAATACCTAAACTCCCCACCGAATTTATAAATGATTAACGGATTTTATGTTTGATGCTTAGAATATTTATAATTTCTTTTTTTTGTCATCTTAGTATTCAACGAAATTGAACACATTACCCAAAAATAGAATTAAAGCAAAAGGCCAACAGAATTTTTCTTGATTTGTTATGTGATGGGTATATGCCAGTCATGTATATCAGTTGAAAGTACAAATACATACATACATATGTACATTGTCTTTCCATGCGATCCAGTCCGGATCCGCATGTGTGTGCAAATGTCTGTGTGACAGACTTAATGACAGCATAATTAAACAAAACAAACAGCAGACTAATAAAACTCTTATGCAGCATGTCGCTCACGGCTACCTTGAAACGGTAACTGCAAAGTTACCCTCCCTCCCTCTTACCCTTTCACACCCCCATTCCCTGCGCCCCCGCTTAAGCACATTTGTCAAGCGACAATTAAAGTCATGATAATAAAAGTAGGCAGCAGACAAGCATTTACTTACATCCTATACATACATGCATATGTTACATACATGCACATACTCGTACTCTTGCGTATTACATTTATCTTACCCACTTTGAAACTACTTATCGCCTCCTTCTTCTACATGCATATCTATATATGTACATATGTATGTCCATATGTGATTCCTTAAATTCCGTGCATGTCGATTTAGTTATTTATGCACAAAGTTCAGCACAAAGGATGAACCCCTGTTATGGTGGGGCTCAGAGGGCAAGTTGGCGGGGCCTGTTAATTTCAACATTAAAGCAATGGCTCTTGTGTCTATAATACCCACCGCCAGTAGGTTTAATACCAAATTAAATCAATTCTCATTATGGTAAAATATCTATTCGTAGATAATTTGTATATCTCGCTTTATTATTCAAATTCGCAAGCAGTTTAACTAAAACCCAACTATTTAGTTCATTCATAACAAGAGAGTTACTATCGAGTGTACTCGACTGTGAAATATCCGCAACCCATTTTAAAAAAAAAAAATTTTCTTAAGTTATATTCTTATTAAAAATATACCAATAATAATGCACTGAAAAAATACCGAAATATACCAAAGGCCATATGTGGTATATCGATATTGTAATTTAAATTACATTATAGAGTTCTAATCATACCAGACCCTACTGCCAAACAATAATATTTCTTAAAGACCTCTTACACATTTTATCCGATCGAAATTCTCATGAATCATACATATTGCAATTATTATTTGCTATTGCTATTTGATTTTGTGGGAGCGGAGGATGGCGTGTCAAAAATTTAAAGCAAACTTGATCCAGAAATAACAAGTGCTGTCGAACTCTCTAACTCTAGCTCTTATATTCTCTGAGATCTAGTTGTTCATACGGACGGACAGACAGATAAGCGGACATAAATGATGTACTTGTGTACATGTGTACATGTGTACTTGTGTCAGAACCATAGCTCAAAAGTAATTAATCATTTCAATTTCAATTTGGACAATTACTCTAATTCAATCTATCGACAATAAAAGTTAACGATGTATTTCATATGTGGGGGTAATAACAATTTCAAATTCTAAACTACATCAATTCAGACCAAACAGAAAGCGTTTAGAAAACTGGTGAAAATTCCAAAGATTCTGCTTGATTTTCATATTTAAATTATAATTTTAATATATGTCAGAGCTCTGCAGATTTTTCGCATTAGAGCTTGCACTTTTTGTTGTCGCGCCATTTACCTGCATGCGGGAATCGGGCACCACTCTCTATCTTCACATCTCCGCACCCTATTCAGCAACTGATATTAAAAGTGCGAAGTGGACAATGACCGGCAAATAGTAGGAGTGCAGTGTGAAAGCAGCTGCTTAAATATTTGACAATAAAATGAAAGCAAATGCGCTAATATTGAAATAACGTGCAAATTTATTTGCTCCGGCAGTCCGGTGCTCGATATAAAAGCCACCGAATGAACATGGCTAACGACGCATTCGAGAAGTCGACAAAAACGCGATGCATCTAACCAAAGGAACGTTTCTGGTGCTCACTCTCTGCCTTAGTTGCTCGGACATCTGGGCAACGCCCACTTTTGGCCTTGTTGAAGGTCTGTGGAACGGCTTGGGAAGTGCAACACATGGCATTATCGACGGATTTAAAAATGCTACAAAGGATGGAGTTGACCTAACGAAGAATACTCTAGAAGATCTTCATAACACCAAGTCCAACTTCATAAAAGGTGCCCTGGGAATCGCAGCAAATCTGACCAAAGCCATTTCTGATTCGTTGCTCGGTAACTTGAAGGACTTGACGGCACAATTGGAAGCTTCGCTTGCGGAACTTGAATCTCTTGTGGCCAGAGAAAGGAATCTCATTAAGAGAAAGGCATTGCAAGAAGCATTAGATGCGCTGAAGTTACTCCATTCAACGGCTATTCAACTTAAGGCAGATCTGGTCGTTATTACCGAAAAGATTAATGCCACAATCGCCGTACAACTCCAGGCAGCAATTGTAGAATTGAAGGTATGGGCAGAAGTGCAATTGAAGCGTGTGGATGAATGTACTGCAGGTGCTGGCCTTGCGGAAGCAACGGAAGTCATTAATGCTTTGGTCGTCAAATACGTCAAAATTCTGGAGGGAAGTATTGAGGAACTTCTCACATTGAAGGCCGTATTCGAGCTGGAAGTTAACAATGCCATCGAAAAACAAGCTAAACTAGCCAAGGAGTTAATTGCGCAAATGAAAAGATGCTCAGGCTTACTTGCAATTCGATGCCAACTCGCTCTTGCTGACTTGACACAGCAGGTGCTTGCTGCCGCCAACCAACTGAAAGCACTGCAGCAAAGGGGTCAGCAATTGATCGAGGCCGGAGTCTATGCCAGCGCACAAATCAAGCTGACTTTGATTGAATTGGGCAAGGAAAAGCTGAAAATCGAAATAATTATTGAGGTTATCATTGAGAAGTACGCGACAACCACAACTTCAAGCTCAACTACAGCCAGCACAACTGCAGCTAGCTCAACCACCGATAGCTCAACCGCGGCTAGCACAACCGAAGAAAGCTCGAGCTCATCTGAAGCCGAATCTAGTAGTGCATCTGATGGCTCTGGGGATAATGAATCTACAAGTGAATCTGAACCTTCTGGCGGAGATGATTCTACAAGTGAATCCCAAGCTCCTGGCGGAGATGATTCTACAAGTGAATCCCAAGCTCCTGGCGGAGATGATTCTACAAGTGAATCGCAAGCCCCTGGCGGAGATGATTCTACAAGTGAATCGCAAGCCCCTGGCGGTGATGATTCTACAAGTGAATCCCAAGCTCCTGGCGGAGATGATTCTACAAGTGAATCGCAAGCCCCTGGCGGAGATGATTCTACAAGTGAATCGCAAGCCCCTGGCGGAGATGATTCTATAAGTGAATCCCAAGCTCCTGGCGGAGATGATTCTACAAGTGAATCCCAAGCCCCTGGCGGAGATGATTCTACAAGTGAATCTCAAGCTCCTGGCGGAGATGATTCTACAAGTGAATCGCAAGCCCCTGGCGGAGATGATTCTACAAGTGAATCCCAAGCTCCTGGCGGAGATGATTCTACAAGTGAATCCCAAGCCCCTGGCGAAGATGATTCTACAAGTGAATCCCAAGCCCCTAGTGACGACAGCTCTACAGGCGCATCAGACGCAGATTCTACTAGCGAATCCGAGCCCTCTGGCGGAGATGCTTCTACAAGCGAATCGGATGCACCTTCTCCCAGTCCAGCAAATGCAGAGTTAACTACACGTGCGGGATGCTGAAGGGAACTCTTGAATCCAGCATTATTGACACAGCAACAGTATGAACGACTAAATGCAGACACTTAAACTTAATTTTGGTGGTGGGTAAATTCAAGGCAGCATAATAAAAATGAAATTTTCAATGCAAAACTCAATCGTTTAACGAAATGTGGCGATGCGAAATTACGCGTCGTATCTGTGGTTCAGTTGCCTCATGTGCAACGCATTCATTTTCATTTTCATTTTCCGAGTAATTATGATGCTATTCACCGTTTGCCGCTTTACTCGTGCAACATTTTTCGCTGATCCAAGCACAACGTGCAACGTGCGCCGCGTGCTTAAGTGCATCGGTGCTCCGCACCGGAACGTTGCCAGTGACCATTGGCAATCGCGAGGCATTAAGTCATTTTGTTTCCTGCTACATTTCCGGTATCTTCCTTTTAGCACTGTGTGCAGCTTCCCGCCATTGCCAGACATCCCTCGTGGGCTATAGATTGAGCTTGGTTTGGATTTCCAATTGGGTCTGGAGCAGCTCTGTTTCGCCATGCTGTCGTTTTTGCTTTATTTTTGGTTGGACAGACATGGACATGGACATACGTGTTTCCTCTCTTTTTATCTCTTGCCTAGAATAAACATACAAAATGGTGTTTTCTTAGAGTTTACTGGCTAATGTCGCCAGTAAAAAACTTAGTTATTATTCATGAATTAAATTCGTTAATCTATGCCCCGACAGCTATTAAGTTTTTTACTTTTTATCAGTACACCTGGCTAATGATTGGTTTTTTTTTTAGAATAACAAACAACATTTGCAATATTTGTTTCAGGGGCTTAACAAACATTTCAAATGATAATAAATTGGTGCAAACAGTTTGCATATTTATTAAATATTTACATAAAATCCAATTCAAAAGTGTTTACTCAGGCATTTCATTATAGTTTTTTTTCAGTTAAAAATAATATTGCTTTAATAACTATTATGTGTTTATTTAGGTAGCTTTTTGACAAATTAACCGATGCTAAAATCCGCTTTAAAAATGGTTTTACATAATCGCACAATGTTAGATTTATTATATATGAATACATTGCATTTTTTGTAACAAATGATACTTTAAATCAAAAGTTAATGTTGAATGATTATGTAAAAATAAATGAGCTTTCATTAGAGCCGATTTATGTATTTATCTTATCAACTTCTGCGCATTTATCCTAGATATTCATAACAACTAAATATACTAAAGTAAGTAATTATTGTCAAATATGTACATGAAATCGTCAATACATATTTCCACCTATTTGTCTCATAATAATCAATACCTTTTTAATATTTTCAAACACTTTTTTCATTTCATAAGTATTTGTATACAAACATATAGTAATATGTATGCAGCTGTTTACTTGATTTTTATTGTATTCTGTCACTGTAAGTTATAAGAGCGTTCAGCAATTGATTAAATATTTAAATTTCTTGTATGCCGACAAACGTGTAGATAACAGTCTGAAGTTTAATTGCGTCACTAAACCAAATAATTTCACAATGCTTTGTACAATGTTGTGTTAAGCAACTAAGTGCATAGTTGATATAAACCCCACCCAACTGCATGTTGAGTAACTCTCAATACCCCTCTTTCAGATATTTCCTGAATATTTTTTTTGCTACAAAATAGTTCTTCTTTTCCCCAGGGAAATTTCTTTCTACACTAGCAAATCTCCACTGCCATTTTATTGTGAACTTTTGAAAGCCCTACCATAATTTTGTATACTACTTTCAGATATTATATAACAGTTTTGTGTTTTGTAGTACACACTTGTGGTATCTTTTATACTCGTATAATATTAACGGGTCGTATGCCAGAAAATGCTTTGTTATATAACAATTTCGACCATTTGTGCAAACTAAAATATAAGAGCTTTTAAGCTCAATCCTTAACTCTGTCATATAGCTTATAAGGGTGGCTAAAGTCTCTCTGCGTATAACAGCTGCAATAAACATGTATACAGTTCGAGTCCTGCATGGTTACACTTTTTATGGAAGGAAGCCAACAAAATTACCCGTACAAAATGAGGAGAACACTCCCAGGGCCCTGCAGGGGTAGCAAAGGACATCAACTATATGAGAATTTTACAGGAAAAAATGCGATTGTTTATTTCTTAATTTGCTCGCATGCATTTTTATTGATGGTAATATATATTTTGAAAAACAATTTTCCATATCTGGTATATTTGGTTTTATTTAATCACTTATCATCTACTGAGCACTATTCCTAGATATCTTTATTGTATACATATTTTATATTTTGTCATTTAAATTGTTGAGTTGCTGCTTCTGAAGGTTGCTGATTGCTGTTTAAGCAAATAAAAATATACAAATATGTGCGATATATACTTTGAAGCATTTAAAATTCGTTTTTGCTTATTGTTAAATGACTTAGTACTCGTTTTGTCATTTAACCGCAATTGACAGCGATTAGATAAAGGGACTAGCTAAGTGGCTAAGTATAGTTAGTATCAGTTTTTATTTTTTGGTGCTTAGCTCAGAGGAGTTGTGGATTATGAATGTCAAACAGTTTGCAATTGTTATCGTATTATTGTAATCGCATATATTAAACAGTACATCGGGAATGGGAGTTGTTAAATATGCGGGACTTACACTTACCATATACTAAACTTAGGCTAACAGTTTGACTTTATTATTAGGAATTTTCATTCAATTTTGCATAGGAATAATTTTGCAAATATATAGTATCAAGATATCGTTAGGATTACCAAAAGAAATGGACCAATTTAAATGCCTTTTGAGTTTAAGTTAATGCAAATATCTACGAGAACTCTTAGAACTATTAATAGTCCTGCGATGGACTCTTGACTCGTCTGTTCTCGTTGATATGATATTGAGCTTAATGTGAGGGGGACAACAACCGCTCTGAAATACAACCAAATTCTAAACACTATTCAAAATGCGAAGCTCTGCTTGCTCTTTTCGCTGCTAATACTCAACTAATTGGCACAAACACAAATGAAAAACGAAAAACCGAAGATATAAAAACTAGCCAGGGCCCGCCTCCCAGCTTATGTCGCCAATTAACTCCAGTTCTCAGTGGTATTCAACGCGGGCTATCGGAACACCCATATCATCTAACTCAAAGACGATCATTTTGCGTTTCCTTCGCACATTGGCCGGGGGTGCTATCTGCTTTGCATTTCCTGACGCTGTGCTGCTTATCGTTGTCCTTTTTGTGGTTGCATCCTTAAATGGATTCTGCGGCCTTGCCGTCGTTGTCGTTGTAGTGGTTGTGGTTGTTGTAGTTGTTGTTGTGGTTGTAGTGGTTGCTGCCGCCCTTCGGATCGTTGCCTTTTCCACCTGTTGCTTCGTTGTCGCACTGACTTGTGCCTTCACCTGCTCCTTTCCTTCCTGCTGTGCATTCAATTCACGCATTTTCTGTAGTAACTTTGGTTTCTCGTTGTGCTGCATCTCTGCCTGTGCGCTTGGACGCTTCGGCAGCGGTGGCAAAGCAGGCAGGTCGCAACGTTGTCGCAAATGCCGATAAACGGCATCCACACGTTGCACCAAACGGTTTACATACTTCGTAGTCGTCCGGTCCATTATGGAAGGCGCCTTTATACAATCGTTGCCTCCAAATTCGCAAACCTGACAGCATACAACAAATATTTGTAATCAATAAAAATATTATAGTTATAATTATTATTAATTTATAGATGTTAAGCTCACAAAAGCAAATAAGAAAGCTACAGTCGAGAGTGTCGAGAGACTGTGATATGCCCGCTACCCATTTTCAACAAAGCCGTATTCTAAAAATATACTAATGATATACCACAAAACTTCCAGATTTGGTATATTGAGAGTGCTATCAAAATATACCATAGATTACAAAATATACTAGATTGTGAGTTGATCAAAAGTACATATAATATATACACTTTATAGGATCGGAGATGCCTCCATCTGCTCGTTACATACTTTTCCTGGAGGCACAAAGTTATAATACCCTTCTACCCCATGGGTATAAAACTATCTAACTAACTATAAAACTAACATATACTTTTGCTACAATTTATGTAGGTCCCGAAAAATCAAGATTATAGATCAATATAGAATTGTAGGTCGAAACAGGCGTTTATATGAATGGAATAAAGTGAGTGTATGTCTCCAAGTTTGTTTTTTTTGCTATAGTATTTTGTCGATAAAATAACAAACAAATGTGAACAGGTCTTCTACAGTTAGTACTTGACTTTAGCTTTCCTACTTAGACTAAGGGAAAGCAAAAATTTAAATAAAATAAACTTGATCTATGACTATCGTAAGAATTAAAGAGGCAATAACTGGAGTTAGCAATTGACATTATTAAATCGGAATATATGAATATACAAATATATATTTTGAAACTTACGCGATAATGCTGTAAAATTGCCTCCTTTGGTGGCACATTCAATGATCCCATTCCGGGTGAGAACTCCCACACAAAATGATTGCCCGCCTCAACAACTGCTTCTGGTTTGCAAATGTATTTCGAGCGCTGCTTTTGAGGATGCAGTTTGTAGCGCCTGTAGTAATAAATGAACAAATTTCAATAACTTTTAATGGTAAACATCCAAAATAACTAACCTTCTTGTCTTGCGCTGAGTCACCAACGAGGCGCGCACGCTGCCCAATTGATCGTTGCCTCCTGGTATGCCAGAGCTGGCGAGAGGATCGTCTGCAAACTGCAGATAATAAAACGCGTTCTGAAAAGAATAGGCTCCAGTATTGCGATTGCGAAATCGCTGATTGAGTGAGCTGTAAAATGAGATAGATTAACATTACCAAAGTGCTTCCAAATACTCTTTCAGGCCATCTTCTTACCTCAAGAGCTCATTGAGAGTGTCTGTGTAGCGGGGCACAATGAACTCATCCAGATCGACAAGCGCCAGATACTTGTAGCGATACATTGTGCGATAGAGGCAATCATTGAGTGCCGCAAAAAGTCCTTCGGTGCGAATCTCCTTCTGTGAACGCATGCGAAGATTCCAGGGCAAGATACTGACAGTTGGTCGCTGATAGTGCAAGGACTTGAGCACACGCGGCGTTGCATTATTGGCCACATCTGCAGGCTGCAGTGGCTCTAGATCATAGGCCGTCAGGTTGCCAGGTACGAGTCCACGTTGATAGCTCTGCAGCACACAAGAGGCGCGCGGTCCCAGCGTATGATTGTAGAAGGTGAAGTGCGAGACGCCCAACAACGCGTAGAACTCCAGATACTCCATCAGATACAGCGCCTGATCGTAGCTAAAGTGGAACGGCTTCACGCAGACCGCGATCCGATCAGATATCTGATCCCCACTCGGCGGGGCATGCGGCAAGGGTCGACGGGCATTGCCACTGCCGCTGGTGTTAACCATAGGCTGAGCGAAGTCCGCATCCTGATCTGTATTACGCAATGTAAGCAAGTTTCCGGGCGGTGCGCGCAACCTCGAGACAACGCTCACATATTGCGGCACTTCCAAAGGAGGCGCACGTACGGGACACAGAACAAAGCAGGCGCTGTACTTGAGATTCCAGTTCTCGCGTATTATCTACACAACCCAAACATAAAGCATCGACTAAAGCATTTAAAGCATTGTCCGCAATTAACTCAATTAGCGTTTGCAACTCACCTTGACTCGCGCCATAACCGTGGCCGATGTGTACTTGGCACGTGCTGCCGACGCAGATGCCTCACTGTTATTGTGGGGCGTGGGACCGTACCAGAATCGGCACCAGACGCGCTCTGGTCCACGTGTTTTGGTTGCGCCAATGACGCGTACTAAGCGTGCTCCATCGCGCCGATCGAAATAGGCGGAGTAGACAAAGAATTTGAAGCGGGTTCCATTGACAACCTGCCAAGCACCGTCGCTTGGCGCCGTGCCAAATGGGAAGTGCGGCAACGTCTCCTCCACCTTGTCGGGCAGCAGCTGGCCCCAAGGTATCAATGGCATGTTCAGGCCATTGCCAGCTCCACTGACGCCCACACCGAATGCACCGCCCCCAGTTCCGCCTCCTCCAGCTGCACCATTGAGTATCGTACCCGCATAACGTGAGTGTTGACCGTCAGCGCCTGCGGCTTCTGTGAAATAGTACATAGTGTGAAATGCATGAGACACCAGGGCGTATACGTCATGGCGCGCCGTCCCTTTTGTTATCTAAGCGTTGGACGTCTTTGATTGCATTACGACTGCGAGTTCGAGTGCGAACGCGAGTGTCGTTCTGCTGAATGGTTATGGCATTGTGTTGCTGATTGCCATTTGCTACTCACCTTGAATTTTAAGTTTATTGTCACGAAACTGTATAAAACCTAATTTATTATCACTCAGAATGCTGTCGTCCAGATCGTAGTCATCCTGCAAACACACACAATTTGATAGACAATCAAAAGATGAATTCAATAAAAGGCCAGCAATCATTTCGATTATTCCAGCTCTCGGCACTCAATGACAAGCCCTCAAGCTGCACTTGCACCTTTAACTTATTTTGTCATAACTAGAAGTAAACGTAGATTTAATATCTATTCATAGTAGAAAAGCCTCCGTATTAATATATATGTATGTATAGAAGTAACAGTACACATAAAACAAATACGAAGGCTTCAGTCGAGGATGCTCGACTGTGAGATACCCTCTACCCATTTTCAATAAAACCTCATTCTATAAATATACCCACAATATGCCCCACAAATACTTAAATATACCAAAGGCTATATGTGGTATATCAATAGTGTATCACATTGAAAATATACCATAAAGTATACAATATATCAGCTTATCAACCAAACCGACTAAGATCCGTATTAAGTAGACGTGTTTTCCAATACAAATTTGTTTCTGATAAAACTCAGGTATAACAAAGGGCCTTTTGTTAACATCGAAATAGTGTTGAGTACCGGAGCTAAGGTTAAATTATATTTCCCTACACGGAATAGTTTAATCCCATAGAAATGGTTAACTGAAAATCAAATGATTATGCCATTGTCTCAACTAATTCAAGTGAGATATAAACAATACAGCCACATCCCAGTTTTCTCATTTCCGCACAGCAGCTTATGGGTTATGGTGACTGTTATGCTTTCAAAAGTTAACTTAGTGCATTGCGGAACACTTGGGTGCAAATAAATCAACTTTTTGTTAGCCGCTTGCAAAAAAACCATGGAAAGGTAAATCATATGCATTATGCTTCGCGCTGCTTGCTTAAATATGCAAATCTCTTTTGCCTCTCGCAAGCCGAAAAGTATGCAACGAAATATGGCAAACGGCAACATCTTTTGTTTTCACACGGCCCCGCTACGCCAACAACGAGTTGAGACCATAAAAATGGGCGCGATAGTTAAGCCGACACGCCCCCAAAACCAACTACTGCTACTGCCGCCCCCGAGATGGCAGCTGCAGTAATAACAAAAACAACAATTGTTGACCATTTTTCGGTTGGCAACGCGCTCTTCCTACACATTCCCATTCATTTGCATAACAAAACTTACCTTAACATTATCATAATCCGGCATCGAGTCGCCCAAGCGACCGCCCAGACTGGCGCCACCCCCGCCGCCCGCTCTCATGGCCATCAAGCCGCTGTGAGACCGTTCGTCGATCATGAAAACCTGCAACACAAAAAGGATGAAAGAAACGGCGCAATGAGTTAGAGATAGAAATAATCCGAAATCGTGCTGCTCCTCGTGTCACGAAGTTGCATTTCTCGATAGTTTTAAAATTTACTATATTATATTATTATATCATTATATTTAAATGAATCAGAGATTAGGCAATATGTCTAACTATAAATATGTGTTATTAAGGGACTTCATAATTAGTATACATTTTAAAATCATAATACAAAAAATATAAGCACTCGATTTACTATGTAGTTGCACATCTCTAGCTAAGGGCAAAAGAAGGTGCAATAAAAGCTTTAGTTGATTTTTAAGCTAATTTCTTTGCCACGCTTTTAGCATTTTAATCAACGTCTCGTCGGTCTGATAATAAATTGCACGCTGCATTTTTAATGCACCTTAATTGCAATTACAAATCCCAAGGCAACCACAAAAAGATGATGTAGAAGAAGAATAAGCAAAAACAAATTTTATAATTGTTTAATGCATATTTTATGAGTGTAACGTCAATCAAAAAGCAAGGCCTGGGAATGCGTCAAAGTTATTCCTTAAATACACTTCGCTTAAATTAAATATTCAGAGGTATGCTCAGTGTCAATATTTATACCCGCTACCCATAGGGTAGAAGGGTATTATAACTTTGTGCCGGCAGGAAATGTATGTAACAGGCAGAAGGAGGCATCTCCGACCCTATAAAGTATATATATTCTTG
Source organism: Drosophila sulfurigaster albostrigata (assembly GCF_023558435.1). Lineage (NCBI taxonomy): Eukaryota > Metazoa > Arthropoda > Insecta > Diptera > Drosophilidae > Drosophila > Drosophila sulfurigaster. The sequence continues at coordinate 5,622,528 of NC_084881.1, forward strand.
ATCAGCGTCAACAGCCGAGACGATCTAGCCATGTCCGTCTGTCCGTCTGTGTGTCCGTCCGTCTGTCCGTATGAACACCTAGATCTCAGAGACTATAAGAGATAGAGCTATAATTTTTTCGACAGTATTTGCTATGTTTGCACGCAGATCAAGTTTGTTTCAAATTTTTGCCACGCCCACTTCCGCCCCGCAAACCAAAAATCGAAAAACAAGCGTAAATTTAAAGCTAGAGCTGTGAATTTTGGTATATAGTATAATTACTATAGTAGTTATGATTCCTGAAAATTTGGTTGCGATCAGATAAAATTGTGGAAGTTATTAAAGAAATACTTTTGTATGGGCAAAAACGACTTACTAGGTCTTAGTTGCTTTGGCCGACAATCTGGTACATTGTGCCGTCTATGGTATATTTTGAATGGTGTGCTGTATCGGTATACCAAACATACCATTTGGTATATTTTAGTATTTTTAGTATTTTCGGTATATTTTGAAAATAATACCACAATATTTTGCCCTTATTAAAAATGGGTAATCTCACAGTCGAGCACACTCGACTGTAACTTTGTTTTAACTTGACCAAGTGAACTTGCATTATTAGCAGTTACTTTCTACTACTCTTAGAAAATGTATAATTCATATTGTTTAGTAAACAAGTAAGTAATGATAATTAACATCGTTAGTTACCAATGAATTACCAAAATGAATTATAAATAGTCCAAGAGTAGCAAGAAAATAACTTAATATATACAAAACTGAATATATAATAAAAGAATTGAATAAGCAAAAAGTTGTTTGAATCTAATCGAATCTACTTTATGTGAAATAAAGAACGAAATTATTCATATAATAATTATATAATAAATGAGTAATTATTTAATTATAAGCAACATAAAGTTGTTTGAAACTAATCGAATCTACCTTAAGTGAAATAAAAAGCGAAACTATTCATTATACAAGTGAATAAAACAAAAAATCCTCTCTCCGAATCTGCCTTTGTAACTATTTTCTTAATGGTTGTTACATTATTATTTTATCAACATATGTTTAACAAATAAGTTATTTATTGCTATTTATTTATTTTATTTGGTTCTAAAATAATGTAAACAGTAATTTAATTATCGCCAAATCCCTTTGTAAGTTATATTCAAAACTATAATTTTTGTTATATTTTAAATGAATTACATATTCAAAATAGAGTAGGTGACATTAAATATCATGCATTTTAAACTTATTGAAAAAAATTCTCTTGAATATAATGAGTAATAATATGCACATAATATGCATAAAATTGACATATTTTTGATAATTACGACCAATTTTTTCTATACAACTGTTATATTATATCTTTTACATTATTTTTGTATGGCTAAGTTAAAGAGAAAAGTAACTTTAATTTGTTTTCAAATCAAAATTACAACCATGAACTCACCTCAGTCAATATGATAAGGCCGAAAACAGCAAAGAAGAGAATTACGATCAAGAAACTCATGCTGGATCTCTCCCGACTCCCCCAGTTCTTCTTTCCCCTCTTCATGGTGGGCGTCAACGAAGTGCGAGTGCCGTGTGAATGACTTTGATGCTGATGATGATGCTGCTGCTGCTGCTGCTGGTGTTCCTGATGCTGATGATGGTAGCAGGCGTGGGAGTGACCCAGATAGGCCTGCTGATAGTGATGGCCACTGCACGATTTGGAACTGGAACTGAGATTCGAGCCGGAGCTGGCGGAGCCCCCCGTTCCCGTTGCGAGCTGCTTGTACTTTGGGGGGCTCCTACTGCCTAGCATTTCGTAGGTGCAGGAATTTTAGGTAAGGTGGTTCGTGGTTAGTTTTGGACACTTGTGGATATTATTGGTGGCTTGGCGTATGGGATTGAATTAAGTTTTTAGGCTTTTTGCATGGCTTTTGCATTTTGTTGTGGCAACTGAAAAGATGGCAAAGACCAATGAGTCAGCTGGTTAGCAATCAATTGTGATAATGAATATGCGTAGCAAAACAAAACACGAAAAGCGGCAAGTCAGCTTCCGGCAATTGGCATAAAAACAAATAGAGAGTGAGAGAAATATCGAGAGCGGAAATGCAGAAGGAGCAGAGGAGAGAGAGAGAGCAGGTGAGAGCCAACATGGCTAACTGACAGATTTCCTTGTTGGCCACTTAAAAAGGAAAAATCAATAAAAATCCTTGCTGTGCTTCACACTGATTGTAATTTGATTCCGATTCAAACTTCCTTATAATTTCGCTCAATAGAAAGCATTTCAGTACTTTTATTACTCTCTTTTACAATCTGGTGCTAAAATTAAAACTGTTTGCTGCCTTTATAAGCCAATTTTCATTGAATTCACTTTGAGTGTAAGCTTTGAGTTTTGCTTTTTTTTGTATTACACTCGTTTCACAATCGTTCACCTTTTTAATACATATCGGTTTACTGCGTATGCAGATCTGTAACTTATATATTGTAATAGTAACTATTAAATTTTGGCTTTTCTTAAGATTTTAACAATTTTCTAGCGATATCCCTTATTCGACTGGTTGGTTAGGCCAACTGTCAAAACACTCAAATTCAGTTAACTCTCTCATTTCTCCACCACCTCTCTCACTCTCACCACCGCCTTCAACAACAATGCAAAACAACGCAGCTAAAAGACATGCGCAGTACAGTTTAGGATACAAAATCAGCTGTTGAGGTCTTCAAAATGCTGTGACCAGCTGATGGGAAATAATTTAAAAATCTGTGACGCGAATATATTTAAGCGAAAACACTTAAATATTAATTTGACTAAGCAATAGTAAAACTAATCAGAATTAGCAGAGTGAATATAGAAATAATATATTAAACCTAAATTTGTATGATTATTTTTTCAATATTATTGACGAATACACATACAAAATCAAGATGTAATTTGTAATTCGTTATAAAGAAAATACAAAACTATTTATTATTTAGTTAAATTGTTTTCTTTTTTGCAACAATTTATACTTAGGTATAATATTAAATGCTTTCTACGATATGTCTTTGATTGTTACATTGTTCATACTGCTTCGAAGCCACATACGATGCAATTATTTGTTTTACAAAACTGTTGAATATTTATCTTGTTGATAAGTGTACATACATGTCCCTCACAATTCATAAAAAATTTTAACTTAAGACAAGTAAGTAAGCTACAGTCGAATGTGTCGATATTCTACAAATATACCTAATGAATATACCGTAACTATATTCAAAAATACCGATGGATATATTTGATATTTCAATAGAATACTACATATTCTATATGTACATATATAGAATGTCATTGAGTACGAAATATAACAAATTAAGTGTCAAAGCAACTAAGAGGCGTTTTTAGCCATAAAAAGTATTTCTTAAATAACTTCAACAATTTTAATTTGAAATTCAATCCAAATTTTTTAGGAATCATAAAAAAACTGATGTTATAAAAATTGCACTTGCTATGTGATTTTTGCCGATTTTCTGAGACGGAAGTTGGCGTACAAAAAGTTAAAATCAAACTTGATTTGCGTGCAAACATAACATAAATGTCTTAATGTCTTTAAGATCAAGTGTTTCATATGGACAGACAAATGGACGAACATGGATATATCGTTTCGGATGCTGACGCTGATCTTCAATATATATACTTTATAGGGTCTCCTTTTGGCTGCATGTGCTAAGAAAAAAAAAGTTAAAACAATACCAAATTTGATTGTATATATTTTTATACATTAGATTTTAAAATTATTGTTAGATAATAATGGGTCAATTATTAGTATCTGCAATAAAAATTTTGTTTTTATACATAAACATATATTATATGTTACAATATCAAGGTAAGTAAATTATACAAAAAATCCATCGATAATACGCTTTGTTTCAATAATAGTTAAAAGCTAGTCATTAAAGCAGATCCAACAACAATTTAGTTACTCTGGTTTTTTTTAGTTGCATAAAATGACTTCATGAATTTTATGAAATTTAAATAAAATGAAATTAAACTGCCATTAACACACTCCCTATTGGCACTCTCTCTAGTGTCCATTCACTCTCACGCATACGTACACATGAAAGAAAAGCTACATAATATCCAAGCCTAAGTATCTGAAAGTGCTTCAATTCTATGAGTTTCATATCCGGACGAACTTTGCTGCATATATCTTTTGCCCATTTTCATAGCTGAAAGGATGCACATGGATGTTCAAGCAAACACCTCTGCACCTCAACCTATCGGAAGCTCATGTTATTTTCGTTTTTATTTTCAGAGAGAGGAAGGACCGACTGTTGAATATGTGTGTGCTCGACTGTTTGTCTCTGACCGGTTACGTCTGTTGAGCTGGACAAAAGAATTAGCGGAAACAATAAAATTCGCAAAGTTTTTGAAAACCAATAAATTTGAAGTGTTTGAAATCAATTGGGAACAAATTGCAAAAGGCAAAAACGAACAGCAAATGAAAACTATCAGAAAATACAACGAAAAAAAAATATATATATATTTGCGACGACACTTCCATGTGTAGAGTATCCCAAAACTTTCTCCAACACTCGCGCTATCTCGCTCTCACACTTGCTAAACTGTATGTGTGTGTTTGTGCCTTTATTTGTGTGAAAATTCCGCAAGCAATTGAAAAGTTTTGAAAACAAATATGCAAAGAAAAAGGTGCTCAAGTCGACTACGACTTCGAGCAGGACGACGTCGACGTCGAAGTCGACTCCAACGCCTGCCTAAGTGGCGACGGAGGAGCATAGAGCTAGGAGCTAGAGCTGGAGCTGAAGCTGCAGTTTGAGTTGGAGTTGAAGAAAATGCAAACGGAAACGGAAACGAAGTGGGAGCCTTGCTCATCGCCATCGTAGTCCTCGTCATCGACCCACAGCCGCTGGGTAGAGGGAATAACAGTTTTGTTTGCTAAACTTTTGTCATTGCAACGCCAAACAACGGCAACAATGGCAAAGTAATAGCCAAAGTTCTTGGCCAGAGTTACTAGAAATGATCTAAGGCCATAACTCCAGCGTAAGCAACATTTCTCTGCTCCACTCAGACAGAGCTCACCAATGAGAGGCTATTTCTCGACTTCTTCTGCAATTTCTTTAATTAATTTGCTGGCTGGACAATAAAAACAACAACAGCATTAAGTAATATGAATGCCGGATAAACAAACGAAAGTTTATAATAAAGAGCCAAGTGAATCAACAGTGAATGAATTCAAATGAGTGACACGTGATTGCTCCATATTCAGAATACTATAGTACATTCAAACTGACAAAACAAATATGCGACATCTTTCGTAAGGTTTCTAGCCACAATCCCCGTCACCGTCACCGCCTCCGTCTCCGCCTCCGCTCCACCTTGCCCTCACCCTTAGTCTCAGACGCGCCAGTCACTCTGTCAAGGTAAACACTTCAATGCATTCGTTGCACCTCAAGTGAGATTAAATAAAACTGTAGCAAGAAAATTGAAATGAAAATTCAGCAAAGCAAACAAATTCGAGACGTCTTATAGAATTTCTCAAGTTCTCAATTTCTCGCTCTCAGTCTAAGACAGCCAAAAATGTATTTCATTTATATACAGATACGTTATATACCTACAGAACCATCCACTTGCAACATGCCACATGCCACATGCCACCTGCACCTGCTGTTTTGCTGCCTTGTAGTCAACTTAAGTTTGATGAGTTTGCAAAGTAAAGCTTTTTTGGGTTCCGAATCTCTCGTACAGCAGCAGCTTACCTATGCCACTTGAAACCAGAAAAACCACAGCCTCCATCTCCATCTCCTTCCCTTTCCGTCCGTTCCCTTTCCCCGCAACGCACATCTTTCCCCCTCGTCTTACCCCTCCTTGCCTTGGCGTGCACTCAACTGTATTTGAAATTATGATTAAAATAACCAAAATGATGAGCCGGATAACGAGTAAAGCGTACAAAAGTTTCATAGTTGAGCACAGTTGCTAGTCGCAATTGCAATTGTAATCACAATCGCAATCGCAATTCCAAACACAAACGCTGCGGAGAAAGATGTACAGTGAACGATTGCTAAGCAAATACTTTAGCAGATGCATGTGCTGCTGGGAAAGTACAGAAAGAAAATAAAGACTTCTTAGCTAATCGCTCAATTAGATGCTAATATCTCAAAAGCAAATAAAGACATAAGCAAAAGATGCCATGCGAAATAGCGACGAATTAACTGAGAATCCAGGAGAATTACCCTGTTTGCAATGCTGTTATCTTCAGATTATACTAAGTAAATAAAGAAACATAGATATATAATTCTTTCGTAATATTTTGTGGACTCTATAACTCTTAAGAGTTAAGTTAAGTTCATAAAAAGTATCGAAGTTTATGTTGCAACAAAAAAAAAGTGAGAAAGCTACAGTCGAGTGTGATCAACTGTGACACACCCGGTACACATTTGTAATAAAAGCAAAATAGTACGGAACTATTCTTAAAAAATAACAAAAAAAATTGAAACAAATTTGAACTGCGTGCAAACATAACAAATATTTAATTGCGATCAGAAAAAAAGGTGGAAGTTATTAAAGAAATACTTTTGTATGGGCAAAAACGCCTACTTACTAGCGGTCTTAGTTGCTTTGGCTGACAATCTGGTATAATGTGCAGTATATGGTATTTTTTGAATGCGGTACTATATCAACTAAGACCCCTAGTAAGTTGGTGTTTTGTAGTATTTTGTAATATTTTCGGTATATTTTGAAAATAATACCGCGATATTTTTGCTTTTATTCAAAATGGGTAGACTATAGTTATTATTGTATGTACCAAAATCGCATAGTTTGTGAGATCTATATATGTAGGTGTTCATACAAACGGACGAAATGACGGACATACAGACAGACATACGGCTGTTGCCAGGGTAGGAGATGCCTCCTTGTCTGTTACATACATTTCCTGCAGGCATAAAGTTATACTACCATTCTACCCAATGGATAACGGTATACATATGTACATATATAAAATATAAAAATCCTTAAGTTAAGTAGTCCAGGATAAAGACACTCTGGAACACTAATATAAGGTTCGCTGCCTATGTCATTTATATTTCATATATTCACATAAAATCAAAGCGCATATTTAATATAAAAGCAGATCAACAAATATATGTATATAATTTACATTAAACGAAGCTCAGTTTATTTTAAATTTATTATAAAATGCGAAATATACGTTACTTCTATTAATTCATTCCTCATTATAGCATTTTCAATTACGTTTAAATTTATGAATTAAGGAATTAAGGAAGGTTAAAACATGTAATCTAGGTTTATTCCTGGAATTAAACTAAGTTAAACACCTAATCGTTGTAGCGCCTTCCATGCATATCAAATAACTCACAGCTCTTTGATTCTGTCATTCTATTCGCCTTCTAGACAACAATTAAAAGTACTCCTAATTTACGTCAACATTTCTGAGCAAGTGAACCCATTGAAAACCCGCAGTCGCATCATCAAATGAACACGCAACAAAGGCAAAAGCAGCAACCGCAGCTGCAGGCGCAGCCAAAGTTGATTTCAAAAGAATAAAAAGTGTAGCATGCTTTCAGGCATTTCATTAATTTCACTTCATTTTTATGCACTTGTAAGCCATAGTGCGACGGCTGTGAATAACAGCAGCAGAGGGAGTAGAGGAAAGCCAAGGTGGGAGGCAGGGAGGGAGACCCGCAGGCGGCGGCATATCAGCCGGATGCGCGCGTTGTTTGGTAATTTCCTTAACGGAAGCGCATGCAGTTGCAGTCCAGGATCAGAAATGGCCCTGAGACTGGCAGTGTCTGGCGGGGATGGCCAGCCAAGTCTGGCCTGGACTGGTGTGGTCTGCTATTCTCGCTAGCAACACCTACATATACATACATACATGTATGTATATGAAAAATTCACTCAGAAATTTGTTGCAAAAATTTCCGCAGCTAATAAAATCGGAGTTTAGTGTGCGGTCTGCGCATTAAAGGCGTCGCATTGCCCATGGGAGCTGCCCACGGCCATTTCCAATTGATTAAGCACTTTGGCCAAACAAAACCACAAAAGCACAGCCAAGGGCCCCACCAAACCCAAGCCAAAGCCCAAGCCTAGCAACGTAGCAGCCAAGCACACAAAAAAACTAAGCCCAGCAATTGAAGTACAACCCATTCAGATCTTGGCTGCCACACATATAGCGAAAACAAAAAAAAAGAAAACAAAAACCACTCATGGAATCAAATCGAATCGCATCGAATCGAATGGAATGGAAACGAATCGCCTGGTAACCAAATGCAACGAAATGCGAAACAAGCCATTGCGAGTTGGTTAGCCGAAACGTGGCCATGTTAACGCCATGCCTCGACGCTTTAACTGCACTGACCGGATCAGAACAGACTGGACTTTTGCTGGCCTGCATCGGCGCCAGGACCACGACAACGACAACGACCAGGTTCAGGTTCAGATTCAGGTCCAGGCACAGTCCTCAACAGGCCGGACTCGAATCGTGCTTCACTCCACTCGATTCGCAACTTAAAATGCACTTTGGGAGCTTTTTCATTTAGTGCGCCATAAATTAGGCAACTGACTTTTTGCAGCTCAGGCAAAGAGCAAAGCGCGGCGACAGTTAACCCCACCCCTTTCCAACCCCCTCAGTCACTCACTTCCCTCCAACTCACGAACCCAGACAGCCAAATCCAAATGCCTGGCCAGGCAATTAATCTGCCCGGGTCACGTCGGCGCCAGCTAAGTTAAAAATTCAAAAGTCAACGGGCAGCGAACGAACAAAAAAAATGGGCTAACTGTGCAATTTATAATCAATGTAGTTTGAAATGATCGAACACTTTACTATATAAACAGCATAGCCAAGTAGGATGACCTTAGTCGAACGTGACCCAATAGAAAATACTCTATATCTACTTCATAACACCATTTGCGTGATCCCAAACTAACATATCTCACTAATATTCATAAGATATTTAATGAAGGATCATCCTTTGTAAGAATATCAACACCTGTGTGACAGTTAATCAACAAAAATGTATAATAAATATTACAAAATTCTGTCATTGCTAACTTATTGAACCTTAAATTTAAATGAATGCATACATTTATATTTAGAACGCTGAATTCAGCATTCAAAATTTAAATTTTACATGTTCTTTTTTTACAATATTCTTTGTTAAAGAGTTAACACCACTGTAGAATTTTAAAAAATCCAATTTTGCTTAAAAGATCTACCTATCCTAGAATATAGTAAAAAAAAAAAATTGAGGGAAAAATTCACACATACCGAAATTTTATACATTGACCTTCATTCTCTCCGGTCTAAAAAAGCGCTCCAATAACGAGTTTTACAGTGGTGTTAGCCCTGAAATTCCTAGGTTGGAAATAGATCGGTCTTAGACTGGTTATACTATATTGCTGAGTTTAATTCATATAATTTTAATAAAGCCCTCATTTTTAATTTGACTTAAATTAAATCCTCAAATCCATAATTATTCTTTATTATTTTTGTAGTGAATCAGCAGACAAAAAATAGAGTTAAAATAGAGATGCTCAAAAACATTACAGAGTGAGTGCTGTTACTAACAGTTACAGTTTATTCAAGTTGTTATGTTAGTAACACAAATTCCATAAGAAATATAGTATACTTTGAAATTAGAAAGTTTGCCGCATGCATTGCTGAAGTGCGAACTTCAAATGATGCAACGGAAACACAATTAGGCTGAGTGCTGGTCACATGTCCAACTTTGCCCGCAAAAGTTCTTTTAAATTGCCACAGAGCATCAGAGAGAGCGAGCGAATATCAAAAGGCCGGAGAGGTGTCCCTTCCACCGAGTACATAGTCGAAGCAAGTCCGAGACGTTTGCCACATAAATTCAATAGCCCAGGCAATAAGTGCATTAGCAGCATATTTCACAGATTGGCAGACACGTCGCTCCATGGTCTACGTTTCGAGACCGAGCACCCAGTTGCTTGGCCACTAGCATAGCCAAGTGGCTGGGGTGGGAGGGGTGCTGTAGTCAAAGGGAGCAGCCAAGCCGAGCAAGCAGACAACTGCCCAGACACTCGCTCGACCAAAAGTAAGCCACAAATTGCACGAGATCATAAATATTTCAAGCATAAAATACAAAATATGCAAAAGTTTTCCATTTTCTTTTGCGCTTTTCGCCATTTGCTTTGCAGTTGCCATTTGCCATTTTACCATTTTACCATTTGGTATTGCAGTTGCCTCTTCTGTTCTGAGATAGTACGAAACTACGTCAAACGAAATAAGAACAGGAAAAGAGCTGTTGGCTATCCAAAACGAATAGCAAATACCCTAAAGAGACGTAAACAGAATAGATTGCTCCATTCAACATCCAAATCACAGATATACAAATATATCATATAAATTTATAAAGTTATAAATCATATAAATTTATAAAGTTATAAATACATATGGCAATGATAAAATATATATAGCAAAATAATTTTACAATAATGTTGTTGTTAAAAAAAACAACTTGATTTTGAAATATTCTGCAATTGAAAAGAATATGAATATTTCCGATAAGCCAATCCCAATTCTTTACAATTGCAATGACCCAGTAAAATAAACCTCAGTTAGGGTAGGAAACTATATTGCTAAATTCTCTCGTACAGGAAAGAGCAACTGCAGCAACAGCAGTAGGAGCAACAGTGGAGCAGCAACTGGCGGGTTGTAGGCAGCTGGCCAGGACACTCTCTCTTTCTCTATCGCTTTTTGTAGTTGTCTCCGGACTTGGCGGCACGTGCACGCCAAATGTTGAACGGAAGTTCAAAAAGCGCAAAGAGCGTATAACGGTGCCCAGCAATAGCTTCTGCTCCAGCTTCTACTGTATATGGTCAGCCGATTGTGGCAACAAATTGCAATAAGCAATTTTTCAATTTTCAATTTAGACACCGCCATCGACGAAGCGACGGCGAAGTGGCGGGTGCACAGCGACATGCAAAGCACCAAAAACCAAACCACCAACCAGGTCATAATTCAACAAGACCCATCCAAGACCACACTCCACATATCTGCATCCACAACCACATCCACATCCATGTCCACGTTCGACTTTCCAGAGTGTCAGATTCCAGTCACAAGCAGACCAGGCGACAGGCAACGGCGCAACAAGACAAATGTATGTCCCCGGCAAAAGGTTCTGCCAGTTGACACACAGCTGGCCCATGTGCACAATTAATAAGTAATCTACGGGATTTACGTACTCTTCTTTCACTATCTTCCATTCTAATGGTAACTTATGGTCCACTTCAAAGGAAAACCTATAAAAACTAGACTTATGAAGGCGTTCGTATTAGTCCGTGGCTCAACATATCTGTTTCATGGCTGTATGAATTGCTCTCCGTTTCTGTCAAGAACACTATTCATTCATTATGCTCTATTATTATTTTATAAGATAAAACGAGACACAATAAGTATCTAAATACTTATACATATATTATTATTGTTATTATGTATGAAAAAAATTACCATTAAAAACTTTTACTCTTCAGAAATTATTGTAAATATTAAATGCAGAAACAATTAGCACAAACGATTTTAACATTAAAATATAATGTAACAAACTAATATTCTTTCAAAATACTAAATTATACCAAATAGATATATTTTGTGCAATAACATACTATCACGCTCCACACACCATACATTAGTAAATATACCAACCAAAGCAATAAAGACTTGACAACTACAATCGGATTTCGCCGAATAAAATTATTTAATTTAATTACTTCTAAGTGTCTTATTTGTTCGCAATATAACAAATATCATAAAGACGTTTGTTATTATAGTACGTATCAAAAATTTAACAAATCTTAAAGTAAGAAGAGCAACACTTAAATATTCTTGTAAATATAAATAAATTTAGAAATTCTGAACTAAAAAAAAAATATGGGCCTTATTCATTCGTCTTGATTATATTAATTTTTCAAAGCTCATCTTGAAAGACTGCTCCATAGTTCAAAAATAATTCTTCCGTATAACTCCAATGACGCAATTTATTAGTGCCTAAAGCCTAATGCAAGGGACCATGTGAAAATTATATATATAATATATTATCGAACGAAAATACTAGTATATATTTTATTATATTAAGTTTTAGTCAAAATAGGTATCTCTGAAATACAAATGTTCTTGATCGGTTAACAGTCAAGTCGACTTGTTTGATGAAAAACGATATAATGTGGCATTTGGAGTCTTACAAACACCAATTATCCCCATATTTACAAAAATAATACCACAAATCATGAAATACCTCGGTGTGATATTAACTAATAATGTTTTTTTTTTAGAACAGAGTATTAAGAATAGGTTTGATTAAGATAAGATTTATCATATATTACAATTCGTACCCACATTTGAGTCTTTTAGCAACTCCAAAGCAATAAAATGATCAATTTTATATATAGCGTTAATATCTTAAAAACATCTAATTAAATGTCAAGTAGACGCGGAAATTAAATATTTTGTGAAGTTGCAGTTTTCCTTTTTGTTTCAAATTAGTTTCGTACATATTCGCACATAAAATATAAAAAAAAGTAAAAACCAACAAATAAACTAACAAACAAAACCTCTATGCTCATCAATTTAAGTGTTAATGCATTAGGAGAGAACATTTGATTCATTTTCCTTAAAAATAAATTTTTTAAGCAACGATTATTTGAAATTTTTAATTCAATAATTAATATTGCTCCTAAAGAACGAACAAATATTAGGTTGGCCAAAAAGTCTTGCGGTATTTCCGATAGGTGTCTTTGCAAGCGCGTAGTTCTAGTTCTATTTATCGAATCGGTTCATGCGATACCTTTTTGGAAAGCTCTTTTCCCGCGCTAACACGTATTTGATTTATTGTTGTTTGTCTTGAGTCGTTCGTGAGTTATAGCGTCACAAACATGGAGCAAAATAAAGAGAAAATACGGCATATTTTACAGTACTACTACGATAAAGGCAAAAATGCAACTCATGCTGCCAATAAAATTTGTGCAGTTTATGGACCCGATACAGTTTCCATTTCCACCGCACAACGATGGTTTCAACGTTTTCGTTCTGGTGCGGAGGTGGTCGAAGATGCGCCACGGTCCGGAAGGCCTGTCGTCGAAAATTGCGATAAAATCGCTGAATTGATCGAAAGAGATCGGCATAGTAGCGCCGTAGCATCGGCCAAGAGCTGGGCATAAGTCATCAAACCGTTTTAAACCATTTGAAGAAGCTTGGATTAAAAAAAAAGCTCGATGTATGGGTGCCACACGACTTGACGCAAAAAAACATTTTTGACCGTATGGATGCATGCGAATCGCTTCTGAATCGCAACAAAATCGACCCGTTTTTGAAGCGGATGGTGACTGGCGATGAAAAGTGGATCACTTACGATAACGTGAAGCGCAAACGGTCGTGGTCGAAAAGCGGTGAAGCTGCCCAGACGGTGGCCAAGCCTGGAGTGACGGTCAGGAAGGTTCTTCTGCGCGTTTGGTGGGATTAGCAGGGAATCATCCACTATGAGCTGTTCCCCTATGGCCAAACGCTCAATTCGGACCTGTACTGGACCGCTTGAATGCAGCACTCATGCAGAAGAGTCCATCTTTGATCAACAGAGGCCGAATTGTCTTCCATCAGGACAACGCCAGGCCACACACATCTTTGGTGACGCGCCAGAAGCTCCGGGAGTTCGGATGGGAGGTTCTATTGCATCCACCGTATAGTCCGGATCTCGCACCAAGTGATTACCACCTATTTCTGTCCATGGCGAACGACCTTGGTAGTCGGAAATTGGCCACAAGAGAGTCCTGTGAAAATTGGCTCTCCGAGTTTTTTGCCAATAGAAAAGCGAGCTTCTATAAGAGGGGCATTATGAAGTTGGCATCTCGTTGGGAACTCGTCATCGAACAAAACGGCGCATATTTGACTTAAATCGCATTATTCTAACCAATTTTATGAACAATTGAAAATTCAATAAAAATACCGCAAGACTTTTTGGCCAACCAATACAATACAACTACATTGCTTGATCAATAGCAAATATTTTTATTTTCGCCAGCGTTTTATTGCCATCAGGACTCCCAAACAGAGCCACATAATTAGCAGGACAATGAAATATGTGGAGATGACAGATTGCTCATCGGAATTTCTTAAAATGAATACCATATTGCGATAATTATGCTCGCAATGCTCACAGCCATTAAAATCCACATCGACAAAGTCATCCTCAGCGTGGGGTTCACCAAAAAGGTTTAACTGTCCACGCACTGTCAGCACCGTGCTGAGCAGCAAAAATAACAGCTGGCTCTGCAACATCATGCACAATAAAGTAATACAATTAAAGCCGCTTACAATCAATTAAACAAATAATTTGTTACTGAACGGCGAGTCCACAGAGAAATGGCTTTTATAGCATAGCCCAGAATGAACCTATCGAGGCGCTGTTTCGAGTGCATTCTGAGAATTGGAGACAGGCCTCGTGGCATAAGTTTACATTATTTATGTATACACAGATTGCGGCTGATATTCGAAAGTGGTAACTAATAAACAAAACTTGTACAGATTTTATAGATAGTTTACTTTACACTCCGAAGTAGAAAATGCAGTTAATTAATGAACCAATCACTATTCACAAATAAAATAAAACTTATTGAATTGTTACACAATATGCATACAAATTATAAAAAAAATTAATGATTTCCTAATTTTTGTATTTGCGTGATATAAGCAGATCTTAATTAAACAACTCTCTTGAAATTCACTCATGCTTAGATCATCACACTTTTGACAAAATACTTGATTTTCTTCTGAGTTCAATGTTAACATTTTTAATTATATACAAAAAATATGCATAAAATTATAGATACATATTAAGGCATTTATAATATATCGTTAAGAAATTAATTATGATATTGAATAGAATTGAGGAGGAATCCTTTTCGAAACACATTTAATCGAAAGAGAAAGAGTATTATAAGGTGGCCCTATCATTAGCCTCTGGTTGCCACTTCCGTGTAGTTGCTGTTTAGGTATTCTTGTTTTGTTTTTCAACCGGCATCAACACGTATCCGTATCTGTTACGGAGCATTAGATGTTGAAGACGGAGCAAGTATCTTAATGCACAATCGTCGCTTAAGTGCACGTAAATTGAATAAAATTTCGACAAGTTTTAATACAGAAGATGCGCATATAGAACATGTCAGACAAACTGTCGGGCACCAGACACACACACTTAAACACACACACACATACAAACAAAGGAGGAGTACGTACGATTGAGTCAGATAGAAAGAGGGGGAGCGGAAGCACGATGACAGCCTGGGACCTCAGGGTAAATGGGAATCTGAATGTGTATAGGAATGCGAATACGGTTCATATACTCGTACAAAGCTCGATAGACAGACAATTCGAGTGAGTGCATGCTTACTTATTTGTTAGATTCCTTGCTTGTTTGGCTGAGATTTACGCAACTTAAACAGATTGTCAACAGGAATTGTTGTCGAGGACAGGTGACGCTCTGGAAGGACATAACATTGGGTGCAAGACACGCGCCGAGTTCGAGTGCGCCTCCAGACAGTGTGTTCTTGTTCTTGCATTGGGTCCTGCATGTGTCCTGCATTGGGTCCTGCTGAGCCAGCTTCTGTTATGTAAAACTTAATTTGTTAAATCGTGTTCAAACACTTTTAACAGATGTTATCCTCAAGGAAATTAAATGTTATTGCAGCCCGCCCAACTAAATGCTGATTTATATGTTCATGTACTACAATCGTGTGCGTGTATGTAACTCGCCGCCCAGCCACGCCCACTTCAACATTGTTTTGTTGGTGCTTAACGCTTGTGGTGAACATGACCAATAAATATGAACATTTATTATATGCCCCTTTGTTGAACGAATCGGAAGTTCATTTACCATCATGCAAACAATATATTATTTTATAAATGGAAAACTGATTCCCGATTTAACCTTTCGCCATCGGTTTCAACAAAAATTACAATAAACGTGAAATATGCAAATGATGCTCAACACTAAATGCAAATTTCCATTCATTTTTAAATGAACATTTGATGTGATGTGCTAAAAATGTTACCGCAAATCATACAAAAAATGGTTAAACGGAAAAGGGATAATCTTGATAGCACACTACTAATATTACAAAAAACACATTTTTAGGGCTCATATATACATACATATGTACTGGAATATTTAACTATTAACACAACAAGTTCAACAACATAGTCAACATACAGTATAACACTTTGAAGTTTATTATTCGATCTTACGCTCATTTAAGATGCATTATTAATAATATATGTAATCTATAATTGAATTAATTAATCATTGTCTTACAACATTATATCGGTACAAGTTTTGTTCGGTAATTTGGGATTTTAGTCTCCAAAATATATTAAAATTATATGAAACAAATATTTGAAATATTCAGAACAATATAACAAAAATGTTAATTATTATAATAATTATGATTCAAATAATAAAAATATCATAAAAACGCAGTGACTACATAATAATATTATTATATACATGAAGCTTAATACTCGGTTGGTAATTTGTGTTGACTCAAGAGACTAATTGAGACAAACTCGCTAAATAATTATATTTGTATACTTTACTCAAAACCCTGAGCAAAACTCATGCGTGCTCCTTTTTATGTAGTTTGTGAAGTAGTTTGTCTCAATCAAAGCTCTTAATTCGAATAGTTTTTAAAATGTACTCTTGAGTTCAGCTGACTTGAGAGTTTTCAGTGCTATCATATACTCAACTCACTTGTGAGTGGAAAAATGCTCAAATGACGTTACAACACAATGCTCTTAACTGCAAGGCATTTCACTTATGCGTTGACATTTAAGAGAGAAGAGTGCAAGTTGCAATCCAGGTTGAGCTTACTATAGAGTACTTTTTCGATTCAAACTTTTCCTCTCAATGAGTAAATTGGCACTAGGAAACTTAAACGTGTTTAAATTAGAAAACACCAAGCTAAAACAAAATGGATTACTAAATTATAAAAATGTTGTTGTTTAAATAAAATTAAGTAAGTATAGTATGTTAAGTTGTAAAAGTCGAGCAATTGTTTAACCAATTTGTCGTTTAAATTTGATTATTTATATTCCGAATAGTAACCATAACCAAGTTAATAACATAAGAGCATTGAAAACTTATATATAAACAAATGTAGGGACATTTTGCTTCATAAATCGAAATACGAAAAGCATTATTTTGAGCTTCATTTTCTTACTATATATTTTCAAATACTTCAAAAAAAATGAAATTAGTAATATTAAGTTTTTGTTTATTTACATTTAAGCAAGTGCAAGACCTTAAGCAGAGCAATATTGCAATATTGAATCAAGTTTTAAATATAAAAGCTTTAAATGAATGTACGAAGGTGGGCAGATAAAAAGTCAGCCTAACAAAGAAAAAAATTTTTTAAAAATTCGTAAATATTTTATTCGATTAGTGTTTTCTATCAGATTACTGTGAAAGATTCATGCGGTTTTATCAACACTGGTAATTTTGGCGGGACTTTTAGCGCATTCACTTTTGCATTGTCGTCAACATGAATAAAATCGAATATCGTGCTGTCATAAGATTTTTAAAAGAGAAATCCAACGACTATATTAACAAGTAAGAAAGTTACAGTCGAGTGTGCTCGACTACCCATACCCGGAGATACCCGCTACCCATTTTTAATAAAGGCAAAATATTGCGGTATCATTTTCAAATTATACCAAAAATACTAAAAATACTAAAAATATACCAAGTGGTATGTTTAGTATATCGATATAGTGCACCATTCAAAATATACCATAAACGGCACAATGTGCCAGATTGTCGGTCAAAGCAACTCAGACCCCTAGTAAGTAGGCGTTTTTGCCCATAAAAAATTATTTCTTTAATAACTTCCACAATTTTTATCTGATCGCAACCAAATTTTCAGGAATCATAACTACTATAGCATTTATTGTATACACCAAAATTCAACTCTAGCTTTAAAATTAGGCTTGTTATTCGATTTTTTTGATTTGCAGGGGCGGGAGTGGGCGTGGCAAAAATTTGAAACAAACTTGATCTGCGTGCAAACATAACAAATGCTGTCGAAAAAAAATTATAGCTTTATCTCTTATAGTCCCTGAGATCCAGTGTTTCATACGGACGGACGGACAGACACACAGACGGGCAGACGGACATGGCTAGATCGTCTCGGCTGTTGACGCTGATCAAGAATATATATACTTTATAGTGTCGGAGATGCTTCCTTCTACCTGTTACATACATTTCCTGCCGGCACAAAGTTATAATACCCTTCTACCCTATGGGTAACGGGTATAAAAAGGAGTTAGACAAAGTTTATAAGGATTCAGCTCCATCGTTTTCAACAATAAAGTATTGGACTGCTGAATTTAAATGCGGGCGGACAAGCATTTTTTACGATGATCGCCCGGGTCGTCCCAGAGAGGTGAAAACACCAGAAATTGTGGATAAAGTCCATGGAATGATATTGGATGATCGCCGAATCAAGATGCGAGAGATTGCATATGCTCTAAACATTTTTCGGGAACGCGTTGGAAACATTTTACACGAATTTTAACACATGAGTAAGCTTTCGTACCGCGATTGCTCACAATGGAAAATAAACGCAACCGCTTGCACATTTCGAAAGAGAGTTTGGCATTGCTTAACGCTTTATCGCCATACACCAGAGAGTAAGGAACAGTCAAAGCAATGGATTTCAAGCGGAGAAACGGCACCAAAAATGGCAAATATCGGTTTGTCGGCCAACAAGGTGATGGCAACGGTTTTCTGGAATGCCCGAGGTGTAATCGATGTGGATTATCTGGGAAAGGGCAGAACAATTACGGGAGAATACTATTCCAATCTCTTGGGACGATCCATCCACACTATTCTCCAGATTTATCACCCTGTGACTATTATTTATTTCCAAACTTAAAAAAATGGCTTGGGGGTAAGAAATTTCAGTCAAATGAACAGGTAATCTGTGAAACAAACGCCTATTTTGTGGACCTGGACAAATCCTATTTTATGGAAGGTATTAAGAAACTGGAGGATCGGTAGTCCAAGTACATACGTCTAAAAGGAGATTATGTTGAGAAATAAAAAAGCAAAATTTAAAAAAAACGTATTTTCTTTGTAAGGCCGACTTTTTATCAGCCTACCCTCGTAACACCAAACTTATAGTTTTAGAGAAACATTAGCTCTGTCAAGACTGAAAATTTGAATTTTAACAAGAACAAAATTCTTAAATTCGAATTTAACAAGTAATAAAGCTAAGTAAGTGTACTCGACTGTGAGAACAAAATAAATTGATTTTGCAGTATTTTTTCTCAAAATATACCGAATATGCTGCAAACAATATTAAAAATATATTAGATGGTATATTTGTTATATCGATATAGTACCACATTCTAAATATACCATAGACGGCACAATTTACCGGATTGTCAGCCAAAGCAATCATACAAAAGGATTTCGTTAATAGCTTCCACAATTTTTATCTGATCGCAATCAAATTTTCAAGAATCATACTGTTGTTTTATTGTATACACCGAAATTCGAAGCTTTAAAATTACGCTTGTTATTCGATTTTATTGATTTGCGGGGCGGAAGTGGGCGTTTCAAAAATTTGAAACAATCTTGATCTGCGTGCAAACATAACAAATGCTGTCGAAAAAAATTATAGCTCTATCTCTTATAGTCTCTGAGATCCAGTGTTTTATACGGACGGACGGACAGACAGACAGACAGACAGACGGACATGGCTAGATCGTCTCGGCTGTTGATGCTGATCAAGAATATATATACTTTATAGGGTCGGAGATGTCTCCTTCTACGTGTTACATACATTTCCTGCCAAAGTTATAATACACTTCTACCCTATGGGTAGCGGGTATAAAAATGCTCTAATAACAACATGTATATCAATTTGCAAAGTCTTGCATTTCGTCAAAACCTTTTTAAATTTTGGTCACGTGTCGCTAAAATTTATCTTTGCTAATAAATTTAAATAGTTTCTGTCGATTTTTCCCGTAAATTGGTTTATCTCAGCAGATTATGCAAGCTACATTCGAGTATAGTCGATACGCGCAATCCTCATTGTAAAATAATTATGTATATATTATTTTAATTAATATAATTCAATTATATTATAATTGAAAAATTTAGGTTAATTCAATTTAATTACATATATTTATTTAAAATAGTTATATAGATAAATATAACTTATCCTATTTACATCCTACTATATTCCATAAGATAAAACCGATTCATACTTACATATGTTTAGCGCTATAAAACATTTAATTACACTCTTATCGGGTCCGTATATTTCTCAATACTCAATTCGCGAGCTTTTATTTAGCATCAAACTTAACAACCATAACAAATTCAATTTTGTATTGGTTACCACTGTAATAGCATTTGACAGTCGGCGATAGAGCATGGCTAATGATTTTTAATTAATAATTTCCAAAGTAAACTAGATAAGCATTTAAACTATGGTTTTCACAACATAAGAAACGATTTTTCTAATTTAGCTTAAATTTTAATTTAATTTATCGTTTTTTTATTTAACTTTTCCAAATTATTTTCATATTTAAATAATCATTTCACATCAATCATTGGTTGAGGATGCCCGAATAAATATACTAACAAGTAAGAAATTTGCAGTCGAGTTGCCCGACTTTGAGATACCCGATACCCATTTTGAATAAATGCAAAATATTGCATTATTATTCTCAAAATATACCGAAAATAGTAAAACACTAAACATATTCCATTTGGTATATTTTTGATATTTTGCAGTATAGTCGGTATAATTTGAGAAATATACCGCAAAATATATTTATTTTATTCAAAATGGGTAGCGGGTATCTCACAGTCGAGTGTACTCGACTGTAGCATTCTTACTTGTTTTTTATTAACTTCGACAATTTTTGTTGATTTGCGGGGACGGAAGTTGGCGTGGCAAGAATTTTAAACAAACTTGATCTTCGTGCAGGCATAACAAATGCTGTCGAAATAAAATTATAGCGCTATCTCTAATAGTCTCTGAGATCCAGTGTTTCATACGGACAGACGGACATGGCTAGATCGTCTCGGCTGTTGACGCTGATCAAGAATATATTTTATAGGGTCGGAGATGCCTCGTTCTGCCTGTTACATACATTTCCTGCCGGCACAAAGTTATAATGCCCTTCTACCCTATGGGTAGCGGGTATAGAAATACTGAAATATAGTATATCGATGGCTAGTATTACATTCAAAATACATATACCATAAATTACAAAATATGTATGCCATACAGACGGACATAGCTGTACAGTCTCGGCTGTTGACCCTAATGTAAACTTTAAGAGATCGGAGATGTCACCTTCAGCCTGTTACGTACATTTCTTGCCAGCACAAAGTCATAATACCCTTCTATATATGGGTATAAAAATATTTTGTATCTTCCAGTACCAAATGCACAGTATTTCATGGCGATAAATTATTGTGTAGGAATATTATCTTTATAGAGGGGCGTACTCATACTGTGTTCCTAAAAAGTGCCACATCTTAAGGGGTAGTTGTAGATTACAGCAAACATTTTCAATGCAGATTAATTACCTTCTTTTTTTTAACTGACATATGTAAGTACGTTACTATATGCTTGTTAATACATCTTTGTATATACATATTTATTATTTCATTTTAGAAGCAACACATATTATTGTACATACATATGTATATGGTTCACAAACACTAACGTTCATATAAAATAAAACTTCAAACAAATATGATTTGCAGAAATCACAGCACTAATTAAAATGATAATGTGAAAATGTAATTGCTGAAATATTATATTTCTTGTATTTGGCAGTCCACAGCTGATCATCTGCTGTGTAGAAAGCTTATAAACAATCGATAATAATCTTATAAAAGTATTTGTATTGTATTCGATTGACAAACCAAAATTAAATATTTAAATTTGAATTAACTGCTGTGGATTGTGTCAAATTAGACTAGAAACAATTCGTGCAATGAGAAAGAAGAAACAATAAATTTGTGTTAAGTCAAAAATTTAAGAATAAATGAAAAGTAATTGCATCTTATTCCTTCTTTGATGATTGTCTCAGTGGTATACAAAAAAAATCGAAATCTAAAACTCAGTGTATTGAGTATATCAGATTAAACCAGAACATGTTTTCCATTATAGTTCGTTATGACAGATTCTTATAGAAATTTCGTTTCTTTTGAGCTGACACGGCGACATTAGGCGACATTTCTTCAATTACTTTTGGGAGAACAAAAAAACGGATTTTCAGAAATCCACTTGTTTATGTAATATGAGAAAGTCAAATTAAAAATATATATATTGAATGGCTTGATGAATTATTTAACGAAGATCTTAAGAATTGCCAAATCCTATAAGTCAACATTTTATTTCAACAAAATTTTTGAAAAATGCGAACAACAAAATTGTTTGTAATTTGGATAGTATTAGTAGTTTTTGTAGCAAGTATGGTAACAACTAATACTTTTAAAGAATTCAAATAGAAACAATAAAAATTCAGATATACTTTTAACCAGACATTTCTGTTGGACAGACCAATATTGAGACCCATATTTGGCATTGTATTTCATAAGTACAATTATAGTTAAGTCTTCAATAAATCATTATTAAAAAAAATCAATATCACAATGTAATTTTATGCGACGTATCACGAAAAACTAAATAAAACCTAAACAGCTAGTACACTTCACTAGCCCATATATCAGACTATAAGATGTTTCGAATTTTAAATATGTACATGTAACCCTGTTTTCTAACAACATTTCACAATGTTGAACGAGTGAAATTCTGGCTGCAATTGCGGACTTTCTAGTAGGCAATTTTCCGCACTCACACTATTCAGGTAACGGCAAGATAAAAAAGACCTAAGTTCCATGTACATAATTTACCTGAAGCATTGGATGGCGGACTTACCATATTATCTGCTAAAGATTTCTGAGAAAAATCCTGAAAGTAATTAGGGCTTACCTTAAATTGAAAATGTCTTCCCCGAATAACCAAAGAATTCTTCACGGGGTATTAATTTTTAGCTTTTTAACATAGTTTATATTTATTCCACGTAAAAATGAATTCAAATAGATTCGCGAATGGAACAGAAAAATAATCTACAAGCGAAAAGATATGGAAACGTAAGAAGCATACATGTATGTATATGTAAAAATATCTGATACACAATATATTGTATTTACTATGCAAGTTAATGTATCATATTGATCAGCTAGACTAAATCCATAAATCAAGATCACTAGATTCCTATCTATGACCTGCCCTCGCGAACGGAAAGTGTTTGTGCTGCATCTGCATCTGTTGGAGATGAGTTTGAGGGCATCTCTGGATGTGGTCTAGTCAATCGCCAATCTCAGTCCATCCATGCATTACACAATCCATTCAAATTTTAGCCAGTTTACACAGCGTCACAGCGTATCGTTGAATAATCGTTTGGGTTTCTTGTAATTGGGGTTTATGGGTCCTGGAAGGACGTGTGGTTTCAGCGCACTCTTGCCGGGCTGACGATTCGCATCATATGGCAATTGTGGTGACAGCTTCAACTGTCGGTAATAGTCACTTTTAGGATAGGCGCTGTTGCACTTCGTCACAATTCGTACCTTTTTGCTTCCACTATCCGTTCGCGCAGTTTCCAATTTAATGCGCTGTACTGGATTCTTGGGAGTGACTTGAGCAGCAAGTGGATTTAGCAATAGTTTATTGTTAGCCTGTTTTAATTGCACCTTACGTGACGGAACAAAATAATCCTGTTCACCTGGCTTAAGTGGCTCCTCCCAACCATTGCTCTTAGCTTCCGCAGGTGCAACTTTTGTGACTTCCTTATCTGTTGTTAACTCTTCATTTGTGGGAACAACTGTTGGCTGCGCCTTAGATTGCTGCTTGACCTGTAGTTTGGTTTTCTGTTTGGGCAGCTCATCCTTCTGGGCTGTCTTTTTTGCCTTCTTTGATTCTGGCTTGTTGGCCGTCGCCTTTTCAGTTGGCTTGTCGCCATTCTCGTCCACCTTCTCCACCACCCAGGCATTGTTTATGCTCGATCGCACCTTTTCATTACGTTTCACTTGCTTTCGTAGCTTTGGCGTCATGGCATTGTCTAGCACCTCATTGAAATTGTCCTCGTCAACCTCTTCAAAATTTATGGAACTCAGAAGACGTTTACGCTTGGACTTGCTCAACTTCTTTAGATTTCGTCCAGTTCCAAAGTTAGACTCCTCAAACTCATCTGCATCTGTGATCTTCTGCTCGACCAACTCAGCGAGTGTTGTGCCCTCTGGCTTGGGCATGTTGCGCACACCCAGTGGAAACTCACCGGCTGCATACGTCTCGAAGATGTGGAGCAACTTTCGCAGTCCCTTGCGACGTTTGCTGTTGTACTCCTGGGTCCGTAGCAGGGTCTGCAACTCCTCCAGCACACAGTCAGCATTGAGTGGTAATTCCGGCATCAGCACATCCACATTTCCCGCCCGTGGATCAAGCGATATGGTCTCAGGCTGTGGTTGCTTTTCATCCTCCTCCTCCTCTTCTTCATCGAAGCCAGAGTCCAGTTTCTCGACGTCATCAATTGAGGCACTAGGAAAACCCATTTCCTTCCATGCCTTATACTTTTCGCTGTACTCACGACCCAATTCACTTTGATACAACAAATGGTAGAAGACGCGTGTACGGCACTGTGCAACCAACTTGGGATCCCTTTGCGTCCCCACATAGTGCACGAAAGGCAGCAGGAATAGATTGACCTGCGCTGCCGTAATTTCCTCATTTGCCGCTTTAGCCAACTCTTCAAAGAACACGTCCATATAATGCATGGTTAGGCCACGTGACTTTGGCTGCTCAGCCAACACTGACTGCTGCATCGTGGCATTGAATGTCTGTATCAGCTCCGGCGACCATTTGCTCTTCTTCAGCAAGCGCAGCATGTAACGTACCATACGACGCACAAGCATCAGAAACTTGTCCATACGCCACTGATCGATGCCAAACCATTCCTGGCACATGGTGCGCATAAAGGCGCTGAAGTAGGCTAAACTGCAGGCGGTGTTGCCACCAAAACTGTCCACCATTTGGGCTAGCTGCTCAGCCAGCTCCTCTTGCACCAAGGGTTTGTCCGACATCCAGACATTGTAATACAAGCCCTTCCAGATCCGCATGAAATCATCCTCTGTGAAGGGAAAAGAGCTGACTGCACGCAGCTGGAACCATTTCCGCAGCTTGCGAATTTGGCGATTCCGCTTTGTTAAGTCATTACATGCCAACGCACGCACTATTTTCACCTCCTGAGCAATTACCAGCAACTCCTTTGGCACTTTGGGCTGCGATGCTCCATCGTCTTGGATTTCATTCTCGTTGTCATTGTCAATGGCAGCCACCTGAGCGCTGCGTTTAATAGGTCTTTTCCTTGTCACCATAATTGATAATTAACAGAGAACGGCCGGAACTTTTTGCAAATTCCTCCGGTGTGTATTGATTGAATTTGACTGACGAGAGAGAGGAGGGCGCACGTGTTGTGTAGCCTCGTACCAACCGCATTAGTGTGGCCATAACTTCAATTTCAAAATATACTGTTTTTTTTTAATACCTTTTCCGCAGGGAAAAATCTTTCCAATAATAAAAATTTGTATTTTTGTAGTAGCCATACTGTTTTCCTTTTCAAAACCTACAATATTTTTAGTGAAAATATCATTTGTCGATCACAGTATATTTCATTTTATAATTAGAATAACACTTCACAATTTTCATATAAGATAATATATGGATACCTCATATTATTAGATTATTAATTAGTTGCGTACATTTTAAGAATAAATGTATATATTTTAATTATGAAGTGTTATTTACACATAGGAACAAATTAAATCTGGTCTCACTTGCAGAATTCCATTTTATAGAATTGAACGGCTTTTAGCACTGGAAATAAAACTGCGCTGGGCTGCACTTTTCACCAGCTGATTTTAGAATCATATTTTCTACAGAATTGGCTTTAAAAAGTTAACTTTTCACAAAATTTATCATCATGTCGGTGTTAACCATAGAAAATGCTGAAGAATATGAAAAGTACATCAGTTCTGACAAAACAACCGTTGCCCTCTTTGGCGCGGCTTGGGCAGAGCAATGTGCTCAGGTTAACGATGTGCTCAAGGAGTTGGCAAACATTCTAGGTGATAAGTTGCAATTCGTTACACTAGATGCTGAAAAATTTCCGGACATTTCAATAAGGCATCAGGTATGTTTCCGTTGATCTGTATCATAATTACAAATAGTTAATGGCACTCACTGTTCACAGATTGAAGCCGTACCCACGGTTATATTCTTTAGCAAAGGCTCTGCTGTGGATCGTGTGGATGGTGTTGATATTGCCGCTATTAGCAGCAAGTCCAAGAAGTTGGCTGAAAACGCAAGCAGCGCTGCTGCCACTGGACAAACTCTAGAGGATCGCTTGAAGAGCCTTATTAACAAAGCGCCCCTCATGATATTCATGAAGGGTGACCGAAATGCACCTCGCTGTGGTTTCTCCAAGCAGCTTATTGCGATTGTTAATGACACAAAGTATGCATCTTTCTATGTAACTAATCTATGGTTATAAGAATATTCATTTGATACACAATTGTTTGCAGATTACCTTACGAAACTTTCGACATTCTCAGCGATGAAGAAGTGCGTCAGGGTCTGAAAACCTATTCAGACTGGCCCACATATCCTCAGGTTTATGTAAAGGGCGAGTTGATTGGTGGACTCGACATTATTAAAGAACTACTAGCCAACAACGAACTGGAATCGTCGCTTAAGGGTTAACTTTGCAAGCGACGTTTTATTAATTGACTCCATAAACAACAACAAAGTCGTCTCTCATCGATGTACAATGTCCAATGACTTTATATGCATACAAATAAAAGCATAGTTCAAATTTAATTATGGTCACACAAAACTTAAAGCTATCGTTGGAAATTTTATGGTAATCGTTTTCATAATTTTTTCTTGAATTTTGATATAGCATCAAATGATGTTTTTAAGTATGAAATGTTATTTTCAACAAATCAAACTTAATTATACATATTACGAAACTAAACTCAAATGTGTACTTTAAAAAACACAGTCAAAATTGCAATTTTGCTTAGTACGTTCAATAAGCCTAATATTTTCAGTAATTAAAAAATTAAAGCAATATTTGCTGTTTATTATAGAACTATTCACATATTTCCTTGAAGGAAGTGTATTTCCTTTCCAACTAAATTGAACTCGTAATCCATAAATATTTATAAAGATTACAATTCACATTCTTTGTTTACTTATTTTTAAAGAAATAATTTGGTTCCATGTTTTTCCAATGAAAGCCATTAATAAGTTGCCAATTTGAAATCTGCAATGTATAGTTTGTATATACCGTATTTTTATTTTATTATTTCTCAATGACATGTAGTTTTCAGCATGCTCATACTTTTATACAACTTTCAACCATTTACATTTATATGACCACGTAAACTGAACGACGAACAATTTACGTAGCCGTATAAACTATTAAATATTAAAAAAAAAATGTTGGCATTAATATTTTGGGACATAATAAGTACTGTTAACATTGCAAACTTTTGCAGCACTGTCTCTTCAGCAGCGTTCTCGCCAAACAGCCGACAATTTGAAAATATCGCTAATTTTTACAACACTGTTAAAGAATACTCTCGATGCATCAACTTTGCTGAACAGCTGACAGATAGCGGCTTGCAAATATTTCTGAACTATTAAATTTGTTAATAAAAGTTAAATATATTGAAATGGCTGAAGCCAATTCTGCGGATGCATCAAACGGCGAGGACAAGAAACTATCTGATATCTTTTTAAACGGCTGGAACCTCTATGATGAGCTCGAAGTCACTGAGCTGCCCTTTAATGGCACCGAATTCCAGGTAAGTGTAATAAATGTATTTATTTATATCTATCAAGATGTCATTTAATTTCAGACTAAAGTGAAAACTGCAATGGGGCATTTTGAACAGGCCACTGTCATTGTCAACCAAGTGAGCATGTTCAGCTCCAACGAGTTAATCGACGAAGTCTCCACAGATTCACTTCCTTTCATGCTGCTGCCGTATTTTTTGGGCAAGCTCGCCACCAAGGTGAACAATCCGAACAGTTCTGAGATGTTAGAGTTAGGGGAGATCTATTTCAACGATCACCTGCAGCGCTGCCAGGAATACGAGCTATGTGAAGCGCCACAGAAGAAAGAAGTTGACAACAAAACGGATGCAGCTCAGCAGAAAAGCGAACAACGCCAATTGATGGAGGCTGCCTATAATCGTAACGATAAGATCGCTCAGTATCGCAAGATGAAGGAGATTGACGAATATATCGGTCGAATGCGCGCCGCCGTTAAGAACAAAACCGCCGACGATGAGTTGCGTCGTGAATTCTTTTTAAAGTATTTGCAAAAGAGTATCCTGGACACTAAGCAGGAGCTAGAGAGTCTGCGTGTCATGAAGGAGATGGTTAAGATGCGTCTGGCCCACATGAATGCCGCTCAAAAAGAGCCCATTGAAGCGCAGCAACAGCCTAAAGCTGGTTCTTCCGCTCATGGACATGGCCATAGTCATGGACCTCACAATCATCATCAGCAACCAGCAGAGGCGAAACCGAAGCCCTTGCAGCCATTTATCATTACGCGCAATGCCACACAAAAGGCAGTTTTTGGCCTTGGATATCCCAGCTTACCTATTATGACGGTCGATGAGTTCTACCACCAACGTGTCGAGGAAGGCATCTTTCCGGACGACGAGAAAATGGCCAAGATCAATCAGGAAAAAGCAATTGCTGCTGCACTCAACCCCAACGTACAGGAGGAAGAGGAGAAGGCCATTGAAGATCAACAGGTAGAGGACGATGATCCCGAGTATTTGGCACGTATGAGGCGCATGGATGAGTACAAGGATGTGGTGCGTCGCGGTGATGGCAACAGACACAATCGTAGTTAAACTACACACTCAATTTTTATACGAATAAAGAAAGTATTTAATGGTTAACCATTTCAAAGTAAAACTCATACATATCTTTCATAAACAGCAAAACATTCAATGTCTTAATGTAAGGTATTAATAGATCGGTCTAAGAATATTGAAGGACGTTCATGAGGCATGAAGTTTCTCATTGAACTAGAGAGTTAAGAGACAATACAATCTATGTACATAGATAGACAATTAATAGAACTATTTAAGAAACATATTAATTAGGGCAAGAACTAGCTTAAAGCCAAAATGGAAATACTAACTAAGAAAACACAGCAACAAGCGTATCTCCAATCACAGCATCTGCCGATCAAGTAAAGAATTGGAGTGGGATTCATCTACCAGCTATGTCATCATGGAAAACCGTTTCTCAGTAAGGCCAATAAAAAATACTGCTAAAGTATTGAATTAAGAATATAATTTTAGATCTATAGAAACATTGTTGGGGTTTTATTAAATAATGGTATTGGAGTCCATTCCCCGACAATAGCAATAGAATACATTTTAAATAAAATTGAAATACAAATTACATTGCCACAGGTGTAAAGTTTATACTGTATTTGGTATTTGCATGTGTTTGGTAGATTTTTAAGGTTAGCCCTGCTGCAGTTTTCGGTCACATTGAATGTCGACACAAGACGTCGACAACAACCACAACAACCATCGACAACAACATAAAGGAAGAAGAGCCACTTACAAATTTACACTTTTATAAAGCACATTATCACTCAGTCCTATATAGTACATATAGTGTTGCCAACCTAAACGCACAAAGTAGGCAACGAGTGTTAAAACAATTACAAATTCTTTGCATTGTGATAGAACACGCTAAAAATATTCAAGCATTGCAATCAACCCCCCCTTCAAAACAAAAAGAGCAAAACAATGTCCGTCAGTGACTTTATAAAAGGTCTTCCCATACACGATTCGAAAAACTTTGCGCACCTCAGCAGCGATCATGGGATTCGAACGTCGCAGAAGCGCGCTTCGATCTACTTGCCCACAGAGGATGTGGCCGAGCAGGCGCAGCTGATTGTGATGGACAAGCGGTGTGTTTTATTGCGATATCTCACCCAACAGTGGGACAAGAAGACGCTGCAAAGAAAACGAGAACATGGGAACGATGGCAATGGGAATGGAAGCAATGCCAACAACAGCACTTCGAATGGCAGCAGTAGCAAAAAGCGCCCACGTTTGGACAACAATGAGCTCAACTGAGGCAAATGAAACAGCAGCAGCTGGATGCATTGCATACGCATATAACACCCATTTAATAATTGTCTCCACTTGGAGCAATACCATTAATTTAAGAATTTTCTTTATGTTAAAAATAAACAAACTAGACACTAACTACAATCAAAGCGAAGTTTATTTGGGTTTATAATGTATTGGACTGCTTAAAACAATATACATACATATATGTATGTAACTAGTTCGTATGTTCGAAAAGGATTTAAATACAGCAATTCACACTGGGGTCAGATAAAAAAGAGTTGCCATTAACAACCAAAATTTATAATTTTAAAGTCAGTTGGAAGTATAAGAAACCTCTCTTCCTGGTGCCTCTTACCGTTTCAGGTGTGAGTCAGTATGACATACAGCATAAAGATTTCAGACATATGTATTTCCCATTAATTTATGATATTAAGAACATAACTCCATTCAGCAGTTTCAGTATGTTCTAGTACATATCAATCTATAATATTAAGAGTGTTATTTTATATAGATTCTTATAGGTTGTGCCAGTTAATCAAACAGCGCCCATTTTGTCCAACCACTTTTTTTACTTCAGAAACAAACAATTGGATTTGACTACATTATTTTTAGGCGCTACTTTTCAATGATGACCCAGATCCTTGGGATCCGGCTTGCCGTACTGCTTCTCCCACCAAGTCACATATTCCTTCTTTCGCTGCTCGCGCTTGGCGAAGTACTCTGGATATTGTGCCTTCTCCAGCGGATGCCAGTAGTCGAGCACCCAATCTGGTGGGATGACTTCGCGTTCAAAAGCGCAGCCGCCGGCGCTATTTGCAACTGTAAATATACAATTATATATGAAAGATTCCACATCATTCTCAGCATGTTCAACTTACAGTTTCTGGGCTGGAAATGCTTTGTCTCAAACAGTTCCTGTTGTCCGCAAGCTAACAGACGCATGCCCTCAGCCAGATCCTTGCGACGGTTCTCATCAAAGCGTGCACGCATAAGCACGGCACGATAGCGGTAAACCTCGCTATCATCAAGTAAGGATTCAATGGAGACGCACAACAATTTATTATATAATCGAGATCAAGAAGCGGAATTACAATAGCTACGACCACTTACCGGCGATCATACCACGCCTCCAAGTTACGTAGGGCACGTTTGTAGAGGCTGCACACTTGGCGTTTGTGCGACACAATTGCCAAGGGAACTTGAGCCATATTTCGTTAGTGGAACTGTCTAAATTCTGTAATTTGCTGGTTGTACGTAGGCAACAACAACGACATCAGCTGCAGCTACTGAAAACTGTCAAAAGTTGTGTGCTGCAAAGCGCCGCAGTGTTTACGTAGTTACCCAGCACTCATGCACAGCGCTGCCAGACTGTTCAATTCAAAAATTATTTATTTAAAATTCAAAATTAGTCTAGCCAATTCCAAAATATTTGTAACATCAAAATAAAAAGTTTTTGAAAATTATAAATATGGAGAGGAAACTTTTAAGAAACACCCTATTTTAAAAAACAAAAATGATCCTGAAAGTTTAGAATCTATAAGCTTTTATTTATTTTCTAACGGAATAATTATATGGAGATGAATGGAGATGCCGTATATGAATGAATTAAGTTTTTATGACTTCTTCAGTACACACACACTAAAAATAAAGCTAAAAAATTGGCACAGCCAACTTCCAAATACATTTACATTTGTTCGACTCCACTTTAATACGTATTAATATAATTTTTGAATAATTATCTGTATAAATTACATACCAACAATTAATGAAATAAAGGCTAATACTACAAAATGCATTCTTATATTACGTAAATAAGCCAGTGACTTTAAAATCTAACTCATAACATTCAAAATAGATTGAACAATATGCTCAGGTATATCCAAGGGTTGCTCGCAAAGATCTCCGGTTTGCTTATCGTACATATAGATCTCGTTAACAATACGATCTTCATAATTGGGATCTATTGAGGATACCAGCACCATGGAGCCCTCGGCCAACTCTGTCAATATTTGTTCAATGTCATGCTCGCTAACCGATGTCGAGTTAGATGTGCTCAGTGGAGAAGGCTCGCCAATGAAGTCAATAGTGAATATTGTATCCGCTTGCGATAGTGTGTCAATATCTGTAGCATCTGACGGCAAGTTCGCCTCGTTCACATATTCCATGTCGATAACGTTTTTGTGTAACGCCTTCTCATTTTTGTCATCAGTCTCCTCATCGTCCAGCAATGAATTGAGTTCCTGCTGTAATTGCTCTCCTCTGTCTTTGATCAGTTGTTCGGTCTTAATGGCTCCCTCTCGCTTAATATCAGTATACGACGACGGAAATTCCTGCTCCAGCTCCTCATCCAGTTGCAGGGCCTCCTGTTTTTGTTTTAATGGGCGTCGTTTTCGTTTGGCGGCTGGCATTGTGTTTCCATTCTCCATTGCTGCTCGCCGTTTGGCCAGGGCGTGCTTGCCCAGCTTCTTGTTCAGCACTTGTTCGTTCTCATACACCAAATCGCCATCGCTTAGAGTTCGAGCTCCCTTGCTCTGTTGCGTTTTGGAACGCTGCAAGGGCAATAATTTAATGATTTTTTATGCGAACTTAAATTTTCTAGTTGTGAGTAATGCAAACCTTTTTTGACGTTTGTAGGCTGAGTTGCGACAATCTCCTGCCATTGTCGCTCAGCTTCAAGACGCTCTTGATCCTCCTTCTCCAGCTGTTCTTTGAGTTCTTGAATATTGAAAGCCTTGGGATAGAGTAGAGCCTTGTTAATCAACTGTCCATTCATGCGCTCCTCCCTTTTATACTTCAGCTTGAGTTCGCGTCGCGTCCGCTTGGGAAACATTTGACACATCAGCGAGAAATCCGTACCAATAATTTGAAGGCTACGATAGAAGCGCACTGTGTCATCCGACGACCAGGCTGGAGTTCGCTTGTGTCTCTTGTAGAAACCGTTGTCACCAGTAGTTTCATCCATTAGTATCAACGATGAGTTCGCTAACACTTTGCGCGCTTCAACCTCGGCCGTAGTCTCAATCTCCAAAGTTTTCTCATCGATTATCATCTCACCATTGGCATCTAGCTTCAGCTGCGGGACTGGCATAGCTGAATGAGGAGCAGCTCCAGCTCCAACATCAGCTTTGGTTTCCATCAGTTCAGCCTTTGGTGGCTTCATCTCATCGGAGTGAATACTGCCATTGGCAGACTCCGCCTTGATGGTGGTCACTAGAGGCTTTTGTTCCATGGGATTGCTGTCGGGATTGTAGAAGATCATGTCAAACATTTTGAATGTTGACTTATCAGGCACGCCATTATTGAATCTTGTCTCAAAGTCACGCTTAGCATTCACACGCTGCTGGGCCAGTGACTGCGATGACTT
This sequence comes from Drosophila sulfurigaster albostrigata, assembly GCF_023558435.1. Classification (NCBI taxonomy): domain Eukaryota; kingdom Metazoa; phylum Arthropoda; class Insecta; order Diptera; family Drosophilidae; genus Drosophila; species Drosophila sulfurigaster. The sequence continues at coordinate 5,656,147 of NC_084881.1, forward strand.
TTCTCCATCTCCTTTGCGCTGCTTCCCCACGCCACCAGAGTCTGAGAATACGGAGCAACTGGACTCGGTGCGAATCCGACCCATTCCTGGGCTCATCACGCTGCCAAGATACTTAGGAGAAGCTTGCATCTGCTGTTGTGGCGTTCCTCCGCCGCCCGCGTTCATTGAGGATCCGCTTAAGTAGCGTTCCCGCCGCGTTGGTGTGCCGGGTGATTGATAGTCACCATCGTAATCGGCAGCCAGCGGGGAGCCCACAAAGCTATTGCGTCGTTGACCAAACACGGGAGTGGGACGCACACGTTGTCGAGCTTGCGCTTTGCTTGGCGACATCGGGAAACCGTTTGCCGTCTTTTGTAGATCCATCTGGATCACGTTGTCCTCGATGTCTGAGTGAAACACATCATCCATTAGCCCTAGGCTGCTGACAGCGGGCATTTTAAATGCAATCTCATTAACATCCTCGTCTGCATGCTCCTGTTTCGGAACAGAAAGAGGTTCGGCAACGGGAATGGCTAAGGGATCGACCATAGGAACGGGGAGTGGTTCTGCAGGCGCATCTGCTGCTATATCAGCATCTTCTTTTCGTGCTTTCCGTTTGATTTGACTCAAATTGGCTGCTGCCTTGATGCGTTGCCGTCGAGCGGACATTGCTTGTACTTTCTTTGATTTTTCTCACATGAAAATAAGGAAGTTAATTGCGAAATTGTGCCGCACGAACAAAAACAATAGCAACAACAACAAAATATGCAGCAGCACGAGTTTTTCTCAATCAGTGTTGAATAACGAAAAATCACACAAACAGTATGCTGGCGACATCAATATACTAAAATGCACTAAACAAAAATACCTGCTTCTGAACTAAAATTTCGATGACTGAAAATTTATTTAAAACTTCAGTTGCAAAATTCCCTTTCACTCAAAAAACAAAGAGAAGAAAACAGTTTATTATCTAATCTTCATTATTAAAATATTGCTAATATACATATATGGATAATTCTCTGGTAAATGTCGCGTGCGACCGCCTTTACAGTTAAAATAACATAAACTGAAACAAATTTAAAAATAAGTGAAGGTTAATCTTAAAGCTTTGGATTAGCACTATTTTTAGAGCTAAGATTGATTTTAGAAACTTGTTCTGTTTTACGATAAAATATTTAAATTCGTTAATTTTTTGGTTTTGCGTACGAATTTGTTAATTTTTGCAATTATCAGAACAGAAAACAAAACAGAAAGAAAATTTCAAAACTATTCTTAGCTCTAATTAATGTACTAATCTTATTTTTAAAATTGTTTCAGGTTTTGTGTTTTTTTTGTTCACTGAAAAGATGGTCCCGTCAGATAATTAAACTTAGGCTATTCTACTTAAAACTAGTATTCATATAGTAAAATTAAAATGCGCAATTTCATTTTGAATAACAGCCGGTAATATATATACGGTATTTTTATATTTAATCAATCAATCGATTTCGTTTCGTTTTATTTCCTTTTTTTTTCTCTCAGTTTTATTGTTGTAATGTAAGGTTTACTATGTATGTATGACTGTGCTGTATTTAAGTTAAGAACAAAGCAGACTAAACTCATTGTTTTCAGTTATGCCTATTACAATGCAATACAAATAAAATACATACATAAAATAATGAAAAGTCTTTATTGTCATTATCAAGATCCGAAAAAATTATGTCGTCGTTGAGTAACTTTCATAAGTTCATATTTTTGTTTAAACGGTGATACAAAAATAATAAAAAAGCTATGTACTGAGCTTGGAACGAAGGGCTTACGAAATTGCGAGTTTACCAACACCGCCACGGGAACAAGAATAGCAACAACAACAACACAAGTAATTGCACGCTGCACGTTTTGAACAAAAATGTGGGCGCCTTGATAACAAAGCAACAACGAACTGAATCCATAACATACACATAGAACTATTGTCAACAATCTGAAAAAAAGAAACAGAACTAAATTATAAAAGTTGAGAGGCGACGGCATCAAATGTGACAGGTGATGTGTGTGTGTGTCTCTCTAAATTTGTAGCGGAGGAACAGGCAAAATATTACTAACAGTTCAGCCGCTGCCTCCGTCGCCGCCGCTGCTGCCGCTGTTCGATTGTTATGCAAGCAGCGCTGCGGCCCCCCGCCCTCAACGACAGCAATCAAATTAGCCGGTTGCCACTATGCTGCTAAATCGTTTGGTGCTCGCCATCAAAAATCAATCGCGGGAAACATTACGCGCCTGGAGTTATCAATGTGAATCAATAATAGCGCAACGTTCCCGCCGCGTCCAACAGCTGTTTAGCTTCTATCAGTCCGTTTACGGTACACAAGGATTGAAGCAACTTTGGCGCGCCTATTATCGAAACGAGCTCCAACCACCCATTCGGGGAATGATGCTGAGTGCAGTGGGCCTAATGGGATTGAACATGAAGCGATTGAGCAACAGCGATGGCTTCGACTGGAGCAAGGAACGTCTGTCGTTAGCCAACTTTGATTTGTGCCAGCGTGACATTGATTTCATCAACACGCTCTCGGTCAATCAGCTGTGCGAACGTTGCCAGTCCAAGAAGATGAAATACTGCTATTGCCAGCTGGGCAATCAGCGGTGTCGCAAAGGCGGCATTGTTGTGCCACCACCCAGCAGCGATCAAAAGCCAATGAAGGAGGAGCAGGCGGCGAGCATCAGCAATTGCCACAAGGCCTTGGAGTTAGATACGCGCAGTGCACCGGCTGGTCAGGTGCGTATCCAGGCGCAGGAGGATCGCAACTGGGAGCCGTATTTCAGCAAAAACGAGTTCAGCATTTGGCGACGCGAGGAACGCTCCTCGTTGTACTCTTACAAGGTATATGCACGATTCGATGACATCACCGCCGATGACTTTTTGCATGTGCAAACGGATCTGGACTATCGTCGACAATGGGATGATACAGCCTTGAGGTTGGAGCTGATCAGCGAAGATCCTGTGCCGGGCAGCAATTCGCATCTGATCTACTGGGAGATGCAGTGGCCGCGTCTCTTTGCCAATCGAGATTACGTATATTGTCGACGCTATCACAAGGATGATAGTAAGAAGATGATATTCATTTGCAGTCGTGCCGCCAAGCATAACACTTATCCAAGCATATCGGGTAAGGTGCGGGTCACGGACTATTGGAGCCTGATGGTCATCAAACCATTCCGTGGCTTTCATGAGCCGGGTCTGCACTTTGTGCTCACGTATTACGATGATCCAGGCATTCCCATACCGCAGAACATCAAATCGTGGGTGACGCAAAAGCAAATGCCCGAGTTCCTCACCAAAATGTATGTGGCCACCAAGAACTATGCTTGCTCCCGCGCCATTAAGATGAAGGACATGTACAATAGCTTTACTCTGATCAACGACGAATACACGGCAAACGATCAACGCGGCAGCTGGCTGGGAAGTCTTAGTCGTCACAGGCGCAAGCTCAACGGAAATGAGAGGGAACGCTGATCTCTTGAGATCTGCAGTAGTTCCTCCATATACATAGTTCAGATGCAACCGAATAAAGAGCGAAGCAAAACAACTACAGCAATGGAGTTATACCAATGGATAATTCAAAGCCCCTCCCCAAATATTCCCCTACCTTGGTCATCTTATGTTGTAATTCATTTTTAAGCATACAAAATATATAGAATAACTAATTAGGAATCATCAAAGTTTCTAGCACTTACACTAATCTTTGTTTCCATCACGAAATCCGCAAAATGTGCAATAAAATACGCATTCGAGCAACTTGGCGGCATTTACAAAATGTTCATTCTTTTGTGCCACACTGAAGAAATTAATTAGAAATATACAACATACAAAAATATATATATTATATATTGGTTAAGTTTGAAGGTTTTGTTTTAAAGCAATTTGAAATGAAATTACTGAAATTATACAAGCATAAACGAAAAAGCAAATATACAAATTCGCTCTCTATTAAATCTTGGTGGAATATCCCAATAAAATCATAATCTCTTGAGATCTCTGATTGCATAGGTAAAACGACTATATTGAAAGAACTTCGACTAAAATAATGGGATGGCCGGATAAGACAAAAGTTTGAAATGTGAAATATTAGTGGAAAAATACTAAAAATGTTTTTTTCTATCGTACAAAATTTTAACAAAGTAGGATCCCAATCCATCGATCCAGAACAATTTAGTTCGATTGAATTAAAATTTTAAGAGGTACAATGGTAAACCATGCTATATATTGAACCAAGCCCCGATATATTCGAAATATACTTGTACAAAAGAAACATCAATTAAGAGTATAGATTAAAGTCTTTTTAGTAAGTCGAATGAGATTCGCATTTAGCAGTTTACAAGTTGTTCGCACGCTCTGGAATGAGTTTGTGGTATAAATGCAAATTAATACAGTTAAGAGATTTGAAATGATTAAACACCGATCACAGTTCGTTGTGTTCCGTGGCGCTTGGAGGATTGTTCATATAGGAAATAAAGTCCTTGCTGGTGCGTCCTCCGTTGTACTCCAGCTTGGTTTTGAGGTACGAGAAGTACAGTATGGTGGGATATCCTCGCACATTGTACTTGCCGCACAGCGTTGCATATTTGGTGCAATCTATTGCGACAAAGACAATACGCGGATCATCTTGCAACGCATTAGCAGCGGCGGTAAATTCAGGCTTTGTATGTTTACAATGACCACACCCTAAAAGGATAGAAATAATTAAATGAATTGAAATTAAGCAAGAGCAAATGAATCTTACATGGCGCATAAAACATGACTAGAGCATGCTTCTTACGCTTTAGAGTTGTGCTAAATGTGTCATCATTGAGAAACAGAACTTCAGTGTTGTCAGCCTCCTCTTCCCAGCTCTTTTCTGGCGGTGGTGGTGGTGGCGGCTCCTTGGGATCACGCATAAAGTCCACAATCTTTGATGCCTCACGTACATTGACGTCAAACTTGTAAACACCATTCGCAAAGTATTTCACTGTCGGGTAGCCTTTGACTTTGTATTTTTCTCCTATGCTCGGCTCTTTGGTGGCATCCAATGCGGCCAGCACTCCGGGCACATTATTCTGCTTCATCTCAAGCGCGGCTTTCTCATATTCTGGTTTCATGCGCTTGCAATGGCCACACCAGGGAGCATAGAACATGACCAGTACCGACTTTTCGTCTTTCAAAGCCGGCTCAAAGCCTTGCGTTGTCAGGTGCACTATTTCCGAGCCAGTGTCTGCCGACCAGTCGGGTTCCTTGGGCTTGGGAGTTGGCTTGACAGTGGGATTCAGCATAAAAGCGACCAGAGCATCTTTGGTATTTTCACCTTCGTAAGTGAAACGCATTTTGCCATTTTCAAAGTAAATTAGAGTGGGAAAACCTAAAAAAGGGTTCATTATTTTAGACATTAGACCAATAGAAGACAGAACTAAACATGCCATCTTAAAAAACTTTAAAATGATTTCCACCGCCATGAAAACACCTGTAGAACAAATTATCAAAAAGATCAAGAATACAAAACGAATCCCAAAATATACATCAACAATAAAAGATACGATTGACCACTGCAAAGCAATACTACTACACCCTATCCCCATAACAATTAAAAAAGAAACCGCGCCAGCGTGGTCCTTTAACTCTACTAAAATAAACATATCCTTACATACTTCAATAAAACCAAACACACCTCCGATAGTCTACAATAAAAAGTTCCAAGAATTGAAAGACACCCTCAAGCAACACACATTCCTTTACACTGACGGCTCCAAATCCATCAATGGCGTTTCCTATAGCGTAACCTCTTCACAATACATCATAACCCAGCAGATTCTACCAGCTCAGAGAAGCTGGGTCCAGTGATTTGAGATATTCAAAAAAAATTGGTGCCCATTGCTTTAAATCGTTTGCCCATGTTTGCCCAGGAAAAATTTTTTTGCCCACCCTTAGTTTCGAAATTATGAAAAAAATTTTTTTCGAAAATTCAAAAATTTTTTCAAAATTTTTTGCGGAAATCGCTTTAAAATCGTTTGCCCATGTTTGCCCATCTTTTAGTTTTTCGAAAAATTTTTCGTTTTCGAAATTTTGAATTTTGAAAAATTTTGACATTTTTCGGCATGAATGACTCAAACTCGATCGCCCACACCTCGAAATTATGAAAACTAAAACTCACAACGGTAGCCTCAAGTGTTTTCAAGTCTGCCCATATCTCAGAATTTCAAAATTTTGAAAAATTTGAAGGTTTTCAACTTTTTTGATTGCTCATACAAATTCATCGTTTGCCCAACTTTCAAAGTCTCAAATTTTTCCAAATTTCAAAATTTTTCAAATTTTTTGACTTTTCAGACTGCCCATTCGCTATTTTCGTTTGCCCACCCTTTAGAATTTCAAAATTTTGCTTAATTTAAAAATGTTCATACTTTTTGATTTCAGCCTATGGCCCATACAAATTCATCGTTTACCCAATTTTCAAAGTCTCAAATTTTTGCCAAATTTCAAAATTTTTCAAATTTTTTTGACTTTTTCAGACTGCCCATTCGCTATTTTCGTTTGCCCACCCTTTAGAATTTCAAAATTTTGCCGAATTCCAAAAATTTTCATACTTTTTGATTTCAGCCTATGGCCCATACAAATTCATCGTTTACCCAATTTTCAAAGTCTCAAATTTTTGCCAAATTTCAAAATTTTTCAAATTTTTTTGACTTTTTCAGACTGCCCATTCGCTATTTTCGTTTGCCCACCCTTTAGAATTTCGAAATTTTGCCGAATTCCAAAAATTTTCATACTTTTTGATTTCAGCCTATGGCCCATACAAATTCATCGTTTACCCAATTTTCAAAGTCTCAAATTTTTGCCAAATTTCAAAATTTTTCAAATTTTTTTGACTTTTTCAGACTGCCCATTCGCTATTTTCGTTTGCCCACCCTTTAGAATTTCAAAATTTTGCCGAATTCCAAAAATTTTCATACTTTTTTGATTTCAGCCTATGGCCCATACAAATTCATCGTTTACCCAATTTTCAAAGTCTCAAATTTTTGCCAAATTTCAAAATTTTTCAAATTTTTTTGACTTTTTCAGACTGCCCATTCGCTATTTTCGTTTGCCCACCCTTTAGAATTTCGAAATTTTGCCGAATTCCAAAATTTTCATACTTTTTGATTTCAGCCTATGGCCCATACAAATTCATCGTTTACAATTTTTCAGTCTCAAATTTTTGCCAAATTTCAAAATTTTTAAAATTTTTTGACTTTTTCAGATTGCCAATTCGTTATTTTCGTTTGCCCACCCTTTAGAATTTCGAAATTTTGCCGAATTCAAAATGTTCATACTTTTTGATTTCAGCCTATGGCCCATACAAATTCATCGTTTGCCCATATTTGAAAGTGTGAAAATTTTTTGAATTATGCGAAATTTTGAAAATCTAAAGGGTGGGCAAACGAAAATAGCGAATGGGCAGTCTGAAAAAGTCAAAAAAATTTGAAAAATTTTGAAATTTGGCAAAAATTTGAGACTTTGAAAATTGGGTAAACGATGAATTTGTATGGGCCATAGGCTGAAATCAAAAGTATGAAAATTTTGGAATTCGGCAAAATTTTGAAATTCTAAAGGGTGGGCAAACGAAAATAGCGAATGGGCAGTCTGAAAAAGTCAAAAAAATTTGAAAAATTTTGAAATTTGGCAAAAATTTGAGACTTTGAAAGTTGGGCAAACGATGAATTTGTATGAGCAATCAAAAAAGTTGAAAACCTTCAAATTTTTCAAAATTTTGAAATTCTGAGATATGGGCAGACTTGAAAACACTTGAGGCTACCGTTGTAGAGTTTTAGTTTTCATAATTTCGAGGTGTGGGCGATCGAGTTTGAGTCATTCATGCCGAAAAAATGTCAAAATTTTTCAAAATTCAAAATTTCGAAAACGAAAAATTTTTTCGAAAAACTAAAAGATGGGCAAACATGGGCAAACGATTTTAAAGCGATTTCCGCAAAAAAATTTTGAAAAAAATTTTTGAATTTTCGAAAAAAAAAATTTTTCATAATTTCGAAACTAAGGGTGGGCAAAAAAAAATTTTTCCTGGGCAAACATGGGCAAACGATTTAAAGCAATGGGCACCAATTTTTTTTTGAATATCTCAAATCACTGGACCCAGCTTCTCTGAGCTGATTCTACCTCCTTATTCATCCATTTTCACCGCTGAAATAGCAGCCATCCTTCACGCATGTAAATATGCCGAAAAACAAACAGGAAAATTCGCTATATGCACCGACTCACTATCAGCCCTTACAGCTCTTGAAAACCCAAACAACTCTACATACTATACATTAGAAATCAGAAAAATTATATATAAATACAAATACAAATTTACTCTTATTTGGGTCCCAGGCCACTGCGGCATCATTGGCAACGAGCTTGCAGACCTAGCTGCTAAACAAGCAACCACACTACCTTTAATAGCAGTAAAAAACTACAACGTATCAGATACCCTTAAATACATCAACAATCACATGAAAGAGCAAAATTACCTTATATGGAACAATACATCCATACACTACAAACTTATTAACACGAAAAAACAGAGCAATATCGAACTTTTAAAGCCAACTATTTCTCGATTAGATACCATCAAATTTATGAGACTCCGAATAGGACACACTAAACTAACACACAGCCACCTATTTGATAAAACACCTCCACCCATATGCCAACAATGTAACCTTAACCTCACCATATCTCACATATTCCTTGATTGCCCTACCTACAATCAACTCAGACATAAATTCCTTCAAAAAACTTTAGAAGAAATATTAGATCCTATGAATATAACCACAACTATCCAATTCCTTAAATCCATAAACCTTTACAACAGCATATAAGTTCATCCTTACTGTACATAACTAGAATAAGTGCACACATTTGTATATATGTAAATACTTATTTAAGTCATCTCATATTATTTAAGTAATCTCATATTATAAAGTATATTTTAAGCAGAAGGCCTTTGTAGCTATTGCTTTACACAAACCAAAATTACCCGCACTTTATAATTGCTGGTAATTCCTTAATAATAATAATAATAATAATTTTAGAATAACGACTACTAATTGAGAATTGTAATCTTGGTTGTGGAGTATCAGTCAGTGAGTTAGGAATCTAAGAGAATCTTAATCAAACCTACAACTGTTCGTAGTGATATTCCACTTTTAAATAACCGTTTTGGTAAGAAATAAATATGAGTAAAATTTTCTTAATTAAATGTTGAAAACTTAGCTCTTACAGTTTGGACTGCGCGTCAGTGTCGGTAAGGGCAAATAATATTCTATAGATATATGTACATTTAAATACATAGATGGTTAACAAACAATCTTTGTTGTTAATGTATGGTGAAACTCATTGCTCTTACTCTGCGGTGATAATTTAGTAAGTCAGTCAGGTCAAAGGAATTTTTGTACCATATAAATAAATACATCGATCTAAAATATACAACAGATTTGTGTGTTCGATAAGTACGGATTAAGATTAAGATGTTAACCTATTGATTCTTAACATATGGGAATAAGAAATTCTAATGGATAGACTCACCAGTTATATTGAAAAGCTTACGAATGGGAGCGTTCTCCTGGCGCTCCACATTCATGGCGGCCAACAGATATCCACCCTGCGCCTTAAGATCGCTGGCTGCCTTGCTGTAGTCGGGTTTCATGCGCTTGCAGAAGCCACACCAGGGGACATGAAACATGACTAACATAGGCCGAATGTCCTTGCGCAGATGCTTTGTAAATGCCGCCGCATCGTTGAAGTGAAGTACATCCAATCCAGCTGGATCCTCTTCCCAGGGCAAATCCCCCGTTGGATCTCGCATAAATGTGACCATGGAGGCGACGTTCAACTGCCGATCATAGTCCTTGTGAAAGTCGCCATCCTTGTAGTGTCGCAGCGTGTAGGGTTCTGGTGACACCTTCAGCTTCTTGCACAGCTTTTTCTTCTCCTGATTTGCGCAGTCCACATACAACATGGTTCCGGTGCCGCGAATAGTTTCAGCCGCTTCACGGAATACCTTAAGCTCGTTGGCAGCCGCTTTGGCACCGGAGACATAGAGAGCAAGCACATTATTTTTAGTGCGCAGCAGCTTCTTGAAATCCTTGTAGTCAGCGATGTCTTCTTGGACTCCAGAAAGTTTCGTTTTAGCGGCAACAAGTGCGATAATTAGTAATAGCGTAAACTGGGCTATAAAAAAGCGGCGTTGAGTCACCATTTTTATTTAACAAGACTTTATGATTATTGCAAGTAACTAACTAATTTAACAATGATTCATAATTGATTAACTAATGTAAGTAATAAGTTCATTCTATTTTAAACAACAATTGCAACAGAAAATGCCAATGAAGACGTCAGCGTTAAAAGCGACAAGCGTTGCCACATTGCGGTAGAAACAGTTGATTCAAATAGTTTATAAATGGTTACATTCAATTTACTAACCACTTGCTTTATAATAAAGGAAATTAATATTATATGATGTAAATAATTATTTTCTTCGCCAATTCTTTTTGCTTCCAAAGAAAATGACACCATTTCAATGTGTAAAATAAATAATCGGCAAATCGATGTAGGCACAAAATGCAAAGCTGTTAAATGTACGTGGCAGTTGGCAACACTGGTTATTAACTCTGACACATTAACAAGAGGCAGAAGAAGAAGAACGATAGCAAGTTTTTTACATCTTAGCCGCAGTGAACTTCATATATAAATAAGTTGAATTCGCTGTAGTAAGACATATTAACGCCGCCATCATCAGCAAGATGCCCCTCAAATTGGACATCAAGCGTCGCCTGACCTCGCGCTCCGATCGCGTCAAGTGTGTTGATCTACATCCGGCCGAACCATGGATGTTGTGTGCTCTATACAATGGCCACGTACACATCATGAACTATGAGAACCAGCAGTTGGTTAAAGATTTCGAGGTATGCGATGTGCCAGTGCGCTCGGCCCGCTTCGTGGCTCGCAAGAATTGGATCATCACCGGATCCGATGATATGCAAATACGCATTTTCAATTACAACACCCTGGAGAAGGTGCATTCCTATGAGGCGCACTCTGATTATTTACGTTGCATTGCCGTGCATCCCACACAGCCGCTGGTGCTTACTAGCAGTGGTATGTTGCAATAATGTCGCTGACCTTAATTCCTTGAGTTTTTCTTATCACTTATTAATTTAATGGCAACATTTCGATAATTATGTTGCAGATGATATGCTCATCAAGCTGTGGAACTGGGAGAAGCTCTGGGCTTGCCAGCGTGTCTTCGAGGGACACACTCACTATGTCATGCAGATCGTATTTAATCCAAAGGACAACAACACCTTTGCATCGGCATCCTTGGATCGCACCGTTAAAGTCTGGCAATTGGGATCCAATTTCGCCAACTTTACTCTTGAGGGGCACGAGAAAGGTGTAAATTGTGTAGATTATTATCATGGCGGTGATAAGCCGTATTTGATTTCGGGTGCAGATGATCGCCTAGTTAAGATCTGGGATTATCAGAACAAGACGTGTGTGCAAACCTTGGAAGGACACGCTCAGAATATCTCTGCTGTTTGTTTCCATCCCGAATTGCCCATTGTGCTGACGGGTTCTGAGGATGGCACCGTTCGAATTTGGCACTCGGGCACCTATCGTCTGGAGACGTGTCTTAACTATGGCTTCGAACGCGTTTGGACAATTTCCAGCATGCGAGGCACCAATAATGTAGCCCTTGGATATGATGAGGGTTCCATCATCATTAAAGTGGGTCGCGAAGAACCTGCCATGTCTATGGATGTGGTGGGTGGCAAGATTGTGTGGGCCAAACATTCCGAAATGCAGCAGGTAAGTAGATTATTAATATTTGAATATGTTTATATTATATCATTTGATTACTATATAATCTCTTTTTTTGGGCAGGTTAATCTGAAAACCATTGCAGATAGTACCGAGATTAAGGATGGTGAACGTTTGCCCGTTGCCGTCAAGGATATGGGTGCCTGTGAGATTTATCCCCAGACCATTTCCCACAATCCTAATGGACATTTCGTGGTGGTCTGCGGCGATGGCGAATACATCATCTATACTTCCATGGCATTGCGTAATAAAGGCTTCGGCTCGGCTCAGGAATTCGTTTGGGCTCTGGAGAGCAATGAGTATGCAATTCGTGAAAATAATGGCACTGTTCGCCTGTTCCGTAACTTCAAGGAACGCAAGAGCTTTACGCCCGAATATGGAGCCGAGAACATTTATGGAGGCTACTACTTTGGTGTGAAGACATCTTCGGGATTAGCATTCTATGATTGGGAGACCTTGCAGCTGGTGCGTCGCATCGAAGTCCAGCCGCGCAATGTGTTCTGGAATGAAAGTGGCAGCCTCGTTTGCTTGGCCACCGACGATTCGTATTTTATTCTGGGCGTGGATACAGCACAAATTTCCAATGCGCTGGAGAGCAAGGAGGGACTCGAAGACGATGGCGTGGAAAGTGCTTTTAATGTGCTTGGTAAGTTCAAATATTCGAACATAAAAATATGTAAAAATGTGCTGTGTCTGAAACAATCGTTGAATTGATTGAAAAACTTTGTTACGTACAAAAATGGAATTTTTCTTCCGGTAAAAGATCTAAATGAACTTTAATAGTAAAGAAAGACTGATAGTTATTTTCAGGAATCCAACATATTTCGTATAGAATTTGAAATGTTGTAGCTTCAATAATGTAAAAAATTTATTTAGTAGCTTAAAATCTACAACGTAGTATATCCTAGTCTTTATGTTATATAGCAGTTGAGTACTTGAGTATATTATAAAGTATAAAGGAAAGAAATTAAGAAAATTGAAAATGTAAAGAAATATATTTTTAAAAAACTCAGTAGATAATCAAAAGATGTTTATAAATGCCCAACAAATCCAAACTTTAAGCAGGTGAAGAATCTGCACCATCTTAATATGTGATGTCTTTAGGGCTGGCACTTTTGTACGAAGTCGAAAGCACCTTTAATATGTAATATATCTCCTTCTTCCATTATAGGTGAAGTTTCAGAATCAGTAAAAACTGGTCTGTGGGTAGGCGATTGCTTCATTTATACCAATTCGGTGAACCGCATCAACTACTATGTTGGTGGCGAGATTGTGACCATTTCGCACTTGGACCGCACCATGTATTTGCTGGGCTATGTACCCAAGGATAATCGCCTGTATCTGGGCGACAAGGAGCTGAACGTGATCAGCTTCAGTCTGCAGCTATCCGTACTTGAATATCAGACAGCCGTAATGCGTCGCGATTTTGAGCGTGCTGATCTGGTGTTGCCAACTATACCAAAAGAGCATCGGACACGCGTTGCTCACTTCCTGGAGAAGCAGGGCTTTAAAGCGCAGGCGCTTCAGGTGTCCACGGATGCGGATCACAAGTTTGACTTGGCCCTGCAAATTGGCGAGTTGGATATTGCATTGAAGTTGGCACGCGAGGCGGAGAACGCACAGAAATGGTCACAGCTAGCCGATGTGGCGTCCCGCAAGAATAACATGTCCTTGGTCAAGGAGTGCATGCAGAAGGCAAACGATTTCAGTGGCTTGTTGCTTCTTTCGACGGCATCGGGAGATGCCGAGATGTTGCAGGAGTTGGGCGCCACCAGTTCTACCCAGGGTCGGCATAATATTGCATTCCTGTCCGCATTCCTGCGTTCGGATGTTGAGCGCTGTCTGGAGATTCTCATCGAGACCAATCGTCTGCCCGAAGCGGCCTTCTTTGCCCGCACCTACATGCCCAGCCAGATGTCGCGTGTGGTAGAATTGTGGCGCGAGGAGCTGAGCAAAGTCAATGAGAAGGCGGGTCAATCGCTGGCGGATCCAACGCAATATACAAATCTCTTTCCGGGTCTGGGTGATGCCCTGCGCGTTGAGCAGCATCTGCAAGAAGAGCGGACACGCAAGGCTCCCGCACGTATTGCCGGCCAGTTGCCATTAAATAGCGATCGCAATCCTCTGGAGGAGCTACAAGCGGCCGAGGCACAGAGGGGAGTCGGCCAGCTGGAGGATAAGGAGAAGCCTGCCTTTGTGCCACAAGTCACAAGCAGCAATAAGCCAGCTGCAGCATCAGCAGCTAGTGAGGAGGAAGATGATGATGATTTGGATCTGGAGATTGATGGCATAACGTTGGATGACAACATCGATACGACAGATGTGAATCTGGATGAGGACTTTCTCAGCGATGATTAAATGCGGAAGCAAGGCACACTCTGTATTCAATAATATTTGCATAGAAATAACGTAAATCTTGTTGTTGTTTCGGGAAAAATTGCTTCAAAAAAAAATCGCGCATTTTAAAGCTATAAATTCCATGCCGAAATCCATACGAACCAAACACACACACATACCGATGCATTCGCCTTTGATTTGATTGAATGAATGTTTCCCGTGCATTAATTATACAAATTAAATAAAAACTATATATATATATACACATAAACATATTTGGAGAGTATATTCAAACCCATTCATAATATGAACTTTAATTACTATCGATGTTTGCGCGTTGTTGCTTCGTATCATATGTCAATCGATGTTACTAGTCGAGCTCATCAGCGTTGCCACTGTGCCTTCTGTCAGATTAAATCAGTACGGCAACTCAATATCATCACAAATACATCTAAACGCAGATATCGTCTGTGCGTCCGCATTTTGCTGTATTTTTTATTTAAGAATGGGTTATTAATAAGCAATTAATAAATTATTATTAAATAAAAATCAGCCAAAGCCGTCAATCAATCGTAAGTACCAAGCCATGTCCAAAGACAAAATGATTATTTGGAAGACAGAAACGTTTACACTTTATTGATTTTTTGGTTTTAAGCAACGTAGCGTTTTGCATTGCAGATACACAAAGTTTCTAATTAATTAATTACCTTGGAAAATGGAGCCACAAAACTATCATACCCATGGGCAGCAGCAGCAGCAGCTCCTGCACGAGCAACAAATTCATTTACAACAAATCCAGCAACAGCAGCAGCTGCAGCAGCAACAACAGCAGCCCATTCAATCAGGGTTTGCACCGCGTCGTCAGTATGACAACATGGGCAATTCATCAGCTGCTCTAGCAGCTGCCTGTTTGGCCAATGGCGCTGCCACCGGTGGGAGCTCATCGGCGGCCAAAAATGCTGCGATGCAGCGTCCAAAAATCAAGAAAGAGAAACAGCTTCAAGTAATACAACAGCAACAACAGCACCAGCAGCAGCAACAACAACAGCAGCAACTGTCGGAGCTAAGCACTGTGGGCAGCGTCGGCATGTTGCCTACTGATGACTCCCTTAAATTTGTTAACGACACCGATGCCAATGGGCTGGCAATGAAGACACCAGTCAGCATACTGCAAGAGCTACTGAGTCGGCGCGGCATTACGCCGGGTTATGAACTGGTGCAGATCGAGGGCGCCATACATGAGCCGACGTTTCGGTTTCGCGTTTCATTCAAGGACAAGGACACGCCGTTCACAGCCATGGGCGCTGGACGCTCCAAGAAAGAGGCGAAGCATGCTGCCGCTCGTGCTCTTATTGACAAGCTTATTGGTGTCCAGCTCGAATCTCAGGGAAATTCAACATCAACATCTGCCGTCAACTGTTCGATGACAAGTAGCGGAGGTGATGGCGGCAATGCCAATGTTTCTGGCAGTGGCGAGTAATTATAGAAATGGTTAATTAATTGTTCCTTACAGAACAGCAACTAAGCTACATATTTTTTCACTTTCTCCCCGACAGTGGCAGCGACAAGATCGTGGGCAATCCTATCGGCTGGCTGCAGGAGATGTGCATGCAACGTCGCTGGCCCCCGCCATCGTATATAACGGAAACGGAGGTGGGGCTGCCACACGAGAGGCAATTTACGATTGCGTGCAGCATTTTGCACTATCACGAGGTGGGCAAGGGTAAAAGCAAGAAAATTGCCAAGCGTTTGGCCGCCCACAAAATGTGGACCCGACTGCAGGAGACGCCCATTGATGCTGCCAAAATCAATGATAGCATTTGCAGCGAACTGGAGGGCGATGTGAGTAATCTAAAACTTGTAGATGATGCCGTGCAGCAACAGCAGCAGCCGGCAAATCTTTCAAATACTCTAACATCATCATCAAAATATTACGAGCGCGTTCCATCAGAATTAGAAATTATTGAATTATAAACAACCCTCCAATACATAATAGCTTGTGTGGCTCGCAACCCAAACCTTTTTCTTGTCGTTACTAACCTTAACTATCTATATATTGTTTTCGATAGGCCTTTCTTGAGTTCTTTTTTGTATTGTCTGTAACTTTTAACGCTTTGACTTAACATGTTTCGGTTGCAATCTTTATATATTTTGCAATGCTTTGTTTTTAGACTCACTACCTATAATGTATAAGTGTATTTTAACTTTATGTATCCGTCCGTCCGTATGAACATCTAAATGAGTTACAATGCTTGCACCAAAATCGATAAATTTTTGTACATACAAATAATACCTGGTCTGTATAATTGATGAACATTTTATTGCGAAAGGATTAAAATTTTCTTAGTTGCATTGGCTGACAATCTGGTATATTTCTAGCATTTTTGTGACACTGTTTTGATTTTATTTAAAATGGGAAGCGGGTATCTCACAGTCGAGCACACTCGACTGTTACTTTCTTGTTTAATTTTAAAAGTGGATTTTTTGTTTTCTTTTTTTTATAAAAGTGCCTTTGATTATATCATAAGATTAGTTAAAGAATGTTGTGTAAAAGATAGTCAGAAAAACTTAAATTTTTTGTTTAAATATACATTTGCAATTTCCAGATTTGCACATAAAACTTCATCTGCTTTTATTTATATTTTTTAGTATTTGTAAACATTATAGTAATACGATGAAATAGCGGTGTTTGTGGTTATTATTACATTTTAAATTAACTAATCGGCAAGTCAAACTAACATTTAAATTTAACAGCTAGCCTTTCAATTTATAAATTTTATTGTTCAACTATATTTTTCCTTTAATTATTTGTATATTATTGGAACCTTTGGTGAATGTGGGATTGGTGTTTATTTTTAATTGCGTGAATCTTGTGTTGTATATCATTTATTGATAAGAAGAGCAAATTAAGAGCAACACTTTGTGATATGTTTCAACTCACCATTCAAGTTTCTGCGTATTGACAAAACGTTGCGCTTTTATTTACAGCCCCGCATTAACGATAATTATTATGGTGATTTGAAAGATATCACTGTGCCAACACTGACAACGCTGCACAGTAATAAAGTGTCGCAGTTCCATAAGACATTGAAAAACGCGACGGGCAAAAAACTGCTTAAATTACAGGTAAATTAAGTTTTTGTTCCTAAAGACGCCACGTTTATCACTTGGTTGCATTCCAATGAAACAAAATGTAAATCAGAACACACAATTCTATTCAATATATATTTATTTCGTTTTTTCTTTATTTTATGAATATGTTTATGTTTGCTTTTGACTTTCAGAAGACATGCCTCAAGAGCTCGAAAATCGACTACATTAAACTGCTTTCGGAGATTTCAGTCGAGAATCAGTTTGAAGTCACCTACGTGGATATCGAAGAGCGAACGTTTAGTGGCCAATTTCAGTGTCTGGTACAGTTATCCACTTTGCCCGTAGGTGTTTGCCATGGTACGGGATCCACAACTGGCGAAGCTCAGCGACATGCGGCCCAAAATGCCCTGGAGTATCTAAAGATTATGACCAAAAAATAGGCCACTAACTGATAGCAAAATAGGAACGCACATAACGATGTTGAAAAAAAACAAAAAGCAAAACGCCCTTGTTCCATCGCCCCCTCCCTTTTAAGTTCCTTGGTTCATGGAAAACTCTGAAAACTGTATTCAATATTTATCATAAAATTTAGTTTGAGCTTAGTTAATACAAAAACTAATTTATAGCTGTTGAAAAAGACAGGCACTAACTAATATGAAATCATTAATATTAAATACCTTAAACTTCACAAAAAGAGCTCGCGCTGCTTCTTAATTAATTTAAGATTATAAAGTTAATCTATTAGAAATTGATGAAAATTGGTCACGAGAACAATTTTCGACTAGTTTAACAACTTAAAGGGCCTTGTAATATACGCATTGTTATGCCCCATTTATTTTTCCCTATTCTTTTTAAAATATGGTTTGCAACTGATTCGACTTTTAATTAACTCGACCCCATATTTACACACAACTGAATGAATAAGTTCCACGAATTATAAACATTTTAAGTTAAAAAATTATTATTAAAAATACGAAGATTGCGTAGCCTAAGCAAAATGGAATGGAATTATAATGAAACATATTAATATTAATACATTTAAATAGCAACTGAACTTGTTCTGAAAATAAAACGTATTTATATGTTAAACTCAGCTAACTAACGCTGTTATTGACTGCTGTATGTAATGAAACTAAAAGTAAAATGTTTATATATTTTTCATTAGATGAATATACACATACATTAAAGTTGCAATACAAAAAGAAGTTGGGATTGAAACTCTTGTTTAGACAGTTACGATTTTGGAAAGATATTTATTTAAAATACTCAATGCTTAGACTAAACTATCAACTAAGCGGCGTTATAGGCTATTTACATTGACGACCATCGGGGCAGTAGCAAGATTTTATTTCTTTTTACGGTCCTGCGTGCATTTTGGACAAAACCATTTACCTTTTGGCTTTGTGGTGAGGCCAACGCAAGCAAAGTGGAACCACTCGATGGGACACTAGTAAAGAAAAGCCAAAACAAGTTTTAAATGAGGTGCATTACAAATATAATGGATTGGAAGACTTACGTCCGGATTGTCGCAGCCAATCATCTCGCCATAGGAAACTTGGTGGCACAAGCAATACGTAGGTTCGTTTGGATCCACAGGCATGTCCATAACATCGCTAGGATGCGTGGCGGCAGTATGAGAAGATTCCTTTTCTGAATCATCGACATCAGCGGCTTTCTATAATTGAGAATCAACAAATTTATGTACTTTCCATTGTTTGACAAGATTTTTCGATTAATGAATCATGCAAGCAAGTGAAATGTAAATGATAGATGCAAGACCCAACTAAATTGGATGTCAAATACACTGAATATACATACAATAAACATAAGTACTTCAAATTGTAAATTACAAGTGAGGAGGAGAAAACTGGAAAGATTTAGATATCTACCTTTTTCGTATATTCAGCGTTTTTGCTATTTCTACCAGGCAAACAAACTGAATAGAGTTTGAATAATATAGAAAAACAAAGCTAACAGCATAATGATATAATGTTGATGAAGATGATTTACCTTTTGAGCGCCCCCCTTGCGTGTTTCTTTTTCTTGATTTACCTTGGACTTTTTCTTTTTGGTACCTTGACCAGCGCTGCTGCTGGCGTTAAGAGTTGCGCCGCTCGCACTGTTCGAATGATTACCGCTGCGCCCAGTTTCCTCGTCGGAGGAAGCGGGCTTTTCCTTTTTGCCCGTCGCTTTAGCATCCTTGGTTTTCTTGCGACCACCTTCTGCAGAACAGCTTTCAAAATAATATGCAAATCAAATCATTAACGGAAATTTACGTACTTTTGGCAACTGCTTCCTCGGATTTGGCCCGCGTAGAGGATGCTTTTTCCTGTATCTCGCCCTCGAAGCGTGCCAAATCATTGTCGAGCCGACGGATTTGTTTATCCACCAGTTCATAAGTTTGTATGGCCAGTTGCACCTTATCATCACTGTATTCCTTGGCCTTGCCGAACAATGCTTTGATGTCCTCTAGGCGCTCTTTGCGGTCTTCCTCGCTCATTGCACCACCGTTCTCAGAAGTCAGCTTGCGCATAAAATCTTTTGCATGGCTGTCGATGCTTTTCATGGCGGTTTGTGCCCGATCATCAAGTTTTCTCATCAGCTTGAAATTTCGCTCCAATTCAGTGGGCAGGGACTCCAATCCTTGTGAGAAACACAATGTTAGAGGACTTTTTATAGGCTGGCTTTATACATACCATCTAGATAGTTTTCTAAATATATGGCTGATGACATTTTGTGGCACCTTTTGCGTTTCGCTTAAATTTCAATTTACTAACAAAAAACAAGCGTCTATTTACGACTCGTCTACAGCTGTTTTGCTCGGTGTGCAGAAATGTATCGATAGCGATACTTAAACACAGGTGGCAACCTCTTAACAAAGCGCTTATCGACTTGTTGAAGGTGTTTTGGAGTATTCTTTAGCATTTAAAATTAAACCCACAAAGTTGAAATAAATAACCTAATCACTGACAGTGATATAAATTTCAATTATTTTGTTTATCTTTTATTATAATGGCGTATCATCTATGTGGCAGCACCAATTAGATTTATACGATTCAGCTTTTGTCTGGCGTAGTACTATTAAAGCAGCTGATTTTTGCGAAAGTCAACATTATAGCCAGCTGCTTATTGTGACGAAAAAACGGTACCAAAATGCGAAGAACTAGAAGTTAAGCTTAAATAAATTAAAAAATGTGTTGAGCGCTCAAAATATTAACTATCACGATAGCACGGGCACTACCAAGATGCGGAAAATGTTGCCCATAATGCGTCCGGTACATTGGCTGATAGTTGCCGTTATATGCATTGTCGCCTGTTATTGGTTGTTGGAGATTCGATTGGAACACGGTATGTAATGAAATTTCTGACAATAAGAATTTTTTATAACGGATCAACGCTACCACGTAGCCTTTAAGCCGCTAACTAAGCTCGCCAACAGAGACCAAGAAAACAGCCCTCATTCAGAACAAATGGCTGTGGATCATGTTGCCCCCACTTTGGATAATTTTGACTATGAGGAACAATTGGTGGTGCTTTACAATCGTGTCCCAAAGACTGGCTCAACAAGTTTCGTTAACATTGCTTACGATCTGTGCAAATTGAACAGATATCATGTCTTGCATATTAATGTCACATCCAATATGCACGTCCTATCTCTGCCAAACCAGGTGCGTCATTTGATTATTGCTTTCAATTTTGTTTTTGATAAATTTTCGCTATTTTTTTTTTTGCAGATTTCCTTTGTGCGAAATGTGACAAAATGGCATGAAATGAAGCCGGCTCTATATCATGGGCATATGGCATTTCTTGACTTTTCCAAGTAAGCATCAATACATATTCGAATCTATATAAATAATACTATAATTTTATCGTTCTTCAGATTTCAAATCGCACATAAACCAATCTACATAAATTTGGTGCGTAAGCCGCTAGATAGGCTAGTTTCTTATTATTATTTTTTTGCGCTATGGAGATAACTATAGACCTAATCTAGTTCGCAAAAAGGCGGGCAATAAAATCGTAAGTAGAACAATTCTGCAACTTCTTATCAGCTCTGCTATTCGGTTTCATTTTTACTTTAAATTGAGGTTTTCTAACATTTAAAAGTCACACGATTGAAAAATATTTTTTTGTATGCTTAAGTTAACAGATATGTACAGATTTGTTGCTTGAACATTTTCAAACAAAATCAGATGCATGAAAAACAATGCAATATCGATAAGATGATCGAAACGTAATTACGTAGTAAAATTAACTAGAAAGTGCAATTATATATAAAGCGCGATATTCGACATTATAATATTGTATGTTCATTTTGTTGCAAAACGAAAAGATAATAGAATAATTGTCAAGACATCAAACAAGTGAAATATAATTCACAAAAAAAATATTATCCTCAGTCTTCTTACTTATAATACTCAAGATTTTATACAATACTAAATATTTTGTTGTATTCTCCAATTTCTTCATGTTTACTATTTTCTTCATGCAGACCTTTGATGATTGTGTGGTTCAAAAGCAACCCGATTGTGATCCCAGAAATATGTGGATGCAAATACCATTCTTTTGCGGACACGCTGCCGAATGCTGGGAGCCTGGTAGCGATTGGGCCTTGAAGCAGGCCAAACGTAATTTGGTCAATGAATATTTTCTAGTCGGTGTCACAGAGCAAATGTACGAATTTGTGGATCTACTCGAGAGATCGCTACCCAGGTGAGTTAAAAATAATTTACCAAATTTTACGCCGACCGCTATGTATATATATGTATATATTCTTATACTGTTTTGATTACAGAATTTTCCTAGGCTTTCGTGAGCACTATCAAAACTCCAATAAATCTCATTTACGCGTAACCTCATCAAAGATACCGCCCAGTGAAGCTACCATACAAACCATACAGAGATCCAAGATCTGGCAAATGGAAAATGAATTGTATGAATTTGCCCTGGAACAATTTGAATTTACAAAGAAGAAACTAATGCAGCCCGATAATAAGCATTTGCAGCAGTTTATGTATGAGAAGATAAGACCAAAATGATTGCGTTCGAAATGCAGGGGTAACAAATGCAAAAAGCGAATCAAAAGCAGACAATTACAGATCAGGTTCAGACTTAAGTATAATAATGCCAGTTAATTTAAGGTATAATGATTTGAATAGCTCCTCTAGATATGATCTGTACTTAAAACGCACCAAGCGTACTATTCATAAAAGACACAAAAGACTTTAGCATTGAATATCGTTGACATATTAATGTTTCCTTTTTTTGTATAATATTATAAGACATTATTGTATAACACTTAAAAATCGCTTTCTTAGATGTATGTAAGCAATATCTAGTAACAATTGTAATAACTAAATGAAGCACAATGTATTTATTGATTCGTCTAGTTAATTGTACTCTTTTAGAATAAGTATTTGACAATACCGTGTAAAATGGAACCAGCAGATATTATGAATATAATGGAATCTTTACTGGTCTACTCATACGATTAATATTAAGATACTTAGAGGTTAACGTAAGTCATAAGTGCAATAATATTACGGGACTCGCACGTTTATATCAGATTTTAGCAATTATATGTAACTATGGAACTTATCAAGTTAAAAATATATGTATATATCTAAAACTCTATTTGTCAGTCATATCATCAGTTGTCTCTATCTTATCAGCTGCATGCAACTTGCAAATTGATTAAACCTGTCAAGTGACCATACAACGAGTTAATTGTTAATATTTGGTTTATGCAATTCGTACTTTGTTTACGAGTAAGTTTAATTGCCGTAGCCGTCGTGGAAACTTCTCTGATAGCGGTGCGAAATTCCATTGAACTTTTAAAACTGACGTAGCGTGTCCAGCATTGACGGCTTGTTTTATTGGCGAACTGATAGATGGGCTGAGACTCAAACTGAGTGTTAAGGTAAGTAAAAATTGAAATTCAATTTTATTTCGGATACAAAAGCGAAGTGCTTAATTAATTGTGCTCGCGTTTCGACAATGAGTTGGCAGTATCGTCAGTTGTACATTTGAACATAGACACGCAAGTCGTGTATTCCGTATTCGGATTGAATCGTACGACTTGGGTCTCAACTATTTCGGGCTTTAGTTAGTTAATTATGAACTACTATTAAAAGTGAGCAACACAAAGTGCGAACACTCTTAAACCTCTTTATAATTGTAATTGCCAACACTGAGATACAGTGCATACGTGTACAGAGTATATAACCTAAGAAACTACACTTTTGTTGAAGTTAATACTTGTTTGTGATGTATTAATCGGGATTATAATTGCGGGTTCAAATGTTCAAGAATTATTATATTGAGTGTTACACTGTGATGAAAAGTCAAGTGAATATGTGCACAACTGGAGTATAACAGTTCGCAACGTTATGTAAATAGTACAACATCAAAATAATGTCACGCTTACAATAGTGACTGTGAGATTGAGTATAACAGTTGCATACTAAAATACGCCGATGGCCTTAACCCCTGTTTTGCTTTGACTGCACATTTCTTCTTGGTGTTTAGGAATATCAAAGCAAAAGACAATGTATAACAGCTAACGATGCATTCGTTGACAGTTTAACTTGCTGACGGTTGCCATAATTACATACTTGCTTTTTAAATACTTGCGACTGAATTCAACGATATAAAATTATATATGCATGAGTGTATGTGATATATATTTGTATGTACATATAAATGTACATACGTAATTGCGTTACTTCTTAACTACTAGAGCAGAGCGTTGTACACCACTCAACACATACGATGGATGCGGGTATAAAGCTGTTGAATAAACCGCCTTATATTTTCAGTCTTTAAACGTGTCAAGAGCGAGCTAGACCTGTGTTGAAAACGCTTGACTTAAAGGATCTCGATCTCGATTTGTAACAATTGGATTAGCTGATTAAACCCGCATTGTAACGTTTCCTTGGTAAGTTCTAATAGTTTAACGTTAGCTTAACTCGATTTATGAATCTGCACCTTACGTAACTCTTCGCTATTTTGGCGATTTCTCTTTAACAAACGAAGAGCACGATACCTTCAATGACTTCGAGTAAAACACAAACAAAACAAAAACAACATAATTATGCAGGCGACAACTTGTTGCTGTCTCACTTATACTTGCGGGCCCTGACGACTTGTCAGATTTGCGAGTCGTTCCTTTTGCACTTACATTCGCATAGTTTCGGCTACAGTTGCTACTTGTGCTAGTGCTTGCAAAAAAAGGGGTCACTGAAATCGAATCGAATCAAATCGAATTGAGCCGCAAACTGTGAAGGCAAATCGTACAGAAAACTTGACAAAAAGTCAAATTTTTGTGTGTAGAGTTAAAGTTCAATAACCATTTGGCATTGACCCAATTTAATAGTAAACAGTGGGATTTCAAAGAAATGATATAAGTGAATATAGACATAGGAAGTGTCTCGTTGAAAAGAATCATTGACTTGCATAGTGAACATTAATTATTTCCACAATAAAATAAAAATTAATGAGTTGTATTTATCACTATGACAACTGCAACTAGTTACATGCCTAGGACAATGGCTGTCGGCGTGGCCATCAGTGCTTCTGAGTCGGCTGCCATCGCATCAGGTGAGACAGCACACAAGTACATGTGTACATACATACGTATGTACATATGTATGTATGGTGAACGCTATTTATTTGGCACGTAAGGTTGAAGCACTTTTTTATATTGCCTTTTAGCTTGGCCTTGCATATATGCTCTTATATATATGTATGTATATATGTACTCTTATAAGTAAATACATAAATATCGTATAAGTACATTATTTTTCTGACCTCAAAGTGCTTTTTTACGATCAACTTGAAATGTTTGTCACCGCTTCAACTTTTATCCTTTTAATGACCCGGCCTATAATAATTAATTTAATGAAAAACATTTCCGAAACTCTCTCATATAGACACAATGGTCAAAGCCCTTTACTTGTCAATGTCAAATTCCTTCTTTAAATAAACTGAAACGTATTTAAAAAGCTAAGTAAATTATTAATTTTTTAGTTTTTTTTTTATTTTTTTTTTATTTAATTTAATACATGTATTAAACTTCTTACTTAACCATTCTGCACACAAAATTATTTGGTTTTTTCGTTTATTATACAGTTAATATATATTTAAAATACAAAATTTGTAATTGAATTAAGATTTTTACTTAAGAATTAATGATTTTTCACTATTATATGAATAGTATTTTATTGCACTACTCAATTATTACACAGTTTCAACAATTATTTAGTAAATTTGTCTTAAACAGTCCTTTATTACATTCTTTATTATTATAGCATTTTGTCTCTTCCCCACCTCGTTTGAAATTGGTCGGCTTGATATCCATCAGCTGATCAATAAGTTTCAAGTTATTTAACATTTACAAACCAGCTTAAAACGAAATCGAGAGTTGTACACCAAAATCGAGACTAATGAATGGAAGTGGAAGGTGTGCCGAAAAAGCTTTTCGTAGTGTTTGCTTCGCACGTGTTACTTGCCGTTTAGACCAAAAATAATAATAATGAAATAGGTAGTCCACATGCCCATACTTGTCTGATTGTTATTTGAAACGTGTTAGCCCTGTTGTTGTCGTCGTCGTCATCGTCGTCATCGTCGAACAGGTGTCATTACTAGGTAATTGCTAATTAACGTGTGTATCATTCACTGGGCGCAGCAGCAACATTGAACCGAAGGTACAAAGCTTCAGGGTCAAGTAAATGAGAGATGTGCTTGTTGAAAGCCCACTTGCCCTTTATTTATATGCCTAAGATGATGCTACTGATCCACACACACACAAACACACATGCGGAATATCCCATGCTCGTCATCCGATATAAAATGGGAGACAACAACAGCTGAGTAACCGCAATGAAAACCAGCTTTTTCAGTCGCATAATTTCCCAAATGCACTGAACATGCATCTCTCATTGCTCTCCCTTTTCATTTTACTCTCTGTATTTCTCGCTCTCTCTCTCCCTTTTATACCCTAAGGTCAAGTCCGAATGATCTGGTAGTTATTTAAACTTATTAATAGTTGGCCCAGTGGCAACAATAATTGAAAGTGTGTCTTAGTTGTGTTCAATTTGAATTCTATATACAACTGCAAAAGTACTAAATATACATAAATATACCGAAAGAAGTATTTTTACGTTACACTAAAAATATACATAGCAAAGAGTGCAAAATATGCCCGATTGTCAACCAAAGCACCTAAGACCTGACTGCAGCAGCCGTTCATTGATTTATAAAATTATTTCTTAAATAACATCTACAATTTTTATCTGATTGCAAAGTTTTAGAAATGATAAATACTGTAGTTATCATTTTATAATTACGTTTGCTATTGGATTGATCCGTTTTGCGGGGGCGGAAGTGGGAGTGGAAAAATCGAAAACAAACTCGATATGCGTGCTAGAAGCACTGTCGAAAATTACAGCTCTATGCATTTCTGAGATCCAGATAGATAGACATGTACTTTAATGTCAGTTTTAAGTGCATTTTAATTTTTTCGATTTTAATAGATTTGTTGGTAAACTTAAATATTTATTTAAATTGCAATTTTAAAAAAGAAAATATTAAGAGTTGATTTTTATTATATTGAAATTGGAAATGAAAATTTTATTCGTATTGTTGGATCATAAATATGTGCATATAAGAATGTATAAATATAATTAAATAAAGAATTACTCCACGTACAATTTTCCTTTATCACTTTACTTCATTTAATGACGTGCTAAAGAGTATTCGAGTTTCGTGGTTTCGTTTAGTTTTTTGACCCGATCCGTGAGTATATCTCGCTGAGACTAGCACGTGAATGTCATGCTCAAGTTCAGCTTTAGTTTCAACTTTAGCTTCGACTTGAGCTTCAGCTTCCATCTGTTACCAGTTTTGATTCTTGGCTTGTTATAAAATCTCCGTAACGCGCTTTTTGCCACAACAGTCAGTTTCGTCAGCTCTTTCGGCTCCGTTGGACGCAGTGTTAGTCGTCTCCATATTTTGCCGCCTTCTTTTACTCCGTCATTCAATTTTATTGTCGCCCCAAAAAACGAGTTTTACGTTTTCGGTTTCAGTTTCAATTTCGGTTTCGATTTAACTTTTGTGCTGTGTTGCGTTTTGCGCTGAGTGTGTACTACTTTTTTTTAGATGCTATGATGATTATTATTATGTTGTATTTGCTATTTTGGCAAGCACATTAACAATTCATAAGTTGTTTGAATTTGGGTTTTGCCAAAGCAAGCATAAAACACTATACGGCTGAAACTTATCATTTAAATTGAGGTTTTCAACCCATGAGCATATTTGAATAAATTAGCAATTAATTGTGGTTATCCAAATTGATACAAAATGATTTTGTTCCATCAAAATGTAGATCATTCTTTTTTTTTTTTATTATCTCGAAAACTATTATATCTCCGTCATTTTTAAAATCTTCTTAAATAGAAGTTCTTTACATAAAATAGATAAATATATATATTTAAATAGATAAATATATATATTTACATATTTCGGTACATTATTAGAATACACATTTGTAATTTGAAGCCTAGAGCAAAACTCGTTTCAACCTTAAAATCATTGAACTATAACCAGTTGTACTCGAGAATTCAGCTCAAGATTCAATTGGCAAATACTATTTATCACAGACTCTATTTATATAATTAAGTTTGCCAACTAAAATATTAAAACTGAAACAAATGTCAAGGTTAAGAAGATAACTCCATATTTTAGAGTAGCTCCAAAAATAAATAAGCACTCTCAATAATATGCAAACTTTGTCGATATGCTAACAGAAATAAAAGACTTGACATCTTTTGAATAATACATTAAATTAAAAAAAAAAAAGAATATAATTATAATAAATTAATTAATTGAGACATACTGTAATTCAACATCCGTCATTAAATGCTCCAAAAATAAATATCCACTTTCAATAATATGCAAACTTTGTCATTAAGCTCCGATAAATAAAAAACTTTTGAATAAAACATTAAATTAAAAAAAGAGAATCTACAAATTAATTACAAAAAGTAGCTGAAAATAAACATCAAAATGAGTAAGTTTATAATTACCTTTATATAATATTTGTAGAGAGAACTTTTACATACTATATGTGCTTTAATACTAAGCGTATAATTGACTATGATTATTAGCCAATTCATTTATTTAGTTAGTTAGCAATTTTTAAGTGGTCAGTACAGAGATCAAAGCCCAGTTTTAATTTGTCCAAGTTACGTAT
The DNA here is from genome assembly GCF_023558435.1 of Drosophila sulfurigaster albostrigata. Taxonomy (NCBI): domain Eukaryota; kingdom Metazoa; phylum Arthropoda; class Insecta; order Diptera; family Drosophilidae; genus Drosophila; species Drosophila sulfurigaster. The sequence continues at coordinate 5,684,661 of NC_084881.1, forward strand.
ACTAATTTAAAGACAATTATCATTTTCTCTATTCGCTCCTCTTTATTTCAGGAGTCCCCACCATGCTGTCGGATATTGAAAGTCTGCCCTCTATTCAATTGGGCGATTTCACACTACAATTTGAACTCGGCGAAGCCACTGCACCAACCAAGGAAGTTGCGGTGCGAGAGTTGCGTGAATCTCCCGAAAGACAGAAAGAGGCAACTAAGGAGCTAAAGCGCCTATTGGAGGGTGAGTAAACATATATGTATATATTATATAAACTTGCAAACTTGTTTTGAAAGCTCAAGAATACGGGAAAAAAAGATTTCATGGGTATCTGGTTAACTTTCCCCATGAATATTAATATGTAGAATCAAGGTGATCCTCATATCAACTTGTAACAACGTAATCGAAGTGGAACAGATCTGAATAATCTTTAAGGTGCACTTGTCAAGTATTGTTTTTGTCTAAGATAATCATTACATAGTTATATTCTCTGATATAAATTAAAAATATAAATACGATTACCATTATTAATAGAAATCAGATTCAGATAATCAATGAGATTTGTACTATAAATAATTTCAGGAGCAGAGCTGATCTAAACATGGCTTTACAATGTTGTTGTCTAGCCTTATTGAAATGATCTTCCATCTCGGATATAAATTTAAAAGTTGATATTTCAAGAACCAATCACACTCGCGAAAAGCTCAACAAATCGCATTTGTTTAAGCTTACATAATTATTAATAGAAAAGTCGCGTCGTAGCATGTCGTTAATCATATGCTACACGTTTTTACTTAACTCGAAGATTGTAATGGGTTGAAAGTCGATTTCCTGACATTACGAATTGACCCCTTCATTAAAGAAGCTTACGACGACATTGTAGATATAAATATAAAATTTATATTTGATGCACGTAATGGAAAAAGGTCATCGAGATCAACACTTAGCGAACCGTTAATTAATTTTGTATTAACATTTATAGATCTAGCTAATAACTAAGTATTTACTCTACACGTTTACTTTGCAGCTGAAACCGATCTCTACTGTCCCAAGGACAATGAGGAATGGCTAATTCGTTTCCTACGGCCTTGCAAGTATTATCCTGAAAGTGCCCGCGACTTGGTAAGCTGTTCTATTTTCTCTCATTGCACTCTCTAATGCATCATTCCTTATACTCATAGATCAAGCGGTACTACTCGTTCAAAGTGAAGCACTTGGACGTTTATAAGGATCTGAAGCCCACACGGGAAGCAAACATCTTCAAAAACAACATCCTCACAGTGTTTCCCAATAGGGATCAGTGTGGACGACGTATTCTTCTTCTTGAACTGGGCAGTAAGTGAATTATTCTTTGACTGACTTTGCTGACATCACATTAATAAGCGTTTGTCCGTGTTTAGAACGCTGGAAGCACAAGCAGGTGACACTAGATGAGGTCTTCAAGGGCGCTGTCATTTTCCTTGAGGCCGCCATGCTTGAGCCAGAGACACAGATCAATGGCGCCGTTGTCATCTTCGATATGGATGGCCTTAGCCTGCAGCAGACCTGGCAGTTTACGCCACCATTCGCCAAGCGCATTGTTGACTGGCTACAGGACTCGGTGCCGCTGCGCATCAAGGCGATTCACATTGTAAACCAGCCAAAGATCTTCAATGTGGTGTTTGCCCTGTTCAAGCCGTTCCTGCGCGAGAAGCTGCGCAGTCGCATCATCTTCCACGGTACCGATCGCGAATCCCTGCACAAGTACATGTCTCCCAAATGTCTGCCATCCTGCTATGGCGGCATCCTCGAGCTGCCCCGCATCGATGGCGATCAATGGTATGAGCTGCTGCTCATGTGCGATGCCGAGTACGAAGCCATCAATTCATATGGTTACAAGAAGAAGTGAGCGGGGCCTTGAGCCCAGCAATGTGCACAGCAAGTGATATTCTCTCTCGTATAGCCACAACTCGATTAATTAAGTCAATCAACTGTTATACGCTTCTCCAGCCAACGCTTGCGATAGTCCCTAGAGCCAAGAAGTTTGCCTTAGTCTTAAGCCATAGATTCCAACCTGGCAGTAAGTGTTATAACTATCATAATCAACTTTAAACATATTTAAATGGGGCGATGTATACTTATAGCTTGTTATATTTTATGCTTTTATAATGTACTTACTTAGATTGTATATTTACACATATATAAATCTCACTTCTAATATGGAAACAAACTCTCACAAACTTTGACTCCAATTTATTTGAGTTGCATCATGCGTGTAATTTACAATTTAAGTGTTTATACTTTGACATACAAATCTCTTGTTGTTCTGCTCACATTCAAAGGTTTTGCGTGGTGTCAAGACCATTATTCAAAGTCGCTTTCATTGTTTCATGTACATTATACGTTAATAGACACTTAAAATGTCATTTGAATTGTCTAAAATAAGTTTTTCCCACAGCTACATATACATTTTGTTGTCGCAATTTTAAATTTTTTTTTTGGTATACCAGTCACTGTCGTATATTTATTTTATTGTATACATTAAAAATTGTATAATAGCTAAAGCAGTATAAACAAAATGGTCAACTCAATTGATCCGATTGAAAGGCACAACTGTCATATAAAGACCGTAAACATTTATATAAATAAGTATATAGTTAAAGTGTTATACACATATTGGTGTATAACTTAATAAGCACATCTTCAGCATATTTTTGGAAACCGTTTCTTTCACAGCTACTCTCAATGTCAACAGATAGAATAATCAGATTCAAACTGTTATACAAGTTTCATATTCAAGAAAAGTACCACTGTTATGTACACATTGTAATTAGCTTATCTACTGTGATGAGAACACTTACTCGCTAATCTTTCGATTTGCCTTCAACTCAGAATCAGTTTCCTACATTAGACTTAATGTGTATTTGGTCTGCGCTATGACTCGGCTGAACTATCATTTAGCCCGACTGGAATGTAATTATTGCCTCTGGCTAAGTATTTAATGTAAAAACAACAAATATAAAAACAAACTTGCCCCACTCACGCAGTCTGAACTCACAGACGGTAATTGGTCGATGGCGCCTTGGGCGAACTACGTGCCTGACCAAACAAGTGGCGCGACATTGAGGAGGGTGAACGCATGGCAGCATCTGCAATTTGCCCATCATCGTCGTCCGCATCGACGACGTCAGTTGGCTTACCGCTCCCTCCACCACCGGTGCAGCAACTGCGACGTTGCATCAGCCGAATGGGACGGGTCAAATCAATGGTGTCGCCATGCTGTCGCTGCTCCGCTTCGGCTACGCACTCCATTGTCTTCCATTGGCGCAGGCCAAGCACGAAGGCGTCCGTTACATTGGTCGCCGTCTTCGAGGAGGTTTCGATGTGTGAGGCAATCGATTGCTCCGCACACCACTGTTGCACATCCTCGCGTCCCACTTGTCGCTTATCCGCTCGAATGTCATTCTGTAAATGCAGACGCGACAGTCTTGAGTTGACATTGACATTGAACTGCAAGTTGTTGGCAAAGCTTACCTTATTCCCCACCACAATGAAGGGAAATCTGTCTGCGTTCACGTCCGCATAGTTGAGGAACTCATTGCGCCACAGTCGCAGTCCTCGCAGGCTATCCCGATCATCCACGGCATAGCAGAGCAAGCAAATGTCAGAGCCCCGATAGAAGGGCGTTCTCAGGGCACGAAAACGCTCCTGTCCAGCTGTATCCCATATCTAAAATTAGAACAACTTGCATCTTAATTGACATTCAATTAACGCTTAATTGAAATTTGCAATTTTGTTGATTACCCCGACGTGAAAATAGTGTGTATCTGTAGACCCTAATTGAGGTCACAACTATATGCATCATTTTCAGTGTAGGGTCACAGACAGACAGATAGCAAAAGTTTGCGTAATGCCGAGCTACAGTCACACCAGCTGAAATCTCCTAAGCCTAGACCTCCAAAGGCAAAACCCGGCAACTGATAGCGAATTGCTGATAAGCAAATCAAAACAAATTCAAACAAAAGGCAACAAAAGAAATGAATAAACACAGGTGTGTTAACTAATGACAAAAAACAAGCTACACAAAACATTTGATCAAAATTGAAAACAAAGTTTTTAAGCAGTCGCACGGAATCGATATATAGGTCGTGAAACTTAATAGAATTCTAATTTTGTTAGACATTGATTATATTAATATCAGAAATAATTCCGATGTGAGTATCAAATTGTATCTTGGTAACACATAATAATAATAAAACTGGTATTATTTCCACTGTAGCATTGCATTAATTACTTAATCAACATTGGCCCTACGTCAACAAATTTTGATATACATATACAATATTTATAAGTCAGTAGAGGATTAATCAATTCTAACAATGAGTACTTTCAAATGTCTTTAGTTTATTCATTTACTAGTAAATACTGCACACATTTTACATGAAGTCAAGAGACATCAAGCTCATATCTACCTTATAGTTCAATATATATGTACATATTTTCATTCAATCAGAGAGGAAATGTGTTAAAAGCTCATATCCATAGAAAGATTCTAAACTTAAGATACAATAGAGGTGTGATCGACGAGGTTTAGAAAAGGCCGCAATATAAATGTTATCTCATAATATTCTATGTCAATAGACATTAACTCTAATGCAAGCATCTCCAAGAAAACTGGGTGTACTCGATTTGTAATTTTAGGTATAATTTTGTTGCGGTTTGCTTTGCCCAGAAGTACATATATGAGAAATCCAGAAATAACTGTTTGAATCATAATCTGCATTTATTAAGTCCGTTGAACAAGCAACTCACTCAACCAGATCTTAATATCTTTTCAAAACCTGATTACAGGGTATCTCCCTGAGCACGACCTGAATTAAATTTATCTTGGACCATTAACCGTTGTAGGGCAAGAGAGTGACCATTCATACTATATACTAATGAATATATAGTATACAACACGCATAAGAGATCTCTCCGCTTACGAAATCACATACTTCTTGCTGGGTTTTTGGTCAAAAATCACCGAAGCGTTAACAAAAACTGTCTGCTTAATGGCATTGTTGCAGAAAATTACAGCAAAAATGTATGACTAATAAGAATAATAATGAACAGCACAACGTAAATGGAATTATGGTAAGTTTTTGAATGTTTTGCAACTATTTGTTGTATTGAACACTAACATTATCATCGATTATTGCGTCAATTGATTTAAAATGGCATTGTGCACAGCGATCTGAGTACACTTCGAGCTTTAGCCTGTTGCATATTTATAAGGCACACACAGACTAAAATTGTCCGACTGTGAAAATGTGAATTCAAATGAAAGCCGACAGCATAAATAAAGTGCATCATTGTGGATGGATGATGGGAGACGGATAAAGAAGAGGGTTGGAGAAAAGAACGCTAAAAACGCTGAAAACACTTGGCGAAAACTCTCGTACATATCCGTTAGAAGCGAGTTTGGAATTTATATGAAGGGTTTCATACGCATGGGAAGACCACACATACATACATACATTCATACTCTGTTGCTTAGACATTTAGAATGTAAAACAAAGTGAGCGCATTGTTGCTTCAGTTGCTGTTAAGACGTACGTTAATTGAGGGTTTGTAGGTGTGAGTGTATACGAGTGCTTATACCCGTTATTCATAGGCTAGAAAGGTATTATAAGTAGAAGGCAACGGAAAAAATTTTTTTTAAAGAAAACTTTGTTTACACAAAATCTTTGAACGCATAAAGTACATATGTATCCATTGAGCACTTCGATTTAAGAGATTATAAACGAAATAACACCAACATAGTATATTATGTTGAGTTAACGAATTTATGTTGAAGAAACAATTAAGTATGCAAGTTATAGTTACACTTAACATTATAACTATTGATAAAAAAATTTGCAACACTACTCTAATGTCAATGTAATTTTGAGATGCTCTAAAAATGTTAGCAACGCAAAATTGCTTATTTTTCTCAAAAATAGATTACGGGTATTTCACCGTAGACACCTCTATATTCTTGTCTGTTGACTGCGTTGTGTGTGTGTGTGTGCGTGTGAGTGGGGGCAGATGGAAAGATAATAGTCGGCAGCCGCTGCTGAAGTGAACTCAAAGCAAATAAGAGTTTACTACGAACTAAGTCACGACAGTGCGAGCTGAGCACGACTTTAGGCACGAAATGACAAACAGCGTGTCGAAGAAACTTCCTAACGATATAGACAAATACTTATGAAATGCACTATTAAAAGCTTTGTGCTAGAAATCAATCAAAACGTTAACTTTACTATCTGCCCAATTGGAGTAAGCGAAGTGACCGCAAGCTCAAATTAACGGAACTGAACGAAGCCAAATAATTGAATTAGTAATTGGAAAGTGTCCCTTTCTCTGTCCCGCTCTTTCACACACACTGACCTGCAGCGTGTACTTTTCTCCGTCGACTGTGATGTCCTTGTTCATGAACTCCACTCCAATGGTATGGAAATTGTTTTCTTCATAACGATTCGATACGAAGCGTGTGAGAAGCGCCGACTTTCCCACACCACCGTCGCCCAATATGATGACCTTGAGTAGTTTATTTTTTTGCGGCGGTCGCATATTTGTCATTTTTGTATTTGTACGTAGGGGGAACCGACTGCCGGTTGTCGCAATAGCAACAATAATAAAAAATAATAGAAAGTAAATTGTTGTAAAAACTACGCAACAGTAAATTATCACTACACACGCGTCACGCGGATCTGTTTGAATTCAACTTCTTTTGTCTCATCAATCATTTATCTCGTTGCAAGGCATTTATTTACAAATACTCATTTGTTGTTGTAATTATAGTAACGTGCACTTTTTTGCCCAACTGACAATTAAACCATTGAAATTGAACACTCTGTTGAGCTTGCGTTCAACCGCGCGGTGTCGCTACTTATGACCAATGTGACCGCGGTTTGCATTTCAAATACACCAAAAGCTACAAAATACACTAAATCTCAATCTACTGCAAAAAGGCCAATAAATATACTACAAAGCTGAACTTATTTAAAAGAATTGTTTTTAAGCCATTCTTTAAATTGCCGTATTTTGACTTGGCAAGTCTTATAGTGATTTACTCTTTTGACAAAATGAACTACCGCCGGACCAGGGACATTGCATTAAACTAACCGGATTACTATTTCACTACCAATAACAAGCTAATTAGCATGTTGAATTACTAAATCTGTTCATAGAAATATCACTATTGAAAATGTAAACAAAAGGTCTGATGATGTTTGTAGTGATTGTGAGCAAGCAAAAAATAGTTACAATCCAAATATCATATCGAGTGAAGACTGCTTTCTTTAGGGCTCAGAAAATCGCATTTCATTCGATGTGCATAAAATAAAACATTCCGATTTCTGTACTAAAAAACAAGTACACAAATTTTTGAGACATTATCGACTTCAAAGTAGATTTTTCCTGAAAGTAGACTTCACTTTTCGAATTAATTTAATTCTGCTATTTTGTATAATAAATAAACATCCACTTGATCACCCTGTCAGAGTCCCTACTTAGTTCAAAAGATTATTGCTAATGCTTATATGATTTAGAACTATTTTAACTCCCATTTGCCTTGAAATCATTGAAAACGGAATATGAAACAATTAATAATGGCATAATTTTGAAATTGCAATATTCATAATGGTTACTTTGAGTTGGCAAAACTAGTTTCCAAGTTGGACTCATTTAACTTGAAAAATAACCATTTCCAGTATTGATTTTATTATTATTAAATACAAAATATTCGTATTATAAATGTCGCTTGTTATAAATTAATATTGATTTGTGCTTTCAGCCTTTGATAACAGCAATGGGGCGCATTTTGATGCATTTCTTGCTGATTCCCGCCGCATGACAGGTGTCCACAACATCCGTGACGTCCTTGTACGCTTCGGGAGCTTCTTCCATGACTAGCTTTGGACTGGCCACCCGAATGGCAATGCCCAACTGATCCAACTTGTCCAGAACCTCCTTATAGTCTAGATTACGACGTGACTTTGCACGCGACAAAGCGCGACCCTGTAGAGCATTTAAATTTAAAGTAGATGCTGATTTAAAAACTCTTCTTATGTTGTGCTTACCGCGCCGTGGCAGGTGCTGCCGAAGGTCTCGTGCATGCCTTGCTCTGTGCCCGTCAAGACGTAGCTGCAGGTACCCATGGTCCCACCAACAAGAACTGGCTGCCCTGTTAGCTGATAGTCCACGGGAATCAAGGGATGATGTGGAGGGAAGGCGCGTGTTGAACCCTTGCGATGCACCAGCAGCTTGCGCTCCTTACCTTCGACAATGTGATTCTCCACTTTGGCAATGTTATGAGAAACATCGTAGATAACATGCATATCCAGATCATCGGGCGTTGTGTTAAACATCTTTGCAAACGCCTGTCGCGTGAGGAACGTCATCGAACTGCGATTGACCCATGCAAAATTTGCTGCGGCCGCCATCGCCTTTAGGTAATTCTGACCCTCAACAGAGTTGATGCGAGCACAAGCCAATTGGCGATCGTTGGTCTCGATCTTGTCGCGCTTCATGGCCTTCTCCATCTCGACGAGCGCATCGGTGGCCACTTGATGGCCAAAGCCGCGACTGCCGGAATGAATCATGACCACCACCTGTCCCTTCTCCTCAATGCCCATTTTGGAGGCGCTCCACTTATCGTAGATCTCATCGACGACCTGAATCTCGGCATAATGATTGCCAGCGCCCAGTGTGCCTAGCTGCGGCAATCCGCGTTTCTTAGCACGCATGCTCACCTTGGCGGGATCGGCGTTCAGCATGCGACCATATTCCTCACAGTGCTCCTTGTCCTCGGCCCATACGTAGCCCTCGCGTAAAGACCAATCCATGCCCATCTCGAGTGCCTCCTCCAGATCGCGGGCATTCATGGGTATGATACCCTTGGATCCTACGCCCACCGGGATGTGATCGAAGAGCGACTGCGCCAACTGCTCTTTGACGGGCTGCACATCTTTTTCAAAGAGATTTGTGCGCAGCAAACGTACGCCGCAATTAATGTCAAAGCCCACGCCACCGGGACTTACCACGGACAGTGGATCGTCCATATCAAAGGCTGCCATGTTGCCAATGGCAAAGCCATACCCCGAGTGAATGTCCGGCAAACCAATCGAACGTCCTACGATGCCTGGCAGTGCAGCCACATTAGCAATCTGCTTAACACCGGGCAGGAAGCCGCCAACGGCTCCAGGGCGACACGAGTTTTTCAGCTCCTCGAGCATCAGCTGTTCCAGGCGACTGTTCACATAGAAGCAGCCCTCCACGTTCATGTTGGGCTGGAAGCCCTTCTTGATGCGCCAGCAATGATCATTGATCTTCTCTAGATACTTCAGTTCGTCGTTGTACGAACGGACCACCATTTTGCGTATTAAATTAAATTGAATTAGTCACCGGTTTTTATTTACTTGCGTGAAATTGATGTTATCTATTTCGTCAACATTCGCAATACAGCTGATGTCAATAAATCCGGCCGGTAAATTTTATGCACATCGAAAATATCGATATTGATAAGTCGTTCATCCCATCCCTGGCATGTGAGCAAAAATTGTTCAGTTTGGACTTGGAACAAATGTTCCCCCAATTTTTTTTTTTTTAATTTAGTTCAATCCAAATTCTTAAATAGAAAAGTTAAAAGCTTTTATGAATTAAATCAGTCTAAATGGTATAGAATCAATAATTACAGCAATATCAATATTATCGATTTTCCAAAATATCGATATATTCCCAACACGCCCAGGCAATGAAGAGAATATACGATTTTACATCGAAGAATGTATCAAAGCAAACGCCTCTACAATCATAATATTTGGGCGATAGAAGGCGCAATTGTTCGAATTCCGAACACTTTTTTTAAGAAGTTACAATTTAAAATCCAGCCGCAGTTTTGTTTAACCCTACCATGAAATGTCATCACAAATTTATGTTGTCGACCGACCACCACAAGGAATAGCATTAAAGTTACATTTAAAATTCATTTGGCTAAAAGAATATAATATTTATAGAATAGTGTGCGTATTATTTATACTTTTTAGTGAAAATATCCAGTTTTCCCGATGAGAGGAGGTCCGTACATATCTACATTATCAAAATGATAGACTTTAATGTTCAAGAGAGGATGCTTTCTGCTCATTTCAGAGACATCAAACATAGCCGTTCCCACTAGCCAATTAATTTTAAGGCTACGCAATCGATTGAGCACCGATTTATCCAGACAAGCGATATCCTTGTTGTAAAGAGTCAGTATCTCCAAATTCGTTGCAGATTGCAACAAGAGCATCAACTGATTGTAATCTTCAATGTCGCAACGACCAAGATCTAATTCACGTAAGGTCGACACAACTGGCATTATTATTGTCATGTAAAGGTTGGTAAAATTAGTGTGCTGAATTTTGAGTGCCTGCAGTCGTCCACTTTCTTTGGCGCCAATAAACAATTGATGCAGCAGTTTCAACACATCGACAGATCGACTAGAATAACCCACATTTACATTAAGACTTCGTAAATGTCCACCAAGTGTCTGTAGCTGGTCTTCATTGTATTGTGGCGGAAAACGCATGCTGAACTCAAAGTCACGAAATCTGTGCAGTTGCTGATGGATGGCGTCGTCAATAAACGGATGTACTTCACCAAAAATAACCATAAGCTCGTCAAGCGAGAAAAATTGGAAAACATTGTCCAGGCAATCGCCGTTTAAGATTAACAGCGATGAGTCCATTGTGAATGGTAACTGAAATTAATCATTTAAAATCATTAAAAGGGCGCGTAAAATATCGTTTATCGTACCAATCGATAAAATGTCAGCTGTTTAATGTGTATGCATGTGTATGTATTGTTTATATCTGCGGTGTGTCGACGTGTTTGTGTAGCCGACGCAGCTCCAAAATTAAAGTGAATCATATAAAACTCGTCTCCAACTTGCGCGAAACTCGCGAGCAGCCATTTCAGCAAAAATATTTTCAATTCCAATCGCGAACGCGACGGATAAAACTTCCACCAGTCGTCATCGTTCGACTCTAAAACTCAACTGCTGTCTGTGCGTTTGTTGTTGTTGTCGTGTCGCTGCTACAGGGAAAAATTGTTTGCGTGGATTAAAAATTGAAGTCAATTAACTACGTTTGTGTTTTGACTTTTGGATGTTCCAACTGGAATTATATGTGTGTCAATAAGTGTATATGAATACGAGGCGTGGCCCTGAGTGTGATAAAACTCTCTTTGTATGTTAACCTTATAAACCAATTGAAGAATTTAACTCACGCAAAAACACTCACAAGTATTCGAAGTATAGGCATTTACGTGAACTAGAACAACCGCAAACCAAGCAAATAAAAGCGAAATGGATGATTTAGGTGAGTGCACATCTCAAAACAAATACTTCCTGTTAACGTGGCACCCTGTGTCTATAGGACAGGGTGTGCAGCAACGTGCTTTGCAAGCAATTTATGTGCTGTTGCCGCTGCTGTGAATTCAAGGTTGATTGTTGTTAGCGGCATGAATCTATAAAACACTTAATTAGCATTCCATGTAAGCTGTTTTGGCCAATAGCCGCTAGATGGCGCACGAACAATTCTTTGAATTTGTCTTACACATCTCTTATCTGCATTTCTTGACCGGTTAATCATGTTGTATGATTAGTCCATAACTCTTATCAATTTTGCATTTCGCGCACTTAACAAAAAAAATAAAAAACTTTATCTATACATTCCTGTTATTTGCGCTGTGTGCTTTTGGCCACCCCTTATAAATGCTATAGCAACTTTCAGATACTTTCTTTGCATCCTCTTATTGCATTCTTTGTGATTTTTATGATTTATACGCATTCCTGGAAATCAACAGCGATATCAACCTCGGCCAATCATTCACACGTTGGCAGTCTACAAACGATCAGTACTAAAGGTCGGTTTTGTCGTTCGCATTTATGTTGTACATGATGTGTGATCGTTGAGTTTGTCCGACTGCTAATTGGGTTGGTTTGGTTCATTTGTTTGTTTTGTTTTCCACACACTACGCTTTAGTCATCGTCAGCATAAGTTCGCGTATAGTCGTCATCTTGTATGGCAGCTGCTGCTATACTCTGACTCTGATTTTGCCTTCTTACTTTATTTTCTTGATGACACAATTTCTTGGTTGTTTACTGCCTGTTGCGCTTGTTCTTAATGTTTTTGATAAACACACACACACAAGCATTTTATACATATATATGTATGTATATATGATGATGATGTATGTAAGCACACAGTGGGCACATTCCTAAAAGTTGAGTAAAGGCCATTCACACACACACACACACACACATACACACACTCACTCACATTTATACAAATGCACTTAAAGAAAACCGACTAAGTTGACAGCTCGGCTGCATCATTAAGCTCAGCTGACTGTGCTCTTCGCCCACGCACAGTGGTACACTTTCACACAAAACGAAGTCCCAAATGTGGAGAAAAGTAAACACTGTCTAGTCTGAAGTGAAGTGTGCCCACTTTATTGATCGCTCCCGTCAAAGAAGCTGCCCACTTGAAACACGCAACCGGAATCAGAATCAGATTGCGTGCAGAGCATAAATTTTTGATGTTGATGATCATCACATAGAGAGTACTGCAACTCGACACAATGAAAATTATATTAAGCTTAGGATGCAAAGCATTAGCAACATTTACATGAAAATGCGTTTAAATATAACTTATTATTATTATTAGTCGCATACATTTGTAGTTCAAAAGGAATACATACTAATGCTTTTCAAATCACTGTAAAGTATTTGACAATCTTTGTTATTCTGCCTTACTGCTAATTCCTCGTTTCGCCTGTTACCTCCCACTTGCGGCTTTCGTTTTTGCGGTTTTGTTGCTGTCGCTTCGACTTCGTTGTCATCACAACCACAACCTCATCATCATTATCATCACAACTTGCAGTAACCGCAGTCAGACAAAAGCTGGCAGCGACGCGGCGTCACAACGCTAAACTGAGTGATAGAGGCAAGCGAACGAAACAGATGAAATGAACACAACGCTTCGTTTGATAATTTCCGCTCTTTCGAATAGCTTCACTCTCTCGTAGCTACTGCTCTCTCAACTGCGCGAGGCACTCGTGAGAGCATCGCTGCGTTTGTTTCTAATGTGGAGGGAGCTCTGTTGACGCTGCGTTTGGGGTTCCATTTCGTGTTCCGTTAGCTGACTAGTGCAAGCGCCAAGTTCCAATTCAGTCGTTTGCGACGCTTTTGCCTATACGAGACACAAATACGCGCGTTCGTCTTGCCTTTCTAGCGTCACGTCTAAAATGAAAAATAACAACAAAATATGAAAGATTTAGGCAATGTTAAAAGTCAAGAGTTCAAGAAAACAAAATAAATTATGATATAGTGCCGGTTTATAAGCAATCGATAACAAGAAAAAGTGCGGTAGACAAATCAATCAATCGATCAAGTGGCCAATGTGAATCAAATAGTAAAAAAAACTGCACAAAAAGTCAATGAAAAGCGGTGAGGAGTGCGTTTGTCGCAGGTGGTGTAGCGTGGGAAAATTGTTTACTTTGCCCATGTCGAGCAAACATAGCAAAAGTGCGAGCGGATAATATTATTAGATAATATAAATATAGCTTGGCAAAGTGTTTTTAGAAGATAAACCAGAAAGGAATTTCAGTTGCTAGATTGATAAGACAAAAAGTCGCCAAGTAGCTCAAAGACAAAGAAAACACAAAAACATACATATATTGTACGCATTATATATGGTCAACAGATTAATGATCTCACTGTCACTCACTAAATCCCGCGAACATTTTGTCGTACAGTTTTTAGAATTTTAATTTAAACTAATTATGAAGCTAATTTCTAGATCGAATAAACATCTAAAAAAAGAACAAAATGAATAACGAGAAATATGCCTAAATGTGACAAGAGAACAGAAATTTTGGGTAGCGCCATTAATTATAGATGCGTCCCCGACATGCGGATTATAAGCGAAATAAAACAAAATTGAGACACCACTCGTAGGCGTGTCAGCGGAGGGAAATCTTTTTATGAGATCTCATCTACAAAAAACATGTAACTCGTGACTGCCAAATTGGAATAACAAACTAACAAAACAATTGCGAGTCTATGACATTTCCTGACACATATTTCAATCATTTAAGTTTCGACTAGCTTCCCATCGCTATCTCAGATTACGAAAGCCATCCACAAAATGCCTGAAATATGGGATATATTGAATGCGCATAAAACTGTGTAGCATCCATTATATGCACTTACTGCAATTGCCTTCGAATTGCCGCCAAACGAATTTTAATTAGTCGGAAAGTCGTGTCTCGGAGATGCCACACAATCGTTTGTTTATGACGAAACAGCTGGGACCCCTTCTCAAAATTCGACTTGGGACAAGGCGAGATGCCCTCTCTTCCCATTTTCCATTTTCCATTCTCCATTTCCCACTTTTCGCCCACACGCATGCGTTGAGGGCGGGACTGAAATGGGTTCCACTCCACGGTCCCCGATTAAATGTTTGTACAAACCATTAGTTCAAATATGGTAAGAGGAAGCAGAAAAGTTAGCACCTCCTAGCCCTTCTCCCGGTTCTCTTCCGCTTGCCTTGCCTCTGCAATGAGTTCATCGTTCATTTCGTTAGCGTTGTATAACTAGTTCTCTTTCTCGTTCTTGTTCTCGTGTTCAATCAGCGAACAGATTCTTATCTCCAAGTGCCAACTCATAAAATTTCAATTAGTGTGCATTGTTTTTGCTTTGTTCGTCAAAGAGAATCTCTCTCTTTTTGTAATTTCTCTTATTGCCTACTCCTCGTGATGAGTCTGTCCTTTGGACACTCCGCTTTGAGACTTATTTTAATGTACTTATTACAAATATAATCAAGGCTTCGTTTCATACGACGCTTAGTTCACTCTTTTATTTTACGCATCAAGTCAGTTATTGCGAAAGCAATATCTAATCTAATCGAATTTTAAGGAAATACTTCTGTAAAATAAACATTTCTTTAAGATCTGAAACACTTAATGGAATCGAATAACTTTCTGCTTATTCACCTGCACAATAATCTATAATAAATTTATACAACAATGAAAGTTCTCCTGATTTAATGTGAACATCATTCCTAATAACATCATTTCGTATGTCGGTCACATACAAAGTTAAGGACAGAATGTAAATGCATTTTACAGCTACATAAACTGGCCAAGTTTATGGGAATACGTTTCTATAACCTTATAGATGCGGGTGTGGAGTCAGATGTATGGGAAAATGGATCACCCACGTGTGATGGGAATGTGTGTGAGCATATTTTCTTCGTTCGTTTCTCACCTTTGGCACCTTCAACAAGGTCAGCCACACACTCACACACACGCACTCGAGTTTTATGTACTTACCAATAAAATATTTCGATGGTATTTAAATAGAGATCGCGTTCACCCGAGGCGTCGGTCAACGAGCGTCCAAGTCCATCGAGCACTGGCGGCTCTTGGAATTTCCTTTCCGCCAAAAACCAAAAAGAAAAAGAACAAAAAAAAAAAAACAAAAAAAAGAACAGCAAGAATCGTGCCTTTGACTTTTAAATATAGAAACTGGCAAACACGAATCGCGTTTGTTCATTTGTTGTTGGTCTATTCAGATCAGACGTCATCGCGAGACCTGGAAATAGTGTGCATAGCGTTATCCCAGGGCTCCCGATGGAGCAGCTACCTTTTTTGGCAATGCACTGCGGAAATGTTAAGACTTTCTTATTTTTTCAGTTCACTTTTTTTCAATTAATTTTTGTTTTGTTTTTGGCCGTTAGTTGATATTCGTGCAGTCGCGAGACGAAACGACAAAACGTCGCCTTTGATTTGCCAGCACTTTTTATTTTTAGTTCTCGATCAACGTGTTGACGTAATTTGGCAACCTTGATTCCCCGCTAGCATCCATTCCAACAACAACAACAACAACAACTCTTGCTAATATAAACCTGCTGCTTCAGATGCTGCTGCGTTCTTTATTTTTTTTATTTTTTATTTTTTTTTGATTTTTTTGTTTTTAGTTTCTAATTTATGTTTATTATTTGTTACCTTTTTCAATCTGTCGTTATTTGTTTAGACACATGTTTGCTCTGTGTGCCTTGTATTTTCTTTTTGGTATTTTAATGCTTCATAAATCTGGCATTATGCCGTTCGGATCACCACGATCATCCCAATGTGAACAATGTTAGCCGTCGAAGCTCATAAATTTACCAAAGTTTCATATATCAAATAATGCCCACGAATGCGATTGACTTTAAATCTGGTCACCTTCCATTAATCTAGATTTATTGAATCAAATGAGATCTGGTTTAAAATTTGGAGCAAATGTTCACGATGAATCAACGCAGTGCATCCATAAAATATTCAGCTGAAGTTGAGTGTGCTTGACTCTGAAATACTCGTCAATCGTATCTGTGCATTGGGTTATGAAACTAATAAAGTTAACCCAACATTGAAATTAAAATGCATCAACAACAATAAAGAAACTGCGGCAGCTGAACCGGCTTAAAGAAACATGATTTGCGTAAAATATATAACTGTTTTGCAGCTCTTATAATTCAGCGTATTATTTAGATGGACATTAAAAATAAGGTTAAATAGAAATACATAAAGATACGTAAAAACATGTCGATAGTGCAGAACTTTTGCCGCATAGCAATTTGTATTGAAGCGTATATTGTTAAATGGAATAACTGATCTGATCTGTCTTATTCTCCTTATAACTATTTCTTATCACATATTCATTTGATCTGTTGATCTTTTTTTATTCTGTTTATAACTATTTCTTATCACCCATTCATCTTCCAAAATATCGCGTTTTCTGAGGATTTATTTACTAACTTCTTTTGTTATTTCTTGTCACACATTCATCTCCCAAAATACAGACATTTTCTGAGGTTTCATTAATAATAAGGTAATATTCATTTTCGAACTTCTTTTGTCACATCTTAGTACTCTCGTATTTTAATTTCGACATCCACAAAATTTATCTTTCTATGTTCTATCTTCTCAAATACTAAATTTCAAATATTTGTTGACAGCTTTAATAACATCCCGCTTTTAAATAATATTCTAGTGTACATCGAGAAGACTCTAGAGAGTAAATTAAGGGAATGCTATCATTATGTCGATGGATTGGGTTGGGGAAGTTCTCGGATAGAACTATGATAGACAGGCGGATACCGAATGACAGGCGAAACTCAACACAAACAAAGCGACAAATCCGTCAACGGGTCCCGAAAGGCCAAAAATAAAAATGCGCTTATAAATAATTCAAATAGATCTTGCGGCCAGAAGGGCGGGCAGTGAAATATAAACGTACTCGCTACGAAGCTTTTAAATAAATCAACAGTCTCTACCGGTTGGCCCTTTATACTACTTACAATATATTGTAGTCGTGTCGTGTTTTGTTCTACACAAAAAAAATATAAGAAATGGAAATAGTTTGAACTTTTGGCGCACAGATTTATGATTTTTCATTGGCTTTTTTAATGCAGCGAACAGAATAAAGAAAACAAACAAAGTGTTGAGCCATTATGGATAGAACAATGTACGGGAAAATCGATCCGGGTGCGCGACAACCCTATCGCACGGTCCGCAGCAAGGGTATCCAGCCGGGGTGTAAGTACTTTCTACTAATCCGTAATCGATTAACCCGAGTCTGCTTCAAACTCACAAATAAAGTGTAAGATTGTCTCGCATTGGACATCGTTCATTTGGAATGACGTCGACGATCTCCAGAGTTCAACGCAATGCTCGACACCTCCAGTATTATCCGGCTGTCCAGCAGACCAGTTCAAGTATCTGGCATTCCGACCACTGGTGCTCGATGCGAATATACCAGGTACGGCCAGATCGTTAAGGGATGTCCAGTAGCTTAGAGAGGGATGCAGATGAGGGCTCAGCAGCTTGAGTTCCTCTTCACTTTCCAGATTCAGAAGGAATCCTCCAAGCTGGCGACAGATGTTGCTCGCCCCAAACCAAAAAAATTCATTCGCAATGCATCTTCATTGTAGTAGAGCTTTGATCCAATTTCAATATACCTCGTTGTATTAGCTAATTCCAATTGTTAATTGATTAGTTAATTCCATCAACTAGAAATATATTTTCTTGACCTTTTCTTCCTAGAGGCAAAGCCTCAATGTTTGACATCCAAAACGATAGTAATATTAAATATTTTAACATTATGTCGATGTTACTTTGGGGTCTGCTTGCCAGGAAAGCGTATTTGTGACTATTGCGACAATTTGTTCCTGTTAGCTGAGGTGGCTTCAGTGATAAGACATGCGATTGAGTTTTGATAAGGTTACATTTAATAATAGATACTTAAAATTATCAGCACCAATAATAGAATAAGGGGGTTACCGTACTAATAGAACATTAAATTTAAAATATATCGATGTCACTCTAAAAATTAGTTGTATACTGAAATGTAAGATTGAGATTTAAGATTCTGTGTCTTCCATACAGCGCGTTGCCTTGCTGATGGACAAAGCGCCATCTATGATTCATTGCGGAAAGTGAAACTTAACAGAAAAACATTCGTAAAAACGTGTTGCATAACTTTAGGCACTTTTCTTTTATAATCCGCATATCCACTTCAGTTTCTTATTGATTTATTTAAGCAAAATTAGTTTTGCTGTACCAGTCATAATCACTAGGATTTTTCTTCCCCTTTTCATTGAAGCTACTAACTAAGCTTGTCAAAATATTTTCTGTATTCTGTCTGGAAATTGCAATAATCTTTGACACAAAATTTACATTTATAAATCGATTCCTCAACTTAGTTATTTTTATTTATATACACCTATATTTTTTTCCGTATTACTAGAGCATTATTTGTTTATTTTATTAATTACCCCATAACAAAATCAACAGACATCAATTTTATTATTTTGTTTGTTTACATGTAAATCAGTAATCATATAAGGAAACTACAGGCCCCTTCAAAGTTCGGCTTTTTTTGTGGCGCTGACTGTATATTGTTATAAATAATAATGTGAACAATGTAACTTGTATATAAAAATAAAAAATAAATATTAAATAGCGAGAAGCACTTATTATTTAAAAAATACAGTTGGATTATTATTTTATATTTTTCATATTACTAATAATAGTAATAATAGTAGATCTGTAGTAGATTCTGAAATGTACGTTCTTTATACAGTCTATTTAATGAACATTTGTTAAAACATAAATATTTGTTAAGGAAATCTATAGCTTGCACAATTTGAAACGAAAACGTAAGGAATCAATTGTGTTTTCTTTTACGACTTTTGCATACGTAAACGTAAACAAATCTAACGCAAACAACACCATATGACGTAACACGTATGAGAATATACAAACACATTTTATTGCAACTGCGTGTTGTGGGAAGGGTCAAGTCGAATTTTTCCCGAAGCGATCCCGATCGGAACTCGAATGTAGCAGATGCTGACCAACATCGATTGTGCTGAGATGTACATACCCTGTGTTCTTTAAAATGTACTGATATATATTTTAGAATGAATGTTTATGAATACTAAATACAACAAATTACTTTAACCCCATAAATTACTAGATATACTTACACAAATAGTATGTGAATGAATTGGAGAATATTTCTACCCTCTACATTTTAGTATCCAAACTGTATATCGAGGGTATTTTAATGTCGAAAATACATTTAAATTTGTTTCCATTACTCTTAACAATTACATACACACACATGGCGAGAGCAGTGTGTGAAAAAACAAACACCTAAACAATATTTTGAGATTGCATCGAAAGTGAAGTCTCCACTAGTCAGACATTGATTTGAATATTTCGAATTTGAATTCAGTTTGTAATTAGACGCCGTTCGGGCTTCATCATTGTGGTCTGTTCAACTTGCAAATTGCATTCAAAATACAAAACATAGAAAAAATAGACATGAAAATCGGTAAGCTGCAATCTCTTAATCTGACTAACTGACTGGGGCAGGGTTACTACGGTGATGACAGAGACACACATAGAGAGAAAGAGAGAGATAGAGACTGAGACGACGACCCCCACGACGTGGTTCATTCATTAGATCATACTCGAAGCATTCATTCAGCACCCGAAGCGACTGGTTAACGTATTCGGGTAGTCGTTGTGGGCGGCATAAAGTTTGTGACACTGTTCTATATATTTCTCTATCGTATCGATACTTAAGTGTTTCAGTGTGTGTAACTGTGAATGTGTGTTTGTGGACAGATATATTTACCTGTATCAACTATTGTGTAAGCGCTCTTAATTGCAAAGGTTTTGTAGTTGATTCAATGTTATGACAATAAGCCTTGGATAAATTGAAGAGATAAGCGGGAATGACTGACTTGTAGATGCTCTGTAACCGATTTATTATTTAAGCAACTATATTTCATTTACGATTGGGAGTAAAATATGTTCAGTAGTAAATATATACATTAAATATATTTAATTAATCACAATTTTACAAAATCGTATATAATTAATGAACTATCAGCTGTATCAGTGTAACACCCTTCGTTTATTTGACAACAACGTATATTTCATATAACACTGTCTGATGTCAATGCAATGTTTGGGATTAGCATTAAGTGAACCTTTGACTGACCGGAAATCAGTTTTGAAAAACTTGTCCAAATCATTCGGAACCAGTTTGCATATTTGTTTCAGTAATCTTTGTTGTTAGATCTTACAAAGGAATTTGATGTATGTGATCTAGCATGTTTGTTATTGGGAAGACCATCTGAAATTTCTGCTCGTTAACCTATGTGAACTGTTTAAAAAAATAAATAATCTTGGCAATCAATTTATTTGGGGTTCGTTATTAAAATAGTAGCGAAAGATACAAAAAAAAAACATTAAATGAAGAAAAAAACAACACTCTGTCAAATTAATACGAAATGATCAACAGCAACACTTTTAATTTGTTGCCAGTCGTTGGCTCTTGTTGTTGTTTGGCTGCCTTTGTTGTTGCATACTAATTTTAGTTTTGGTCAAAGTCAAGTGAGTCATCCATTGGGTCCCCAAACAAACTACAAATGCGCCGGATACTATTTGAAGATTCTGCTCGACAGGTGGCGCCTCTACGACAAACGCCCACAACGAAGCCGCAGCCCAACAAATGGCAACGTTTTCTCAACACTTTTTTTGTTGTACAACAATAAGTGTTGTAATCAACAGCAACAGCAACAGCAGCAGCAGCAGCATCAGCAACATCGACATAAGCAAACACCCAGTTGAGTTTGAGCAAGTTTTCCCACCCTCTCTTGAGTGAGTTATATGCTGCACCCTGGTGCCAGTCTCCAAATCATGGAGATCAAATAAACAAAACAACAGAATGTTTGAGTTTAATATGATATTGAGTCAACATTGATCGCTAGAAGGTGTAATTGTCAAAGTAAATATGTTATTTGGGGTTAGAAAAGTTTCCGTTCTGGCAAACCATAAACAATCCCATTTTTACAGTAACAACAAATTCAATAGTAGTCACTACTCCAGTACTTAAGAATGATGGTTCCTCAATTTTAATTATATTGCAAGTTAACTGTATGAAAGTAGGAATAGGGTCCATTATGAAATAACTTAATTATTATCTGAAATAGTTGCAACTAGTTTGTAGGCTTCACATTGTATTAATACTGTCAGCTGTTTTCGAATCCAAATGATAAATCGGGTACCACTGTGCGCTGCTGCTGTGAGACTCGCAGTAGCCTCAGCTTCAGCAACGGTTTTCGTCGGACGTCTTGTTCAGTTGCTTTTAAGATTTTGCCGAGCGAAAAATAATTTTTGGTGCTCCGTTGTCGTTGTCGTCGTCGTTGCCGTCGCAGTCGCAGTCGAAATCGGTTTTGTGCGTGAAAATCGTCGATCGATTGTTTGTGTAGTTTTGTTAGCTGAGAGTACTCATTTTTGGAAGTGAGCGAACGTGAATGTGAGAATTTTATTAAGGCAAAAAATTCAATTAAAACAGCTTTGCAACAACAACAAAAATAAACAACATCGTGGAATAAATAAATCAGTTGAAAACGAAAGTGACAGCCACAAACTGCAAAAATATGTAACAATGTCAACAGCAATTGTGAGCAAAGTGCAGAAGAAGAAACCGAAGTAACAACGGCAAAAACCAACAAGAGCATCAACGACAGTCAAGAGCATAACAATAACAACAACAATTGAATGTGCGCGTGTTGCTTGACCTGCTCTACACGTCGTGCGCTCACCCACGCTCTTTTGTCATTCGCTCTCTTGCATCCCTCGCTCTCTCTCAGAGCACGCATTGTGCAAATCGTTTCAACAGCTGTCATGTGGTCGACTATGACTTTTAACTATTGTAACTGCAGACTGCAGCTGTCCCGTCCACTCATTCCCTCCAACGGTTGGTGGAGTGACCCTGTCTTTATATCTTCTCTCCCTCTGTCTTTCTCTCTCCTTACATATCCGCTATACTCGCTGACTTTTTGATGAACTGCATCTTTGTAAACTTCAATGCTGTTCACTCAATTGATGCTCTCTGGTTGGTTTTATGGTGGCTTTTAATTGATTTTAATTACGTTTTGATGAACGCATCTTGACGAAGATTGTAACGAATCGGTTAAGTTGTCATCTCAGCTGCTGCATTTTGTCGCTGCTACTTAATGGCTTTTTAATGAATCACTCATGTTTAATTCGGCACTACACTTAAAGAAAATTAAAACAATTTATCAAAGAATTTCGCAAACTATTTTTGAAATTTGAAATTAACTCAAATGACACCCCAGAGAGAAAAAATGACATAAATTTATGGGTGTCTTTCAAGTATACGCTCCAAATATTTATTATAGCGACAAATCGACTTTCTTTTATTGCTCCCTCGATTAAAAGTTTCTTTTTAATCCCTCTGTAAGCAGTTCTAGTTTACAGATAGAACTAAATCACTCCAGCCACAACAACAACATAGATGAATAAATTTCAAATCGTGTCACTTTCCGTATCATTTCCTCTCTACACAGTTCGCATCATAATTCTTTCCCTAGTCTTGACGTTGACCCACTGAAGCGAGACGGTCTGATAACCCTGTCAGTTCTATATTTAGATGCTCTCCCCTATACCATGTAGCGAATTACCATATGGTACAACAGAACTTACATATAAATGATGTATGTATATTGTATATTGTATATACTAGAGAGAGTCAACCACATGTTTGTAGGCCGTGTTTTTATAATTTATTTGCCTTTGAATCGATTCCTTAAGGTGTATTTATTTGCAAAGCAAATGTGCCATTTGCCTGATTTTTCCATAACCGAAGAAGTCTTTTAAATATAGATCATGGTTGAGTACCGATCTATCCGTCGCGTCTCCTCAGTTTCGCCTATTGTTGGCTTTATTATTTTTATATTCACAACAAAATTGCTGCCAAAAAAGTGCGTCACACCTTCAGCTTGCCGCCCCAGCATCTCATTCACTTGTTCACTCATTTTGCCTTTATATAACTCAAGACTTGCACTCAATTTGAGTGAGTTTTTCGAACCGCCTTTCGCCATTTTGGCATTGGCCCAGTTGCAGGTGTTTATGGGGTATAGCTTTTGAACCTATCCGACAAACGATGCCAATAAAAGAAAACAAGAATAAGTTAAGCTAGAATGTCGAACTCAATGATACCCTGTAGAGTGTTCGCAAGTGGTTTTAGATTTACTTTGCAAATAATGTTTATGTTTAGCTTTTGTACCTTTATGAAAATCGATGCCAACCAAACAAAAACAAGAATATGTTAAGCTAGAATGCTAAAATTGAATAATACCCTGTAATGAGATTGCAAGTGGTTCTAGATATATTAAAAATATGGTTTACATTTCAAAATAACCTATAAATGAGTGTAATACTCAAATATAGAGAATCTTAGCTTGATCAAAGTATTACTTTAAAAATATTAAATTTGTAAATAGCTCAAGACTTTCTTCTTTATTCAATCTTACATACTTCATGTGTTTATTTTGTTAATACAGGGTGTACTAATAGAATAACTTGACGATTTCTATGATTTATTTTTGGATTCTTCTTAAGTGATGCCTTAATCGCTGGCTGTCATGTTTTGTGTTGGACAGTGTTTTGTTTAGTGGTTGTGTGTCTTGGGTCAAATGATCGAGTGACAGTTCCTAGAGCTATCAGAATGCAGCCACAAAGCACTCATCAAACTCAGCAATCACATGCCATGTTTTCAAGCCATTTGCTGCCCTGCCTTTTGTTTGTTTGTGTTGCTTTTAGCCAAACTATAGGAAAAACAAAATGCAAACAGCATTAATTTGAGCAAATATATATTCAACAAGACACACACACACACACACATATGTATGTATGTATATCATTAGATTCATTCATTAATACTTGTGCATTTCATCATAGACGCGATATTTCTTGCCCTGGTGCGAGATCTTTTTAGCTCGTTCGACTAGTTCGTCCCACGAAAAACATATCAAAAATGTTGTGTGTAGACCTCGTCTACCGTGTATTGCCGCTTCCCCAACTTCTTGCCCCTCAACATTGCTGTTTATGGACACTTTTGGTGGCAGTGTGGGAGTCTCACTACATGGCTTTTGCTTTCTGATTGACTTTTCTTGCAGTGTTTGGCTTTGCTAGTTGCTCAAATTCGGTCAGTTGGCAACAAAGTTTATAATCGTTTTTCGTCTATTTCATTTTCGGTGTTATTTTTGGTTTTGTTGTTGCTGTTGCTGTAATTAAGTCAAGTTAACGTGCCATTTCTAATAAAGGAACTAACGAAATCGTTTATACTTCGTTCAGAGTCTTCATCGATTTTGGCCATATTTTTCAACCGGCTAAAAAATGCCTTCGAAACTGATATCATCATCGTTCCATAGCACGCCCCTCAACGATTGCTTCAAAGTGGGCGCGTTTGAGAGACGTTTAGGTAAGTCCAAGTTGACGAGCGTGACGAGCGTTGGCTGTAACTGTGTTTGAGGCCACTGGCTAAAGGCCACTGACTTCAAGTGCTTCCAATGCCAAGGTCAAGTGCATATGCAGTTAGTTTGGGTGGCCGCTTCTTTTCACAGTAAAGGCTGTAACTTTACATGGTCCAAATTTGTAATGCCTTTAATGCCTTAAAAGCTCTGTAATATAAGAATAAAATTAAAACAAAAAGCGAAATTTGTATAAAACATGTTAATGAATTTATTTATTTTTAAAGTCATTTTATAGAGAGGGAATAAAAAAGGGTAGAGTAGCTGAACATTTTAACTTAACAAGTGAGAATGCTGCAATTGAGTGTGCTCGAGTATGAGATACCCGGTACCAAATGTGGAGATAAATATGTTGATATATTAAACAAGTAAGAAAGTTACAGTCGAGTGTGCTCGACTGTGAGATACCCGCTACCCATTTTTAATAAGGGCAAAATATTGTGGTATTATTTTCAAAATATACCGAAAATACTAAAAAATACTAAAAATATACCAAATGGTATGTTTGGTATACCGATACAGCACATCATTCAAAATATACCATAGACGGCACAATGTACCAGATTGTCGGCCAAAGCAACTAAGAGCCCTAGTAAGTAGGCGTTTTTGCCCATACAAAAGTATTTCTTTAATAACTTCCACAATTTTTTTCTGATCGCAACCAAATTTTTAGGGATCATAACTACTATAGTTATTACCGTATATACCAAAATTCGTAACCCTAGCTTTAAAATTACGCTTGTTATTCGATTTTTTTGATTTGCAGGGGCGGAAGTGGGCGTGGCAAAAATTTGAAACAAACTTGATCTGCGTGCAAACATAACAAAAGCTGTCGAAAAAAAATTATAGCTCTATCTCTTATAGTCTCTGAGATCTAGGTGTTCATACGGACAGACGGACAGACGGACAGACGGACAGACGGACGGACGGACAGACGGACAGACGGACATGGCTATATCGTCTCGGCTGTTGACGCTGATCAAGAATATATATACTTTATAGGGTCGGAGATGCCTCCTTCTACTTGTTACATACATTTCCTGCCGGCACAAAGTTATAATACCCTTCTACCCTATGGGTAGCGGGTATAAAAACTATATTTGGTATAATGTCTACCAAGGCAATAAAACCCCTCCAGCCCCTTCGATTTTGTTTTTCATTCGATCGCAACTAAAGTTTCAGAAATATTCAGTGTATTTTCGATTTGCGATAGCATAGCTGTATCATGTGTTCTATAATAACAAATATGCTGAAACCAAGAAAAGATACATTCATATCTGAACTCCAGGAGTTTATACAGATAACCACGCGGCGATATTGTCTTAGCTATTTTCAATGTCTTGAACACATGTAAATTTTATGCGTCCTTCTGTCTGTCCCATACACTTCTTTTTTGACACTAAATTCAACAAATAATAAAGCTATAGTCCAGTGTGCTCAACTATAAATTTTTAAATAAAACCATATTCTATATACAATTAATATAACGAAAATATACAAAATATAATGAAGGCTAAGTTTGGTATATGTATGTAGTATTACTTTCAAAATATACCATATGTTTGAGAACCTATGTTATATATTGATACCAAATGCAACTGAAGACTGTTTACATTAAGGCCTTATTTGCCATACAAAAGTGTTATTAAAATAACTTCAAAAATTTTAATCTGATAGCAATTACATTTTCAGGAATATTTATTATTATTTTTATTATTATTATTATAGTATGCACTAGAAACCGACTCTAGCTTCAATATTACGCTTGCTTTCGATTCGGATATATAAAATTAGATATATAAAGAAATTTTAAAGGCTTGGGTTTCGTATAATTTAATGAATTAAGCTGAAGGCCTTCGCTGTCATTGCTTTACCAATAGCGTTAGTATTAATTTTAATTATAGCTAACCTTTAAATAAATAAATAATTTAATGAAGTAATCGTACCTCAACTGTAAAACAAATAATACAGACATCAATACTTTGAAATGTAAATTGTACCATTAATGAAGTCAATTTGATCTAACAAATAATGTTTCCATATCTGTAATTAGATGTAGTATTTACTGACATCCGCGATGAAAGTATTAAAGCTTTAAAACAGAATTTCTTTTGCAGTTTTATTTAGAGCTTTCAATGGTATTCTATGTATTTACCTTTGTAAGTTCAGACACAAACCGTCAAGTTTTCCATAGCTAAGAATGTTGATAAGACAAAGGCGAAAGGCAAACAAACCGTTGACATACTCAACGAGAATTTGTGTTATCAGTAACTTTTATTCAAGATATATGTGAAAGAAACTAGTACAATTTTGAGGTTGGACGGCAGTTATCAGAACGCTATGCGTCAGAACTGTTTCTTTATTAATTGAGCTAAGTCTGTGGGCCATGGCTAACTATGGCGATTACGACAACTTGGGTATAAACTTTAAAGTTAAGTGCTATGAGTATTAGACTTTGACTAATCCATTCTTAATCCATCTTTATCGACAGATGCACTCCTTGCTGACTTGCAGAACAGCGTGCCGGGGCAGCCGCAACAATCTCAGCCGCAGTATGGAACAGTGCAACCCAAACAGCAGCAGCAGCAACAACAACAACAGTTTGTGGACAATACTCCAGGGTATGGCAGCCTGAGGGGAAAGGCACAGCCACAAGTGGTGAGTTGAGGACCTTTCTAAAAGATCTCCCCACTAATAAGTATTTCTCTTCTCACAGTACCAGGAGCATTACAGCGTAGAGACGCGCTCTCCTACGGCAGCGGATCTGAATGGACTTAGTCATCAGAGCAATGGTTATCAGAATCAAGGCACTGGCTCGCTGCCTCGCTCGGGTTATAATAATGGAATTGGCCAGAATAGCTCCGGATTGTCAGAGCTGGACTCGCTGTTGCAGGATCTGCAGAATGCACGCTATAACAATGGCAGTGCGGAACGCAAGGGTTAGTGTTGAACTATGCTGTAGATCGGGAGGAATAATGTACTCATAATGAATAACTTCATTTCAGAAGTCGATGTGCCAGTTAACTACAGCACACCGGTCTCCAAGTACAACACCTACAACAGCTACGCAACAGTGGAGGAGCGACCCACAGTCGATAGTCTTCTAAACGAGCTGGACAATGCGCACATCTATGCTGTCCCTAATGGGTAATTAACCGTTGTATACATTGTGTTTATTACAGTCAATTTAATGGAATTTTCTTTTTTATGTTCAGATCTGCTCACAAATCTCCGACGCCCGGTCGTCATGTGACTATTACCGTGCGCGAAACGAAAACCGAGAAGCTCTCAGGACCCGATGGACCAGGTACTGTCAAAAGTGAACTTTTGATTAATGGTTTATGTGCACTTAGCTAATCTTTCTCATATTTTTAGTTGGATCTGTCGAGGAGCACATAGTGCAACAAAAGGATTCGTACTCACCCAACTTTGCAGCTCCACCTCAACATCAGACCTACACTTCACAAGCCACCAAGGAATTAGATGATTTAATGGCTTCACTGTCGGACTTTAAGGTAAGATAATAATCCGTTAAATGTACAAGTATTTGCAGTGTTTTTCTACATTGTTCTAATAGTATATGCCAGCTCCCAAAAGTATGCAACATTTTAATCACACTAAAATAGTTCAGCATTTTCAACAAACATTTAAGTAGTCTAGATAGCAGATTTCGGGGGAGTTTGTTAATTGTAAATGACCGTTGTACAAAGTCAATTGTCGTCTTTTAAGTTTGTGGTTTGTTGTACTCAAGTAATAGATTACTAAATAATATAAATATACCGAATTTAAACCGAAAGATGAGTTGATATTAAAAAAGAATTGGCATATAATCGATTTCTATTTTTATATAAATTCGGTTGTCATTATTTTAAATAATGACTAATTTTTTCTAAATATAGTTTCTTCTATTATAAATCGAGTTGATCTTCGCAGTTATTTAAATTATCACACGCTGAACTGGACTAGACTGTTTGTTGGATCACTTAAATAATCAGAATGGTAGAATTTAGCATTTATTATACATCCGAACACCTTTTTTATACCCGCTACTCATAGGGTAGAAGGGTGCCGACAGGAAATGTAACAGGTAGAAGGAGGCATCTCCGACCCTATAAAGTATATATATTCTTGATCAGCATCAACAGCCGAGACGATCTAGCCATGTCCGTCTGTCCGTCCGTTTGTATGAAACACTGGATCTCAGAGATTATAAGAGATAGAGCTATAATTTTTCGACAGCATTTGTTATGTTTGCACGAAGTTCAAGATTGTTTCAAAGTTTTGCCACGCCTACTTACTTAGTTGGTTTGGCTGACAATCTTGTATATTGTGCCGTCTATGGTATATTTTGAATTGGCATATTACAAGAATATAGTGGTATTTCCGCAATATTTTGCTTTTATCGATATCTCACCGTTCATGTTAGCGTTTATTATGTTATTAATCTATGTTGCTTCTTAAACTGCCTTCTTTTACCGTTTATCAATTAAACTTTCTTCCGTTCATCTAAGACTGTGACTTTGTTTATTTTTTACGAATCAAATTAAAAAGTCTTTAAAAAATCAGGCACAATATTTTTTTGTTGCGTTTTGCAATTTTTTTTTTGCAAGTTTGTTTCGAGCCAACAAATGTTTTCACTTTTCACCTGTCGTCTGCTCAAATTGGATATCGTATCTATGTAGATATACATATATGATGATGTATGCGAGTATCTAGGGTTAGCCAAGTATATTGCCAAAAACAAAGTGCATGATATTTTTGGCACAAGCAGGACGGAACTGAAAACGTTTGTTGTGTTTTGAAATTTCCTTTATGTACGAGTTCATTTTTGGTTGACTCTTTTGGTAATAAAAACTATAAAATAAACAAATTTATCTTGTCAAATAACGTGACGCAAGTTGTTCAAGCGAATCTTAAGACTTCCCCTCTACCTGTGGTTTTTATTTCCCCTGGCCCTCTTAAGTAGCCTGATGAAATGTCAAGAGAAACCATCGTAGAGTTTTTGACTTTGACTTATGTCGAGGAATATTGAAGGTGGAACTTTTAATAGGTGCATAAATTTGTATAGTTTATGATCACGATTAGGAACCATAGAATACGAGTTTAAATTATTGTCATATTTACGCGATTTATTGCACACGGCGCTATAAAACGAGCTGTCTGTCCATATGTCTGCCTATAAATAATACTCGATTTCAACTCATCGCCGAGCGCCTCGAGTCTTCATTGATTCTATTCTATGTAGGTCCATAAAACAATCAATCTCTTGGCCATAAAATAAACAAAATACTTATTTACCATATTTGCATAGGAGGACGCAACTGTTTCCGCTTCTCGATAAAGATCTCATTCTGGGATTATAATAAGTATTTCAGTTCTCAGTTCACAGCTCGCATCTCTCGTGATCTGACAGTTGTTTTTAGAACTTTCTGACATTGTACACAACGGATGGATGATGATGATATATCTTAACAGATGTGCTCTGCATTTTTGTTGTCGCAAGCACGCGCTCCGTTCCATATACTAATATTCAAATAAGCCAGCTGCCCAGTTATTCTGTTTGCATCTTTTCCTCTCCTCTCTTTTTGGGTCAAGGCTGAACATTCATTGAATCGACTCCCTTCGATTGCTTCCACAACTAGTTTATGAAGTGGTGTCCTTGAAAGCAGTTCATGTCTCTGTCTCTGCACAGCAATTAACTTGAGTGCATAATAAAACATAATGAATCCGCCAGCTGAACAGTTTGTAGTTTGGCAGGAGAACTGTTTACTTTTCCCGCAAAGTCGTTTATATTTCCGACTTTCATTAAATTTTAGACTAATTACCTACTTGTTTCGCCTTCTTTATTTATTTACCTTTCATTAGCAGTTTTGCTCATCAAAGTGTTTCCAATAATTTTTAAATTGCATTCTTTAACATTAAAGAGAACTCGATAGATTTAGAAGATAATTGCAATTGCAGAGTTCGTTTATATATCGAAATGTAGCTTTTAATATAACTCACATACTTATTTTAAACTTAAGTTATCTGAAAGAAATTCCTTCTCGCATTTTCAGTAATTTTCAGTAATTTTCGATTTTAAAATGTTTAAAAATGTAATATTTAATATTTTTCAAAATACTTGATTCATCAGCTGAAGATCGCTCTACAAATTTAGAATTTTCTAATATTACAAATATTGATTGGGTTGTTTTTGATATACTCGATAATTTTCATTGTCATAAGAATAAACAACCGCAATAACAATAATTGTATTAAAGAAAAAGCAAAAGCTGAGGATATTCTTTCGAATTGGCAATCCCCAGAAGAGGAATGCAATTAATTAGCCACATTCAGGAGATGTCACTTTGATTACTGCAACTAATTAATTAATAATTAATTACTAAGTGCAGAATATATTTCTTGGCAATTGTCGATGGTCAGTCGAGTCAAAGGCGTGGTCTCGAAGGAGGATGAAAAGGGGGAGACATTTTAAATTGCATTTCAATGTCATTGACGAAAGAATATATAGAAAGAGTGTGTTTGTGGGTGTATAAGTGTGTGTGTGTGTGTGTGTGAGTGTGTGCGGGGCCATGTTTGTTAATTATTTAATATCATTTTCAATTTTTGCCGTCGGTTCGAGACGCGGCGTGTCCGTGACTTTTGTTGATATGCCGCAAAGAGATGATAAATATGAAAATGAAATTGGCTAGCCATCTATGAATGTTTCAGTGTGCGTGCGTCTGTGTGTGTGTCTGTGTGTGTATCTATTCAGCTAACTGTGTATTCGTGTGTGTACGCAAAAAATAAAATACACGAAAAATATATAAACAATATTGCACACGGCACCTAAACAGCGAATGGTCGGTCGATTCTGTCCGTCCGTCTGTCCATCGGTCGGTTTGGTCTTTTGCTTTGGGGTTCTTTTGGGGCGCCCACACGACACGACGACACGCCCCCGCACAGCGGGCCTCTCGGGTCACCACTGTCAACACATTTCCACAACCAGGCAGCAGGCAGGCGACTGCTATAGTTTTTCTAGTCTCTGCTTCTTCGCTACTTCTATTCATTTTTCCATTCTTTTTTTTGTTCATTGCAAATCATTTGCATGTCTATTTTTGAACAAGTTTTTTAATATTTCTCTCTCATTTTTGTATATACAACATATATGTATATGTGTATGCCTATTTACATAGCTATCCATATGTATTTAGCGAATTGTCTATGTGTGAGTTTTCTATAATTTTATGCTCATTTTCATTGCCGCCCCCAATTGGCAATCTGCGGTCTGTCTACGGCAATAATTACAAATCGAGGCCCCCGACATCCTGCCCGCCATTCTGAAAAAAAACCAAAAAAAAACTCTTTCTTGCTCATTGATCGAAATTTCCTCTAGTCTTTTCCCTGCCACATACTCCTGATCCAGTCCCTCCCTCAACTTGAGCATTTTGGCTGCATCGCTATTGACCAGCAAAATTGGGGAACGTGTCTAATGCGCTTTTTATGGGGAAATCCTGTTTGCCACCCGGCTAGCTTTCAGTTTTATAGCGCCTCAACGAGATTCTGATCTTTTTCATGATCTTGCTTTTTTGGTAAACACACATGCGTGGTGCTACATGAATTATATCTGAAAATAGCAGCAAATTCCCGCCAACGCTAAAAGCTAATATAAATCGTCTTCAGGGGCGGAGTGCGGGTTGCTTGAACAATGGGCGCATTTGTTTTACGGCGGGTCCCTTGTAATATGGGAGTCAAGATAAATGTGTAAAGCTAGCTAGAAGCTATAATAATTCATTCTATTGATTCGTTGACTGAGTTAACATATTTCAATTTAATTAGAGAGTAGAGTAGTATAAAATAAACATTGATATAGACTCATTATTAACACCTGGAGAACCATGCTGCTATTTTACCCAATTATTTGATATGATTCACTTTGAATTTTATTAGTTGAATCATCCGGGAATAACCTATTGTGTAAATAATCAATTGTTTTGTAGGAAAAATGTTAAAGTATTTATTTGTCTTTGAATGGAATGAGGAATGTATTGGGAATTTGTTTTTATTTGTATGAATTTGGAATTTTCTTGAAAAACAATCCTGGGAAAGATATTTAGCTGAAGCTCATACTGATTTGCAAATCGCATGACAATCGTGTTTAACAGTTGTTGATCTGCTGCTTCTTAAAGAGTTGACAGAAATGTTATATTCTTAACAGCTGTAATGTTAAACTACATAAATTTGGTGCCCTCTGTTGATGGGTCCTTTTTTGACGCTTGAAACGTCACTGTTATGATAGCAGCGGATAAAAAGTGAAAGAAAGATAGAGAGAGAGAGAGCGAGAGAGAGAGAGAGAGACTGACATAAGTAAAGCACTCAATTAGGCGTCTCTAGGTATTGGTTTGGAGCAGCCTTATATTGTAGCTACGCATACAGAGGCAGAGGAAAACGGCAAATGAAAATGCAAAGTTTATGAAAGAAAATTGAATGTTGAAATGGAAACTCGCGCACGACACGCAGAAACACAAGCAAAATCAGAATCAGAAACAGAACAGCAGACAGACATTCAAAAAAACAACAACAACAAGAATTAAAAATTGTTTGCTGTTGTTGTTGTTGGTGTTGTTGGTGTTTTTCGTATTTTTTGGCAATGAACAAAAACTACGTCAACTAGAAATCGCTGCTCAGCGTATTTATGAGGAGAGCGTCGTGCGCAACGAAACACACAGCGGCAGCAGCAGCAACAACAACAACAATAACAGCAACAACAATTTGTTGAAAGAACATATTTAGTTGTTGTGGTTGTTGTTGCTTTCGGGTGGCGTCTCTGGGTGGAAAAGGCAAAAAGCAAAAGTTTTTGTGTTGGCGCGCGCATAAAATTGAATTCAGTCGAGCCGAGCACATCGAGCAGCGACGTAAGGAGGCTGATCACCCAGCACCGAGTACGAATACGAATACTAATTCGAGTCACTATAATTTTCTACATTGGCAGGTCAGCAGCAATAGTAACAGCAACAGCAACAGCAACGGATACGACGGAGCCCAGCAACAGTTGCAGCAACATCATCATCAGCAGCAGCAACAGCATCACCAACAGACGGTGACGGACTACGCGCAACCGAACAAGGGAACACAGCAGGCGCATCTCACGCAGACCATTGAGGAGACGACAATCGTCGAGGATAGTCGCGAGGATCAGTTGGATTCTATGCTTGGCAATCTACAGGCCAATATGAGTCGTCAAGGTGTCAACACAGTGCAGAAGGGCTGCTGCAATGCATGCGAGAAGCCAATTGTCGGCCAGGTGATCACTGCCCTGGGCAAGACCTGGCATCCGGAGCACTTCACGTGCAATCACTGCAGCCAGGAGCTGGGCACACGCAACTTCTTCGAGCGCGACGGATTCCCCTACTGCGAACCCGATTACCACAATCTGTTCAGTCCACGTTGCGCCTACTGCAATGGCGCCATTCTGGACAAGTGTGTGACTGCTCTGGACAAGACCTGGCACACCGAGCACTTCTTTTGCGCCCAGTGTGGCCAGCAGTTCGGCGAGGATGGGTTCCATGAGCGCGATGGCAAGCCGTACTGCCGCAACGATTACTTCGAGATGTTTGCCCCGAAATGCAATGGCTGCAACCGCGCCATCATGGAGAACTATATCTCCGCGTTGAACTCGCAGTGGCATCCCGATTGCTTTGTCTGCAGGGTGAGTTCTTATCACTTTTGTATTTGTCTTGACATTCCCTTTAAATTGATATTTAAATTTATAAACGAAATAAATGCGCATTTAGGATTGCAAGAAGGCTGTGCGTGGCAAGTCCTTCTATGCCATGGAGGGCAAGCCTGTGTGTCCGCAGTGTGTGGGCGTCGACGAGGAGGAGTAAACTCGCTAGCCCAAAACTCAATCCCAACACCAGCAACATCAGCAACAGCAGCAGCAGCAACAACTTGTTGAAGTTCCGCAGCAGCAGCAATAGCAACAGCAGCACGAAAATAGCCCCCCCGCCCAGATACTGAGGCAGACAGAGAAGATAGAAAAAGATTCGGATGATGTGTATTCTGTGTTGTTTATCGAGTGGC
The DNA here is from genome assembly GCF_023558435.1 of Drosophila sulfurigaster albostrigata. NCBI lineage: Eukaryota > Metazoa > Arthropoda > Insecta > Diptera > Drosophilidae > Drosophila > Drosophila sulfurigaster. The sequence goes on from NC_084881.1 coordinate 5,719,658, forward strand.
AGCTGCTGCGTGCCACTTTCACTCGCTCGCTGTCTCGCTCTTTTTTTGTCGTCTAGTCATCTAGTCATCTAGGGGCTATTTTCGTTACAAACGTTTTTCGCATTCGTTTCGTCGGGTCCTCAACACGTTGCCCACCAGTCCAGTAACCTCGAGGAGCAGCCACACACCACAACACACACACCACACCACAACACACACACCAAAGCACACACAGAGAGTCACTTACACATCGATTACTTTGGCTGCACCACTGCTGACCACCGAGTAATCGGTTGGGTCGGTGGTTGGCGCCCAGAATCGAGCTGTTCTTACTCTAATGATGGCCACGATGGCTTGTGTCTTACGCCCCTGTTGCCCCTGTGAAACTCAGACCCCGCCCCTGGCGTCCAAACGCCATTCTGCTGTTGCCCTGTTGAACTTTTCTATATGCAAAGTTAGATTTAAGTTTTTAGGTATTTTTTAAATTTAAACATTTATGAAGCAATATTGTAATTTGTTTTTTGTAAATAAAATTTAAATAATTACATATTAAAAAGAAAACACACAACAAAAATAGAAAACCAAAAAGAAAACACAACAAAAATCTAAACAAAAACAAACCAAGCAACAACCCGGCAAATGCTGCCAGGCGCCAAGGCCACGCCCACCTTGTCACGCTACGTGACAGTTCAAGATCAGTGTCAAGAGATCTGACCTTGACCTGTCTGCAGGTCGCGTCCCTTGGCCTTCAGTTGTTGCTGTTGTTGTTGCTGTCGTTGTAGCTAGAAACAAATTACAATATTGCTACATAGATTCGTGTAGGAGATTAGATATATCGCTCATTTCACGCCCCCACCTCGCAACCCCTGACCAGACTGATTGATGGAGCCAAGAAAGGGGGAGGGGAAGGGGGAGGGGATTGGGCAGGAGGGCAGCCTAACTAAGTAGAAACTATTTTGGTTGCTGACGTTTCGCGCAGCAATAAAACACAAACAAATTTAGCAAATTATTTTATATATCGTATATATATATATATGTATACAGATCTGTTTGTACTCACGAGTACTTGGCCATAACACATTGCATATATCCATCTCCCTCTCTATGTACATATATTATTAGATTCCTTGTTAATCGTGGGCAAATACTTTCATGAACTGAGTTCATTCGAGTAGAGCAAAAAATCCCTAGAATATTCAAATCATTTTTGCTGAAACCGATAATAAGGTTTAAGAAATCTTTTGCTTAAATAATCAAATCAGAATTCTATATTGCACTCAAGATTTTAGAGTACTCATATTTATATTAAATTTCTCTTCTTTCCTTCTTTCCTAAATAGTTTTCTGTGCAAGCCCAATTTTCATATTATCAGTTTTATTACAAATGTAATCTTAGGAATTTTCTCATTTATCTTTATACTTTGTCGTTGGAGGTTTCCCGATGAAAATGTCCATATCTAAAAATAATCGAGTGCATACTTAAATTGTGCATAATTATAGACTTTCAACAGATTTCAGAAAATTCATAATGAATTCCAATGAAAATTCTTGCATATATCGAATACGTTTACACATATCACCGTCAACTTTTGACGCCCAAATATTCGAATGATTTCTTGATTCTTGTTTATTGAATAATTGTTGGCCCACTTACAAAACAAATCAAAGAAAAAAAAAACAATGCACCTGTTGTTCTATACTCTCTCACAGAGAATTCTGTTTGTAGAGCGTGATATCTAATTGATCGAGAGATGATCGCGAATACCAAAGACTGTCGATGAAAGACTGAATTCTACTCTAGTTTGAGGATGATCAAAAAAGATGACATGATTTTATTTCTAGTATATTATAAGAAAATGATCTGTGTATATATGACTTCTGAGGGAGGCTCAATATTGAATTTGTTTCGATAGCTGTGTGAATGCTGCAAGGCAATATTTAATTGTTGCCCAGTTCCATATTTTATAATCTCTACAAGTAACATATATATCTTTCTTCCTTCTCTATATCGGCCGCATTTTGTTGCTGTATCTTGCGTCTCTTTCGTCCCTTGTCGCACCTTGGAGATTGGCCAAAAGCGTGCGCAAAATGTTATTGTTAAAGCGATTCTATTGTTGTTGTTGTTGTCGCTGCTGCTGTAGAAATGTTTTTCCAAAACACAAAAAACGTCGTCGGAAAATGTGCCAAAAAATGTATCAAATTGATTGTTGGCTTTTCCCTTGTATTTTTCAATTAGCCGAAAGCCAAAGGCAAGAGTTAAATGAATTATTCATGTGAGTGTGTCCCACTGTGCACAGTGGCTCGATCACGTTTGCCAATAGCCATCTCAATATTTCACTTGACACATTCGCATTTGACAATAATTGTAATTGGCTCTTTTCCTTTTGGCCAGGCGTAAAATTTCACACAAATTTCCGCACACACCATTTTACAGAATTTCAAATAATCTCGAATAATTTGAAATAATTTCAAAACTCAGATGGGAACGCGAGGATACGCTTTCTGCCTGCACACACGGTCATGCTATATGGCCGCTAATTTATGGTTGTAATTAGCATCAGTTGGCCCCTGATCATAGCGACAGAAACAAAAAAAAAAAAATAAAAACGGAAAATAAATTTTTAAAAACATTTGGGTTTTGACTTATAATAAATAGATCATCCAAAATCTTTTCCTCATTTTCAGTATATTCGAATAATTAGAATATGTCTGCGACGCAGTAGTAAATCAACCGAGAGCATTTTGTTTTGCAGTTTACAATGCATACAAAATTGAAAAAGACCTTACTTTGACGACAAACCATATGTTACTTCGAAACGGCTATAAAATAATTCCTCATTATATTGCTTTTTGTTCTTACAGCGCTATTTCGAAATAAGATCTATAGATATGAAATTCGGAATTATACTTTTTGGCTACTATATAATAAGTTTTAGAAAATAATTTAAATGAATTGTAAATCTAATTTGAAATATTCTCTCTTTTCTAAGGACTGTCGACAACCGTTCCAAGGAGGATCCTTCTTCGATCACGAGGGTCTGCCCTATTGCGAGACGCATTACCATGCCAAGCGTGGATCGCTTTGTGCCGGCTGCTCGAAGCCAATAACGGGACGTTGTATTACGGCGATGTTCAAGAAATTTCATCCGGAACATTTCGTTTGTGCTTTCTGCTTGAAGCAACTGAACAAGGGCACCTTCAAGGAGCAGAAGGACAAGCCTTATTGCCATGCCTGCTTCGACAAGATATTCGGTTGAATTGGCCCGTTTGGGACGGATTTATACTAGCCATGTGCTCCACACTATAGTTACGCTATAATGCTGTTTTGTACGAATTGCGTCTCTTTTTTTATCACTGCTTACAATAATTACAATATGTTTGTGCTTTGTATAACCGAGTCAAATTAGTAAGATAATTAACACAGACAACACACAGAATGTACGAATGATAATAATAATTATAATAATCAATTAGAAGACACTAATACCCCATCGATATGATGGTCAAAGCGATATTTCTGCCCTTTCAAAATAAAAACATTACAATGATAAATCCATCTTGGTCTTTATTATAAAAATTCTTTCTAATTAACTATAATCTTATCCAAAATTAATTTGAAATTCCTAAATAACAAATTATACAAACCTGATCTACAAAATGTGCTATTCTGTTAGTTAACAGTGCCGATTTTAGCGAAGACACAAACCTTGTAGCATCACAGCAGCTGCTACAGTTTGAGAGCCATTCATAATCTCGTTTGCTCTTTATCTGCGCACCACTTCTACTCGAGTGCCGCTCTCTCCTACTCTCACTCACACCTGGATTCTTGCATATGCGAATCTTATATTTAGCAAAGATGCCGGCCGGCAGGTCGATTGCCGACTCACTCGCACTTGACACATGACATTGAGTCTCTGCCTGCTTGCTCTCACGCCCGCTCATTAATATACAACACGTAATTGTGTTTAACTGGCTCCACTCTCCCACATTCCAGTAAGAAGAGTAAGCTCGCGAACGTGTGCATGTGTATGGGTGAACTGCTCCCTATGAACGTTGTAGGGCTCACAGTGGGAACGTTTGTTATGAATCAGTCAGCGTCAGTTTAGCTTCGCTCATTCACTTTTCATCCGTTGGCGGTGTCGGTTGAGTCGTCGGTCCAGTTAGTCGCGTGGTGGCCGGTTGCTGATTTGCTGTATTTTCGATCAGGGTTTGCCTGCCTAATTAATTTGCGTGCACAGCCGGCACAAATTGTCGTAAATAAAGTGTGCGCACTTGCTTTATGTGCTAAGCCCAGCAAATTGTGTCAAGTCAATAAGGCACCTTGAAGTAAAGAAGCAGCAAACGGAGTCATCTAGGAAGCGCTACAGGTTGGTGAGCAAAATACACAAACACGCATACAACAATAAATATGCACATATAGGCAGCACATGCATACTACATACAGATGGAACAAGCGTATTATTCGAATTCATTTGACTCTCTTTCGCGTGCAATAACAATACCAACAAAGTTCTGAAATGTTTTGGTCAACTGTTGTTATGGTGATGTAATATGAGATTCCACTCAAGTCCTTATAAAAAACAAACGCGAAATGTTGAGAGTGTCACAGGGTGTACTAAGCTATGCTATGCGTGCGAGTCATGATATCATGAGCTCGAGTCAGACTCACCATATTCACACTCAGACCACGAGTCAGACACGCCACCCGCATATATGCAGTCACTCTCACTCTCTCGCATTGCTGAGAGCGAAACAGTAGTGTAGAGAGAGAGTAGCGGTAAGCAAAACACAATTAGGTTTATTGTTGCCGCAAACACACATGCAAACACTCACAAACACATATACACTCATGTGTACACAGTTTCGAATCAATTGCCCGCCGTCAGATTGTCAAACTGTCTGTCAATGTGTCGAGTTTGTAAATAAAAGTGAAATTAACAACTGCAGCTATTATTATTTGATTAAAAATGAATTCCTACGAGGGAATTTAATTCAACTCCATTGTAAGCTGGTCTAAAACGATGCATTTAAATACACATACATACGTATGCATGCATGTATGTTTGCACTTTTATATACATATATATTATATGCATGTGATGTAAGTATGTATTGGTTGGAAATTCAAGGTTACTACAGGTGTATCAACAAATTGGTACATTTGTAAAGTACACACAAATTTACGCTAATGGTTGGAGATTGCATTTAATGTGGGGCAATTTGTTATTGTTATTGCATGCCCATCGACTGTAAATGCGTTTTGATATATTTGTTTTTGATGGAGACAAATTGAGGCGCCAGAATATTTTATCAGCAGTTTGTCAGCAGCATGTACAGTTTAGGGGCCACTAGGGCGACATCTGTTGAGACAGTGGCTGTCCAACTAATGCTACATTTACCTTGCTTATCGGCTATGTCAACAGTGATTCAATTGACGCTATTTCTGTTTCGCCGTGTGACACAGTGGCTCAGAATACTTCCTATACCCTATAATTAAATATGTAGCTACATATCAGATAATGCTATAATGAATGTATAATTGACAATTTCGATCGAAGTTCACACTTTTGAATTTTATGAAGTTAGACTTTAAGTTTCTATAAAGTGAATTATTATGTTATTTTTTGGTACTGGTTTACTAAACAAGAAATCTATTGATTTTATTTTTAGCTATCACCATTTTTATTTATATAGTGAATTTTAATTTGTTATAATTTGTAATTTGTCTACTGTACATTCGAGTACTTGTGATTGGTTTATCACAAGTACTTAATAATTTTAATTGAATCGTTTTTGATTTGATGATTTCATTGCGGGCTCTTAACTTATCAGAAGATCGAATTTCGATTTCAGTTAATTGCAGATAAGATATCGAGCAATATATTAAGGAATCAAAGGTTCTGCGAATTTTTAAGACATAATATCTCAATTCAATTCGACGATTGCTAAGCGGATATGGAAGAGGAAATGTGATATCGCATTATAGAAATGGTTTATCATAATTTTATAGGGATGTGCGCCCGCCCGGGTAATGATTACTAGACTTTGGCTTATTTATTATCAATTATTTTTTTTTATCAATTTAAACCAAACTTTATTTTTAGACACATGTTTGAATGGAACGAAATGTACGAATCTTAGTAGTTATAAAAATATGCAATATCTGAAGTCTATTCATCGAAGAGGTCAATGTGCACCAGGGTATTACGCAGTCGATATGGATTGTTCATAAATTTAATTGGTTGTATGACGACTACGCACGCCCACATTTTCGTATGCATACTCGAGTAGTTTTCAAACCTCTCCACGAGACGAGAGAATAAAAATACAAATATATGTGTGTATATACTTCTATGTATATAGAAGTAATGTGCTTGGGGAAGCACATTGTTGTTTTAGGCAATTGGCCTTGCTTGATAAGTCTCATCTAAGCACACACACTGGTCTGGAATACTCGTATGCTTAGACATTATGATTGCTCTTGTTCTTTTCAATTTTAATGGGTGTAAGCAAACAGTAAAAATACAACTAAAACTTAAATATAGTTCAGACATGCTCAGATGTACCCGCTCTACTAGAGAGAGCAAGCGAGAGGTGCTAATTAACCGCTTTACTTCATGAAGAAAACGATTTTATTAGCTGGCTCTCGCAAGTTGCCCTTGTGACAAATGTTTCCTAAAGCTCGTCAGTTTATCATGGGGACTGAGAGGTGATGACAACTCTGTGTTAATTGCAACTAAATTGTTTCTGATATATGCGGAATTCATCAGAAGCTCCATAGATCTTCTTCTACCAAATTACATGTTACTTGCACAGTGGGAAAAAGTTGTTTATCTAATTATTGTCCACTACATAGTCAGTAGAGTGAAAATATAGATCATAGATAATTATGAAACTCATTCTGCTTAGCCGAGCTCGTTTAATTGTTGTCACAACTAATTTAAACTTTTAGGTAAATACTTTAATCTCTGATCTTTTTAAATGGTATTATACAAACTATTTTGAGAAATGGAGATCCACCAACAAAACTTACTCAAAATTCAAGTGGGTCTAATGTTCATGACCGATAAGTGAACTTTATGATAAGTACTTGTATTATTCAATTGCCTTAATTAGTTTGCGCCTTACGATTTGTCAAAATCTAAATTATATAAGATTAAAATCTTCAGACTATTCAAAGGCAATTTAGGAGTCTTTCTGGATAAATTTTATCGAATATTTGAGAATATTCGACGTGTGCTTATCTATAATATAATGAATTTGCACTTAGCTCACACTATAGTTAAAGACTAACGGTTGGGTCCAAGTTCAAAATTGTTGCAGTCTCATTGTCCTTGTGAGCATTTCAGCTCTTATCGAAATTTTTGAATATGGTGGAATGTGATTTATTAGATTAATCAGAGCAATGCAAAATTTATTTTGGTATAGAAATTTTTCAATAATGTTTCTTAGTTTCGTTTGTATCAATCATTTTAAGCCAGGAAATATTCTAAAGATGTATTGAATGTTAATCGACGAACAGTGCTTCACAAACTGCTACCAGACATTGTAACATACTCTGTTAAACTTGGACTGTCTTAGCAGTTCATAGTGCATCTACAACTGTGGTTGACAGCTACTTAGCTTCGTAACAGTTGCTCTAAAACCACAATGTGCTTGTAAATCAGTCAAATGGTTGATAACTTTTAACTGTTTACCGACTTTTGCCTAATGACGTAGCTACAATTACTATGGCTTCATATACTTGTGGATAGCGTACTGAAGTGTCCCACTTCAGTAAAATGAAAACCGAGTGCAAGTCATATTAATCAGTGCACTGCGTTCACAAGAATAAGCAACACAGCTCACCAAAGGTGTCGTCTTTTCAGTAAATTAACACACATACATTAAAATGGACAAAGTGGACACGAGTTTTATTCCCGATCTGCCAGTCAGTGGCCCACTTTCAGTTTACCGCAAACGTGCAAATTTTGACTGGAAGCGCTTGCGTTTGATATTCGAAAAGGAGCAAGGACTGCGCATAAAGGTAAGTTGCACAGTTTTATGCAGACTGCAAATAGCTGACTAACTATAAATGTTTGCTTCTTTATAGTATAAAGTATGGCGCCGCCTGGAGAATGATCCACTCTTTGCGCATGCCTCCCGCACTCTGCCCATGGACGAACAGAAGCGTCTCGCTGCCATGCAGGTGAACAAGATGAAGCAACTGGAGCTGGTGCCCAAGGAGATTGAGAGCCTCAGCTTCTCGGCCAAGACCAAGTACTTGATGTTTATCAATGAGGCCTTGGCCAGCTACTCCGCCAGTCTCTCCGTGAAGATTGCCCTCGGGGTGGGTCTGTTTAACAATGCGATACGAGCCATGGGCACGGAGAAGCACACCAAGTACATTGAGGCAGCCTGGAATCGAGAGATCATCACCTGCCTGGCCGTAACGGAGTTGTCGCACGGAAGCAATACGAAACGCATTCGCACCACAGCCACCTATGATCCAAGTACTCAGGAGTTTGTGGTCAACACACCGGACTTTGAGGCGGCCAAATGCTGGGTGGGCAATCTGGGTAAAATGGCCACTGTGGCCATGACATTTGCCAATCTCATCACAGCCGATGGCGAGAATCATGGCTTACACGGCTTCCTCATCCCCATACGTGATCCGAAGACACTGCTTTCGTATCCGGGAGTGCTCGTTGGTGACATTGGCGAGAAGTGCGGTCTGAATGGTATCGACAACGGTTTTGTGGTATTCACCAACTATCGCATACCACGCGACAATCTATTGAATCGCACTGGCAACGTCACACCCGAGGGCGTCTACGAGAGCGTCTTCGCGGAACCCGGCAAGGCTCTGGGCGCTGCCTTGGAGAGTTTCTCTGCCGGCCGCATTGGCATCATGCAGGAGTCGGCCAACACGCTCTGTTCTGCTGCTGTGATTGCTGTTCGCTATGCGGCTGTGCGCAAACAGTTTGGCCCAGAGCGTCAGGGCGAAGAGATGGCCATAATCGAGTATCAGCTGCATGTGAGTGGGAGTGAGAAACAAAACGTAACGTACTCTGTTGCTTTATTGATTACTTTTACTATTCCAACAGCAATATCGCATCTTTCCCTATCTGGCTGCCGCTTGTGTGCAGAAGATTGCGGTCGAGGAGCTGACCAACACTTATCTGGAGATCATTGCCCGCTCCCAGGCCGATGCCAATGGATTTGATGTGTTGGTAAGTGGAGCAGGTACCCCCACTTGAGCTGTCTCCTTACTCATTCACTCTTTCGCATTGCAGACTCAGAATGCGGCAGAGATTCACGCCATCATCTCGGCGTCGAAGCCGCACATCACGTGGTCTGCAAGGGATGCCATCCAGGAGGCACGTGAGGCTTGTGGCGGTCATGGTTATCTGCGTGCGGCCAAGCTAGGTCAAATGCGCACCGACCACGATCCCCTGTGCACCTATGAGGGTGACAACAATGTGCTGGGCCAGCAGGCATCTAATTGGCTGCTGCGTCAGTGGAGCGCCAAGGAATTGGAGACGCCAATTGGCAGCATCAAGTTCCTGGAACAGCGTCAAAAGCTGCTCAAGCTGCAGTACGAGCAACTGGTGCAGAAGACTTCAATCGACAGTTTCGAGTGTAAGTGAATCGCCTGTCAATGCCAGCATTGACTCAACAACTAATTGGGATTTGCTTGCAGTTGCTTTGACCTGCTACGAATGGCTTTTGTGTCATCTTATGGCTCATACGAGTGCCCACATCGAGGCGCAGTTGGCAGCTGGCGTCCATCGCTTTGAGGCACGCAACAACTCGCAGGTGGCGGGAGCCAAAGAACTCTCCTTGGCCTATGCCGAGTACTTTGCACTCAACCGGTTTGTGGGACATGTGCGTCAATTGAGTGTGGCGCAACCTTATGCCCGGGTGCTGCGTCTTCTATATGATGTCTATGCCATGTGGCTGCTGGAGAAGCACATGACCACCTTCTATGTGGGTGGATTTGCTGTGGGTGCGGCCTTTTCAACGGCAGTGCAGCAGCGTCTGCTGCAGAGCTGCGCCCGTCTAAAGGATGTGGCTGTGAGTGTCGCGGACGCCATTGCGCCACCTGACTTTGCCCTCAACTCGGTCATCGCACGCGCCGACGGATTGCTCTACGAGAACTTGCAGAACGAATTTATGACCAATGCTGGCGCATTCCAGAGGCCGGAGTGGTGGCGTGATGTCATCATTCCACAGCCCCAGGAGAAATCTAAACTGTAATAAGCAAACTGAATGAAGCAAAGAAAAGTGCCTGGGGAGATATCTGGGATCGGCACCCAACTCCCAGTAATCGTATTAATTGTTATACACTTCATATCACATCAGGTATTAACAGATTATTCGATACAGTTATCGATAGTATGTTGACTATATTGTTATGTGTATCCACCTACTAAGGACTAACGTTTCTAAACATGCAATGACAGTTCAACGATAGTATCAATATTTATAGCACTGTCATATTTGAGCATTACCCTTTTGTTATCTCTAAGCAATTGAGAAAATGTTAAACATTCAATTTTTAAAATGTTCGATATTGTACTTTGTAGCACTGAATATTAAATCGATATTATCGATCCCTTCAACTTTATCTATTCAGGTTCATTTGGAATTTGAATTTTTTTTGTTCCTTAGTATGAAATCAAGACTATATTTCAAATAAAATGTATTAAACAATGTATTTAATATATGTTATCTTAAGAAAGTTATACTATACAAGAAAATGTTGTGCACATAAATATACATACATAAATATATTTTATACACCTCATCAATTATATATTTGCTTTTCTTTTGTAAGCTTCCATAATTCATAGGTAATTGTGCCCAGCAACCATTTGTGTATTCACATTTGTAAAAATCTCTAAAAAATAGTATTAGTGTTTGCGTTGTTGTATCAAAAATATAATAACTATACGTAAAAATCCTGATTCAGAATCAATCTTAAAAAAAGCAAAAAATTATGGTATTTATGTGTTTGCATTTTGAACAATAGTAATTTATTTTTACGGATGGAATATGTATATAAGACGACCACAATATACATATGTATTTAAATGTGAAATTTAGTGCATTTATGTATTTACCAAAACATGCACCTTACATCTGAAAGTATTCAAGAAAGGGCTTCGCAAAAGCTTCAAGCCCGAACATTACCAGTTTGTGATTGGGTTTTTATACCCTCTACCCATAGAGTGGAATTTAGAATTTTTGTCCCTGCAGAAAATGTATGCAACAGTCATAAGGAGGTATTTCCAACGATATAAACTAAATATGGATATTTCTCTGGCGAAAATATCACGAGACTAAAGTGAAGAAAACATATACCAAAACATTTTTTTTATCTTGAACAATGATGATTCTTATAGCTTTTGATTAGCACTTTAATTAGAGCTAATAATAATTTTGAAACTACTTTTCTGTACTCAAACCAAAAAATAAAGAATTTATATACTAGTTTAACTTAAAACAGAAAAAGTTTCAAAAGTCAATCTTAGCTACAGTGCTAATCCAGAGTTAGAAGAATAACCTCAACTTATTTTTATACCCGCTCCCATAGGGTAGAAGGGTATTATGTCGGCAGTAAATGTATGTAACAGGTAGAAGGAGACATCTGTGGCCCCATAAGGTATATATATTCTTGATCAGCATCAATAGCCGAGACGATCTAGTCATGTCCGTCTGTCCGTCTGGATCTCAGAGACTATAAAAGATAGAGCTATAACAAATACATTTGTTATGTTTGCACGCAGATCAAGTTTGTTTCAAATGTTTGCCACGCTCTCTTCCGCCCCCGCAAATTGACAAAAACCGAATAACAGGCGCAATTTTGAAGCTAGAGATGCTGGCATATACAATAATGACTATAGTCTTCGTGATTTCTGAAAATTTGGTTAGTTGCTTTGGCTGTCAATCTGGTATGTTTTGCACTCTATAGTATATACTGGGTGTAGTACCATATGAATACACCGAATATACGTTTTAGTATATTTTTGCTATATTCCGTAATTAATTTAGTATATTTAAAAAAAAATACCGCAATATTTTGCTTTTATTCAAAATGGGTAGCGGTCTCTCAGTCGAGCACACTCGACTGTAGCTTTGCTACTTGTTTAAATTGTTGAAATTATGTCACACGCGACAAATTTCGTCAGAGAATTATCCTAATATTCTTTTTCACCGTCGTCAGCTGAAACGATATAGTCTTGTCCGTCTGTCCGTATGAACACATACATACATCTCAGAGACTATAAGAGATAGAGATATAATATTTTGTAAAGCACATTTTTGCCTCCCACTTCTGCCTCCATAAGTTCTGGTATTTAAGAAATTATTTTGGATGGAAAGAAACGCCTACTTACTACGGGGCTTAGTTGCCTTGGCTGATAATCTGGTATATTTCGTACTCTGTGGTAGATTTTGAATGTATCAATATACCAATAAAGCCTATTTAAGTATTTTGTAGTATATCAAGTAGGTATATTTTAATATTAGTACCGCATTGTTTTGCTTTTATTCCAAATGGGTAGAGGATATCTCACAGTCGAGCACACTCGACTGTAGCTTTCTTAGTTGCTTTCAAATTGTTTCCTTTTGGCCTACCGTTTGAGCTGTGTTCAGTGAGTTTATATAATCTAGATTCATAATTAAGTTAATCAGACCAATAAATCTTAGATGTCGATCAAATAATTAAGATCTCTATCACTCTGTTATAAATTAATCTAAAAGTCAATCATGATAAAGTGATGTAAATGTTGCTGATTAACTTGATGGGCTTAGAATGGGTGAATATTCCGAATTATCGATAGAACTGTGGCTAGAATTGTGAGTGAACCGAGACGATCTTGTCAGCGGGTGACCGAAACAAAAGCTGACTTTTGTTATAATTAGTCAACAAAGCGCTGCTAGCTAACCACAAGCTACACAAACAACAGTTTACAACCAAACAGCAACCACACAACACACTCACAAACACTCGATTTGCATATATATGAATATTCACTATACTCGTATGTACGTACATCTCATATAAATATGTCTATGTGTGGGGAGCTAACCATCATCGAAAAGTGTCTGTCACTGTCAGTAAGTTTAGTACGGGTCTGCTTTGATCTCGGACCACGTTTATAAGAGGACCTGCGATGCCTGTTCTGGCTCAGACGTTGCCAAGTTGTCGCACAGTGAAGACGATCGGTCGAGCTTATAAAGTGAGTGAATGAGTAAATAAAGTCAGAGAGTGTAAGCCAAACGAATAGGGAGAGTGCGAGAGCGAGAGTGAGGCTTAGAATCGTAAAGAGTTTGCCAAACAGTCAAGCATAAATCAAAACACTCGTGAATGAGTCGTCAAGCTCATCGGCACAACAAACCAGTGTGAAAAGATGAGCAGAGATCGGGAGACGCAAGTGAAGAGAGCAAGAGAGAGCGGAAGAGAGAGTTCACTGCCAAGAATATATCAATATTGCTATAACTTTGTTAGTTTTGCAAATTTGAGGCGCAGTTTAATTCCGTTTTTGGCCAGTTCGTGTGTATGTGGATGGAAAAGGGGCAAATGTGAATTGTTTATGTTTTATATGAGTTATATATTAGTGTGCTTATCGGCGGAACGTCAAACATAAGTGTTCCATTAGCATTGAACAAGTGAAAAATCATCAAAATCGTTGTAGATACACAAAACATTTTCATAGTATTTTGGGGGGATTCCGCTAGGCCGCCAAACCCGTGTGAATTTTTGAATTTCGATACATACTCGTATGCTAATTTTATGGATGACGGTATTTTATATTTTGATTCGGTAGAGAGAGTTTGGATTATTTGATATGCACAGTCTAAATCGAAAATTTATTGAATGAGTACAGCCCAAAACAAAGAAAGATTGTTCAAATAAAAAATTCCCCGCAATAAACGAAACTTAAACACAAAGTGAAGTGCAATAATGAAATGCTCAAAGATCTCTCAAGTACGAAATAAGTGGCAAAAAATACAAATATTATCAACGATGAGCAGAGCAAATGACAAAACAAAATGCGCACCAAAATGTTAAATGCTTTAAAGAACAACAAATGTATTAAACTTGTCAGCTCAGAGAGAGGCAAAAAAAAAACTAAAAAAAAGAAGAATAATGATTAAAGAGCAACCAATTAGTAGAACCGGTTTAGAAATCTCTGGACAAAATATTGACAGTATCATATAGAAATCCATTAATTTACATTTCGGGGATTTCCGCTTTGAATTTGGTTAATTTCTTGGCTGCTGCGACTACACAACATTATTTTTTGCCTCAGTCCTACTTCTGGACCGCGCCTACTACATTTGCCAATAATTTTTGCAATCTCATAGTTGAGAAATCGTGTAGTTGCAATTATAATGGGTTAAATTTATGAGCGGCACTTTATGAAATAATTGTGGGTTTCATTCTGAGAGAACGTGATGGGAGGACCATCAGCAGTCTCATCTCCGGTTTAGGGGGATGATCCGCTTTTAAGTGAAAAAATTTGATGCGTTAATATATAATCTTAGGTTGAGTAAGATCTTCTTAATTGATTTGTGATGTGATGGGAATTGAGACAATAAGACAATGCGCGCTTTAGGCTATCAATTTGCATAGTTCCGACATTACTTATTGCAGTTAGCGTTAACCTTACATAAGCTCAAATCATCTAATCACTTTTTAGTATTAGGAGAAGATGAGCTTTACACAATGTTGTAATTTATACATCGTATTCAAGTCAAACCTCTACAACTTGAAACCGGATCGATTACACTTAAATTAAGACCAGTCTCGTTTTGATTCCGATTTAACTTATATTATTTTGTTTTTGGTTTTTAATAAATTATTGTTTTTTTTTTTTTGTAGCAAAAACCAACCGATTTTCGAACGCAAATGCAAATTGTTTAACATGTGGAAATTTTTAATCATTTGTGTCGTAATGAGCGCTTTGAATAATGAAGGTGACGCCGCATCCAGTAAGTACAGGAAGAACCATGACTTTCAAACATTACATAAAAGCTAAACGTGTAGATTATCTTCAAGATCATCGCTATTTAAATATTGTTTAGTTCATTAACCTCCGACTATGACAAATACATTTCTAAAAGAGTATTCGAAATACGCGTTAATCACAAGAAACAGCAATTTTCGAAGATTGAATAAGCTTTCGAAAATTGATAAAGTCGAATTGTTTTATAAAATTTGAATTATAATTGCAGTCATTTTACTTTTTCACTTTGTTGAGTTTTTTAATCTATTTCCTAGTGTAAAGATACTGACAATTTATTCTATTCGCTGATTTACTCAGTCATTTTATAAATCTTATAGCATTTTTTCAAGTTATCATTTAGTAAATCTTTATTCAAAATTTAAAATTGGCAGGACCTGAATTTTATTTTATTTAATTGGTTTACAAAAATCAATATAATGAAACTTGTATCTTTCGATTGACTTTTCAAGTCATAGAAAAATTAAGGTTGCATTTGATACATTTTTTGAATGAAATAAATTACAAAGAAATTTGTTTCAAATTAGTGTCATCATCACTCCATAACTTATTTTTAGACTTAGTTGTGTGGCAATATTAAACTCTTTATATTAATTCCAGGTCGCACTCCAGTTCGTCGTCGCCGAGGCTATGCTGGAAGCTATGCAGGCAGCAGCGCAAGCAGTGATGGAGGAGTAGGTGGTTACGTGGGTGGTTACAATGACTATGATGACTACAACAGTGGATACGCACCACACTTTGGCATTACGGATCCCTATCTATTCCACCAGCAGCTGACTAACCACATTCTGGCCCAGAACTATGCGAACCAACAGTGAGCATTAGGCCACACTCTGCTGGCTCGCTATTTATTATATTCTGTGTAGTTTTAAATGGGTTAATGGTGATGCTATCTATTCTTGTAGAGCTATAACGGGTCTGGCCGCCTCTGGTAATGCTTTTGTGTCAGCGGATGCATCGATAAGCAACGATGACACGTAATTACACTGCTTTCCACTCTGACAATTTCCTACTAACCCGTAATTGAACAAGCCTCTAGAGGAACCAATTTGTTAATCTGTATTTTGTGCACTTGTTTTTCAGTCGTATCCAACAGCAAATTGCCGCCCAGCAGGCCTTCCATGACAACCTAGCCTACCAGAACAGATACCGCGGTGGCTCTAGCGGTGGCTCCAGCGGTGGTTACAGCGGTGCTTCCAGCGGTGGTTACAGTGGTGCCTCTAGCGGCTCTGGCAGCGGTGGCTCCTACAACTCACATCGCTATGCGCCCAGCTATGCCCTTGCCTCTGGCTCCATTGGATCGAATGGACACAGACAGACCGCCTATATCAGTCCTGCCAACCCGGTAAGCTAATGTCCAACAATCCTTGCTAGATAGATTACTCACTCGGAGTTCTTCTCTTCAGGCCTCGCCCAACATTGTCAATCGCTTCGGCTCCAGCTCTAGCTCCAGCTCAAGTGGAGGTGGCGGCGGCGGTGGCGGTTACAAGGGCGTCTCCGTGAGCTCTTTCAGCAGCAGTAATGGCGATGGCACTACTCGACGTGGAGCTCAGACCACCATCAACGATAATGGCAAGGTGACGTCTTACTCTGTGCACTCCTAAAGATGAATTTCTTCGGTGTAATTCGCGAGGAAAATCAGCTCAATTTTATTTTTGGTGTTTAGCATTTTATAAAACTTTACATTTGGAAAGCAGTTAATTAAACTGCATTTGTATGTGTTGAACACAAATATATACATATTATATATATCTATATTTAAATATATACAATCTGCATGACTTTCTCATTTAATGGGTCTTCACTGTACCGGCTTTCGTTTGTGTTAGAAAGTTTCGAAAGCTTCCACTGATAAGTTCGCGAATATGCAAATTTATTTATTTTTGTTTCTCTTTTTTTTTGCCCACTTTAAGCTCATAACCTTGATTTTGGCTGCTATGGGCATTATATTGGGCGATCGACCAGTATAATATACTACGAGTTTTGCAATAGATAGAGAACCGAACAAAGTTTATCAGGCGTCACAGGAAACAGTCTATGTTTAGCTAATTAATTGCATACATTAAAAGCACATTTCAATTCTCAACTTGTATACTGAGCTACATATGTACATAGAGGTATTTAATGCCATAATACTAGGGGAATGATCGGTTAGTTGTTTAAGCGAATCTATTCGATCCCAAAGTAATTCCTGCTAAATAGAAGTGTGCCCAAAAAAACTTATTAGTATATAGAGAAATTAGATAACGAAAAAAATTGAAAGAGATAAACGTAGATTACTCTATTTATAGAATAACTTTAATATAGCAGGTATTATTAAAGTCATAACTTAGTACAATTTTAATAAAGTGAATTACATTAATAATATACATATTTATTTTATATTATATATGGACATTTCAATGAAAAAGTTTGATTGTATGCATACATGTATCATACATTTATATCAATTTATATAAGTAAAACACACAGTAAAAAAACAAGTAAGATAGCTACAGTCGAATGTGCTCGACTGTGATATACCAGCTACCCATTTTGAATAAAAGCAATATACTTTGCTGTATTATTCTCAAAATATATTAAAAATACTAAAAATATGCCGAACGGCATTCAAAATATACCATAGACGGCGCAATATAGCAGATTGTCAGCCAAAGCAACTAAGGACCCTAGTAAGTAGGCGTTTTTGCCCATACAAAAGTATTTCTTTTAACTTCTAGAATTTTTATCTGATCGCAGCTCTAGCTTTAAAATTACGATTGTTATTCGATTTTTTTGATTTGCGGGTGAGGAAAGGGGGCGTGGCAAAAATTTGAAACAAACTTGATCTGCGTGCAAACATAACAAATGCTGACGAACAAAAAATTTTAGCTCTATCTCGTATAGTCTCTGAGATCCAGTGTTTCATACGGACAGACGGACAGGCAAACAGACGGACATGACTAGATCGTCTCGGCTGTTGACGCTGACCAAGAATATATATACTTTATAGGGTCGGAGATGCCTCCTTCTATCTATTGCATACATTTCCTGCCGGCACAAAGTTATAATACCCTTCTATCCTGTGGGTAGCGGGTATAAAAATGTAATATTTTAGAACAGTTTAGTAAGTTATTATCCACTCATTTTTTAACTTCCCATTACGGACAGGGTATTCAGGTTTCGAATTACTCTATAGCATAACAATTTTCATGTTCTAATCATTCAGATTTAGCTCATTAGCATTTAGCGGAAGCAATAAAACAAAAACTTTTGTTTGTAAACATCTTACATTATTTTGATTTTTTATTTACAAATTAACAAACACCGTTGTTCATTCCGGGAAGCTGTGTTCGAAATTCAAATGAAAACGAATGCGCAAAAATATTGCCAAGATTAATTGAAACAGGTTCAAGTGATTCCCAATTGTTAACCCATTAGCTGTCGGCAACTGAAATTAGTTATGATGTGATCAGAAAATGTTTGCTAATGATTTTTAAATATTTGTTCAATTCCTTATAACATAAAACAAAAATCTATTAAATTTATTATTATTTAATTATTATTATCAATTTATTTAAGTATATTTGGAATGAGTATATTTCAAAATGTCTTTATATAGTAGATTCAAATAAAGTTTGTTTGACATGTAGTCGTCTTAAATATTATAAATGTAAACTTTTCATTGCAGGAGTTTATCTATTTTGATAAGTCCCCAAAAAGTATGTTGAGATAACACTAATAAAATGAAATAAAATAATATAGACAATGTTTAATCTCTAGCTATCTGCGAATGATTTGCATTATATGTATGTATGCGATTTTGAATGTGAGCATTTTCAAGTTTAGCTTACTATCAATGGCCTGTACTTGACTATACTATTGCACTATGTATGCTCTTGAGAAATAAATGTACATATGTATGTATGTGTGGCGCACTCGGCGTATACGTATTAAGCAGGCCGTACTGTACATGGCAACGATGTGTGAGTACTCCAAGGTTTCGACACGAAAACAATTCCCATATATATTTATATATTTATGCTTATACATACATATACATTCATACGTATGTATACTTTATATAGATTACTTTCATCATTGATAGAAATAAATATTGTTAAAAATTTCTGCACCAATTCCTAGTTGAATAAATAGCTGACATTATCTGCTGTGCCCAATGGCATCATTCTAGGTCAAGAAGCAATCAGTTCAAGTCCGAACAGAACTCTCCGCTGTTATCAATAAACGTCTGGGTTTTTAAAGCGCGTTCCAATCGATCCAATTCATTAGTTCAATTTCAAGCGCGAGTCTCAAACGGTTTTACGCAAGAAAAGTAGAAAATATTTTATAGAATATTCAAAATGAAATCAATATTGGTGTTGGCTCTATGCCTGGGTGTCGCCTGCGCAGGTAAAGAACCCTCGGGATTCCTTTAAAATCCCCAAAAATAAAAAAAACGAAAGTGCAATCTAAATGTGAAAATGCTGCCACATTATCTCAATGCTGTTTCAATCCTGCTGACGTTTACAATACCGTGACATAATTGCATAATGCTAATTTCCCGGAATAGTACTGATAACACGTTAAGCCCTGTTTTGTTGTACTTTCCTGAATGAACTATTTACACAACGCAAATTGTGCAATGCACTTTTTATTGGACACGTGTCCGATGAAACATCAGCATAAACAAACTAAATAACAATCCTAATCAATTCGAAATTTAATATATGCATTTTTTCCTCTCTCTTTCAGATTTTCACAGCAGGTAAGTTAAGAAATTTGTAATATACTCTGGCCGTAGTTTGACGATCTTTATTCGTTTCTTATATATTGTGTCGGTGTTTGTCGAGTAGACAGAAACGTGATGATTTTCATAGTCGGTAAGTGCCGTGCGGCAATATTGAAGAGATCATTTTGTATTAAACGAAATCGAAATTTCCAATTGGCAACATGGTACAAACCCACTAAATCATTTTACAAAATTCAATTAAATTCGACGTAATGAGAAGAGTATACAAGTAATGTTATGCAACAGTGCTTCATATGTATTCAAAATTTCGGTTTCTACCAACAAAAATATGAGAGACAATTTAACTCTTAGTTATTTCTTAATTTCCCGTATAATTTAGATAAATTTTGAGGCAGTAATATTTCAGAGAGCAGTAACTTATAGATTAAATAATCCCTATATTCGACAGTAATTATAACTAATTTAACTGACTTATTTACGTATGTGCAATTTTTGGGCAAAAAAATAAAAATTATCATTATTTGATAATTTATGTTTTAATGGTCAAAGCTAAAAATTATTGCCCAAGGCAAACCATAAAAAAATAAATATAAAAAATAAAAATCCGAAAACTAATGAAATTCATCGAAGACCATATTTAGCATATCGATGAAGTACTATTTTCACCCTATGTGTCGTGGGTTTAAATATAGTGATCACTAATCAGACTCTAAATGAACTAGTGTCCGCTTGTCAGAAATTATATATGGGTAATTCTCTGTCATAAATTAAAACAATTTTAAAAATAAGTGAAGTTTAGATTAGTACTATATTTAGAGTTAAGATTCATTTTAGGAACTTGTAAAAAAATATAAATTCGTTCAAATTTTGGTTTGCGTACGAATTTGTTTATCTTTGCAATTATTAGAACAGAAAACAAAACGGAGCAAAAATTCTAAGACCATTCTTAGCTCTAATTAAAGTGGTAAGTGGAGCTGTAAGGATAACCTTTGTTATTTTTAAAATTGTTTCAGTTTATGTTTTTTTTTTTTTCACTGTAAAGATGGTCGCCCGAGACAAATACGTCAGAGATTTACTCATATATAATAATTGCCAGCGACATCATTCAATAGCATTTCACTGTTAGATTCTTTGCACTGTTGTATAATGAAGGTTGCATACTCTTCAAAATAAAAGTTGCGAATGTCCATTACTTATGTATGTATATTCCCCAACTCTTTAGCCACTACGCTGCCCATCAGGAGGCAATCGATACTGCCCGCCGCAACGCCTACGACTCCAGTGGCTATGGAGCTAGTGGCTCAAACAGCTTTGGAGCTGGCGGTACCGCTGAGCTGTCGCTTGGCGGCGGCGTTGGTGGCTCGTCGCTAGGCAACTTGGAGAGCTCCTACGATTCCGTGGGTGCCGTCGAGGGAGTGGAGAGCAGCGGCAGCAGCTTGGGCGGTGGTTCTGCCTTTGGATCCAACAATGCTGCCTCATTTGGTGCCAACAGCGGTGCTGGATTCGGGGCTAGCAATCAGGCTGCCTTTGGTGCCAACAACGCGGCTTCCTTTGGCTCCAACAGCGCCTTCTCCTCCAACTCTGCCTTCCAGACCAGCCACAGTGCCAACTTCAATGCAGCCAGCTCGCACAACGTGGGCAGCAACGTAGAGTTCGCTGACGCCAACAATGCCGGCACTGAGGTCAACTTCGGAGGGGCCAATACCAACACTGTCAACTCGGATTCGCTGCTCGCCAGCAATGTACAGGCACCGGTGGCCCTCACTTTGCCCTCATCCAGCGGCAACAATGTGGAGTACTTGCACCACGAGCGCGTTGTCTCCAGTGCACCCCAACAGATTGTGTACACCGTGCCCGGTGGCTCGCAGCAGTACGTGCAACATGTAGAGCGCGTTGTAGAGCAGAAGCAGCCTTCGGTGCAGTACGTTCAGGTGGCGCAGCCTTCCGGCACCTCTGAGCATTACTATCAGCGCAAGGTCACAACCACCTCATCGACTCCCCAGATCGTGCAGCAGCCATCGGCCAGCTACACCTATGGCTCCAACACTGGTTCCAGCTTTGGTTCCAATGCTGCCTCCACCTTTGGCTCCAATGCTGCCTCCGCTTTTGGCACCAACTCTGCCTTCAAGGTCAACCAGGGCTTCGGAACCAACTTTGGCAGCAACTTCGGTCAACGCTCAGGTGCTCAGACCCAGTGGACTTCGGGTCAAAATACTGGTGTCAACTTTGGCAGCGGTAGCTCTCAGCTGCATCAGTTGATCAACCAGGCTCAACTGACAGCCAGGCAACAGGCTGCTAGTGGCAGCTCCCATAGCAGTGGAGCCGGTCTGGCCAGCGCCAACCAGCTGCAGGTTGGTGGCTCCAACGGCTTCAACTCCAACTACGGCTTCAACTCGGGCAGCTCCCTGAACTCCGCCAGCTCTTTGAACTCCGCCAGCTCCTTGAACTCCGCCAGCTCTCTGAATGCCGCCAGCGGTCTTAATGCGGGCGCCAGCGGCTCACTTTTGAGCGGTTCTTTGCTCAGCGGCTCCCTTCTGGGTGGTGCCTCCCTCAACAGCCAGAACAACTTGGGTCTCAATGCGGGACAGCAACTGTCCGGCTCCGGCAACTTTGGCGGCGCCGGCGGTGCGGGCAGTGGTTACCAGACCAAGCAGTGGGAGAAGCAATCCAAGTGGTCTTCCCAGTCTGAGGTAGATTCGTGAATTCTAAGCCTATGCCATATTTAATTTGTTCTTTGGAATCTTTATAGTTTGGCTCCGATGGCCATGTGAAGAACTACAAGGATCTGGCCACTGGCGAGAGCGAGAACTACAACCTCAACGGCAAGCAGTTCGGATACAACGCAGCCACCGCGTCCGTCGATGACAACGGTAGGACGAGCACCTACAGTGTGCATTCGTAAGGTGCAACCTGCCAACAGCCAACATTGTCCCCTGCCACAACTTTCACAGTAGTATCTAGTTTCAAACCCTCCGCATTGTAGACGGTTCAACAAAATGCCAAACAATAAAATGAGTATCGAAGATATTTTTCTCTGTTCACTTCTAATTTTGAATATGACTTGTCCAGAAAGTACGTCTTAAAATACTTCAAAGAAACGATCAGAAATATGGATTATTTTCCTTAGCTTTCAGAGTGGATCACCGCAACCAGAACGTGGTGATGAAATTAGTTCTGTGTATGGCGATCAAAAACCACTGCATTTTTCGGGTCAGTTACGGGATAGAAACGAATGATAAAAACACAGTAGGATAAAATCTTGGAAGTTATTCCAGAAATAATTTTATATTTTTAGATGATAATTTATGTTAGTATGTTGATCTCTATACGAGACTCAAATTTTTTTTTAACAAACTTGATCAGTGTGCTACTTAAGAAAGTGCTGTGAAAAAATTATATAATTCGTATACAATTTTAATTATAAGTATTTAAAAGCATAGCACCAAAAAAAAACATACTGACCGTATAAACATGGAATATTCTATCCCGTTTTCACAATCCATTTTCTTAGAGTATATACAAAATTCTGTTAACGACTTCAAGGAAAAAATAGAATTTTACATTTTTAATAACTCATTTTATTAATTATTGAATGGTTCGTACTATATTTTATAAGATAAGGTCTAAGAAACAAGATTTAGATAAAACTGTTTTAAATAATGTAACAAGTAATCCATCTTTCTTTAGTGTCAATACACATTCTACGACCGGTTGAAATTTCAACAAATGCTGTGGCTGACATTTTTCTATATACAGATCGTATATTGAAAGCAGTATAAGCACAAATAAGAGGAATATTTGAACTCTAGATAAAGTATTTGAACCGTGGCTTTTCATCGTGGTATTACGCATTGTTCGATAAAAAGATTTTTTTAATGCTGGTTAAGGAGAATGGTAGAGTCCCTCGCAGTCTTCAAGATAGTCGTATTGGCTTATGGCTTGTTCGTTTTTTAGGTATCTTAAATTAGATTGTTGATGACGTTGCCTTTAATTCAGACTTATATTCCGCACTCTAGGAATGTTCTGCACTCTCCGAAAGTCAGTTTATTTGTGAAATCTAGAGGTGCATATACCATGAATACATACGATTTTATATATATGTACATACATATGTACAAATGCAGCTCTGTTCATGAGGGAGCGGAAAATTTCCTATTACTGGGAATATTCGGGTTGTTCATTTCAATAGTGTATAAATATAAAGTTTTCTTAGTTGTGATAAGTTCTTATGAGTTTTTATAATTTTCTTATATTACTCATAGAACAAGTTTCGATACATATTTTCAGTCGGTAACGCTTTACAACTCACTAACTTGAAATCCAACTCAATTAAATCTTGAACGGCGGATCACGGAATTATGATTTTTGAAATGTATGTAACAGGCAGATGAAGTTACAATTTATATACCCAGTATACATATGGTGTATGGTGGAAACTTGTTTCCTGAACAAATGTGCGTTTCGGGCTGAAGGAGGCATCCGACCTTATAAAGTAAATAGTCTTGATCAGTGTTAACAGGCAATACTGTCTGTTTGTCTTTCTCTCCTTACGTTTCTATGAACACCTTTATATGTAGGAGATATGGTAGAACACACATAGAGATTTATATATGCACATACATATTTATATATATTTTCTTCATCTTAGGTTTCAAATTAAATGCAAGTGTTAATCGAGATTTTAATTTTGACAGAAGGAAATTTTCAAATGAAACAATTAGTTCAATAAACTGTAAAAGTTCTAAAAACAATAATATTAATAGACAGATGAAAATGCATAATGTATAATTTTTATAATCAAATACAATTGCATATTTATTATTATTTAGCCAGCTATCTGGGTGGGTATCCCAGATGATTCATAGCAAATTCACCTTCCACCTTGTAGGCTTACAAAAACAGCAAATTATAAAACAATACAAATGAAATCTTAAGAACTATCCAGTTAATCAGAATTTCTATTTTTTTTTAATAAATGGTTCAAGTTGTAGCGATTTGCCAAAAATACTTTATATGTCATAGGCGCAACTAAAATAAGTAAGAGAAATATTTCACTGGTAGAACCCATTGTTGAAAGTAGTATTTATTTCCCAGTTAAAAAGTTTTTTCGCTGGCGGTGCTCGCTGCCTAGTTTGTTGTCCAATTGAATTTCTGGATACTGGAAAAGGCGAAGACTACGGTTCCACGTGGTATTCGGGATACTCTTATCGGGTTATCGCGAGTCTGTATTTTCGGATTGAAACTTGTGTTGTTGACTCTTAGAAGGGCACTTTGTTTGTGAGATCTTGAAAGTATACAGCTTTGTACAATAGCTTAACATTTGTGCCCTCAGTAAATACGACTCATTTACTTTACTAATAACTTTTTTATGCGAACCCAAAGTCAGTATTTGCAAACATGTACTCACACTTGCACGCCACTGTATATATATTTTTTTGTGTTTATTCTTTGAATATTTATTAACAAAATCTTATACAAAATATACCAAAAAAATTAATTGGTTTATTTACGAAATAAAAAACAAAAAAAACTCGCATGTACTCAGTAATGCTCATTTTGAACACTTTTCAACAAACGTTTTTTTTTTTAAACTTGGTCCAAAGATCAATATTTGTAATTGTGATGTTTATTCATTCTGGTATATTTTCTACCAAATTTGGTATTATTATACCCGCTACCCATAGGGTAGAAGGGTATTATAAATTTGTGCCGGCAGGAAATGTATGTAACAGGTGGAAGGAGGCATCTCCGACCCTATAAAGTATATGTATTCTTGATCATCGTCAACAGCCGAGACGATATAGCCATGTCCGTCTGTCCGTCTGTGTGTCTGTCCGTCCGTCTGTATGAAACACTGGATCTCAGAGACTATTAGAGATAGAGCTATAATTATTTTTATTATTATCGACAGCATTTGTTATGTTTGCACGCAGATCAAACTTGTTTCAAATTTTTGCCACGCCCACTTCCGCCCCCACAATTAAAAAAAAAAACGGATAACAAGCCTAATTTTAAAGCTAGAGTTACGAATTTTGGTATATACAATAACTACTATAGTAGTTATGATTCCTGAAAATTTGCGATCAGATAAAAATTGTGGAAGTTATTAAAGAAATACTTTTGTATGGGCAAAAACGCCTACTTACTAGGGGTCTGAGTTGCTTTGGCCGACAATCTGGTACATTGTGCCGTCTATGGTATATTTTGAATGCGGTACTACATCGATATACCACATATACCACTTGGTATATTTTAGTTTAGTATTATTTAGTTATTAGTATTTTCGGTATATTTTGAAAATTATACCGCAATATTTTGCCTTTATTAAAAATGGGTAGCGGGTATGTCACAGTCGAGCACACTCGACTGTAACTTTCTTACTTGTTTTGTATTAACTTAGTAAACGTAAAAGTAATAATTCTAATGGAAAATTGTTGAGGCATACTCGTGGATACAACAAAAAAATTAAATAATTCTGATTTTGGTACATTTATATTAATCAATCTAGTACATTATCATCACCAACAAAATTCATCATTCATTCGTCACTCATCTTCGTCATGGTACCACGCAGAGTTGCCAGAGTCGCTTTTTTCCCGTCAAAACTGCCTTTTTTTCAAATGCCATTTGCTTGAAAAAATTGCAAAAAGCGGGCAGCGGGAATTCTGGCTTTTGTTTTACTTAAATGCTTTTTTTTTAGATTTTTTTTTTATTTGCCCAAAATTATGGAACAATATTTGCTGTAGCTGTTCTGTCGATGCTTGTCAACATTTTTAGTGATAAATCGATTGTATAGTATTGTATGGCAATATCAAAGTTCACGCCAATTCTTATCGTAGCGTCACTAAAGGCAAAAGGACGACACGGATGACAGTTACTGCAAATGTAAAATCACCGCAAAACTCTCTGATTTGCGCGCCCATGTTTTGACCAAAAAGCATAAAAGTGCTAGGGGCGGCTTTATGCAAACAAACCAAATAGATTTTGTAACTTTGACGGTCAAGACGATGGAGCAAGAAGCAGTGCTATGTCTTTTTGTGGCCGAGCATACATTGTTGGCTCAATTGTATCATTTAGGAAACCTAGTTCGTTTTGAAAATACATTTTATTCTAAATCATGCATTTATAGTTATGGCTTGCACAGACTTGACAAATGCTGATATAGATATACCTTCCTAATAAATTCCTAAAAATGATAGGAACTGGATGAACATATGACAATAAAAATGAGGAGAATGAGGATAGTTTTAATGAAATTCTCCAAATATTGTGAATATTAGAGCAGCTGCTGTACAAATTCTATACATATGTTTCAATATAACCGATTTCGTGTGCTCACCCTGTGACTGTCAGAAAAATAAAGAGAATCCAATGAATTGAAAAATAAGCTTTCTTGGCAAACGAGAATATCACTACATAAGCTTGTCAAATAATATAACGGAAATAATAAAGCAAAAATTGTGTAATTATATATATAAAATAATCAAATACAATTGCATATTTATTATTATTTAGCCGTCTATCTGGGTGGGTATCCCAGATGATTCATAGCAAATCCACCTTCCACCTTGTAGGCTTACAAAAACAGCAAATTATAAAACAATACAAATGAAATCTTAAGAACTATCCAGTTAATCAGAATTTCTATTTTTTTTTAATCAATGGTTCAAGTTGTAGCAGAAAGTCAAGTTGACGATTTGACAAAAATAATTTATATGTCGTAATCGCAACTAAAATAAGTAAGAGAAATATTTCACTGGTAGAACCCATTGTTGAAAGTAGTATTTATTTCCAAGTCAAAAAATATTTTTCGCTGGCGGTGCTCGCTGCCTAGTTTGTTGTCCAATTCAATTTCTGGATAAAGGAGAAGACTGTGGTTCCACGTGGTATTCGGGATACTCTTATCGGCTTATCGCTAGTCTGTATTTTCGGATTAAAACTTGCGTTCTTGACTCTTCGAAGGGCACTTTGTTTGTGAGGTCTTGAAATTATACAGCTTTGAGCAATAGTATAAAATTGTTGCCCTCAGTACATAAGAATTTATATATAGCTCTTTCGATATAGGCAGCACCATATTCATATGAATAATGCTACTTTCCTATTATTGGAAATATTTGGGTTATTTCCTTCAAAACCGATAAGATTTTTCTGTATAAAAATAAAGATTTTTGAGTTGTCAAGCTGTTAAGTTCTCATGGTTATTTCCTTCAAAACCGAAAAGATTTTTTCTATATAAAAGATTTTTGAGTTGTCAAGCTGTTAAGTTCTCATGAACTTTCCTATGATGAAATTGTTTATTTGTATTCGGTTCATGTTTTACTGTCGGAATAGGATCTTACATCTAATTTTCTCCAAATAGCTTTTATCTTTCATGTCATTCCAGTTTGCACCCGAACCTCATTTTGCTATCACCCTATTTTGTACCCGTTAGCAGTTTTAGTCGTAGCTAATTATTTCTTCCATGACTAATACTTTTCTGATCAATAATATATATATTATACTTAATGGGGTCGAAGATGTTTCCTTCATTTCTTCAAAAATCTTCCATATATATTGTTAAGCAAAGCAAAAAAAGATCCGACGGTCTTAATAGTTGTCCGATAAAGAAAGTTTTGATGTAATTTTATACATTTAATACGAAAAGTTTTGGATATCTTTAAATATGGTATACATTTAACTAAGAATTTTGTGAGAAGTTCTGGAATTATATTTAAATTGTTTATCTTGAATAGTTTTTTTTTAATTAACGAATCTTATGTTTTAGGAGAAAGGCTGCTCCAGCTTGCTGTCGACCTTATGGACTTGACTTTTAACACTTCCCCGTCTTGAGGGTCCTTTAATGCCTTTTGTCGTCTTGCTCGCCCGACGGCGTCTGTAGTCGGTGCCATAGGAGGCCATGCAGTAGCAGGGCTTCCAGCTGGGACGTCGCTGCAGCTGGCTCTGCTCATGCGGAGACCGCTCCGTGGTCCAAACGGGCACGTAATGGGTCCAAGTTTCTGCACCCGTATCGACAATCACATGCACGCCGTGTATCTTCGGCCGATGGCCACTGTTTCCACTTGCATTGCTTCCGCTTCCACCTCCACCAAAAATTATATAAATTGGTTCAGTTTTTAGTTTGCGTACGAATTTGTTTATTTTTGCAATTATCAGAACAGAAAACAAAACAGAAAAAAAACCAAAACCATTCTTAGCTCTAATTAAAGTGGTAATCTGGAGCTGTAAGAATAAGAATAAGCTTTGTTATTTTTAAAATTGTTTCAGTTTATGTTTTTTTTTCACATATGTATATGGTACGAGTATAACAATTGGCAGCGGCATCATTTATAGCATTTCACTGTTAGATTCTGTGCACTGTTGTATAATGAAGGTTGCATTCTGTTCAAAATAAAAGTTGCGAATGTCTATTACTTAACATGCATGTATATTATGTATATCCCCCCAACTCTTTAGCAACTACGATGCCCATCAGGAGGCAATCGATACTGCCCGCCGCAACGCCTACGGCTCCAGTGGCTACTTGGCACTAGGCAACTTGGAGAGCTCCTACGATTCCGTGGGTGCCGTCGAGGGAGTGGAGAGCAGCAGCAGCAGCTTGGGCGGTGGTTCTGCGTTTGGATCCAAAAATGCTGCCTCATTTGGTGCCAACAGCGGTGCTGGATTCGGGGCTAGCAATCAGGCTTCCTTTGGCTCCAACAGCGCTTTCTCCTCCAACTCTGCCTTCCAGACCAGCCACAGTGCCAACTTCAATGCAGCCAGCTCGCACAACGTAGGCAGCAACGTAGAGTTCGCTGACGCCAACAATGCCGGCACTGAGGTCAACTTCGGAGGGGCCAATACCAACACTGTCAACTCGGAGTCGCTGCTCGCCAGCAATGTACAGGCACCGGTGGCCCTCACTTTGCCCTCATACTTGCACCACGAGCGCGTTGTCTCCAGTGCACCCCAACAGATTGTGTACACCGTGCCCGGTGGCTCGCAGCAGTACGTGCAACATGTAGAGCGCGTTGTAGAGCAGAAGCAGCCTTCGGTGCAGTACGTTCAGGTGGCGCAGCTGAGCATTACTATCAGCGCAAGGTCACAACCACCTCATCGACTCCCCAGATCGTGCAGCAGCCATCGGCCAGCTACACCTATGGCTCCAACACTGGTTCCAGCTTTGGTTCCAATGCTGCCTCCACTTTGGCTCCAATGCTGCCTCCGCTTTTGGCACGAACTCTGCCTCCAAGGTCAACCAGGGCTTCGGAACCAACTTTGGCAGCAACTTCGGTCAACGCTCAGGTGCTCAGACCCAGTGGACTTCGGGTCAAAATACTGGTGTCAACTTTGGCAGCGGTAGCTCTCAGCTGCATCAGTTGATCAACCAGGCTCAACTGACAGCCAGGCAACAGGCTGCTAGTGGCAGCTCCCATAGCAGTGGAGTCGGTCTGGCCAGTGCCAACCAGCTGCAGGTTGGTGGATCCAACGGCTTCAACTCCAACTACGGCTTCAACTCGGGCAGCTCCTTGAACTCCGCCAGCTCTCTGAATGCCGCCAGCGGTCTTAATGCGGGCGCCAGCGGCTCACTTTTGAGCGGTTCTTTGCTCAGCGGCTCCCTTCTGGGTGGTGACGAGCACCTACGTAAGGTGCAACCTGCCAACAGCCAACATTGTCCCCTGCCACAACTTTCACAGTAGTATCTAGTTTCAAACCCTCCGCATTGTAGACGGTTCAACAAAAAGCTAAACAATAAAATGAGTATCGAAGATATTTTTCCCTGTTCACTTCTAATTTTGAATATGACTTGTCCAGAAAGTACGTCTTCAAATACATAGAAGAATTATCAAGAATACGCCAAAAAAATTGAAATTTAAAATAGCGTTTGGCTGGATTATTTTGCTTAGCTTTCAGAGTGGATTACCGTAAGAAGATTGTGTTGATCCAATTAGTTCTGTGTATAGCGATCTAAAATCACTGCATATTTCTGGTAAGTTACAGGATAGACACGAATGATAAAAACACACTAGGATAAAAACTTGGAAGTTATTCAAGAAATAAATTTATATTTTTTGTTGATAATTTAGTATATTTTGCTCTTTATATGAGACGGTGTGCTTCTTTATCCAGTACTGTGAAAAAATTAGATAATTTATATAAAATTATAATTATAAGTATTTAAAAGAATAGCACCAAAAAAAACCATACTAACCGTATATACTATATGGAATTTTCCACCAACATTTTTCACAAACCATTTTCTCAGAGTATATGGAAAATTCTACTAACGACTTCAAGGAGAGAATGGAACTTGTCATATCGAATAACTGATTTTATTAATTATTGAATGGTTCGTACAATATTTTAAAAGAAACAAGTTTTAGTGAAAAGCGTTTTAAATATTGTAGCAGCGACTCCATCTTTCCTTACTGTCAATACACATTCTATGTCCGGTTGAAATTTCAACAAATGCTGTAGTTGACATTCTGCTATATACAGATCATATAATGAAAGCAGAACTAGCACAAATAAGAGGAACTATAGATGAAGTATTTGAATCGTGGCTTTCCGTCGTGGTATCAGTCATTGTTCGATAAAAAGATTTTTTTAATGCATACAATGAATACATAAGATTTTATATATATGTACATATGTACAAATGTAGCTCTGTTCATAAGGGAGCGGAAAATTTCCTATTACTGGGAATATTCGGGTTATTCACTTCAATAGTGTATAAATATAAAGATTTTTTAGTTGTGATAAGTTCTCATGAGTTTTTAATAATTTTATTTATATTACACATAGAATAAGCTTCGATACATATTTTCAGTCGGTAACGCTTTCCAATTCACTAACTCTAATCTTGAACGGCGGATCACGGAATTATCATATAATATTTGCCGAATTGAAATGTATGTAACAGGCAGATGAAGCTAAAATGTATATACCCAGTATACATAAGGTGGATGGTGGAACCTTGTGTCCAGAACAAATGTGCGTAACGGGCAGAAGGAGCCATCTCCGACCTTATAAAGTAAATACTCTTGATCAATGTTAACATGCAATACCGTCTGTCTATCTTTCTGTCCTTCCGTCTTTATGAACACCTACATATGTAGATCTTAGAGACTGTAAGGAAGATGGAACATACATACTATACAGTATTTATAGTTACTGAAAATCGCATTGCCATCGACTGCAGCTTTCTTACTTGTTTCTAATATCACTTGCTGATGTTGTATACAGATAAAGTTGTCTTCGAAAAGTAAGCTTAGTTTGAATGATACAGCTTCGATTAGTACACCCAATTATTACTATAGTCATTTGAATTCCTACAAAACCCGGTAAACCTCAGTTAATATTTCATACAAGGTTTTGAAATTAATGTTGTTTCTTAAGTAAATAATTGTGTAACGCGAAATTGGGCACTATTTGAGAAAATCGTTCACGATTGTGGAGACATTATTCTTGAGAATAACGGATTTTAATTGTAATTAGCATAAAATAATAAAAAATACACAGATTCTTACACCGAGCCGATCGATGTTTTCTTCCCCTGTTGACCACTAAAAATCAGGACTTTAGGGTTCTTATCTTCTTCTTGATATTGAGATTGTAATTTTCACAGAAGGAAATTTTCAAATGAAACAATTAGTTAAATAAACTGTAAACAGTACTAAGAACAATACATAATATTAATAGACAGATGAATATGCAATTGAGCACTATATAAGCTTGTCAAATAATACAACGGAAATAATAAAGCAAAAATTGTGTAATTTATATAATCAAATACAATTGCATATTTATTATAATTTAGCCATCTATCTGGGTGGGTATCGCAGATGATTCATTGCAAATTCACCTTCCACCTTGTAGGCTTACAAAAACAGCAAATTATAAAACAATACAAATGAAATCTTAAGTACTATCCAGTTAATCAGAATTTTAAGTTATTGTTTTAATAATTGGTTTAAGTTGTAGCAGAAAGTCAAATTGACGACTTGACAAAAATACTTGATATGCCATAATCGCAACTAAAATAAGTAAGAGAAATATTTCAATTGTGCCTTGACCAGTCGTAGAACCCATTGTTGAAAGTAGTATTTATTTCCAAGTCAAAAAATATTATTCGCTGGCGGTGCTCGCTGCCTAGTTTGTTGTCCAATTCAATTTCTGGATAAAGGAGAAGACTGTGGTTCCACGTGGTATTCGGGATACTCTTATCGGCTTATCGCTAGTCTGTATTTTCGGATTAAAACTTGTGTTGTTGACTCTTCGAAGGGCACTTTGTTTGTGAGGTCTTGAAATTATACAGCTTTGAGCAATAGTATACAATTGTTGCCCTCAGTACATAAGAATTTATATATAGCTATTTCGATATAGGCAGCGTCATATTCATATGAATAATGCTACTTTCCTATTATTGGAAATATTCGGGTTATTTCCTTCAAAACCGATAAGATTTTTTCTGTATAAAAGATTTTTGAGTTGTCAAGCTGTTAAGTTCTCATGAAATTTGATATGATGCAATTGTTTATTTGTATCTGGTTCATTTTTTACTGTCGGAATAGGATCTTACATCTAATTTTCTCCAAATAGCTTTTATCTTTCATGTCATTCCAGTTTGCACCCGAATTTTGCTGTCACACTATTTTATACCCGTTAGCAGTTTTAGCCATAGATAATTATTTCTTCCATGACTAATACTTTTCTGATAAAAAATATATATACTATATTATACTTAATCGAAGATGTTTCCTTAATTTTTTCAAAAATCTTTCATATATATTGTTAAGCAAAGCAAAAAAGATCCGACGGTCCTAATAGTTGTCCGATACAGTTCGAACAGTTTCGGATATCTATAAATATGTTATACATTCAACTAAGAATTTTGTGAGAAGTTCTGGAATTATATTTAAATTGTTTATCTTGAATAGTTTTTTTTTTAATTAACGAATCTTATGTTTTAGGAGAAAGGCTGCTCCAGCTTGCTGTCGACCTTATGGACTTGCCTTTGACAATTCCCGTCTTGAGGGTCCTTTAATGCCTTTTGTCGCCCGACGGCGTCTGTAGTCGGTGCCATAGGAGGCCATGCAGTAGCAGGGCTTCCAGCTGGGACGTCGCTGCAGCTG
Organism: Drosophila sulfurigaster albostrigata; assembly: GCF_023558435.1. NCBI lineage: Eukaryota > Metazoa > Arthropoda > Insecta > Diptera > Drosophilidae > Drosophila > Drosophila sulfurigaster. Next base: position 5,753,493 of record NC_084881.1, read on the forward strand.
GCTCTGCTCATGCGGAGACCGCTCCGTGGTCCAAACGGGCACGTAATGGGTCCAAGTTTCGCCGTTGCGATAGATGCCGCCCACATCGGAGCTATCGCTGGTGTATACATGCTGGGGATAGTACTGGGGATAGTAGCCGTCTGAGCTAGATCTGGAGCCAGCTCGATTGCCGGCATCAAGGCCACGATGTTCAGTTGGGATTCCATTGCGCCTTGGGATCGTAGGGATCTCTGGACTGATGTTTTGAGTCACCTCTGCTGCTGCTGGCACGACCCTTAAAAATGGGCACACTGGCGTCCTCTGCGGGGCGAGGGAATGAGAAGTGAAAGTTAGCTGAAAGTGAGACCGTTTTCACTTACCTTTCACGCCGTCTCGCTGCTGAGCCGAACTCGTCTCATTTCCCTCCCACTCGGCAGTAATTTCAAACGTAATTTAATATATGAATATTTAGCTTTCTCTTTCAGTTTTTCACAGCAGGTAAGTTAAGAAATTTGTAATTTTCTCTGACCGTAGTCTGACGATCTTCTTTCGTTTCTTATATATTGTGTCGGTGTTTGTCGAGTAGACAGAAACGTGATGATTTTCATAGTCGGTAAGTGCCGTGCGGCAATATTGAAGAGATCATTTTGTATTTGACGAAATCGAAATTTCCAATTGGCAACATGGTACAAACCCACTAAATCACTTTACAAAATTCAATCAAATTTGACGTAATAAGAAGAATATACAAGTAATGTTATGCAACAGTACTTCATATGTATTCAAGCTTTCGGTTTCTACCAACAAAAATAAGAGAGACAATTTTACTCTTAGTTATTTCTTAATTTCCCGTATAATTTTGTTATTTTTGTTTCCGGTAGTAATATTTCAGAGAGCATTCACTTATAGATTAAATAATCCCTATATTCGACAGTAATTAAACTAATTTAACTGACTTATTCACGTATGTGAAATTTTCGGGCAAAAAATAACATGTAAGAAAGCTACAGTCGAGTGTACTCGACTGTGAGATACCCGCTACCCATTTTGAATTAAAGCAATATATTTTGCGGTATTATTCACAAAATATTCCGAATATACTGCAAAAATACTAAAAATATACCAAATGGTATGTGGTATATCGATATAGTACCGCATTCAAAATATACCATAGACGGAACAATATATCAGATTGTCAGCCAATGCAACTAAGACCCCTAGTAAGAATGCGTTTTTTTGATCGTAACCAAATTTTCAGGAATTATAACTACTATAGTTATTATTGTATATACCAAAACTAGCAACTTTAGCTTTAAAATAACTTTTGTAATTCGATTTTTTTGATTTGCGAGGGCGGAAGTGGGCGTGGCAAAAATTTGAAACAAACCTGATCTGCGTGCAAACCTAACAAATGCTGTCGAAAAATGATAGCTCTATCTCTTATAGTCTCTGAGATCTAGGTGTTCATACGGACAGACGGATAGACACACAGACGGACAGACGGACATGGCTAGATCGTCTCGGCTGTTGACGATCATCAAGAATATATATACTTTATAGGGTTGGAGATGCCTCCTTCTACCTGTTACATACATTTTCCGCCGGCACAAAGTTATAATACCTTTCTGCCTTTGGGTAGCGGTTATAAAAATTATAATTATTTAATAATTTCTGTTTTAATGGTCTAAGCTAAAAATTATTGCCCAAGACAAAACACCAAATATCATAATTTTTGAGGGAATTAACACACCGCTCAATAAGTTCCCGGCCTAAGAAGGAAAAACACATTAATTTCTAAAAAATGTATTTTAATTCATCAATATGGTTTCCATCTACGGCTATACAGTCAGTCCAGCGCTTTTCCAACCTTTCGATGCCATTTTTGTAGAAGGATGAACTTTTGCCCTTAGTATCGGCAATCACCTCCTCATTTGATAGATATATCTTGCCTTGGAGGTGCTTTTTGAGATCTGAAAAAAGCCAGTAGTCGCTGGGGGGCCAAATCTGGAGAGTAGGGTGGCTGCGGCAGTAGTTCGAACTTTAATTCGCTCAATTTAAGCATTGTTGCCATAGACTTGTGACACGGTGCATTATCCTGACGAAACTGCGGTTTCTTCTTTGCCATATGTGGACGTTCTTTCTTGATCGCTTGGCCCAGTCGATCTAGCAGCTTTATATATATTCGCTGTTAGTAGCAAACTTAAAAATAATTATTATTAAGACCAAATTTAGCATATCGATGATGTACTATTTTCACCCTATGTGTTGTGGGTATAAAAATAGTTATCACTAATCAGACTCTAAAAGTACTAGTGCTCGCTTGTCAAAAATTATATATGGGTATTTCTCTGTCATAAATTAAAACAATTTTACAAATAAGTGAAGGTGATTAATAAACATTTAGATTAGAACTATATTTAGAGATAAGATTGAATTTAGGGACTTGTTCTGTTTTATAAAAAAAAAAATGTAAAAATTCGTTCAAATTTTGGTTTGCGTTCTAATTTGTTTATTTTTGCATTTATCAGAACAGAAAACAAAACAGAACAAAAATTCGAAAACCATTCTTAGCGCTAATTAATGTACTAATCTAGATGAATAACCTTTTTTTTTTTTTAAAATTGTTTCAGCTTATGTTTTTTTTTTTTTTCACTGTAAAGATGGTCGCCAGAGACAAATCCGTCAGAGATTTACTCATATATAACAATTGTCAGCGGCATCATTCATAGCATTTCACTGTTAGATTCTTTGCACTGTTGTATAATGAAGGTTGCATTCTGTTCAAAATAAAAGTTGCGAATGTCCATTACTTAACATGCATGTATATTATGTATATCCCGTCAGAAGACAATCGATAATGCCCACCGCAACGCCTACGGCTCCAGTGGCGTTTGAGCTAGTGGCTCGAACAGCTTTGGAGCTGGCGGTACCGCTGAGCTGTCGCTTGGCGGCGGCGTTGGTGGCTCGTCACTAGGAACTTGGAGAGCTCCTACGATTCCGTGGGTGCCGTCGAGGGAGTGGAGAGCAGCAGCAGCAGCTTGGGCGGTGGTTCTGCGTTTGGATCCAAAAATGCTGCCTCATTTGGTGCCAACAGCGGTGCTGGATTCGGGGCTAGCAATCAGGCTTCCTTTGGCTCCAACAGCGCCTTCTCCTCCAACTCTGCCTTCCAGACCAGCCACAGTGCCAACTTCAATGCAGCCAGCTCGCACAACGTGGGCAGCAACGTAGAGTTCGCTGACGCCAACAATGCCGGCACTGAGGTCAACTTCGGAGGGGCCAATACCAACACTGTCAACTCGGAGTCGCTGCTCGCCAGCAATGTACAGGCACCGGTGGCCCTCACTTTGCCCTCATACTTGCACCACGAGCGCGTTGTCTCCAGTGCACCCCAACAGATTGTGTACACCGTGCCCGGTGGCTCGCAGCAGTACGTGCAACATGTAGAGCGCGTTGTAGAGCAGAAGCAGCCTTCGGTGCAGTACGTTCAGGTGGCGCAGCTGAGCATTACTATCAGCGCAAGGTCACAACCACCTCATCGACTCCCCAGATCGTGCAGCAGCCATCGGCCAGCTACACCTATGGCTCCAACACTGGTTCCAGCTTTGGTTCCAATGCTGCCTCCACTTTGGCTCCAATGCTGCCTCCGCTTTTGGCACGAACTCTGCCTCCAAGGTCAACCAGGGCTTCGGAACCAACTTTGGCAGCAACTTCGGTCAACGCTCAGGTGCTCAGACCCAGTGGACTTCGGGTCAAAATACTGGTGTCAACTTTGGCAGCGGTAGCTCTCAGCTGCATCAGTTGATCAACCAGGCTCAACTGACAGCCAGGCAACAGGCTGCTAGTGGCAGCTCCCATAGCAGTGGAGTCGGTCTGGCCAGTGCCAACCAGCTGCAGGTTGGTGGATCCAACGGCTTCAACTCCAACTACGGCTTCAACTCGGGCAGCTCCTTGAACTCCGCCAGCTCTCTGAATGCCGCCAGCGGTCTTAATGCGGGCGCCAGCGGCTCACTTTTGAGCGGTTCTTTGCTCAGCGGCTCCCTTCTGGGTGGTGACGAGCACCTACGTAAGGTGCAACCTGCCAACAGCCAACATTGTCCCCTGCCACAACTTTCACAGTAGTATCTAGTTTCAAACCCTCCGCATTGTAGACGGTTCAACAAAAAGCTAAACAATAAAATGAGTATCGAAGATATTTTTCCCTGTTCACTTCTAATTTTGAATATGACTTGTCCAGAAAGTACGTCTTCAAATACATAGAAGAATTATCAAGAATACGCCAAAAAAATTGAAATTTAAAATAGCGTTTGGCTGGATTATTTTGCTTAGCTTTCAGAGTGGATTACCGTAAGAAGATTGTGTTGATCCAATTAGTTCTGTGTATGGCGATCTAAAATCACTGCATATTTCTGGTAAGTTACAGGATAGACACGAATGATAAAAACGCAGTAGGATAAAAACTTGGAAGTTATTCAAGAAATAATTTTATATTTTTTGTTGATAATTTAGTATATTTTGCTCTCTATACGAGTGTGCTTCTTTATCCAGTACTGTGAAGAAATTAGATAATTTATATAAAATTATAATTATGAGTATTTAAAAAAATAGCACCAAAAAAAAACCATACTAACCGTATATAACATACTATTGTATATGGAATTTTCCACCAACATTTTTCACAAACCATTTTCTCAGAGTATATGGAAAACTCTACTAACGGCTTTAAGGAGAAAATGGAACTTGTCATTTCGAATAACTGATTTTATTAATTATTGAATGGTTCGTACAATATTTTAAAAGATACAAGTTTTAGTGAAAAGCGTTTTAAATATTGTAGCAGCGACTCCATCTTTCCTTACTGTCAATACACATTCTATGTCCGGTTGAAATTTCAACAAATGCTGTAGTTGACATCCTGCTATATACAGATCATATAATGAAAGCAGAACTAGCACAAATAATATTTGAACTATAGATGAAGTATTTGAATCGTGGCTTTCCGTCTTGGTATCAGTCATTGTTCGATAAAAAGATTTTTTTAATGCCGGTTAAGAAGAATGATAGAGTCCCTTGCAGTCTTCAAGATAGTCGTATCGGCTTATGGCTTGTTCGCTTTTTAGATTTCTTAACTGAGGTTGTTGATGACGTTGTCTTTAATTCAGACTTATATTCCGTACTCTAGGAATGTTCTGCACTCTCCGAAAGTCACTTTATTTGTGAAATCTAGAGGTACATATACCATGAATACATGAGATTTTATATATATGTTATGTATATATGTATGTACAAATGTAGCTCTGTTCATAAGGGAGCGGAAAATTTTCTATTACTGGGAATATTCGGGTTATTCACTTCAATAGTGTATAAATATAAAGATTTTTTACTTGTGATAAGTTCTTATGAGTTTTTATAATTTTTTTATATTACACATAGAACAAGTTTCGATACATATTTTCAGTCGGTAAGGCTTTCCAATTCACTAACTAAAAATCTTGAACGGCGGATCTCGGAATTTTGATTTTTGCCGATTTGAAATGTATGTAACAGGCAGATGAAGCTGGCAAAATTTGAAACAAACTTGATCTGCGTGCAGTTTATATACATAGGGTGGATGGTGGAACCTTGTGTCCAGAACAAATGTGCGTAACGGGATGAAGGAGAACAAATGTGCGTAACGGGATGAAGGAGAAAGAAAGCTACAGTCGAGTGTGCTCGGCTGTGAGATACCCGCTACCCATTTTGAATAAAAGCAAAATATTGCGGTATTATTTTCGAAATATGCCGAAAATACTACAAAAATACTAAAAATATACCAAATGGTATATTTGATATATCGATATAGTACCGCCAAAGCAACTAAGACCCCTAGTAAGTAGGCGTTTTTGCCATACAAAGTATTTCTTTAATAACTTTCACAATTTTTATCTGATCGCAATTTTCAGGAATCATAAATACTATTGTTGTTATTGTATACATCAGCTCTAGCTTTAAAATAATTTGATTTTTTTGATTTGCGGGGGCGGAAGTGGGCGTGGCAAAAATTTGAAACAAACTTGATCTGCGTGCAAACATAACAAATGCTGTCGAATTATAGCTCTATCTCTTATAGTCTCTGAGATCCAGTGTTTCGTACGGACAGACGGATATGGCTAGATCGTCTCGGCTATTGATGCTGATCAAGAATATATATACTTTATAGGATCGGAGATGCCTCCTTCTACATACATTTCCTGCCGGCATAAAGTTATAATACCCTTCTGCCCTATGGGTAGCGGGTATAAAAACAGGTAACAACGTCTGTCTGTCTTTCTGTCCTTCTGTCTGTATGAACACCTGCATATGTGGATCTCAGAGACTGTAAAGGATATAGAGATGGAGCATGGATGGAGCAAAGCCGATCGACGTTTTCTTCCCCTGTTGACCACTAAAAATCAGGACTTTAGGGTTCGTATTTTCTACTTCATAGGCTTCAAGTGTGCAAGTGTGAATCGAGATTGTAATTTTCACAGAAGGAAATTTTCAAATGAAGCAATTAGGTAAATAAACTGTAAACAGTACTAAGAACAATACATAATATTAATAGACAGATGAATATGCAATTGATCACTACATAAGCTTGTCAAATAATAAAACGGAAATAATAAAGCAAAAATTGTGTAATTTATATAATCAAATACAATTGCATATTTATTATTATTTAGCCATCTATCTGGGTGGGATGATTCATAGCAACTTCACGTTCCACCTTGTAGGCTTAAAAAAACACCAAATTATAAAACAATACAAATGAAATTTTAAGAACTATCCAGTTAATCAGAATTTTTAAGCGTTGGTTTAAGTTGTAGCACAAGGTCAAGTTGATGATTTGCCAATAATACTTTATATGCCATAATCGCAACTAAAATAAGTAAGAGAAATATTTCAATTGTGCCTTGACCAGTCGTAGAACCCATTGTTGAAAGTATTTCCCAGACAAAAAAGATTTTTCGCTGGCAGTGCTCGCTAGTTTGTCCAATTCAATTTCTGGATAAAGGAGAAGACTGTGGTTCCATGTGGTATTTGCGATACTCTTATCGGCTTATCGCTAGTCTGTATTTTCGGATTAAAACTTGTGTTGTTGACTCTTCGAAGGGCACTTTGTTTGTGGGGTCTTGAAATTATATAGCTTTGAACAATAGCTTAAAATTTATGCCCTCAGTACATAAGAATTTATATATAGCTCTTTCGATATAGGCAGCACCATATTCATATGAATAATGCTACTTTCCTATTATTGGAAATATTTGGGTTATTTCCTTCAAAACCGATAAGATTTTTCTGTATAAAAATAAAGATTTTTGAGTTGTCAAGCTGTTAAGTTCTCATGGTTATTTCCTTCAAAACCGATAAGATTTTTTCTATATAAAAGATTTTTGAGTTGTCAAGCTGTTAAGTTCTCATGAACTTTCCTATGATGAAATTGTTTATTTGTATTCGGTTCATGTTTTACTGTCGGAATAGGATCTTACATCTAATTTTCTCCAAATAGCTTTTATCTTTCATGTCATTCCAGTTTGCACACGAACCTCATTTTGCTATCACACTATTTTGTACCCGTTAGCAGTTTTAGTCGTAGCTAATTATTTCTTCCGTGACTAATACTTTTCTGATCAATAATATATATATTATACTTAATGGGGTCGAAGATGATTCCTTTATTTTTTCAAAAATCTTCCATATATATTGTTAAGCAAAGCAAAAAAAGATCCGACGGTCTTAATAGTTGTCCGATAAAGAAAGTTTTGATGTAATTTTATACATTTAATACGAAAAGTTTTGGATATCTATAAATATGGTATACATTTAACTAAGAATTTTGTGAGAAGTTCTGGAATTATATTTAAATTGTTTATCTTGAATAGTTTTTTTTTTTAATTAACGAATCTTATGTTTTAGGAGAAAGGCTGCTCCAGCTTGCTGTCGACCTTATGGACTTGACTTTTGACAATTCCCCGTCTTGAGGGTCCTTTAATGCCTTTTGTCGTCTTGCTCGCCCGACGGCGTCTGTAGTCGGTGCCATAGGAGGCCATGCAGTAGCAGGGCTTCCAGCTGGGACGTCGCTGCAGCTGGCTCTGCTCATGCGGAGACCGCTCCGTGGTCCAAACGGGCACGTAATGGGTCCAAGTTTCGCCGTTGCGATAGATGCCGCCCACATCGGAGCTATCGCTGGTGTATACATGCTGGGGATAGTACTGGGGATAGTAGCCGTCTGAGCTAGATCTGGAGCCAGCTCGATTGCCGGCATCAAGGCCACGATGTTCAGTAGCATAGTTGGGATTCCATTGCGCCTTAGGATCGTAGGGATCTCTGGACTGATGTTTTGAGTCACCTCTGCTGCTGCTGGCACGACCCTTAAAAATGGGCACACTGGCGTCCTCTGCGGGGCGAGGGAATGAGAAGTGAAAGTTAGCTGAAAGTGAGACCGTTTTCACTTACCTTTCTCGCCGTCTCGCTGCTGAGCCGAACTCGTCTCATTTCCCTCCCCCTCGGCAGTAATTTCGAACGTAATGTCTGTGTGGATACCCACACGTTTCTTGTGTTTACCCAAGTCCGTAATTTCCACACTCTCCTTGGTATCTGCTTTGAAGTTGGCAGTGCATTTAGTTTTAGTCTGATTTGCTCATTTGCTTTTGCTGCTGTGAGCCAATTTAATTACCTTTCGTTTGCTGCTGTCCATCACCCGTATCGACAGTCACACGCACGCCGTGAATCTTCGGCCGATGGCCACTGTTTCCACCTCCACTGCTTCCGCTTCCACCTCCACCTTCATCTCCACCACCAGAGCCACTTGAACCAGCACGTCCTGTGCCCTGATCATAGCCGCTGCCACTGTTGCCCTGCTGCCCCTGTCCCTGTCCTTGTCCCTGTCCGATTATAACTGGCACACCCGTCTGGTTGTTGTTGTTGTTCTCCATGTCATCGAAATCCAACTTGGATGACACTTTATTCGCTTGACCTGGTTACGGTTACGATTAAAGCCCGTGTCCACGTACCAGTCACCATCAACATTGTTTGTTTTTCGGTTTAGCATAGAAATTACATTTAAGCAAAGAAATTTCATTTAAGTTATGCAAACACACTTTTATTCCCCAACCCCTTCACAGAGCATCTAATCCTGCCAACATCCTCCAGAGAGAGGGAAAATCGGAAGAACTGGAGCGTGTTTCACGTTAAAGCTGCCATCCACAAGCGTTGTCAATTAGCGCACGTTGATTTATTTATGGACATATCTTCATCTCGTTACCCCTTCACTACACACACATTCATATACACACTTACATACTCAGTTGAGTGACTTTCGAGTTAACTCTCCGCACTTCGACCAGTTGTGATTGCATTTCAGTATGCAAACTTTACACCATTGAACTAATTTGTTTAAATTTAATGCAATACAGTTGAGTGTGAAATTGATTTTTGATATTTTTGTTTTTGTTTTAAGACAAGTTTGTGTTCAACTTTCTATCCCGGTTTATATATTTTTATATATTTATTTTAATTTTTAGATAACTGGAATGACGCATACTACATATTGGCAAACTAAATAAACCACAATACTATATTATTTACACAGCATTCAAAATTTTAAATGACAATTATAGTAAGTGTGCTTCTTAGATCAAGTTTTAAGATCAGCTTTTAAAATTAAGATTGATCTACATTGATCTACAAATTATGGCTTGCTTCGTTCAACAATAATATAAATATTTTAAATTAAAATGTGTTCACCTTTTGTACTTTTGAAATAACTATTAATAGAAAAGATTTCGCTAACGTATTGTAAAGACTCTAAAAGGCAAAAAGGCGAATCGAATTTATCTAAGGTTTAATGATTGCTTACGATATTTTTAAAATTAAAATTCCGTGTAACATGATTCACATTTTTTGGGGAACTTTTGGTATCGCCATGAAAAGTTCCCAAATTATGGGAAATGCCCATACTTAGTCAGTGGAATGGGTGGTCTCAAAGCGATTGAAATCTTAGGCAAAAAACAATGGAAACACTTGCCACTAATTGATAAATAACCAAATTGTCGAACAATAGTAACCTTGTGCACAGTGATGAGTCAGCAGAAAGCAGCATAATCCCAAAAAAATCACAGGCTGTCCCAGGTACATTTTTGGGAATAGATGAGACAACGACCGAAGGCAAAAAGTACTTTTTAATCAAGTTAAAGATGTTTTCGTCTACCGCCGTTTTAACACTTAAGAATGTCTTGATTAATGGGATTTTTCAGTGTGGTTGATAACTCGAAGCTTTGACTTGAAGCGCGATTCAGGTGCGCACTTGAAAACCGCCGACAAACGACTAAAAAAACTAGAGACCGATTTGAAATATCTGAGGAGATTCATTAAAAATTAAATAACTAGCCAGCTGGAGAACTTGGAGAACGTAGAGAACAACAGATTTGTTGTTCAGTTTCTCAATTGTTCAGTTTTTGTTGTCTGTATTTCTGTCCCAGCTTCTGTTCCGTTCCGTTCTGTTCAGTTCTGTTCTCTTGTTGACGTTTGCACTTTGTTGATAACATCTTAACTGGGCCCATAAGTGAATCGCTGACTTTTGTTGCCGGACAGCACTTGCTGCATTGCTTGGAAATTCCAAGACGAAGAGGAGAGTAGGGGAAGTTGGGGCCAGCTTCAAAATGTAATGCGTATAAAGCCCAACTCAATCTCTAACCCCCTCTGCCCCTGACTAAATTGTAAGTAATCAGTTGGCTGGCATCTTTTGTTATTGTTTTTAGCTGAAGTTTCCGTTGTACTAAGTATCTTGGAGATTCTATTGTGTCTGATGAAGTGCTTATACCTTATAATGCAATTACACAAAGAGCATAAACGAACGGCATTAGTGTTTGCCAAAAGCAACTTTAACAATCCTTCAATATATGATGAATTGGAACTTACTAACTGAGTGTATTAGTAAAATTATTTATTTTTCAATCAGTAACTGTGGCTGACATTTGCTACTTATTAAAGGAATTTTCCATTCATAGAGTCGCACAAGTGAAATTGCATTCTTTAATATTTATTCAAGAATGTTCTGCTTTATACGAATTTGAAAATTATAAGACCGATTTGAAAAAATAATATTTGAGATTAGTATTGCTTTGTTTGCTTATATGATAATAAATATAAATACAGGGTATTTTCTTTTGTACTGACGTTCAAGATCTGAATGCTAAACTTTTGTGTTTTGGTCTTTTTCATAATGCTCTCATCATTCATCATTTGCTGGCGATTCGATGTTTCTCGTGTCTCAGCTCTCAGCATTCAGATTGCCAGAGCTATCACAATTATATTTTGTGGCAATTTTGACAGCGCAAACGATTATCTTCATTAGCTGTCGACCGACCATATAATATCAGAATCAAATTCAAGTTCAAGTTGAGTCGGCGATTACTTTGAACAGTTCTCCCTTCGTTCTCTGCTAATCCCCCCATTTGGTTAAGCTGATGCCACAGTCATTTGTTAGCCAACGCCTCGAAGCACCACATTTTGGTGTTTTGGGTGGTTTATCTTGAGCGGGGAAATTGCATTTGAACCACACATGTTGGAATAATAATGTCAAGCCAAACAAATGTAAGGACCATAAATTCTTTCGGTCTTCGAAGAGGGCGCCAGAGCTTTTGCCTCGGCTCCCGGGCAATTAATTAGCAATTGCATTTGCTGCTGTCATTACGTGTGATAATTAAAAGGGCGCACGAGTCGTCCAAGTGCACAAATAGAAGGCTGGCAGGGAGTGAATTCTGGCAAATGTATGGCCATAAATTTGATGACCCGGCCCGGTTGAGTTCACTTCATTTTGGTTTGGATTCGTTTGCTTTCATTTTGGCCTGTTCTTGCCCTGGGCTCAACTGCAAATGCACTTTAATCTCGAATTTATCAAGTGTAATAGTTGGGCCAAGGGTTGGGTCCTGCCTAATGGGGTTGAGATTATTGTTGCCCCGGGCCACAGCTCCAACATTGCCGCACACTTTTGTAATCTGGCGGATTAGAAGCGCACCCACAAAAGCCTATCCACAACACTCCACGATGCGAGTGTGTGGACATGGGATGGGCTTGTCTTGGCACTACGTGCAGACCCATTAAACAGATGGATTTCGTTGTCAACATTTTTAATATACTTTTGCTGCCACAGCCACTGCCACTGCCATTGCAGACTCGAATCTCTCATCTGCTTATCTGCCCGACTACCCGCTTGCCCGACCTCTGGGCTGGCATCTTCTGGCTTCTTCGAGTATTTGCATAAAGTTTTGCTTGCAACAACTTAATTTTCATTGTTTCTATGCATTTATGTTGCACTTGCCGGACGGACGGAATGGACTCACTCAAGTGTAGCTGGTAAGTTCAAGTGCGTCATTGTCTTCCACTCAAGATACTTTCAGCACTTGCATAATTTTGTCCTCCCAACAACTTTCAAAATGTTCGCTGCATACTTTTAGGGATGCAGAGTAATTAAAATTTGTCTGTATTTAAAAAGTATTTCATAGCATACTTTAAGAAATTGAATTTGTCCCATTTAAGCTAACCCTTTATTTTCAACAATTGGGACTTATAGCTATATTATATACTTATATCTGGTAGCACAGCGGAATATAATAAATAAATAATACTTTCTTTTTTGTATTTTACCAAATAGTAATTATTAACTTATTTGAGACGAGAAAATTATTAAAAATTTAATTTAATTTAAATAAGTTGTTGTAAACAATGTTTAGTAAAGTAAATTCAGATTTTTATAGTAATCTAATTGATCTTGCGAAATAAAATTGTATACATTGAGTTTAAATGTTTTCAAAAAACTCATATTAAGTTTGGTAAATTAAAAACAATCATTCAAGAATTTGAGCGGTTTTCGAAATCAGATTTTTTTGAAGTTACTCAACTCTAGTAGAATATTTCTTAGTTAAAGAAGCACCAAAAAGAACCAGAAGTTGTCTTTGTGTAACAATCGATTATTTTGCTCCAATTTTTAATTAAAGTTTAATTAAGCAACAAAAAAGTCTTATCGTCGATCTTCGAGCTTGCGAAAAGATACTTGTATCTTGTATCCGTAAAATAATTTTCACTTTAAATGAATAAGTAGTAATAATAATATTTATGTTGAAAATTTCATTTGAAACTGTTCTTACTTCTTTAATAGCTTCAAACCGATTTAAGCTTACAGATCTAAAACTTGTCTAACTAAAAAAAATAGAATTGCCAATTGTTCTTGATTTTGATTTATAACATGAATAAGCCATGCATTACTTTTTCTTAATCGATTTGATCAAAAATGATTTAAACAAACAACTTTGAACAAATAAAAAGCATTCAAATTTATTTACAAGTATTAAATGTTTTTCTTTTTGATTGCAAACGCAGCCATTTTCAGTTCGAACTAAATTCAAAATTGTTGTTTGGTTAACTATCTTAAGTTTTTGGCCATAAATGTTAATTACAGCAACAAACACATTGTTGAATGCCAACTCAGATGCAGATACAAAGATACAACATGTTTGGCCAACAAAGACAATGCAGATATAGAGACAGTGTGGACATTGCGGGCAGACGGAGAGGAAGACAGAGGGGCAAACAAATGGGCACAGCAACTGGGAAAGGAGCAACTGGCTGAGTATTTGGGCAGTTTGCAAACAATTAAAATGGTAAAATCAAAATCGAAATACACAAATTTATGCGTCTAGCTGCCAGAGCCATATTACAATACGACAATACTGTAAATAAATTGCACAAATTCGGAGTGAGGGTGGCAACGATGGAGAGCGGGAGGTGGAATGCAACTGCCGCTCAACTAATGAAATAATGGGCCAGCAGAATTAAATTATGGCCGAACAATTCCCTCGAGTGTTGCGTATCTCCGACTCCAGAGTCTAGACAATAACTAAATTTGCACCAAGGTAAAGGAAACGAAAATTTTGATTGCATTGTTGCCGTTTGATTTCCACCACCACCACAACCCTCCATCCATCTATCCATTCATCCCACTCACCAATTTAGCAAGCCAGCCAGCAAAACCATCCCCAGAGCCAGCGATCCGACGACCTATTGCTTGATCCGCCGACGACCTGTTTGTTTACTCCAACCCTTAACACTGAAACACTCATTGACTATTCACACTCATATTTTTCCATACAACACTATTACTGCATCTTCTACTTACATACATATATATATACATACATATCTGTATGTATCTGCGCTCCCATTATTATTATATTTATATTTCTTTTTTTTTCAGCTATATAAAATTTTTATTATTTGCTCGTTTACGGCTTTGGGTCTGGAATCATTGTCGGGTTGTTTTGCTTTATCGTTTCTCGTTTCTTGTGTAGTGCGAAATTATCACAAAATGCATTGAATTTGCTTTTATTGTTGTTGGCTTTGGTCGGACACCCACCCTCTGCACAGTGGTTCCACCCATAGGCCAAAAATAAAAAAGTCATAACAACAAAAATTTACAAAAAGTAAACAAATCGTTACTAAAATGTCCAAGCTTCTTCATTGCAAACTAGATTTTTCTGGAAATTTAACGGGACATTCTAAAAATAGAATGCAAAGTGTGAACACGTCTTCAATTTTGCTGCAGCAACTGCGTTTAGTGGGCTTTTTGTCAAAACAAAAGTGAAGTTCAAAGTGGTCGGACGTTCGTAAAAATTCACCAAATTGGCGCTTCTTGTAACTACGAGCTTTTACGCATGTACATCTTTGATCTTTGGTGCACAGAAGAGGGCACGAATGCAGAAGAAACTCGATAAGTAATTAGTTTAGTAGAAGAAAGCAGAAAGGTAATTTAAATAGTCTTATACATATCTTGGATGCTAATAATCAAATTTTAGCACTGTAACTCCACCGGAAGTATTTTGGCGCACTATCGGCATATAAGCCATACTAAGGTTGTATGGGAGCTATAGGATATAGTATTCCGATCTAGACAATTTTTTTACTATATATACAAAATATTTTTATAGAATTTTGGGCAAAATTTCGTAGCAATATAACATCTAGAAGTATTTTTGGCCGCAACTCCCATACTGGCGGAACCACAGTGCTCTGTAGCTTCGTCAGTACTCCCGTTCCCCACAATCTCTGATTCCAGCTGCAATGCAGCGGAAGTAAGGGGAACAACTGAAGCCGCCTCAGCGTCTGTCGTCTTATCGTTTCCTTTGTTGAGTGCCTGACGCAGCCGCTAACGCCACTGTTGCTGCGGTTACTGCGTAGCGGGTGGCGCAGACAGCACAGTGGTTCATGATCGCTTGCAAAACGTATCAACATTTGCAACTGCTTGTACTAAAATAAAGTATTTGCATTTATAGAAATATTCGACATTGTTATTACAAGCTTATTACTCAACTGATATTATTATTATTATTATTATTATTATTATTATTATTATATTATTATATTATTATTATTATTATTATTATTATTATTATTATTATTATTATTATTATTATTATTATTATTATTATTATTATTATTATTATTATTATTATTATTATTATTATTATTATTATTATTATTATTATTATTATTAAAGCCCTTACTTTTTCATAATATTTTTCTATAATACTTATTTAACATACATATTTATAAATACTATTAAAAAATAAATAGAAAATACATTATATTCTTTGGTATATTGTGTACCACTGTGCATGCAGGGTTTCTTTTTGCCACCTTCCCGAAGGACAAGCAGGTTATCCTGAAAGCAAAAAATTTGTTTTCAGGCCCTTGAAAATGAAAATGTTCTCTGCCGCTGCACCGCATCCATAGAGCTTCTGCCCTTGCCGTTGCTGTCGCCGTTTCTGCTGCTTTAGCTTTGACTGCGGCTTGTTGAGTGTCCACCACTCCGGTCTGCAGACAAGCGCCCAGCTATCAACTCCACCCACTGTGCCCGGTGCCCGGCACTTAGCCGACAATGAGCAATGACAGCTCCGAGCACATTGATGGTGACAAGGGAGTCGCTGGTAGCAGGGGAGTCGCCCTTTCAAGAGAGCCGCTTGTGGTTTTACTGCAGACAACGGACAACGGAGCGGTCCATGTTTTTGGTGCGTCTGCACGTCCGTTGCATCTGTCGCATGCCGGAACTAAACAACAACAGTGGCACCCATGAGATGTCCCATCAACCCCTCATCGGATGCATGAAAAACCGGAGAGTCCGCTGCCGATAATGATGCGTACGCGTTGGCGATTATGATGGGTTTGATAGAGACGACAACTACTCGACTTGACATGCATGATTTAGTAAGCTCTCTTACAGTCACCCCTCCCACCAACTGCTAACTGCCAACTGACAATGCACCCCACAACCGCCCTCGACCCTCGCATCGTTTTCCATTTCGCAAATTGCGAATAAGTCGCCGGGGCAGTCGCCGTGTGCCGTGTGACATTTCTCGCAAATTATGTTTTTGTCGGTGCCAGCCCAACCTAATCCGATTATTGTCTGCTCCTGACCCTAGCTCTGATCCACTCCACCTTCGCTTCCACCGTCAATTCGAACTCCGACTCATATTCAGCGCCTGCAATCGCGCTGCAGTTTTGTATCGCGGCTAGCATATGGCAGCCATGTGGACAGTGGCTGTTCGGCATTTACAAGGCATTGTCCTGGTTCTGCTTCTGGTTCTGGTCAGAGTAGTATTCGGGGTTACAGACACAAACTCAAATACACAAACACACACACACACATACACACACACGCCCTGTAATTGGATTTCGATGACTGCAAATTGGTGATAATTTCGATTCGCTTCTGGGCACCATGAACGTGATTCGACGCAGTACGCGAAATGTGAGCATCTGCGCCCAACACGGATTCCGGACTCTTTATGCCGGGTCGTGACTGGATGAACATGGATTCTCATATTGTGGCAAAGCCAAGTCGCAAAATATGTCAAACTTCTCGCATTGGCCCCTTTACTCAAAGCATAGCTTGCCCTCAAGTTGGCCGATGAATCCTTAAAGCTGCAAAGCACTAATGAATGTTATCAAGGAACAGCGAAAGAAATGACAGAACTATGAAAAATAATCAATGGTGTTGAAAAAAAATGTTAGTTACGTATTTATCATTATTGTCCAGAAAACTAAGTTAAAATTGATCTGTTATCTTAAAAGAGATTTTGACTAACTTGAAATTTTGAGTAAAGCTTTTAAAAAGAGAAAACATGGTCATTATATACTGATTTTTTTTTATATTTATTGAAATTCACAAAAACTCTTTATAATTTCACGAAAGAACACTTCAAGAATGAAATAATTAAAAATATTATTAGCTTTTAAGCTTAATTCAGAATTTCAACTAACTTAAACAAATAAGAAGGTGACATAGTCAAGTTTGCTAGTCTGGTCCGCTACCCATTTAGAATAAAAGGAAAATAGTTTGGTATTAATTATAACAAAAACAAAATTAATTTGCAACAAAAATACTAAAAATATATCATAGTATTTATTGTATATTGATATAGTATTACATTCAAAATATACCATTGAGTGCTAAATGTACCAGATTGTCAGCCAAAGCATTGGTTTTTTTCCATACAACTGTATTTGTTATATAACTTTCTTAAATAATTTTTATCTAATCGCAAGCAAATATTCAGGAATCCTTAATACTATAGTTATTATTGTATGCATAACTCGTGCCATCGAAAAAAATATATATCTATATATCCACTGATTTATACGGTCAGACAGACAAAAGACAGACGGACATGGTTATATCGTTTCGGCTGTTGACGCTGGGGGTTGGAGATGCCTCTTTCGATCTGTTGCATACATTTATTTCCTGCAAGCATAAAGTAGGTACATAAATAAATCTACTATACATAAGTATTACTAAAAAGTTTAGATCATTTTATAAAGTTGTTTTGCCGCATTTACATTTGTTTAGAAAAATTTATTAGAATCCCATATTCGTAATGAAATATAAGTAGAACCAGTTAAACTCATCTTTCGCTTAGCAGATTTAACAGAAATTGAAATTAATCGCTCAGCAAAGAGAAGGTAAATTTTCTGGTATTTCATTACATTATTTTAAGCTGAACTAGAAATACCCGTCTTTATCACTAAAATACAGATATTTAATTATTAAAATTTAAAAAACTCATGAAAACTGTTGTTAATTTTGTTTTAAAAATAAATGTGGTTTCTTATTAAAATCGACAACAAAGCGACCAGCACACAAAAATTGCGACTTAAGTTTTTAATTGTCGCGATTTCTCCTTTTTAATTTCTTTTATAGTTAGATTCATTCAGAGTCATATAAAATGACATATCTTCTTAGCAAACAATCGACTTTTCTTTGATCGAGATTCCACCCTGGCATGTTGCAGCCACAGAAAGTACTCTTTCAGCACCCAATGCTCCGTTCAGGTCTTCCCCATTTTCTTCCCACCCACATGTGGGCAACACTTTCGGTTTCCTTTGGCCACATTGATGTCTGGGCCTCATTACATTGGATTGTGCCCGCGGGGCGTTTCGTGTCAATTTATGCAACTCTCCTGCAATTTCCGGTATATTAAAGCAATTTCCAGCCAAACAGCAAACCAGCCCACCAAAATGCTCATCAGCCAAGTGGACATGGTCATGGTCATGACTTAATGCATATGAATATATATGTGAATGATGTGAGTGTGTGGCGGAAATACTCTCCTGGGCATTAGGGGGACAATGTGGGCATGTGGGGTCCCCACGTTAATCGCTAGCTAACAGTAAAGTTCCAGTTCCAATTAGAGATGAGCAAATGTCGTGCTTTGCATCGTGACACGAATCAATAAGGAAAAATATTTATTCAATTTATTATTGTCATTCTGTACTGTCCCTTCAAGTTGATAAATGTCAAAGTCTGTTTGAATTAAAGTCTAATATTTCTTGTCGCATCTCAAATTTCAAGTGCGAAAAGTCTCGAGTACCAGTCGCAACGCACACACACAGTTTCTCAAATAGAATTTCAATCGCTTTAGCACAATTTTCCAGCTAAATCAAAGTTTAACAACCCCGCGGCGAACCCTTTGCCCCCTTACATCTGGTGTGCTGGAGAGAGACTGGCACATTCGGTGAGATGAGACGCAATAAAAAATTGTTCAAAAACTGCGTAAAAATGTCAAAACGTTTTAAGACCATTGGAAGCAACACAATAAAATTGAAAATGAGAGCGAAAACGAGAAAGAAGATGAACATTTGCCAAGCAGCAGCCAAATGCAATTTATCTGGCGGGTGGGTCGACAAGTGACGCTGCACCCAGGGGGACTGTTTGATTTACCGTCAACAGGAGATTAAAAAAAAATGGAGGAACGTTGGAACCCAAAAAGTGAATTAAGAATTTGTGTGGTGGAACGAAGCAACCAATCGAAGGGTGGTTTCACAGCCGAATACTGAGCTGAGGGCGAGGGTGGGGGCAAATTGAGTTGCAACACTTGGCAGGTTTTTATCTACGCACCACAATCAAAACCAACCAGTCAGCGTGTCAGGGAATCAGCATGGGTGGGTCGGATAGTCAGCATGTCAGCATGTCGGCAGATCGCAGGTTGTTGGACAAACCACCAAGCCAGACTGGACTTTGCCCAACCAGGAGCAGGACGAGTAGCAAAACAGAATGAGCTGTGAACTCTGTTTTGTGTTGGCTCGCGTTGATAACAAGATTTGTTTTTCAAAATTATGGAGGGTCGTACTTAATTACGTTGAAAAGCGCAATAGCACCACAGAAGCCACTCGCCATCTACATAAGCCAGAGCCAACCAGGACATCCAATAGCTGCCCAACCCAACTCAAAACTCAGCCCTGTTTCAGCCCCCGCAAAGCGGCAATTTAACTAAATTAATTTTAGAGCGTGCTCGCTCTTCGATTGCTGAAAAGTGCCAGCAGCACAGTTCAGCACAGGAGTCAAGAGGTTGGCCCAATGCTTGATTTTGGCCAGATACGACGAAAGGCAGACACTGCCTGGTTGTCTGGAGGGGAGATCGTACACAGCGGCATAGGACAGGGTGAGCACACTCCCTGCTCCTCGTCCTCCTCACTTTCTCTGGGCCAATGCACACACGCATCCTTAGACAAATGTGTCTGTCTGGCTCGTTGGCAGTCAGACAGCCAAACAGCCAAACAGGCAGCACTCTACATGGATATTCCATTAAACCAGCCGGCGAATTGAACAATTTTCACTTTATGATTTATTGTAATGAGCTTTTTATTTACGGGACTCCTTACGTATATTGTTCATTGTTGAAAATTGTCTGCTCGATGGAAGCTTGTTTTGAAAATTAAAAATTAATTAGGCATTTATCATTGGCTTCCCTTCAGTTGGTTTGGGTTGCGTTCGTTTTTTTATTTTAAATTGAGAAGCGCTAACAGATGGCTCGTTTCCTAATAGGGGAGTGCAGCAATGTGGAAAGAACTCAAAAAAATATCAAATTATATTAGGCAAAGCAAAGTACAGAAATAGGATAATATGATAATATTTTTTAATATCTCGAAATACACATTACGAGAATCTAATATATGTTAGAAAGACTATTTTATTGTTTACATCAATGGTGATTGATTTCTAATTTATTATAATGAACTGGCTATTTTTGGTGTAGTTGGTTTAGAAATTATAAACAACATATTTTGGAAAAATCAGAAAAAAGAAAGAA
The DNA here is from genome assembly GCF_023558435.1 of Drosophila sulfurigaster albostrigata. NCBI lineage: Eukaryota > Metazoa > Arthropoda > Insecta > Diptera > Drosophilidae > Drosophila > Drosophila sulfurigaster. The sequence continues at coordinate 5,774,129 of NC_084881.1, forward strand.
AAATAAAAAATAAAAATAGAAATAGCTATTAAATTAATGGAAAAGTAAAACGATAAGTTATTATTTTATATATCCGTCAAATGCATTCTAGTTACATAAATATATTATAACGAAATCTTTTATTTTTTTTTTTAAGTAATATCCTAATCATAAGATTTAAAGTATTTCTAGATCGTAACAAACAAGTAAGAAAGTTACAGTCGAGTGTGCTCGACTGTGAGATATCCGCTACCCATTTTGAATTAAAGGAAAATATTGCGGTATTTTTTAAAATATACAAAAAAAATCGAAAATACTAAAAATATGACAAATGGTATATTTGTTATACCGATATAGTACCATATTCAAAATATACCATAGACGGCACAATATACCAGATTGTCAGCCAAAGCAACTAAGACCTCTAGTAAGTAGGCGTTTTTGCACACAAAAGTATTTCTTTAATACCTTCCACAACTTTTTTCTGATCGCAATCAAATTTTCAGGACTCATTAATACTATAGTTATTATTGTATACAATTCGCAGCTGTAGCTTGAGAATTACGCTTGTTATTCGAATTTTTTGATTTGCGGGGACAGAAGTGGGCGTGGCAAAAATTTGAAACAAACATGATCTGCGTGCAAACATAACAAATGCTGTTGTTATAGCTTTATCTCTTATAGTCTCAGTGTTTCATACGGACAGACGGACAGAGAGACAGACATGGCTATTGATGCTGATCAAGAATATGTATACTTTATAGGGTCAGAGATGCCTCCTTCTACCTGTTACATACATTTCCTGCCGGCACAAAGTTATAATACCCTTCTACCCTATGGGTAGCGGGTATAAATATGGGGCCTATTAAATTAATAAATGCAATTATTTTGTATTTTTTGCAGGCTGTAGGCTCAACCAGACTGTCAAGTTTTATTTGCGCTAAATTTCGAACCTAACTGATGATAATTTGTTGGCATTCATAATCTAAGCAACCGAACCAAACAAGTTTTGATCGAAGGAACTCTCAACTGTGTGTTCAATGCTTGGTGCCCTCATCGAGATTTTGACAGCGGGGAAAGACGCTGCTTTCGTATGTGGGCACCATGTACTTGATGTTGATAAAGGCATTAGGGCCTCCGCAGAACTCCAGTAGCTTCAGTGTATCCTCAATGACATCGCCAATGCGCTTGCTGCGATCGGGATCGATGCCCTCGCCCAGGTTCACATTGACGTTCTTGTACAGATTGCACACGGCCAGCAGTTGGCGATAGAAAGGAACTAGGGCCTGCCCCACACAAGGTCCTAATTGGCCAAAGAATGAGATCACTTCTTGTTTATCGAGCGCAACTTACCCAAGCGGACCATCAGCTGCAGCACTTGCAGAGCAGAGATGATGATGCCCTTGTCCCGAGTCTGAAAAGCGCGTTTGAGCGGAAGTATGAGCTTGGGAAGCACCGGAAGAACCTTATGCGGTTGCCGCATGATCAGATCGACAGCTGCATTAACTGCCAGCAGCCGTGTATCGCTGTCTACGTCGGCCAGTCCGTCGAGGAAGATGGGCAGATAGTAGCAATAGTCGAGCTCCTCGGGCGTGCAGTGCCAACGCAACGGACGATCCTTGGTGGGATCCTGTTTGTTGCTGCGACCTGAGAGGGCAACAGGGATGTCGCCACGCATAAAGTATATCTTAAAGACAGTCTCCTTGACGGGCTGACGCTTGAATATATCAATTCTGCAAGGTGAACTGTTAATAAGAGAAGTGCTGCATAGATTTACAACTCACTTTGTGGGAGGCTTCACTACGGTGCCCTTCTGCAGAGCCTGAAATGTAAAGGCTGGCACCTCACGCTTGGCCTGAAGGAGGAATAGTGTTTCTTATTACCCAACCCATTAAACCCAATTAAAACTTACCCGCTTCGAGCGCAAGTAGAGCAGCTCTCGACAGACCCGACCAGGCTCATGAATGCGCTTGGCACGTTCGTGTAGATCCGGGCACTTCTTGACATCCATAATGTATTGTGAACATATAAAGATGGGTAGAAAATCGATGTGTCTGAACCAGACACAGAACGAGACTATGAGACTGAGACCGAAATATTATTGTTCAAATCGTGTGGGCTGCTGAGTGGAAATGACGCCGAGCCAAACAGCCGAAACCTTTAAGCTCAGGCCTACTTCGCTTCGATAAGAAGATGAAAGTTGCCCCCTTGAGTTTGAAGGGAAATATTGGGCTGAGTAGGCAAGTAAATAAATTACCAGTATAAATATAGAAATATTTATATTTCAATGTCTCTCCGTCTATAACATTTGCTTATCAAGACTCGCCAACAACACATCCCCAAATTTGGGGGGAAACAACTCAACACCTAAAATGTCTCTAAAGAGTCGTAAAGGGAAAGTGCAAACATTTTGCGCACTTTATCATCTTTTTCCATTTCCATGTGACGGCGGCAAGTGTAAATATTTTGTAACGTCACCAATTACGGTGTCTGTCAGGAGTCTCCCCAGTTTGCCACCTCTCCACTCTCCACTCTCCAGTCTCCACCGTTGGTTCACATTTTGAAGTCGCGCCTCTAAGCGCATTAACCTACTTTATTCCCTGGGTGCAAAAACGAGACACGTGACTTTTCTATCTATCTTCCTATCTACGCCACACTTTGTTCTCTCTCTCTCTCTTTCGTGTATTTCGTATGAGCTCTTAATTAATTAAAATTCAAGCTGCGAATTAGGATTTCATCTAAACTCCTCAACTGCTTAACGCTCAACACAGCGCTGACTTTTTAATTACCCACGCACAGCTTTTCACTTTCATTCAACGCCGTTGCACGTCGCGATTTATCCGTTTTAATAATCCGCCTTTGGCCTCGCTCCCGCGACCACGCCCCGGTATGTAAATTGAGTTAGAAGCATTAAACATAATGGGACATAAGCCCGCAGGCAACAAAGATCCCCAACTGGTGATATGCGGTGCTTGTTAATTGTTCAAATTGCTGCGATAATATGACAAAAAGCTAAATAAAATCCAGAAATTGTCCCTCACGTGCAAATTCGGCTCATTAAATAAAGCTTTTTCTCCAAAATGTTATTCGCATTGACATTTTACATGCGCTCATCGCATAGATGTTTTAAACCTAGGAACTTAAAAAGAACAGTGTCTATAGTATTGTGACTTGTGATACTTTTAAGCCGAGTTCAGATAAAAATAAATAATCTATGTATTAAATTTCTTCAAAGAAATTAATTAAAAATAAATACAAGTATGTTACGCATCAAATCTTATTGTTGAGAGAAGTGAAATAATTTCAGTTCCATAACTGTAATAGAGACGAGTTGTTAGAAATTCTCTTAACAACAATCGCACCACCTACAAATGTTGACAAGTATTTTGGGTTTCCTTCAATGCGTTACTAACTCGTATTACTTGAATTGGGAAATCAAAAATTCAAACGTTGAAATGAATTGATTTGAATAATTTAAACCTAATAGGCAATTTAAAATGTCAAATTTAGAGGTGTTTTAACAGCATTGTCTGGATGATCACGCTGTCATATTTTGTGGACAATAACACCCATCATACCTGTGGATTACCGTATAATCATCCCAAAAGTTGGGACGTTTTATCAATAAATTTTTGGACAGTAAACAGACAGTACGTAAAACAAAAGGGACAACAACAGGCGCTGTGCAGGACATTATTGTATAATGACAGTGGATGCCACACGCTGTTAGGACCGATTGGGCCGATGGGACACTGGTGAAGCCTAACAAAAGGCGCCCTCTAAAAATCAGCCTGATCATAATTTATTGGCCAAAATGTAAAGCATTTCAAGCGAACAAAAAAGGACGAAATCAAACAAAGCGCCAGCCGGTTAGCTCGACGTTGTTGGTCGGTCAGTTGGCCTGTTTCACCGATGATGATGATGATGATGATAGGGGACTTTGGATGGGTTTTGGGTGCGTTTGTCTAGCTGACACTTTCATTAACAAAAAGTCAGAGAGCGATGACAATCAACCATTTGCTGGTGTGTGTGTGTGTGTTTGTGTGTTGTTTTTGCATTGTTACAAAGTGCATTGTAGGTGTGTGGGGGACTCTGTGCCTGTCACACCTCTTGATGGCCATTCGTCCGTCCAGTCTGCGTCTCCGGCTCCGGCTCCATCGCTGTCAGTGTCCACACACGTCTGACATTGCTGCACTGCGGCACGTAAATCTAAACAGCCACTGACAGCTATCAACTGGCTTCCTCCTCCACTTTGACCACACCGTAAGCGCCTTTTTATGTTGTGTTGCTCGAAATGGTCAATGCGAGGGCCAAACAGGGGAGACTGGATCAAATCGGTGGGCGGCTGTCACATCTTGAGCCATGCCTAACGACCATATGCATGCACACTCGTAAATATACATACATATCCCGAACATATATCAATATATATATATATATATATATATATATATATATATACATCTGGCAGTATGCACATTTATATAAACGAGTTTGCATATCGTCGGGATGTTTGTCTGAAATTGACATCGCTTGTTGCTGCTCATCATCCTCCCCAGTCCTGAGCCTGCAGCTCGCTCTGAACGGTGTCGGGAATTGGTATTGGGACTGGGATTGGGATTGGGATTGAACATTGCTTTTGTTTTGTCGCCATCCTCGTGTTGTCTGGTCGAGATTTTATGTTGCCTCGCATACATTTTGAGCGCTTTATTGTTTGCTGAAATTTCAGACAACATCACTTTCCCTCTCTCTCTCTCTCTCTCTCTCTCTCTCTCTCTCTCTTTCCGACTCTCTCACTCTTGGACCCGCCTCATCGAACTAAACGAGTAATCGAGTATCCGACTATTCGAGTGTCCAAGTTTCCAAGTGCATGTAGGTGTTAATCTAATAACTGTCAAATGCAGGATGTTGATACTTCACTCGAAGCCAGGCAAAGGATACATATTGGTCAGATGGCCTTTGTTTTAAGACTAAATTGCTCTGCAAATTGATGTGTGGTGTTCAGATGGGTTAAAGCATTATGCTTTAGAAAGAGGGAGTGAAATGTAAAGAATGGAAGAACGAATAAATCTATTTAGCTTTATAATTTTATCTTCCAAATTATCCAATAATTCAAATTTAGATTATGCAATGACGTATACAATTTCTGTTATAATATTAATAATGAATTAACGCAGGCGGGAATATGGCCCATATAATATACACTTTAGCTTAAAAATTAATAATGTGCATTTCAATATTTTGGTAACAAAATTTATTATTATACACCTTTCGAACACCTTTTCTATTAAGGTTGAACCAACTATAATTGCAGAGATAATGTCTGAGCTAAGCAATTTAGAGAATTTGTATTTTTATTCATGGTTACCGTTTATTTTCAAATTTATAAATGTCTTCACCAACACTAACTTATAGCTGACTAAAAATTACTAATATATTTTTTTTTGAATTTTATTTTATTTATTTTCATATTATATTTTATTTCTAAAACTGCTAAATCTATATTTTGCTTAGAATGTTTGTTGCTAGTATTAAATCTTAACAAATTATTTATGGTCAAAGTTCAATTGGGTCTCAACTAAAATGCGCACTCGTATGTTCAAGCTTTTAACAATTTTAGTAGGTTTTGCTTTTTGTTTATTTGGTTCAATTGGGAGGGCAAATTGAGAGCAACATATCCGAATAATTTCTGCATCACTAAATGCCCATAAAAATCAACTGTGTATCGTATGTGTGGAGTTCTATGGAGACATCCATGCAACAAACTGTCCTGCAGAAGAGGGGAGAGAGGATGTGCAGCGAAGCATAAAATCGCAAAAACAGCACTGAGAATTTCAGAATAGACAGAAAACCCCCAAAACTCCAACCGGACAGAAAAAGCATCGAATTGAGAAATAGAAAAAGAGATATCACTACTGGACGTTGAGTAAATTCCTTGAGAAGATACCCTTGATAACGAAAATCAGGTAAGCTGTTTTAATACTGAAATACGGTAAATAACTTTGTGAATTGAATTAAATTGAATATTGAATAATCTTTTTAAGGTGTAACATTTTACTCAATATACCCTTTAGTTGGGGATCACTTCGAATCCGAGGGTATCGGAAGAGAGGAGCAAAAACTGTTTGGATGTTGGCGCATATAAAGTCGCTAGCATTTTTATGAGTCGTAAATCGAAGCGATAAAATCACACGACCAAAACAGAGGCCAAGCAGCCAAAGCCATCATGGACGCTAGGAGCAGTGCACTGTTCTGGCCTGGTCAACTCAGACTAGACTATGGCCGTCTGTCCAGCTGTTCGTCTCATAAGTCACACGATAAATTTTGCAACATTGCGCTAATGACAACAACAGCAGCTGGGGGATGAGAAGAAGATGGAGATGGAGATGGTGATGGAGAAGGAGAGTGAGTTGGTGTTAGCAGCAGTTGCAATCGCTACAAGTCGAAATCCAAAGTCGGCGCCATTTTGCGACGGAAGTTCATTATTGTCAGTGATTAATGACAAAACAGATGAAGGGGGATGCAGAAGGAGGTAAGAGTCAGGAGGCAGGGGGCAGGGAATGGTGGTTGCCTCTGCGGATGCCACATAAGTTAGCCAAGCAAATGCGCTGACAACGAGCAAACGTTGTCCCAGTTGATGTTGCCGTTCTTGCTGCTGCTGTTGTTGGCAGTCGTCTCTCGGTCTCTTGGTCTCTCGGTCTCTTTTGCCAATGACATTTATGGGTTTACTACTTCCGGCACAGCACTGAAAAAGGGGGAAGAACAAAAAAAGAAGAAAGATGCGTGCTGGCATTAGATACTGGTGTTGGTTTCGAGCTGTTAACATCCTTGAATGTCACTGAGTCAGTGCGTTTGTCGAGTGTGTGGAGTGCAATGCATTGCCTCAACTGGCAAAATGATTAGCGCGTTGATTTGGCAAACGATTGAGTGCAAAATTGGGATAAAACAGATGCTGACTGAGTGTGGAAAAGGGGTGCGAAAAGGGGCAGCGGGTGCAGGCGGCGCAGGCGGTGGCAAAAACACTCAACTGAAGTCGACTTGCTGCCAACTTTGTCCTTGGCTCTGGCGTTTCAACTATGCAGCATTAAGCACCATTGACAACGGCACGCACACCGGCTATGACGAGTTGCACGTTCTCTTTGCTGAGGTAGGACTGCGATACACTGTAAACAAATCATATAGTGAAATTGATGAAAGTAGACTCAATCTTAATCATAGTTGAGAAAAAGAGACTTTTTGATAAGTAACGCAATATTGACACAAATCGATAATAAAATTCATAATTCCATTTTACTCGGATTTAATGCAAATTACAACTAATTATTATGTATTATGTTTACCATTTGAAAGCAATGGCTCTTGAATACAGAAACAATCTTAATATGAAATTTTTAACCAATATTCGAATGATATACATTTTAACCACACAGTGATAGTAATTTAACTTATAAGAATTTTAAGTACAGTATTCACTTTTAAATTCTAACTACTTTGCTTTTACGTAAAATGTTTCTAATATATGAACAAATTATATATAAATATATATTATGGATTTTCAGAAATTTTAAGTCATGCAATGTACAAAATTTGTACTACAAATCTAGCGGGGTTTTTGATTATTTCTTATCTCTATTCCATTTTACAATAACAATGCGCTATAATGAACTGCAAAAAAACTGTTATATACTATATGTATGTTAGTTTTGCGGTTGTCGCAATTTTAAAGCACACAGCTATAACTTAACAGTTCAGTGCACTCTGTTATTGTTTAATTATAAACTTCAAAAGCTTCAATTTTAGCTACAGCTAATTCCATAGTGTGAGATTGTACTATACCTACTATATATAATATAATACCATATGTATATGAAAAATAAAACTAAAAATTACTTATCTTCTTGTTAGTTCATTTAATGTCTACATTTATTAAACCGTGCTGTTCATAAAATCAAAGTGATAGTTTATCATAGGTTTCCATTATAATTACAATTAATTTCTAATTATAATTACAAAGAATCGAAACAATATGTACAAGTACATCATAAAATAATAATAAAGAAAAAACGATAATATTTCTTACTAGTTTAGTTTCCATTTCGATATTACAAATTGAATGCGTAAAGAATTTACTGCAGGGTTTTTGGCAGTGCACGATAGGGTTTCGATGGTTCCGATGGTTCCAACGACAAGTGAAATTAATTTCAAACAATGCAGCAAACAGAAGACAACAGACAAGAGACAACACGGAGGCAGCATACGATGACAGCCAAGCAAATTAAATAAAAATTCCAACACGCAGAACAGAGCAGACATTGAGCAGGAGCTGGCAGCTGGATCAGAAGCTGGAGCTGGAGCTGGAGTTGCTCCTTATGCTGAAGCAGAGAAAGTCGAGGAAGTTTTCATCATATGGCAGACCGTCTAACTGCCGCTACGTGCCAACACAACAGCAACAACAACAGGAGCAACAACAGCTACAACTTGAGCAGCAAGAATAAAATTGGTGGCAAGCTACTGTCGACGTGTCGTGTCGCGTCGATTCGATGCAAATAGCTGGCGAAAAGCCGTTAAGAGCTCCCAAAACAACAGGCAACTTGTCGAAAATTATTTCATTTTAATTATGCCAAAGGGCACCCAGAAGAAGCCAACCTAACAGGAACGGGAATGGGTAAGAGAACGGGAATAGGAACCGAATAATGCTGCAGGACGTGCCAAAATGTGGCGCCATTTTGTATGCACAAATGAAATCACGTCACCGCCAGCTGGTTTCTCTCTTTGCCTTCTTCTTCACACACCTCTCTTCACCTATTTATCACTCTCTCTCTCTCTCTCTCTATCTCTCTTATTCTCTTGTTCTCTTCTTCAGACACCTACTACTTGAGTCGTCATTATCAATTTAACTTAATTGCCGACAACATCGCAAGTCGCGACGCAATTCGACGCGTCGTCTCGTGAGTAGTCACGACTCACGAACCGTGATGACTCGTGAGTTGTTACACATTGCCAGCGACTGTTTAAAAGCGTTTAGTCCAAATCGATTTATATTACACTGACGCATCTGCGTCTAAAGCATTGCTGAATTATTCAATTAGATACTTGTTAAATTTTCTCGTAAATTTGATGCAGCATTTTCCGGGAAGTGCAATTTTCCAGTTCCTAAATAGAATTACAATACTGCGAATGAAATATTGCCTGAAAATATGAGCAAATTTTATTTGACAATATTTATATTATTTTATAGACAATATCAGCATTTAACGTGAATTTATCATCTTGTGTAATTTATCAAATAATGCTGACATTTTAGATCATTTTTAATGTGGCTACATAATTTAGGAAATAGGATATCGTATTATCTATAATGAATTGCTCATGATGAGAAATTTTTAAACAATTTCAATTTCAATGCAATGCAATGAAAGTTCAGTTAACCGGACAATTAGTAACAGTATATAGATATATTAGCCATAAAAAAAGATTTCCTTTCGTGTGATGAAAATGTTTTATAATTAAGAATTTATAAGTATAGCCACTTGTGACATTTTGGGGATTTATGTTACTGGAGCTGATTTAACTTTGGTTTTTGCCCCTCTTCTCTTCTTCAAATATAATATGGCCGGCAGCTATTTTATTTTTCTTACCCCATTGTCCCCCTTAGATTGGACTTGCATATTGATGAGCGTGTAAGTGATTTTGGTCCCCAACAAAGAATGAAAATGTCCTTTAAAAATGCAGCTGTCACGATTCTTTTGGAATTTCCTTAGGCATATTCCGCACGTTTTCGTAAACATATACATATATTCTGACTGACACAAATAGATTTGTCACCATTGCGAATGAATAAGAAAGCAACTCTGATAATATTTATAGCAAAATATTATTATTACTCACAGCACAATTCTACATATGAGAAGATTAACATGGAATGATTTAAATAAAATTAAAATACCAATGTGGTATTCCCTTTTTTAATGTGACTAATACCGCCAAATATATAATGCAATCGCATTAAAATAAAACAAGTAAGAAAGTTACAGTCGAGTGTGCTCGACTGTGAGATACCCGCTACCCATTTTTAATAGGGGCAAAATAATGCGGTATTATTTTCAAAATATACCGAAAATACTAAAATATACCAAATGGTATGTTTGGTATATCAATACAGATATACCATAGACGGCACAATGTACCAGATTGTCGGCCAAAGCAACTCAGACCCCTAGTAAGTAGGCGTTTTTGCCCATACAAAAGTATTTCTTTAATAACTTCCACAATTTTTATCTGATCGCAACCAAATTTTCAGGAATCATAACTACTATAGTATTTATTGTATGTACCAAATTCGCAACTCTAGCTTTAAAATTACGCTTGTTATTCGTTTTTTTTTATTTGCGGGGGCGGAAGTGGGCGTGACAAAAATTTGAAACAAACTTGATCTGCGTGCAAACATAACACATGCTGTCGAAAAGAAATTATAGCTCTATCTCTTATAGTCTCTGAGATCTAGGTGTTCATACGGACAGACGGACAGACACACAGACGGACAGACACACAGACAGACAGACGGACATGGCTAGACCGTCTCGGCTGTTGACGCTGATCAAGAGTATACAGTATATATATTTTCTAGGGTCGGAGATGCCTCCTTCTACCTGTTACATACATTTCCTGCCGGCACAAAGTTATAATACCCTTCTACCCTATGGGTAGCGGGTATAAATACAGACCCAAAAATCGCCTTTTCTATATACAGTATGAATGTATTTTTATGTATTTTATCTAAACGGACCTTCATCCAACTAAGTGCTTATGTATTTTCTAAATCTATAGAATATAGCATTTAAAGAGTGGATAATATTGTTCGCGGACTACACAATTAAAGTGGTATCCAAAGAGTACAGCACATATTTCTGGTCCATTTTGTTATAATCCAACTGCAAACTTGAAAAGTGATTGCCTTCCTGGACTCAATAGAAAACATCGTTTAACACCATACGTAATACAGGTGCGATAAAGCTGTCTAGCCACGAACTCAGACAAAGGTGATAACTAAAACCTATCTTTTGTGCAGAAACCAATCAGACTATACAGCAGGAATTCCATTGGACAACAATCGAGCACCGATCAGACAACTTTCTTAGCTTAAAGGAAATTTCCCTTTTCAACAATGGGTGATACCTCGTCGAAACCCGCCCAAACAATAATTAATATTCCAAAATATAACGAGCGTAATGTTCCTCAACAACCGCTACAATGTCCGCAATACGAGTTATATCTCCTTACTGTTATAATTGGAATGGTAGCCGTTAATTTGCTGCTTACATTGGCTGTATTGTGTACAAAATCTATGAAGAAAAGATATATCGTCCCAGTCAAAAAGCACGATAATATTGTAACGGTTTTAAACGATTTTTAAAATAAAATAAAAATTAAGCCATAATTGTATTGTACATCTTATTATAATAAGAATTTTAAATAAAATTGAAAGTAAAGACCTCTTCTACCTCTCGAATATGGAATTCTCAGAGTGGGCCAGGTTTTTCTTGAAGAAATTTTAGCGAACCAATTCATTATTTCTAGCATGAGCATATCATTTAATCGTAGTAAATTGTCACAGGAAATTTTCAAAATATCTTTAACAATTAAGAAAGGTTAAATCGTGTGTACTTGACTTGACTTGATACCTTCTATCCAATTTCACTAAAACCACTTTGTAAAAATATATATAAAAAAAAACGCTATCTTCGGTATATCGATATACCTGAAATTGTCAGTCAAAGTACCTACGACACAATTACAGTACATTCGTTTTGCCATACAGAAGTGTTCTTCAAATAACTTCAATAACTTGTATCTGATAGTGTAGTTATCATTGTCTGTACTGAAAATGTGGGCTTCAAGATTACACTTGTTATTCGATTATTATTCGATTTGTTGTGGCGTAAGTAGGCGTGACAAAAATTTGAAACAAATTTGATCTGTGTGCAAGCATTACAAGTGTTGCTGATTTATAGATTTATCTTGTATAGTCTCTGAGATCCAGTATTTCATACGGAGAAATGGACAGACTTCTGTCTGTCTGACATGGATACATAGCTTCGACTGATAAAGAATTTATATACTATATGGGGTCGATACATTTCCTGCAAGTACAAAGTTATAATACCCTCCTCCATATGGGTAGAGTGTATAAGTCCATAAACCATTTTCATAAATATATTACTTTATTATCTTATCTCGTAAGCAAAGGTAACAGTTGGGGTAACAATTACAAACAGAATCGAAACTATAATATTAGCGGGCGGAAATTGTTTATAAATTTAACGCCTTGTACATTTTATGATATAAACATTACAATACGAAAATCTATATAAACACTATTAATGCAATATACCAACGCTAAGATCTGAATATCTGAATGTATGAATGTATATAGCTTTTGGAGAACTTCAAGCAGTTAATCAACTTAAATCAAAATATTTGTAAGGGAGTTTGGATTACGAGGGTTGCTGTTTAAGTTTCTGGCCTAGGTCACTTCTAGCCATATTATGACCAATTGGCTATTTTCTAAAAAAAAGTTTGGACTTTTATCGATAAAAGTTCCATACAACTTTTTCATGAGCGACCATGTTTGATATCGATAAACGATTAATCAAAAACTTACCTTGGCAAAAAAATGGAATTAACTCGTGAAGACTTTAGAGCAATAATTTTACACAACTTTCGACGTGGATTATCACGACAAAAGTGTATCGATGGACTTAAATCTTTGTATGGCGATGAAGCGCCATCCTATAGTCCTATGAAAAACTGGTTTAGTGAATTCTATAGTGGCTGATGTTGTGCCAGGAAACATTAATGCCGTGCGTGAACTGATAATGCAGGATCGTCATGTGACATATCGTGAGATAGAGACATCCTTGGACATTTCTGCCACCAGAATACATTCGATATTGCATAAACACCTGGTCTTAAAAAAGGATTGTTCTCGTTGGATCCCACACAATTTAACAATTGCTCAAAAAAAGGCTTGTGTGGATTGGTTCAAGAAATTTTGAAAAAATACATTCCCTGTGCTTCAAAAGACATTTATAAGATCGTCACAGGTGACGAATCATGAATCTATGGTTATGAGCCCAAAACAAAACAGCAATCGACCGTATGAGTCTTTGAAGACGAGCCAAATCCAACGAACCTTGTTCGTGGAGGAAGCACTATTCAGCAAATGGTCGCCTGTTTCTTCGGTAAAACTGGTCATGTGGCGACTGTTTCGCTTGAGCAATTTTGGACGGTCAATTCTGAGTGGTACACCACAATTTGTTACCATGAAGTCCTTGTAGAAATTCGAAAAACGAACAAGAAAAGATGGATCATTCTGCACCATGATAACGCGAACACTCACACACCAGCTCAAACCCGCGCTTTTTTCCGGTAAAAAAATGGAATTTATGGGTCATCCGCCATACAGCCCTGACTTGGCACTCAATGACATCTTTTTTTTCCCGCACATCAAGGAAAAAAGGCGTGGTCATCGATTTTTGATGTCAGAAGATGCTGTTGAAGCGTTCAAAAACCATGTTTTGGAATGCTTCGACAATTGGTTTGAGCGCATTCAAAAGTGTATAAATCTTGCTGGAGAATACTGTGAAAAACAATAAATACTTTTTTTTTTATAAATATTCGCATTTTCATTATTAGGCCAGAAATATAAATATCAACGCTCGTAAACATATTAAATGATTCAATTTAGAAATCGATGAATCTGAATTCTTGAGTAACTATTGCTGATTTTTAGTTTTAGTAAAATCTAATCTATTTTTCAATCGAGCCTATTCTAGATTCTTAGAAAGCTGATACCCTTGCTAAGTATCATCACGATGTTTATATTCTATAATTATATTAATCATTTCTATGAAAGCGTTCTATTGCGTTCTCTTTGTTTCTATAAAAGATTCATCGTTGCCAGGGCAACTCGCAGACAAAGGCCATTTGATGTTTACAATTAGCTGATCGCATAACCAGATCGGATTTCAAGAAGTCGAGGTAAACACAGTATCCATTCGGGTAACGTTTGCTTCCGCCATCTGGATCATGCTGAAGAAAGTTGGTGTAGTTCATGGGATGGAGTTCGTTGTGCCAGTAAAAGTTCTTCATGCTGAGATGGTCGAATACCTTGGCAGCCAGATTACCACGATGTCCGCCACTCCAGAAGTGCGGATGAGTGTTGGCATGGGCAGAGTGGAGCATAAAGTTGGCCAGGTTGCGCATCACCTCAGCGGATTCGATGCTCACCAATCGGGCATTGGAATCTATTGCCTCGCATGCGAATCCCGCGTGCAACCAGTCAAGCTATGAATCAGATTAGAATCCAATTAGAAATACATCGAGCTACTGACAAGACTCACCATGGCTGGCACACTATATATGCGACCCTTGTAAGACACCTTATAGTACTCATAGGTGGGCTGTGAGTTGGGAGACAATATAAATGATTTAGTTCGGGTAAATCGTAGACATACCTACTGCCTTGTTGGTAGAGAAAAAGTAGCAGCTACTTCCAATCTCAACAAAGGGTTTAATGCAACGAGCTAATTCCAAGTGTATCAAATTAGAGCAATGCCTAATTCTTGGATATACGCATTGAACTTACGTTTCCAGAAATGCATATAGATGATGGCATAGCTGGCCAGAAGTAAAAGGGCTAGCAACATAGTCTCGCAGGACTTTCCCATCTTCGACTTGAACACAACACTAAAACTGCAATTAAGCAGTTTCATCGCTTTTATAGAACTCGAATCAGTTTGAGAGTGTAATTTAAAACCGGGCAAACGTTGCATACAAACTGTGATATGACTTTCAATGGAATTGTACTCGATTCATTTGTTTGCAAATATTACAAAACTAATTATGTTTATTGGTTAGACTTTTACAATAATGTTTGGATCATAAGTAATAAATTGTATACTCTTTAGTGAGTAAGCTATGTTAATGAGCAATAACAATAACAATAATATTAATAATAACATAATATTTATTTTGTTTATATTCGTTCTTTATTCTGTTTTCGTAGTTTTGCGCATGTTCACAACGTTTTGTCTGCACACTGAAATAGCAGTGGCTGATTTTCTTTCACGAAAACTGATGAAAATATATAATATTAATGTAAATATCACTGTTTTGTAATATAATATGTTAATATCAATATTAATGCATTTATACTATTATTGAGCAGATTTGGTTCAAGTTTACCATCAATCTTAAATTTGATTTCATTTCGTTCCTCAAGCGAAACTACTTTTTACTGATTAAAAAAGAAATTAAAAATGAGACAATAATTTTGTAATGTGATTAGACAAGAGAATTTCTACTTGAGAATCTAAGCAATATCCACATTACTTTTCTCGCTGGCTTTTAACTTATGATATTGCGCACGATAATGTGAGATCATTATAATTTTCATTATAAGTTTCGTTAATATAAACAGTAGAAGAAAGAATATTGACATACTAATAATAATCGTTCCGGACTGACGAAAACAGGCCTGCGTATAATCCCAAAAGGTTGTCTTTTCACATATATAGTATTTATTATAGCCCCACGTTCGGATCATATATAATTCCGAATCTATCAGTTGTAGACTCAAATTACAATCGAGAGGAGGCGCATCGCCTGCCAGCCACTTTTTATAGGTTAAACTCTCACCCAGAGCATGCCATTTGAAGGGATACTCGCTATTGTAACTGTGACCCGATGTGGAAAAGATACTACCATTCGGATACCCTTTCGACGATACGTAGATCTGCAAGAGCATCATTTCCTCGGCCGTCTCCACAGAGACCAATTCTCCATCGTTTTGCCAACAACTTCTGCGCGCATCGAAGTAATCGAAAATGTTTTCATCCTAAATTGGATTTGATTGAATTTACTAATCAGTCATACTATATGAGGTTCGAGTCAGTGCGTTCAACTTTGACCAAAAATTTCAACATATGAAAATTAAACAAAAAACATTAATTAACAAATAACATTTATTAATGTAATGAGATAAGGTTTTGTGTTTAACTTAAGAACAAATTTCTTTGGACTTGGTGAATTTTGGTTTATTGAACTGCATTTGTTTACTTACAGTTTGACCAATGCCTATGAAATAATAACCTTCGCCCACCTTCTCATAGCTAAAGGAATTGCATATTTGTAATCCACATAATAGAAGGGTTAAGCAGCCAACAATCTTTTTGCGATTCATTTTAATTTGCACACAAGTGCGACTTTGTCTGCCTCGGACTGTAATTCAACTGAACTGCAATATAAAATGAACTCAACACTTATCATCGAGTAGAGTCCATTTGCAACACTCTGATAATCTTGTTTTTTTGTTATTATATATACATATGTATTTTGTTATTTGTTTGTACGAGTATATAAGCCAGGGGAAATTGCAAAATTTTGATACACTATTGAAGGATACCAAAAAATTCCTTGTTCAATTGTAAAGTAGAATATAAATAAAGTCCATGATCAATATTCTTCAAATGTTCTTTGTTATGAGTGCATGGCAATAAAGTGATGATCAAATAACAAATTACAAATACTACTCATTTCCCTAATATTTTTAATCACGTACTTACAGTTATATTGTAAGTGATATTGTCAAGTATAAGTATCTGAGTTCCGTTGATACTGGGGCTGATATTGTTGGCTACGATATTGTTATCTATTACTATTACTACTATTACTATTACTATTACTATTGCTCGCTACCCATAGCACTGTGGTTGGGCTTGTATGGAGCCGCGGCCATAAACATACATTTTATAAAATGAATACCGCAATGTTAGGCTTTTATTTAAAATGGGTAGCGTGTATCTCACTGCCAGGCACACTGTAGCTTTCATATTTCATTTTAAACTGTAGACAGAGTGATTCAACATTAACAGATAAGACGCGCACTTGTTATTATTATATTCCGCGAGAGTTTAGGTTTATATAAGGCGATAAGACTTCGATGGCAACATGCTGCAGCAACATGTTGCCGCAACATCTGAGAGTAGCTTGAGCAACTTCAACAACTGGTGGGTATCTGAGCAGTCTGATCTCCGCTGGGCTTTCAGTGCATCACTGTAGGCTCGTTGACGAGCAGCTGCTCGCATATGTCGACTGCGTGGGCGTGGCAGGAGGCGCTGCTCATGTAGAGCTGCCCGGACTGCAGCGTGAGCAGCATGCAGTTGAGTCCCATGCGGGGCGTCGGCTCATCCTCCAGCCAGTTGGTGTAGTTAATGGCTCGGGCGCGTCCAAAGTAATTCCAATAGAACTGCAAATCGCCGGGCCAACGATGTCCGGCGCTCCAGAATTGCGTGCCGTTCTGGAAGCCGCTCTCGTATAGATAATTGGCCAAGACGTGCATCTCGTCCTCGCTCTCGAGGCACACGCGTGACGTGCGCTTGTCCTGGTAGCAAAAGTTGCTAAACGAACTTGGCTGCAGGCAAGAGTTGCCACGTGTCAGTTGCAATTAAATCTGGTTCGCACATGCCTCGAATACTCACCAAGGGATCTTCGTCTGCAATGTAGTAACAATAATTCTGTTGCACCTTTTCGTAGGGCACCTTGCAACGCATCGCGGCCGCCAGTTGCAACAGCAGTCCAACTCCAAGGCAGATCTGCCCCAAGCGGCCTCCCAAGCGCTGCCAGCTGCCTGGCATTGTCAGCATTCTCAGCATTGCCAACAAACTGCACTACAACTAGTATTCGAGCAGTTGGCTTATCACTCGCAGCCCAACGCTTGCTCCGATAAGCCAACAACGTGAGTGTCGTGTTGCTCTAGAACTGTTTCCTAATCAGTTTTTGGTCGCTGCTACAAGGTTTTGTTTACATGCGAAATGTGCGCCGGGAACTCTTCTAACTCGCTCTCTATCTCTCACTCTCTCACTTCCTACATCAAAACTGATAAGTGATAAGTAGTACGCACATACTATATGTTATAGTAAATGTGCAAATATGTTGAATACTTGTCTATTTCTTTACGTCACTCTCAGTCTCTCCCCTTTCTCTCTCTTTCTCGATCTGCACTTCCATGATCACTTTTTAATAAAGTAAGGTATATTAATTTGCAAGAATAAAGCCAATAAATACACTTTCATGTCTAGATTTTTATAATATCTCATCTTATCATTCTACAATGAGAGGATATCGATTCGAAGTAGGTTGCAATTGGTCAAGTCAATATTTGTTTATATCAATAGTGTCATCAAAAGCAGTTTCTGATGTCAAAAACAAACTGTTACAAGTCTCTGAACTCTGCTTCTCCGCATTTGCAATTGTTGAAAACTTATAACTTTTTACGATATTGGTCTGGAATTCACTTGTTAATAATTCTTATAACTAAAAGTCGAGGGAAATTTTCAGCGGAAGTTTATATCATCACAAGAGACGCGATAAGCGGCAAACTTGATCAGCTGTGTGAGTTCTTTAAGCTCCTTAGAACTTTCGATGTTCTTTCGATGTAAAATAGCCAACACCATATAACATGGTTTACAAATTATTCTATTTAATTTTAAATCGATCTGTTTGCGGTTAAAATAGCATCATCTATTCAGTTAGTTTGAGCTTGGCATCCAGTTTAAATTTAATACGCGAATACAGCACTAAAAATAATACAATAAAAACGATTGCCTTGATATCGTCTTCCTACATATTTTCCCTTCCAAATATTGTTTCCTAATTATTTACCTAAAGGATTTTGAATTAAACTATTATTCCGATAATACTGTATTAAATTATTTAAATTTAATAAATAGTGTTTATGATTCATATTTTTCCCAGATATGTTTTGTTGATTTTAATCAAATTTCTCCTATCGATAGGATAGTCTTTATAGATTCCACAATCCACAATTCTTCGATTCCCCCTACCAGCAGAAACTATTCTACGCTACAACGTATTTGGTTTGTGGCCTTAACATTTATTTGCGCAAAACACACACCAGATGGCGCATGTATTGCCCAGCTGCTGTTTTCTCGTAAATACTGTTAACAGCTGGAGAACGACAGTGCTGTTGAACTTAAGAGAGTGGTGTCGTTTCCTTTAGCATTTAAAAATATTTTTCTGTATTAAGCTAACTGTATGACAGCGTAGTTGAAATTTCTTAATAATATGTTACTTTAAGCAAATTAAAAATGTGTTACCTTTACTGTTATTTGTGCGAACACTCTGTTTAAAAGCGGCGCGCCAAGCAAATCAGCTGTTTCAAGACTCATCGAACAGAGTGCTAACATTTTCACGCCGACTCGCTGTTACCTAAAACATTTTGCGTTAACAGGCCTGTTATTCATGAATTTTCTGTTGAAGCGTGTGGTTGTTGCGGCCGGTGTATGCGTAAAAATAAAACCAAAAAAACGAGAAAACGTACAAAAAACGCGTGTAAAATTTTCTAAGATATAAAATAAATCATTTGTGATAAGTGAAAAAATGTTTAATCGACTCGTGTGTTAACAAATTATCGCTTTTCGCTAAACCAAGCGACGCGACTGTTATTCTGCGCTGCGCTCTTCACTGTTTTCTCTGCGCGTGTGCTTTGCTTTTGTATTCGTTGCTTCGCTTGTTTACGAATTTCTGTGTGTGCTCATAAATGTGCAAAAACTAGGAAAAAAATACAATTGTTGAATGAAAATGCCAACAGCAGGCTGTCAAAAAGCAAAAAACATGTTCAATAATAGCAAAAAAATGTTTCTCGCATTGCTGACGCTGACTGCGCTGCTACTACGTGACGGCAGCGGCGTCGCAGCCCATTTAAATGTGTTTCTGAATCCTGAAGAAGTGATGCGTTTGCTTGGTAAGTTTTCTTTTCTCCCTCTCCCCCTACAGCATAGCTCAATCAAAACATTTTCCCGATAAGTCGCGCCCTTTGTTATTGATTTCTCTACCTACTATAAACAACAACAATGCAAAGCAATTGAGCAATTAGCGACGTTCCATTTGTGTCAACCAATTATGTGGCAGCTTCAATTTACAATTTACCATATAAAATTTACAATTTTGCTTCCATTGAAAATTGAAATGCTTTTCAAAATATGTAGATTTGTTTGCTTTGGCTTAATTTTAGACGCTCTCGCTCTCTCACTCTTTGCTCCACTCCTCACCCAGATTCGGTATCTCGCTCTCTCTTTCATGCATGCTGCTGATGCCGCAGGTGTTGTTAAACAGTTAAACAAATAAACAAACAACAAGCAAAAGCAGCAACAACAATACTGTTGCTGCTTCTTCTTCTTCTTCTATGTACATAACTTTCAGTTGCTTCGTTAAGAAATTTTACGCTTCGTAAAAAGAAGCAGCAGCAACAACAAAAACAACAACAAATTTACAAGCAGCATTAAATTTATTTCACTGCCAGGGAATATTTTTGAATATTTCTTGGAATTGAAATTCCTCTACCCAAAAAAAAACACACACACACAAGAGACACGCAAACGAGATGACAACGCACAGGCAACAGCAACAACAACAAGAACGACAAGAGCAACAAACACCAAGAACAACTGCATCGACTATGGAACAGGCAAAAGCAAAGGCAAAGGCGAAACGTGACTTGGAGCAGCCGCAGAACCGTAAGACGTGGAGCGGTGGAGAGGGTAAAAAAAAAAGACAAGAGCAAGAGAGGCTGCCAGAGAGAGCAAGGCATAGCCGGGAGAGGGCAACAAGAGCCAACAAAGCAGGCAATGTCGTCAGCTGTGCGTCTGTGTTCGAATGTGTGTGTGCGTGAGAGCCTTTGAGTTTTTGTTGTTGTTAGTGGGGGTGCAACTGCGCACAGTGGGCGCCAAAGGATATACACATGTTGGAGAATTTTTCAACTGATTTTATAGAATAGCGAATAAAGCATTTGTTAGCAAATAAAAATAATTGAATTTTATGTATGTCTATTTTCAAAGTAGAAAAGTAACAACGTTTATGATATTTATCCAGCATAGAATATGCTGAAATTCTCATGGGTGTATATAAATTTTCCGCAACTGCGACATCTATGCAACGCCTGCAGCTTGGCATTCGCATTTTTGGCAAGTCGAAAACTTGTGCCGCCCACTGCAAGTGATTTTATTTGCTGTAGCAGTTGTTTTTGTTTTGGCATGTTGCCTGCTTGTTAAGTTTAGATAGAAGTTTTTTCACCATTGCCATGTGTGGGAGCTGAATTCTTTTTTCTTTTTCAATCTGTCTTCTCTCTTGCTCTTTTATTTTGTTACCGCCAACGACGATGCGCATAATTTGCGTATGCATTTTCAATTTTGGGGCGTGAAATCAAATATGCAAAATATCGTATGTTTGGATTTGGATTCCGATTCGGATTTGGATGTGGATTTGGATTTGGACTGTGGGAGCAACGATTCTATGTGAAAGAGTGGTGAACGGGAACTGTGGGCGATTTAAACGCATTCCGACTTTGCTCATTTACAACGACGCTCCGCAGTTTGTTAAAAACACAGCGACTAATTAAGACTAAGTTGAAAAGTTTTCAACACTGTCTAACTCACTCTCTTCCTTATCTCTCTCTCAGCTCTTTGTCGTGCTCATGCTTTGCTTTTTTATTTTTTGATATATGCGTGCAATAAAGAAATGCGCTAGGCTATAAATCAATTAGGCAGCATAATTTGCATTTGATTTGTGTGACTTTTGGCAAAAGGGGTTGACTGCGGACCATTCCGTGGTCGCATTCATATTCAAGTTGAAATTTATCCGAGGCTTGAATAAATTTTTATTTGCATTGCATTTTTATAGGAGCAACGGGAGAGCAGCACCAACAACTCATCCCAACGGGGAGTCATTCCTCCGTCTGCCGCCTTTTGGGGTTTCATTTTAAAAGGCCTTAGTCATATGTCTGTTATATGATAAATACGATATGTGTGTATGTAGAAAAGTAGCCGGGGATATTGGGCAGGGCCAACACGATCGATCGTTGCTGTCACTTGTTAAATATTTCATTTGATTTTCTTAAATTTTCCCATTTGCTTCTTTAATTTTATGAGCCTTTTGCTGCTGTGACACGCTTTGGATATTTTATTATTTAAATTGAATTTTAATGCCATTTTATTTTGTACAATTTTCGTAGTTTTCGTTAGTGTTTTTCTTTTGACAGCTTTTTATGACTTTAACGCTTTGGAATTTTCCTTTTGTCTATTTCAAATGATTATTTTTATGGGCCCATTCTGCGCTGTTAAACTTTGTGTGCTTGGCTTTAATTTTATTGCTCATTTGCTGCCTGTTAATGAGAAGTTGAATTCAAAAAAGTTGAAAAGTTCATCGCTGGAGCTTTACGTTTCTGCCTCTTTCTTTGACAAAGGGATAGAGAATCTCCTGCTTAAAAGCTCTCAAAAGCATTCAGCTTTTAACATACGTTGCTCTCTCCCAGAAGTTCTTGAGCTCTCTCGCTCTCTCCTGTTTGCACTTGCTTGGTTTTCTGGTGGTGGTGCGAAATCTGACACGCCCACCGAGCAACGCCTGTATCTCAGCTTAAATAGTGATCGATTGGCGCAGCTGCTAAATAACAGCACAAAGCAGAACGACAACAACAACAACAACGAGTCGAATGTGTTAAATTCGCCACCAACTGTGTGAAATAAATTAAGCTCAGGCCCCCCAAACAGCTTGAATGAGGCTTGAAATATGGCTAGAGTATTCAGCGTCTTCTTTTCTTTCTTGTTCTTCGTTGTGTCGCTGGCCAATTTCCAATTTCTATAAATACGATTTGCATAAATATTGAAACCTTTTCTGTTCGTTTCGAGCAGTTTAAAGTGAACCGCGACTGAGCCGCAGAGATGGCAAACAAGCAAAAAGTATCTGAAAGATACACAACGACGATCTGCTTCTGCTACCACATTTAGCACCTAGCTTTGGCACGCTGCCTTTACGAGTATCTGTGTATCTTCTCTGTGTATCGTCTTCATAATCTGCCGTTTGGCCATAACAAGCATGCAAGCATACAATATTATCGTCTCGGGTTTATGGCTTGTTCTTCGCGCTGCTCGCCGAGATCATTTTAGCTGATACTCGTGTTGCCTTGCCAGCGCAAACAGCTTCTTTTTTCTCCTTCGCTCTTCCTCTCCCTCTCGCCCTCTGCTTCTGCTTCTCCTTCTCCATCTCCTTCTACTTATGCTTGTCGTGCTAAATGCCTTCCACGAACTGCCAACCGATCTCTGGGGGCCAAAGTTGTGTTAACGGTTTGTGCAGTGCCCACGATATGATCAGCAGATCAGCAGCAACAGCAGAGAAGCCGTTGTTTTGTTGCTCTTGTGGCATGATCTATATTTTAATTGGTCGCTTGCTGCCTGTTGCCTGGTTTGTCTGCAATCTCTACTTGTACTTCTTCTCTGGGCGCAGCTGTGAGCTTCTGTAATGAAGTGGCCATTAACTAATGAAGCTATATGGCCAATACGAGTGCTACCAACAGCCAATTTACGATGAGGATCTCGTGACACTCTATAAGCATGTCTCGCCTTACTACGTGAGACTATTAACAGACTTTTTGTTTTGTAGTCACCTTATTATGTTTTATGATCTTGCACCGTTTTTACTATTCTTACCTGATTCTAAATATTACTTAGGATTCACAATAATCTCGCACTCTCATTCATTAATCTTTGTATTTCTGGCACAAATCTCACACATCCGGTTAAGTTTAGTAATTAATTCTAATAGACGTCTCTCTTACCACCTTGACTTGCGATCATCGATGCGACAGTCGTTATCGGCTTGAGCTTTGTTTTTGTTTTCGTTTGGTCAACCGAAACGTGACTTATGGAGATTTGTCCCATCGCCATTGAAATCTCCACGATTTGATGTTCAATCCATTGATAATGCTAACCGATCATATTGTGGCCTCGTCGGCGTTATCGATTACAATTTGATGGGCATTTGACAGGTCATAAAGAGTCATTATTTTCGAGTCTTATATTACAAGCATGTGTGTGATTGGAGATTCTCATTTTGTAATGAGGCGAGGGTCGTTTTCCATTGCAGTGTGGGTTGTGACTGTCTACGTCTCTGTCTCTATCTCTGTCTCATTCTGGCCATAAACCGCCATAAACTTGACTAAGCCGAAGCTTAAACTGATTCAGTGCATGGCCTGGCCATAAAAACTATAGGTAAACAAGAACGATTATTTGAATGCGCTCTGCCGAACCATTAAATACTTTATACTCGGAATAACTATTAAATTTATTATCAGATTGTTCTGAAATATTCACCCACTAAACTATTGCTTGAAACCAAAAATCACGGCTTTAGCATTCGAAATGTGCTTGTAATTTGTTTTTTAACGACAAATACAAATTGAGTTTTGTGAAATCCTATTTGAGTTATATTTTTGTAGAAGGTAAAGGGTATTCAATCTGCATTTAAATAAATGAAAATCGCATAAACCGATTGGGCAACGGCGAATGCAAAACAAATCAAATCAAATAAACGCGAAATCGTCGATGGTAACGTTTACGTCAAAGGCTTAAAAAGCATCCGTCTGTTCCATTGACTCTGGCCATTGTAATTGCACAGAGAGCAGTCTGCAGATGGGGAGGTAGGATTGGGGTTGGGGGATGTGGTTATCAGTGCCGTTGCACAGAAGCAGCAACTTGCTACTGTCAACTGATAACCCCGTCGGGCAGGCTCCACGCATGCTGCATGTCAATAATAAATAAATTCCATTGTTTGCCTTACTGCCTGTCTCTTTATTCCATATACGATACGTATATATGTATATATTGTATGTATATATGTATATGTATATTACACACAAACCACACACTCACACATTCATATATGTAGCTTACAACGCAGTGCAAAAAGGAATAATCATATTTACATTAAACAAAAACGGTGACAAAGAGCAATGAATGAAATTTCAATGTAGCACAGTGGAGCATCATTATGTTTTTTATTCTAGTTGACTCGGGACATCAAATAATACAAACAAATATCTTTATATCAGAGACTATAAGAGATAAAGCAATATATATTTTTTCTAAAGTTTTGCCACGCCAACCTCTGACGTCACAAATTGAAACATGCAAAACGTAAATTTGAAGCTAGTTTCGATTTAAGCCACACACAATAAAAACTACATTGTTTATGATTCCTGAAAATTTGGTTTTGGTTTGGGCTTAGTGGCGTTGGCTGACATTCTATATGTATATTTTGAATGCAGTAGTTCATCGATATACCAAATACAGCCTTTGGTATATACTGTATGGTATATTTTGAATGCAGTAGTTTATCGATATACCAAATACAGCCTTCGGCATAAACTGCCTGGTATATTTTGAATGTAGGCCTACATCGATACCCAATATATACACGTTTAGTATTTTTACGGTATATTTGTAGAATATGGTTTTATTGAAAATAGGTAGCGGACATCTTACTTTCCTTCATCTTTTCTTTATCTGAAGTTACTTTAAAATAAAAAAGCTCTTTACTTTATTCAGAAATAATTTCAAATTCTACATAACTTCATTCCCAAATTTCGATTTGAAATAGTGCCAATTTTAGCCAAATTGTTGACTACGAGAGTTACACTGTGCGCATCATTCGCTGTCGAGTTTATTTCCATCATTCCTCATGAAGCAAGGCGGGGCGGGACGGGCCGTGGCTTGGCAGCTGACAACAGCGAATCCGCTCGTAAGTAACAACTGCAACTGCAACTGTAAAGGGGCATAAGAGCAGCAAGTTGCCAGTTGCAAGTTGCAAGTTGCTCTCTGTGGCAGCCACATGCATGTACACATGCATCTGCATCTGCATCTGTAAATGTATCTGTATCTGTGGCTGTTGTTATGTTTATTGAGCTGTACGAGTATGTTTATTTGGGCCATGCACTGTGGGAATTCGCCAGCCAGGCAAGGCATGCAACAAACCATGGCAACTTGCGGCAGCAACATGTAAACTAACTTGAAAGCAGCTTGAGAATGGAATACGTATACTCGGTGAAAGAATAAAATCATGCGTTTGCATTGGCATTGTTGTATGTAGCTGCGCAGTCCTCAATCTTGTGTGAAATATTTAAAAAGTTCACAATAATTTCCCTTGGTTCATCATAAATATGCTTCAAATGCAGACAAGAGAAGCAAATTGTAAAATCCTACTTTGCTTACACAACTTGTTTTATGAGTTTTCTAGTCCTCTGATCAATATTAATCTTGTTCACAAAATCAAATTAGCTTTTGGCACATTTCTTAACGAAAAGATTCGTCGATTTGTTTTCTAAACTTCAGTTGGCAGCTCTTGGGACTCAACACCAGCAGACTAGATGGCGATTAAGGTTAATTGCTATTGATTTTGAGCATTACAAACTTGGTCATAAACTTTTGTCAGCTAGTCAAAAGCGTCAAGCGAAAAATCTGAATGATTAATTTGAGCCAATTTTCAGGCATCGAGCCCAAAGGCAAACAGCGAAAAGATGAGATGAAAACAAAGCGCAAACAAAGGCAACAACCAAACACAAAACAAAAAAAAAATAATGTAAGCAAATCTGTGCCAAATGGTTGCCAAACAACTGAACAGCTGAACAACTGAAGAGGCTGGCCCTAAAAACATGGCTAATTTAGCTGGCACAAATTTGTTACAATCAAATCCGTAAACGAGTAACAAGAAACGAGAACGTTGCGCCTGCGGCTCTAAGAGCGGGAAAAACACAGAAAAACAGTAAAAGCAAAGCGAAAAATATTAGGCAAAAGCAACAACAACAACAACAATAAGAAAAGGCGCATCATTTATCATAACGACGACGTGAGACAGCAATGGGGCCCAGATCCAGCTACGTGGATACAAAAGGCGCAGATACAGATGCAAAGACCATAGATAGAGATACGTCTTGAGCTACAGCAATAGATACGGATACTTTGAGTCAAAGCTCAAAAACATGTTAAATGTTGACATGTGGTAGACGTTTTGGAGGCGGGGCTGTGTAAGCTTTTAAGCGAGATTGTTGTTGTGCGTGATAAGCCGAGTCACATTAGCCTGCCAAGCTGCCGGGAGGGTTGGAGGAGGAGATGGAGTGGGGGAATGAACCTGAGACGAGGAAGAAGCAGCTGCTGTGAAGGGCACCGAATCATTTGTTTTATTTATTTTTCGATTTGGCCAGAAAATGCAGCAACTGCAGCCAGAGTGACATATTAGCCATTAGATGGCAGATGAAAAGGTGTTATACCCACTAAAAATACATATGTGGTAAAGGGTATATCATTTGGCTAGACTTTATAAGCATGCAAACTTTATATGTTTATGTTATAATCTTTACAATGAAATGAATTCCTCTTTTACTCCACTTTCAATATCAACATCTGAGTCATGAATACCTTTTATTATATTTCCAAAGTATACAATATTCCATCAAGTAATAAACACAGACTGTTTAGATATGTTATGTACATAAAACTAGAGTTGCTTCTCGCACCTGTAATGGATATCTGTCAGTCGATCACACTGAATTTCTGATATCTTTCACGTTTTTTTATTTGGCGTGAAGCGTGGACATCATTTATCATCTATTGCAATTTGATGTGGTGCATGATAATGAAGTAAGGGCTAGATGGGAATGTTTTTCGAGTCTGAGTCTGAAACTGTGCTTGCAAAACTCCCTCTCGAGTTGGAGTTGTGTCTAAATTGAGTATTTGACTGGCTTAGTTCGCCGAGTTGACAAATGAATCGGGTTAACATATTCAGTTGGGAGTGGATGGGGGGGAAGGGCTCCGCTTTTGGGAGTATTCATACTTTGACCTCTGCTTCAGGAATCAGCAAGGCGAATCGAGAAAACTTCACGAACTGCAACGCTAATTACAAGAAAATGGGAAAATAGCGCCAAAGCCACAGCCACAATCAGAATCAGAGTCAGAGTTAGAGCTATAGTCAGAGTCAAAAGCCATAGAGCCAAAAGCCATAGAGCCAAAAACATTTTTGAGTGTCTAAAACGAGTTGGCAGCTTGGCAGTTGTCTATGTACTTGCAACTTTACTCCTTTGGCCTTAGAGTCCTCCACTGGATGTTGTGTTGTTGCCGCTTGCTGCCAGCAACAATGGTCACGACTCTTGGTTCGGTAGCAAGCTATTAAAAAAATACTGCATCAACATCAACAACAACAACAGCAACAGCAATTGCAATAACAATAACATCAGCGACAACGACAACATCATGACTGCACGCTCTGAAAATTCGACATACGATATGGATACTCCAACTCGTACTCATACTCATTCCAGCACTCGTAGTCGTATTCACATGCACCCATGGGTCCTGCCTTGCTGCTCCTGCCACAGCTGAAGCTCGAGGCACGCCCCAGCCAAGGAGTTGCATCTGATACCAACAAGTCGACAACTTAAACACTCTTCTCTCATTTAATACAATCAATAAAAATCATTTTATAGATGAAGTATGTGGTATATAGTTGGTATAAAACTGAGGCCACTAGAAGGTTTACTGGATAAATTCCTTTCAGTCTTTTTTGGATTTTGGGTGTTATCTAACTCGTTGCATATTCAAATTATTTAAAAAGTGTACTTTACTTTTATAATTATTACAATTGAATAATTATTTATCAATTGCATTGCCGTTCATTAATGTGTATGCTGAATAGAAAGTTCGCTTAAAGGAATGTACCTTAAAACTCATACAGATGACTTTACTTATGTATAGATAGATTCACTTAAGCTGCCTAAGATTTGCACAATATCCAAGTACCGCTTTGTCTAGTCCTGTCTGCTGGGACAGAGAGTATACAAATGCATAAAAACATGCAGCCAGTTATGAACATGGCACACACAAAGGTTAAAAAAAGTTCAAGAGCCGTCGAGCTGGGCACATGCAAGTGACATTTGCTCGTGACATGAAGGTAGACGGCAACGTCGACGACGACGACGTCGACGATGCCACTTCAAGAGTGCCTCGTTGGGCGCCTCTTGAGAAAGAGCCTCCAGCCTCCAGCTCATCCCTTCTGGGGAGGGTCTCTCTCGTCTCTGCCGTCTAATGTCGTTCTCTGCAAAGTGCAATAAAGCGGTAACTTTCACATGAGCTTGTGAACTGCGTCTTCTGCTTTCACCGCTCGTCCTCCCTGTTGCGCCTTCTTGTGGCAATTCAATAGATGCCACAACTCGCGCAGTCAAAGGGTCAATGGAAGCGTGCGGCTGCCCAACTTGCCCCGCGGGGAAAGCCGACAGCGGGGAATGTTGCATTTGATTAAGTCATGGGCGCTATTTTTAAACGTTAGCGAGGCATTTGTCGCAGCTAGACAACGTGCAACATGTTGCACATTCGAGAGAGGAAGTCGCCCCTACAGCTAGAGCGACGCGACATGCCCTCGGTCTGCCCTTCCCTCGCCTCTCTACTCTGCTCTCTGCCCACGTTTGCCGCCTCCTACTGTGGCCCAATGAGTCTATGGCTCTGACACAATTTATACGCGACTGTGTCGCCGCCAAGTTGAGACATTCTTCGCGGGGGCACGGACAGCACAGCACAGACAAAGTGAGAGAGGAGAGTGGGGTGAGGTGGCTGGCTGGCTGGCTGCATGCCCCCAAAGTTCTGGTCTATGTCAACCTACATGCTCACTGATTTTTATTGTTATTGCCAGTTGTCAAAGGAAGTGCGCTCCGCTTCTCTCTCTCGCTCTCTGTGCTGTCTCTCCCTTTCTCTCTCTCTGTGGCATTTCATTTTTCGTAAATTATTTCCTGTGCTTTTTTCCTATTGTCTCCTATGAACTGTCTCCGAGTGCAGTTGCAACAGCGGGCGGTTCCGAAAGAGTTGAATGCACCACACAGCGAAGGCTTTCAGATCCGCAGGTAGTTGGTTTAGCTATCAAATTATCAGTTGGCACTTTCCAAAAATGTACCAAAAACAAGTTGAGAGATGAAGTCAAGGAACACAAACCAAAATCGTTTACATATAAGATATAGATAAAGAAACAAGAATGATTTATAAGAAAACTACCTTCTTTATTCCTTGAGTTAATTACACACATTATCGAAATGGAAGTGTTTGTTTTATGAAAGCAATAACTCCCAAGGTGAGTAGTTTTATATAAAGAAATGTATATATAGAAATGAAATAATATGATCTAAATATGTTTAGTAAAAACAAAGAAATATTATATACGACAAATTGCTGGCTACCTTCTAAGTTAATGCCTTAACTAATTTAATATCAAAGTGTTTTATGATGCCACAGAATCACTGAGAGAAGCAATCTCTGAAGACAGAAATGCCACTATAAACAACATACAATTTCTGTGGAAAGAAGAGTTATTATTTTTCGTTTCATCAGATCATTATAATAATAATATTGAAATAGGCTTATGAGCAGTTCCATTAACGTGGCCTGAAGTGTGTTTGCGTGTGTGTGGTCGTTGGCGTCTTATGAGCTGAACTACATAGATTGGAAACTACCTGCACATTTCATAATCATTAACATAAACAACACAACAATCCATAACAATTCAAATCAGGGCCAGACATCTTTGGCAGCGTCTCGCATCGCAGCGCAGTCGCAGTCGCTTCATTAACTCGATTTTGGCCACCACTCGCTGGCGGTTGGGTCAAACCGCAAATAAACTCGATGCAAGAATAACAACGAGAAGAGTAACGCGAAGAAGAAAAAGAACAACAAGAGCATGAAGAGAACTAAGAACGAAGAGAATAATAACCGTCAGACGGCAGACGACAGACGGATCTGAAAGAACAAATCTCAGACATGGTCATGGCTCATTTTCTGTGTTTGTTTTTAAACCTTTTTTTTGTTTTTGGTTTTGTTTTTGTTTTTGCTGGAAACCAAATCGTGGCCTGGCGACACGAGTTGTTGCTTGTTTTGTGTTACACATAGATCTTCATACAGATATAGATAGAAATGCAGATGCAGATGCAGATACATTTTCAGATACAGATACAGAAACTGATACTGATAAACTCGAGCAATAGTTCCAAGGAATTCCCTAAACTCTAAACTCGGTCGCCCATGTTTATTTATACAATATCCAAATCCAAAAATCGTTGCCACAGTTGATGGACAAACAAAAACAAGAATCTCAACATGCCTGATGAAAATTCCATCTAGATAAATTTACATGCAAAGTGCATGAGTTTGCTCCACTTACAAAATTGTTGCTTTTGTGTTAGTTGCCTCTGCACTCTGCACTCTGCACGTGTCGTAGATGCTTTTCATATTGATATCAACTCCTTTATTATACGTACAAAGTTCGACGTGCTTTTTACTCTTTGCGGTTTTGAGAATCGCGTGATTCGCGTGTTTTTTACCCATGTTATGAATAGGTTAATAAACTTGTCAAACGCTAAACACAGCTAATATAATTGCGAGCGATAAGAAACCCACTGAAAAAAGAGGAGGTTCTTATAAAGGGGTTGCTTTTATACACCATAATAATAGCGATAATAATCGGGCGTAGAGAGAGTTAGTAAAAAAGTCAGACTTGCAGATTTATTTAGCATTCAATTAAGAAATTAAATAGAATTATATTATATACTTTAATTAAATATATGAAAATTTAGATCAACTCCATCTATCATAATTTCGCATCTGTAATTTTATAAAGTTGACCTCAGGCAATGCGAAAGTCAGAGAGAGGAGCTATCTATAAAGAGTTTATATATTTATATTTATACTTTACCATTCGACTGTGGACAAAAGAATAGACTTTTGCATTAAATTAAAAGATTTTCACGAAAATACCTGTACCTGTATGGGATAAAGTAAATTGTAAATTAGAAAATGGGAGAATTGCAGAGAATCTAATAAAGAATTATTGCTTAACACAAATTTTCTGAAATTGCATTACGACTACAATAATTTCCCTTCTTGAATTCTATTTGCAGGTGTCTCCGCCGAAGTCTACTATGTTAGGGAGGGACACATCAACAATTACGCTCTGAATTTCATTGTCCCAGTTCCAGCGAATGTCCAGGACGTGAGCTTCACGTGGCAATCGTTGGCTGGTCGCTCGCTTCCCTACAGTCTGAATGTGATGACATCGGATCAGGAGGTGGTGCCGCGACCGGCGTTGAATGTGTCGGGAATTGGTGAAATTCCCACGCACATTCAGACCTGGTCAGTGGCGCTGCGATGCAGTGGAGTGCGTGCTGCCGAGGTGGACATCACGATCAGTTTGGAAGTAATACTGAATCGGTCACTGAACAATGTCACACACTTGGTGTTTCGCCGCAGGAAGATCTGTCTGCTCAACGAGAACGAGGATGACCTCAAGCAGACGCTGGCCAATGATCAGGACGATCCTCAGTTGCTGGAGACGGTGCTGCCACCGCCCACGGGACTAATCACGCTCGTGGTTGGCGTGACTGTGGCCATGAGTGCTGTCTGCGTCCTCCTGGTGATCGCGTACTGTGTGCGAGGCGCGGCAGCCAAGCGGCAGCATCATCAGCATGGCGGTCAGCCCATGCGCACGTCTAGCTTCCAGCGTCTAAATACTCAACCTCCTTGCCAATCCTCGCTGGGTTCAGCCGCATATATGACGCCATCACTGATCGCTCCCGTTCATGCCTCATCGTTGCCCCGGAAGGTGGCTGTGTCGGTGGAGCAGCAACAGCAGCCAGAGGAGCTGCATCGTCGCATCTCTGAACTGACCGTGGAACGCTGTCGCGTACGCCTCTCGAGCCTGCTGCAGGAGGGAACCTTTGGGCGTGTCTATCGCGGCACCTACAACGATAACCAGGATGTGCTGGTGAAGACAGTGGCCCAGCACGCAAGCCAGATGCAAGTACTGTTGCTCCTGCAGGAGGGCATGCTACTCTATGGCGCCTCGCATCCCGGCATACTCTCCGTCCTGGGCGTGTCCATTGAGGATCACACGACGCCCTTTGTTCTCTATCCCGCGCTGAACAACACTCGTAATCTGAAGCTATTCCTCTTGGATCCCGCTTGTGCTCGCACTGTGACCACCATTCAGATAGTCATGATGGCCTCTCAGCTGTCCATGGCGCTGGATCATCTGCACAGCCACGGCGTGGTGCACAAGGACATTGCCACAAGGAACTGCATGTGAGTAGCACCTCACAAAATACACAACGAACAGTTCTTTATGTTACTTTTCTTCCCTCTTCTTTTACTTTTTCCCCCTGCTTAGCATTGACGATCAGCTGCGCGTAAAACTCTCCGACAGCTCGCTCTCGCGCGATCTCTTTCCAGCGGACTACAACTGCTTGGGCGACAGTGAAAATCGCCCCATCAAGTGGATGTCTCTCGAGGCGCTGCAGCACAAGCAATTTTCCGAGGCCAGCGATTCGTGGGCCTTTGGCGTGCTCATGTGGGAGCTCTGCACTTCCGCCAAGCAGCCCTATGCCGAGGTCGATCCCTTCGAGATGGAGCACTATCTGAAGGATGGTTACCGTCTAGCGCAGCCCTTCAATTGCCCCGACGAGCTGTAAGTACTTGGAACATGGAGCATGGAAGTCTATTTCATAATACTTATCTGGAATTTCTTTCTTCTCTTCTGTCTCTCTGTAGATTCACAATCATGGCCTACTGCTGGGCTCTACTGCCGGGCGAACGTCCAACCTTCGCCCAACTGCAATCCTGCCTCTCAGACTTCTATTCACAGATCACACGATACGTCTAAAAGAGAGGGGCAAAAGTGAAGTTAGCGATGCGCACTTGCAAAGTGCGTGTCTAGTCCATTGAACTCATCGAATGGCCCTCGAATTCCTCATCAACGTGAAACCGTAGTTAGCTGATGTCCCATTTAGTCTGTAAACGGATTGTTAAACTGCCAAATCATTATATATAGAGTCTCAATTGAGCGAGATTACTCAGTGTATATATAGAGAAATGAAAGCGACGATTATGTTCTAAGATCACCTCAAAGACTCACACACAAATACATATGAAGAGATATGCGACTTATAGCAGCGATTGCAGAGGTTTTTAATGCAAATTCCCCCAAGAGTTTTTTACACACACGCAAACTAACAAATCTAGCAAAAGAACCTTAAACCGAAATCAAATATAGTGATATTTATCTATACAATTATACATAATGTAGTTTACACATCTAGCATTAGGCGATTTTTAAGCATATACCATAAAAGATAAACCTACACATATTTATAAAGAACAACAAGCGCACAATAATATACATATACTATATGGGTAATAGAAATTTATATCGATTTATCGAGCACGAAGAACGGAAAAGAAAAAAACGTAATAAATTTAAAATACTAAAAAATTCAATAGAACTTGTGTTTTCTTTTTTTATGGGTATAGTTTTATTACCAATCTTTAGTGCAATTCCCTATAAATAGGCCATTAAAATCGGTGAACCCGATCACAACCTGAATCACATTTCGGCGAAAACCTTTGCTGGCAGTGCGGAAATTTATGATGTTGCCTGAAAATGTTCGAGAAGTGAAAAGGCGTAACCTTGGTTCTGACTAAGATATCCAAATACCAAGAGACGCAGAGAAAGAGAAGGAGATGGAGATAGAGAGGGAGAGCGAGTGAGAGAGACGGGACATTGTTTCGGTCACACAAATTAGCCATAAATTTTAATTTTACATGACAATGTTTTTTTTGGGCCTGGCCTGAAAGACGCTAAGAGGATAAAGTTGGTTAGCGCCTACGCCCAAAGCAAGAAGACGAATCAATTTTGCTGTGGCTGGTGTCCTTGGCCGCACACACACACACACGCACACATGGGCAGCCATTCACACAGGATAATGGCAAGATGAGCCTATATATATCTTATGTGGAAACTGCGAAAAGTGCGCTAAGTAGGTGAGGCAGTCCATATGTGTGAGTGCATGTGTATGTGTGGCTGATTCGACAACACATGTCCTGCATGTGGGTGTGTGTGTGTGTGAGTGTGTCCTTACACTTTAACAGCCATTCTCGGAGCTATATCGTAAATATTTTGACAGAATCGCTTTTGCTATTGCCTTTCGTGTTGGCCATTGTGTTTCACAGCTTTCCCTCTCTCGCTCTCTCTCTCTCTTTCCCTCTCTCTTGCTCCCTCTCTCTTTCTGTCGCAGACAGTCAGTCTTGACTCGACTCCTTGTTATTGTTGTGTCCCTGAGAGAGGGCGGCACCTGCTGCTGCCTTGCTGATGCTGCCTGCGGTAATCCTTGTGTTTGTGACTTGACCTGCTTCGTTTGCCATGGCATTTGGTTATAGCCTTAAGCGGCTTTAAAGTTACATTTACCGTTGCTGGCTGCTGGCTGCTGGCTGCCTGTTGCCTGTTGCGTTGACTTCGTCCTCGAGGAGCCGAGGAGCCAAAAGGACTCATGTGATATACGAGCCAGCAGCCATTGTAAACAGTTTGCTTAAGCACATAGTTTGTTTATACTTATTACTTGCTAATGCCCCCTAAAATATACGATATGTTTATGCATATGTGCCACACATCTGCTCTTGTGTCACTGCATGTGTGTGTGTGTGAAGTTGCAGAAAATCTGACAACATATTGATATCTATTCCATGCAGCTGACATATGTACTGCTCATATACATACACACATATACAGTGGCGTGCAAGTGTGAGTACATGTTTGCAACTACTGACTTTGGGTTCGCATAAAAAAGTTATTAGTAAAGTAAATGAGTCCAAATTTTTGTGATTATTCTTTGAATATTTATTAACAAAATCTTATACAAAATATACCAAAAAAATCTTTTTGGTTTATTTACGAAATAAAAAACAAAAAAAACTCGCATGTACTCAGTTATGCTCATTTTGAACACTTTTCACCAAACGTTTTTTTTTAATATTTGGTCCAAAGACCGATATTTGTAATTGTGATATTTATTAATTCGGTATATTTTCTAATTTATTTACGAATAGCTCTCCATTCGTGCTGGACCGTATCTTGCGCTAACTTGCTGGTACTGATTCGTAGAGTCTCATTTTCTCATTATCGACCACAAATTTTCGATCGGATTGAGATCAGGACTCTGTGCTGCCTCTTTAACTTAAAATGTTGTTTTGCGATCTTCCTTGAAGATTTTGGACATGTGTTTTGGACCTCCATCTTGTTGAAATGGGATGTCTCTTCCCATTTGTCAACAAAATCGCAAATATGGGTTTGCAAAATATCTGGAAAGTCTTCTTTGCATAGTATCATCTATTTTCATAATTGGTTCAACGCTCAACAAGGAACAGCTCAGGCCATGATACCTACGCAGTTCCACGTGGCGTCCCTATAGCAACTCTTCAGGCTTCTTCAAACAATATTGTTTACAATCCGACTGGAATCGATTGAATTTCGTTCCATAAGACCATATAACTATTTTCCAGTCGTCCAATGTTTTATAGAAGAGTCGTTATAGGGCACGTACAAGGAACTGCTAATGCCCCCTAAAATATACGATTTTGCAAACCCATATTTGCGATTTATGCATATGTGCCAATCAGTACCAGCACATCTGCTCGTAAATAAATATTACCAAATTTGTGTCACTGCTTTGATATTAAAAAACAAGTGTACAGTCGAGCGTACTCGACTGTGAGATACCCGCTAAATTTGATTAAGGCCAATATATTTTGCGGTATTATTCTCAAAATATACCAAATATACTGCAAATATACTAAAAATATACCAAATGGTATTTGTGGTATATCGATATAGTACCGCGTTCAAAATATACCATGGACGGCTCAATATACCAGATTGTCAGACAAAGCAACTCAGACCCCTAGTAAGAAGGCGTTTTTGCCCATACAAAAGTATTTCTTTAATAACTTCGACAATTTTTATCTGATCGCAACCAAATTTTCAGGAATCATAACTACTATAGTTATTATTATATATATCAAAATGCACAACATTAGCTTTAAAATTACGCTTGTTATTCGTTTTTTTTGATTTGCGGGGGCGGAAGTGGGCGTGGCAAAAATTTGAAACAAACTTGATCTGCGTGCAAACATAACAAATGCTGTCGAAAAAATTATAGCTCTATCTCTTATAGTCTCTGAGATCTAGGTGTTCATACGGACAGACGGACAGACACACAGACGGACAGACGGACAGACGGACAGACGGACATGGCTATATCGTCTCGGCTGTTGACGCTGATCAAGAATATATATACTTTATAGGGTCGGAGATGCCTCCTTCTCCCTGTTACATACATTTCCTGTCGGCACAAAGTTATAATACCCTTCTACCCTATGGGTAGCGGGTATAAAACGTTTGGTGAAAAGTGTTCAAAATGAGCATAACTGAGTACATGCGAGTTTTTTGTTTTATTTCGTAAATAAACCAAAAGATTTTTTGGTATATTTTGTATAAGATTTTGTTAATAAATATTCAAAGAATAATCACAAAAATTTGGACTCATTTACTTTACTAACTTTTATGCGAACCCAAAGTCAGTAGTTGTAAACATGTACTCACACTTGCACGCCACTGTAATATATACTCGCATTTAATTGTACACATAATTGCAAGTCGATGTGTGCTGTCTTTTTGACTGACTTGCAAACCAATCCAGAAGCCAATAAGCTGTATTCCTCTTCACATAGTCGAAGCATTAATACTCTATGTATATATATATATAATGCTGTGATTCAAGTTAAGAAAATCAATAAAAATATAGGGAAAATATAATTGAGATAGGTATTAATGTATAGAACTCTTTGTAGAGCTTAAACCTCGTGTATATATTCCAGATAATACAAATTATATGTCTTAAGGTATTAGAGGGATAAGGATATTTTAGCACGTATTTTAATTTTAATTATTTTCAAGTAATAATAAATCAATTTTATAAATAAAGTACGCATTACAATCTAATCAGTCATCTACAGATTTTTGAATAATCTTAGAAGCAAGAATACAATCTCAATAAACATATAGAAATCTGATACTGATAAATTACCTATTCGATACATTACAATTTGCTGGGTGTATGCGCAGTTGTTATACACTCAATTTATTTACTTCTGTGTATATTTTTGCAACATTTCCCAGGCATTTTCAATAAACAGTTCAATTCCTTAAGCAAAATACTGTCTTGCATTTCCGGTTGTACGGGCGCCAACAGCTCCAACTCCAACTCCAAACTCTAGACCCAGACCCAGACGAAGTTGAAGATGAAAATGACGATGAAGACCCGTCCCTAGTGGTAGAAACGAAGGGCAGCCAGGGGAACTCTTCTTATTTGTGCATTTTTTTGTACCATGCAGCATTTATTTCCGTGCAACATGCAGAGGCTGCTGACGACACACTGATGAGCTTGGGGGCGAGCCAAGGGGCAAGGCTGGATTTCCATTTCACATGGCCGTGCGATTTCCACGTACGCGAATGACGCTACTCGACGCTCGACGCTCGACCCGACCCGAAGCGAACCGGCTCGGTAGTTTCTCAAGTGGCAGCCGGTTGAACGCGCCCCAATGGGCTGCCCCTGCCACCGACTCCCTCGCACACTTGCAGTGCGCCTCGGTGATAATTTAAAAAAGTTTATATGCCGTCGACTTGCGTACAAACGGACTGACGGACTGACTAGCTGGAAGTCGAAGCTGTAGCTGTAGCTGTAGCTGGAGCAGCGATTCTAATGACAACTTAAATAAACAACTGCGCAATGGTTGGAAAATTGAGGAAACGAAGCAGTGTTCAAGTTGTTTTCCCATCGTCGAGGGCGGCGCATTGTGTGGAAATATTTATTTTCTATAAATTATTTTCGATTATCGCGAGCCGTAGACTGAAGTTCCCCACTTCTCTGATCCGTTCCGTTCAGTTCAGTTCAGTTTGCTGCTCTATCTGACTAAATAAATACAGTGCGCTGCAATTAAAGCTAAACTAAATGCATAATTTCTGGCCATTTGCCGCGGCCTCCATCGATAAGCTCCCCACCACGACTCCATCGAGATAGCGGAGCTCCAAAAAATTTATGTGCAACGCATCCGCTAATGGAATTTTAATGTTTCATTCGAAATAGTCACAGTCACATTTTCATTTTGCTTTATTCAAATATTGAATGCTAGTATTATTTTCCTCTTTTTTATGGCGAGCATTCATTGTTGTTAATAAGTGAAAATGTTCGTTGATTTTATGTGGAAACGGTTGGCCAACTCTTTATTTGGTGCACCTGGCGCCGCTATTCCACTGAAATCGAGTCGAAAATTCACGTGAAAAAGTCTACCTATAATGAGCTTCCAGGTAAGTAGACGAAACTCTATTGCAAGCTAATATTTACCTTGCTGGCGACAAAACAACACGTCGCAGACTTGGAAGTAAAAATTGTATTCTAATTTTAAGTAATCCATTATGTTTAGAGTATTCGTTAATGCTTTGATTTTAAAATGTTGTGGATGTAATTTTCGTATTTACAAATAATAAACAACTTCAATGATTTCTCGAACCAATTACATTATTAGAAATTTATTTCAGCAGATAATTTTATACTTTATTATTACATGCGCATTTAGTTAATACAGAAATTTAGCACACCGAACCACTTTTAGCCGGTGACTTAAGACGTAAAATTAATAATGCATTTAATTCGAGTCTTCAAGAAGAATGAACCACGTTGAGCATTACTTCCAGGCCATAATCTAACAAGAAAAGCTGGCAGCAAGTTTGCTCTCAACCGGAGAAACTTTGCCAACTCGTTCGCCTTGGCAACTATCCAGTGGCAGCTCAGACTTGGTTATTCACGCAAATCCTTTAATGCCATTTATCATGGAAGAAGGTGCGCACATCTGAACATCTGAACATCAGAACATCTGAAATGCATGCAAAATATAACGCGTCCTGGCTGATCTCTGGCAAAACAACATTAAATTGAAACAAATTGAACATAAAAAGCATTCAAAATAAAGCAAACACCTCAACGAAGCGACTAGCATCAGGACCAACACCAACTCCAAGAGCAGCAACAGAGGTGCGCAGGATCTGGAGGGGAAGTGAGGACAAGGATGCGAATGAGTTTGCTGGCAAAGTAAACACACAGTCCAACACCGAAGTGGGAGTGAAAGTCGGACAGAATTGGGCCAAGGGAACGGAACGGGAAGGGAAGGGAATGGAATGGACTTGTTGGATGGGTTACTTTGGTAGTTTCAAAAATAGAACGCAAAATCAAGCAAAGGTACACAACAAACTGACTGAAGATGCGAAAGGGGAAGTTAGAGGAGAACAGAACAGAGCATAACAGAAGAGAAGAGCAGTGAAGAGACACTGACAGACTGCCAGACTGCCAGACTGCTAGACTGCCAGGGAAGGAAACGGAAGTATTTTCTGTTGATACTGAACTCAATTTAGACGAAATCAAGTCAAACATGGCAACAGCTACCGTGAGAGACGAAAGGGGAAAAGAACGAAGGAAATGTTGTACTAAATCATGTGGGAGCACAAAGGTAAATGGAGGAGCAGGAGTTGGATGCTGCGTTCTGTAGCTGTATGCTGGATGGAAGCTATGCACTTGGCGTGTGTCCAAAAGAATGCTCAAGACGGAGTCGACGATGAGCATGTCGCAGAGGTGTGTGTGCCGCCTTCTCTCGAAAGTCAGAAAAACTTGAGGCCTGATTGATGTTTGTGCTCTTAGTTGTTGTTTGCAGACAGCTCAGAGCAGCACAGGACAGGACAGGACAGCACAGAACAACCAATTCTGGTCTCTGAACATGCCATTCAATTTTCGATTAAGGTTTCGTTAGATGCCAGCAAATTGGTTTGGTTTAGTTTAGTTGATATTCCGTTCCATTTGGGCCCCCACTAATCAGTCGCCATGTCCAAATAGTTATGCCCAGCTTCGGCGGGTGTCAAGCGGAGGCGGTGGATAAAAAATACTACGAGTAGCAGTCGCTGTCTTCAAGGAAAGTGAAAGCCAGAGCAAAGGATAAACAAGGAATAGTGCAAGACAAGCAAATACTAGTGGCATGTTTTCTTGTTTCTGTTAGTACCCATCATTAAATCCTTATGGGGTATTATTAACTCCCAAGTATGTGAGATATCTTTTGTTCAAGCAGTTAGTAATTACTATTCATTTGAATAAAAAAACAGTTTGTAGGAAATGAATTGCGATGCCCTTAATCATGGTTTATTGGAATGCGTCAAACGAAATTGATATAGAATAGGGTATTAACTCGTCGTTCAAATGGGTAATACCACAAACTTCCTTTCATTTTTATTTTTTTGTGTTTGCTTTCCTTTTGTGAGTCACATTTAATGGGTTTAGCAATGCCATTTTTTTCCTTTCTCCGACTTTTTTCGGCTTGCCTCGAACAAAACGTTTTCCTTTCGTGGGGGGTGGTTCAATTTCGATGGTCGGACAATGGATGCGGACTGTGTACTCCGACACCAGACCAGGGATAGCAGCATAGACACAGACTCAGCATGTGGCGATGGGATTTGTGTCCTTGCGTGAACCTCATGCTCATGCTTATTCCTATTCCCATTCTCATTCTCATTCTCATGTTCATTCGCATTCGCATTCTTGCAGTGCGGGCTGTCGGCACTTTCACTGGCCGCTCTATTTACAGTTTAGGCCAAAGTGCGAGGAGTCGAGAATTCTGTTTGGTAAACATTTCGACTCTGTTGTTTTTTAATAAGAAAATTGGCCAAAGGCCACACAACAACAGCAACAGCAACAGCTACAACAATAATAGCAGCTGAAGCATTGAGAGGCATCTCTCTGGCAGATTGCTTTTAAATTTAAGACCCGTTTCGTTTCAGTTTTTATACCATGCTGTGACTGTCATGTGTATGTGTGTGTGTGTGTGTTTTGCTGGTGATTTATGCTTGTTTGTTTTGGGCTTGAGCATGGATTTGTGGGTCAAGCTGAGCCGAACCGAGTAGAGCAGAGCTGAGCAACGACAAGAATTAGTTGGTCCAGCGCATTGATAGAGTTTCAAGTGGATAACAGATGACTCGGAAACGAATGAAAATTCGGATGCGTGCTGAATAAATAAACCCAACCCAAGCCAGCTACATACATACATAGAAAACTATATATTATATGTATGTTACTAATACCAATCCCTAACCAAATCCACAGCCAAAACAGCAGCAGCCAAGCAGAGAATAAACAACCAAATCTAGATGACATTTGCATTATAGATAAGAAATCTTTTAATAAACTACGATAAGATCTCAATATTTTCGTGCTGGAAAAACAAATTCCCAAATCAAATGCAAATACGAATATGCATTGAATATTTTCACATTCACATCCACATTGAAATTTAAATAAATAAAATATGAATATAAAATATGGTATGTTCACTGAACACAACAAGAACAAGACAAAGTCTCAAGTTGAAGTCGCAGCAAAAGACGAACATCAAAAGCCGACGTGCGATAAAAATCACAGTCAAAATAATCATTGGGGAGCCCAGACTCGACTCGACTATAGAGGAATGATGAAGGGGAGAGTGGTGTATGGAGAAAGGGAAAAGAAGACGTAGAGCCTCTTATCGAGGCAGACATCGCATGCAGAGAGAGAGAGGGTAACAATGAGCAAGAACAGCTTCCAGAATGCACGTGATTTGGATTCAGTTTTTTTGAAGATGTTCGCAATGGAGGAGCCGATGCTGATGATGCCCGAGATGTTGATGATGATAAAGACGCGGACTTGACTTTGGGGCGTAATCAATTAGGCGGTTAGGCCCGAAGAAGGTAAACACGCAACTTAAACGCAGCTGAACTGCTGCCTGCTGACAGTGGCAACCCTCTTAAGCGTTGCCTAAACTCACTTATCGATAATCTCTGACTGATTAATGTCGATTATTATTATGGTCTTATGGGAAGCAGCAGCAGCAGGGGGTTGGCTTTAAATTAATGAGTCAACCATGTTCGATGGTTTCGTCTTTAAAACTTTCTTTTTGTTGATTTGCTTAACTTGATAAATGATGCAATTATTGAAGCGCCCTTACTCACCCCCTTAAAATGCCAGAGCACAGATCGTGCGTTAATGGAGAACCTCATTAATAGGGGTTGACATTTTGCCAGGGACTAAAAGTGACAATACGAGTTTTTAGAAACAAATGAAAAAACCTTTATATTTATGAAATGTATGAAATAATAAATGAGAACTCAAATTCGATTAAGAGGTATTCAGGGGAAAGCGCGTTGAAAAGTGCATAATAGCAATAACACTTTTATTGTATTTGCAAGAAAAATTACTTTTTTGTGTTCAACACTAATTATAACACTGATTATAAATTACATATATTATTATTAGTATTTTTAAGGATTAAACCCTCAATATCATACTATATAAACTAAGCATTTCAGCACAAAGTTATTTATCTAGTCATCTGTTAATATTTTTATGTCAAATATATAACAAACAAAATTATAAAAAAAAATAAAATTATAACAAATTTTTAAATTTTGTAGTGATAAAATTAATTCTATAATTTTTGTCGATTATGCGAACGTCTCCGAAATAATTTGGAATTCTACTTTATCTATAAAATTGAATTTATTGTTTAAAAATGGAAAACCCCATTTTTGAAGCCAAGCAATTTAAAAAGCATTAAAAATTTCCCTTTTTCAAGACTAATTAGATTAAAATGACTTGTAAAATCTTTCTCTGAATGTCGTGGTCAATATTTAACGTGACGTATTTAAATAAAATATATTTAGCATCTTTTTAATATAATTACATATATTACTTGAAAGGTTATTGAGATAGAAAGATTTAGGATTTCCTATTAAAAGTAAGTGGCAAATTAGCTCTCCTTGTTTTCGATAAGCATCTCAAACTATTCTATGTGAAGCAACACTTTTAGTCAGGCAAGTCAGTTAATCATTTTCAACTACTTCTTAAGAGCCAACTTGTCTTGGCCTTGAGGCATTGGCAAGTGAAATAGCCAACTAAATAAGTAAGTCCGTACTAAGTAGAGAATATGCAGCTGTCAGGCTTCAACGGGCAAAGTGTTGACAAAAGCAGCCGACAACATCAGACGTCAGCAGCTGGGGTCCAGGAGCAGTCAGGAGATGACTTAGACAGCTCGCAAGGATACCAGTCATGTCGCTTCCCCTTCCCCTTCCCGTTCCCCTTCTTCATCCCGCTACCTCTCTTCAACAGCGACTTGAGCCAAATCCAAGGTATTTGCAACGGAAATAAACTGCGCACATTGCACAAACTTTTGAGTTTTTATGGCAGCGCGGAAAATTGTCTATGCCAGCATCAGGAGTGGAGTGGAGGTAGAGGGTTTATCGGGGGAAGGGGCTATAACACGAAGTTTACTAAACATATTAAAAAAAGGCAAGTGGAATGAAAGATATACTAAGGCGAAGATGAACTGTAAAAAATTGGTAGCAGTACCGCCAAGTGAAATAAAATAAATAGAGAAAAATATATTCGCAGCATAAAAAAGCAGTTGAAATTTTCTCCTCAATCCCCAATCCCCCCTCCTCACCAACTACTCTTCTTGACTCTATGCAGAGTCGCTTTTATGGCCACAAAAGTTTTTCAGCGTTTGCAGCTGCGTCTCAGCTGGAAATCACTTCAACTGTGGGCGGCCAGAGCCAGAGCCGACAAACGGCATGCCACGGTATGGGGGGCGTGGCGTTGGCTTATTTAGCATAAACTTGGCTGCAACTGCAATGGCATCGGCATCGGCAACAGCAACTGCAAATGCAACTGCAACAACGCCAAACATGGATAAACTAATTCCGTATGCAAACTTGGCCCCCAAAAAGCCATTGGAAATTGT
Organism: Drosophila sulfurigaster albostrigata; assembly: GCF_023558435.1. Lineage (NCBI taxonomy): Eukaryota > Metazoa > Arthropoda > Insecta > Diptera > Drosophilidae > Drosophila > Drosophila sulfurigaster. The sequence continues at coordinate 5,818,738 of NC_084881.1, forward strand.
GCACAGCATGAGAACGAGACGTAGAACGGAGAACGAAGTCGAGAACTGTAACGGGAAAGAGACGGAGCAACGTTGAAATGGAAACCAGAGCGAGAGGCAAGAGCTCGAGTGGGCCACTCGATAGAAGCAGCTCTCGAGAGAGCTAACTGAATTTTATGGCAAAATAATCATTGGCACTCGTGTGGCCTATTGATTAGCATGTCGCTTAGAGAACTCACACAAATCCCTTCCCCTCTGCCTCTCACTCTATAGCCACTTGGTGGTCTGGCCTATCTGTGCCTCAGCATTGATACGAGTATCTATAGGTCTGCTTATGCTAATGCTGCAGGTGCAACGCGTTTTGGCATTTGCATGCAAATTAGTTTCATCATGTGTAGGGGGGCGTCTTCCAGATAAATAATAACACTTCAACTTTGGAAATTGGTAGAACTTGTAACTTTACAATTAATTTTTATTGCACTCTTGAAAAATGCACTTGTTGTGCCGGTCAGAATAATAGAACAAATGTTATATGAAAAAGCACTAAAAGTGGGCAGGGTGACCAACATGAGGATAAACTAGATCAGTGTGACTGCGCGTGTGACAAGGTCACACGCACAGTATACTAACTTTGTCGCTATCGATATCAATCGATCGCGACCACACTGTCAGCTGTTTTGAGTGGTCACTCCTGCCATCATCTGGCATCAACACCCTCCCCCCCTTGCAATGAGTTGCAAACGGATTTATTGTCCACATGGACCGGACAGAATCCAATTCTGGGCCATTGGCAAATCGTTGGTGCTCGGCAGGATGCCATGTTGAATGATGTGAGGATACACATCAGTGCCGAGCACCAGGGACGGAGGGGGCAAGGATGTGAGCGAAGTTGGAAACTCCCCAGAGGTGAGGCCTGCTCGTGGGCGACGGCGAGCGGGAACGTGGCCGTGCTGGAATTCAAGATCGAGTCGTTTCCGGCTGGTCGTCGCGTCGTCACTGACGACTTGACATTCACGTATTTGGCTGGTTCCACCAAATAAATTTCTGGTACTTGGGTCCCATGTAATAGAGTTGAGGCCCATCCACACGGAGAAGGGCATACAACATGGAATGAAACAAGAACAAATGATTATTACAGTAGCTTCTTTACAGTATAGGACAGCACAGGACGACGAATAGAGAAACGAAGTAGGAGGTTATTCGTCTTTGTGTCGATGCCTATCTGGTTTGGATGAATGATGAGGCAGATACAAATTAGGAGTGGTGACGGGCTTCCGGAATGGAAGAGTCACCCGAGATCTGCCACATCTGCTGCGTGAAGTTGTGTTTTCGCAGCTAACCAGCTTCGACGGAATATCCTCCGCCTCCCAAACTTTGGAGCTTAGTCTGTCGAGTTGATCGTCTGCTTGGATAGCGACTCTTGTCTAAAACGCAGAGACAGTTGTCGACACATTCTGGGAGACGGGGCCGGTGAGAATCCAACCAAACACGGTTTGTTGGCCAAGGAGTGAGCCACAAATGTTTGGCCGGGTACCGCTCAGGATGACTGACGGAAGGATATCCGCGCCAATTAAGATGTCAATCTGAGCACCTTTGTAGAAGTTTGGATCTGCCAGTTCAATCGCTGGTAGATCCTTTAGAACCCTTTCGGCACTCGGAATGATGGCTGCTTGTCTGCCAGTTGTGGAATAACGAACGCTGAGGTCTCGATGTGGAGCCTCGGCTTCGTTGGACAACCAATGCTGAAGTTGCATAACTTCTGCGGTTGGGCCGCAATTGCATGATTCAGCCCGGATACTTGGGCTTGCACGGATTGGAATGGCAACTTTATGCGCTGGAATAAACGCTCAGAAATGAAAGTCGCTTCGGACCCTGAGTCGATTAGTGCTCGTGCGGTGTATGTAGTACCTAGATGGCATACATTGACAACCGCCGTGCCGAGAAGGATGTTCTGAGCGTTAATGGCAAAGTAATTTTGTACATTTGTTGCTGATTGATTCGGAGTGGACTGTATGTTGGGAAGTGTGGATGGAGTGGAAGAGGCACCATTGTGGGCACTGTCGCCCCGATGGAGAAGAGTGTGGTGCCGCCTCTTGCATGTCAAGCAATTGTGCGCACTCGTACACTCTCGGAGTTGGTGACCTCTTGCGAAGCAGTTTAAACAGAGACTTTTCTGTTTGATGTAGCTCATCCGATCATTGACCGACATTTCAAGGAAGCTTGGACAAACCCGGACAGGGTGATTCTCTTTTGAGCACAAGTCACACGATTTGCCTCTCTGAGTGACTCGGGCCTTGAAAGAGTTAATTCGCTTTGAACTCTGCTGTGGACGGGATGGTCCAGCGGTAGAGTTCTGCGAGGTTTTGCGTCACGTCCTCAACAGCCTCGAGCGTACGATAACGCTCGTTGAGGAATGTGCTCATGTCCTGCCATGCGGGAATCTTGGTCTTGTCCACCAATGATTGCTCCCATAGTGAGAGTGTAAGTTTGGGGAGCTTGGATGAGCAAAGAAAGACCAGGATGCAGTCGGCGAAAGGACTAGAGACTGAAATGTCTGAGTGGTCAAGAGCGGTCAAGCACCGCTGAATTGTGCCATGCAGCTCCTTAATCGCTGCTCCAGACTCTTGCGAAACCGTGGACAGGTTGAAGAGAATTTTAACTGGCTCGTTATTAACAAGCGCTTATTTTCGAATCGCTCGCAGAGAGCACTCCAAGCCAACGCGAAACCATCGTTCGTCAGCGGAAATTTGGCTACGATCTCATTGGCCTCATCTGCGGTTTTGAATTGAGATGGAATAGTTTCTCAACCGGAGTCAACCTCGGATTGTTGACGTAGATGGCCGTGAAAAGATCACGGAAGGTCGGCCACCGCAAGTAATCCCCACGGAATACTTCGATGTCGACTGGAGGGAGCCGGCAGCCACTGGAGTACACAGGAGGAGCGGATGCTTCACTCCTGGTTGATTCGGAAACTTGTGTAATTTGCCCCTTTACATGGGCGAGACACCGCTCATACACTGCATAGCAGTGGTCATATTTGGCCTCCATGGCCTGTATGCCTTCGTTGTCGCCGTCTCGATGCAGTGCATCAGCGCACTTGGCATAAGCGGTCTCTACACTGTCCCAGAGGGCTTGCAGGCGGTCACGACGGATCTCGTACGTGTGTACATTGTCGTCTTCGGCTGCAGGCCCTCTGACCCGACTCTCAAAGTGCACCAGTCTGTCAGAGACGGCGATGAAGTTGCTGAGAGCCATCGCACGGGTGTTGCTAAGTTTAGCCTGGACGGATCGTGTAGTTGCAGAAGAAGCAGACGGCGATGGACGATCAACTTTGACTCGGAGTTGAGCGGCAGGAGTGGCGGATTTGGATCCCGAAGGAGCGGGCGAAGCGGACGACAGGCGACGAGCTGTGGTCGGAAGCTTTAATGAAAGTTTAGAGTCCTCTTCACTCTTTTGGCTTTTGGACATACTACGCTTCGGCAGCCGAGAGCAAGCACAAAAAATGGAAAGGAACTTCGGCTATCACAGGATAGTGAACAAAGCCGACACAACTATATACGGAGTGTATATTGAATATATACGGAGTGTATATGTAATATATACGGAGGGTATATGTAATATATACGGAGTGTATATGGAATGTATACGGAGTGTATATGGAATATACACGGAGTGTATATGTGTGTAAGTGTCGTATATGGAAGTGTTCGTGTATGTATGTGTGTCGTATGTGGATGTATATGTGTCGTGTGTATATGTGTATATATATATGTATATATATATATATATATATATATATATATATATACATATATATATATGGAGTGTAGTGGATCTACGCGCGTTTGTTTTTAATAGAGTGCAACTTCCTTGTTATTTAGAGTAAAATAACACGAAGAGGTTGCATACACTGGAGTGTGTCAAAAAGCAGACAAACGCGACACGACAGAAATGTAACAAAGTACATACAACAGCGGCCAAATAGGAAAATATAAGCGAACTCTTTTAAACTGTATAGATACTTACACATACATATACATATAAGGATATATATATATATATACTGTGCAAAGTATACACAAAGTAGAAAAGATTGCGGAAAGAAAGCCGGTAGAACGCTTATGTACTTATATATATGCTGTGTCACATATATATAATGTACAAGGAAAAAGAATATGGCGCGAACACGACACTTGCACAAAATGTATGGAGAATGTATGAAAGTGTATTACTTATCTTGAAAAAACCAATGCTATTGCTGGGGTCGAGCGAATCCAATCATATATCCGACTCGAAGGACCAAAATGTGTAGGGGGGCGTCTTCCAGATAAATAATAACACTTCAACTTTGGAAATTGGTAGAACTTGTAACTTTACAATTAATTTTTATTGCACTCTTGAAAAATGCACTTGTTGTGCCGGTCAGAATAATAGAACAAATGTTATATGAAAAAGCACTAAAAGTGGGCAGGGTGACCAACATGAGGATAAACTAGATCAGTGTGACTGCGCGTGTGACAAGGTCACACGCACAGTATACTAACTTTGTCGCTATCGATATCAATCGATCGCGACCACACTGTCAGCTGTTTTGAGTGGTCACTCCTGCCATCATTTGGCGGCTTTCGGGTTTGCTGACCCTCTCTTCGAGGTCATTCGAATCTCGAATCTCGAACTAAGTATCTAATAGTCTGTGTCTTTACGTATCTCAAATGTGCCCAAAAACACACAAATTGCCAACTGTGAACTACAAAATCAAAGTGTCAATATCAATGAGCAAGTCTTTTTAAATGCTCAAATTCGACTAGCACAAATATTTTGGCAAAGCCAAATAAAAATACAGATTTAGAAATCAAAATAAATTGGACAAAATTATCTACTTACAACTCTATTATATATTGAAAATTTGCAAATTCAAATATTGGTTGCAGGATTTTAGTCGAATTTATTTGGCTATTGAATTTGAATCTTACTACAAAAATTGTATTACAAAGTTCAAAGATTTTGTAGTTTTATGTTTACTTTGCATTTCTGTTACTTTAACTATGAATTCAATTTCGAATGCTTTATTGTCAAAGAATATAACATTCATTCTACATTCAAAGTTAGGTTACTCAGATTGGGAAGAAACTGAAAGAAATAATTAAATTTTGAATTGAATTTTATAATTACCTATACCTATAAGGAAAAGGAATATTGTAATATAGTACATATTTATATTTGACGTCAACAGACTAGAATATAAAGCAATGTCCGTCTGTTTGTATTTATTCCTTTTATTATTATTATTATTATTATTATTATTATTATTATTATTATTATTATTATTATTATTATTATTATTATTATTATTATTATTATTATTATTATTATTATTATTATATTATTATTATTATTATTATTATTATTATTATTATTATTATTATTATTATTATTATTATTATTATTAATTTTAAACTAAGTATGGTATCGTATGGTATACTTTCTCATATATTTTATACATTTTTTCCACTTTTGGAATGATCTTAAATTAAGTTCGACAGTTTCCCTTGCTACCTTTTAACATTTAACCAAATGTCGACAGGCTGTCCTAGCAGATATCTCATGCAGCATCGTATTCGTCTGTCCACCTCGTATGGAAATCTTTGGAGCCATGCAAATGGCTGCCAACGCAGCTTCATTTGCATTGGAAAATCCTTTTGCAGAGCTTGGCTGAAAATCTATGCATGCTGTACTCGTATTTGTATTCTTTCGGCCTACGACGAGTTGGAGCAAACGCCTTGCAATGCTTTTTTAATCAATTTCTGTCAGTTGACTGTCAGAGGAAAATCACAGGCAATCGCCTCAGTGGACCGAGTTTTAGCCTGGGTTGAAAATTATGCGCATAGCTTTAAAAGATTTTAAAAGTCCACATATGTATATAGGTGGATTAAGTGAGGGCGAGAGAGAGAGAGCGAAAGAAAGAGCGAGATGGCAAAGTCCGAGAATAAAGTGAGCACTGCACGACATGAACTTGATGCCAGTTGCTGGCGCTGATTTTAATTACGATAAGTTACAAGTGCAGCTCAAAATTCCATGACCCATTGACAAGGACGCAGCATCGCAGGATGGGAATAAAGGAAGCACAGCAACATTTCCGCCAACGCGATTAAAATCTAAAGCAAATTGTTGTCAAAGTGGAAAATGTTTTTCCGTATTTGTCAGAGCCACATTGAAGAGCATTTGATGACTGCCGAGCTCGAGGGGATTTCCCGGTCTGTCTGACTGATGCCACTGACCCAATGAGTTAGTTTTTTGGGTTTGTTCAACTCTTCTTTGATGGCAAATTGTATCGCACACGAAGAGCAAAGGAAAAGTGTGTGCAATGAGGATGCAAAAGAAGAGATGAATTGGCATCAACTTTAAAATTTGTATTAACTAATATTTAGATAATTGTGCTCACATTTGAAATTTATAGTGGAATGCAATCATATAAATAAATTAATATTCAAGTTTCGAGTTTCCTATTTATTTATGGTGCGGTGTGGTAACACATAACTTATGTTTACGTTATGTTTTACACTTTATCTTTTGTTTCTGAAGGTGATCTGAAGGTTTGGTTTTTATACCCGCTACCCATAGGGTAGAAGGGTATTATAACTTTGTGCCGGCAGGAAATGTATGTAACAGGTAGAAGGAGGCATCTCTTGATCTGCGTCAACAGCGATCCAACGATCCATGTCCGTCTGTGTGTCTGTGTGTCTGTCCGTCTGTCCGTATAAAACACTGGATCTCAGAGACTATAAGAGATAGAGCTATAATTTTTTTTCGACAGCATTTGTTATGTTTGCACGCAGATCAAGTTTGTTTCAAATTTTTGCCGCGCCCACTTTCGCCCCCGCAAATCAAAAAAAATCGAATAACAAGCGTAAATTTAAAGCTAGAGTTGCAAATTTTGGTATGTATAATAATTACTATAGTAGTTATAATTCCTGAAAATTTAGTTGCGATCAGATAAAAATTGTCGAAGTTATGAAAGAAATACTTTTGTATGAGCAAAAACGCCTACTTACTAGGGGTCTTAGTTGCTTTAGCTGACAATCTGGTATATTGTGCCGTCTATGGTATATTTTGAATGCGGTACTATGGTGATATACCAAATATACCATTTGGCATATTTTTAGTATTTTTGCACTGTATTCGGAATATTTTGAGAAAATACCGCAAAATATATTGCTTTTATTCAAAATGGGTAGGGGGTATCTCACAGTCGAGTACACTCGACTGTAGCTTTCTTACTTTTTTAAGTTGTCATTGTTCTGACAAATAACCACTACGCAATTGTTGTGCTGTTAAGAAGGTGCAAATAGCATGCTACAAAATATTTGTTATATTCACAAACTAAACTAATTATTGAACGCACTAATAAATTAAAAGGCTGTTGCCGTTAATCTCAAGTGATTAATGCAACATGTCAATTTTTGCTATAATTACAGAAAACATTTAACATAAACATTGCAAGTATTGACTTGTTAAAAACAGTATTTAACTTTAGGCAATTAACTTGACTTTTTTAACATTCAATAGACAAACTGAGAAGCTGAATCAAACAGCTTGTTGACTAACGAACAATGAAGCTGCTGAGCTGCCGTAAATATGCATTAAACTTTTTTCTTTAGCAGACAATAATGAGTCATTAAAGTGCGAGTTGCGCCCACTGTTAGAACAGAGCTTTCAGTAATGTCCCGCCTGTCCGCCTGCCCGCCTGACGACAACTGCAACAGACAGGCAGCCAGGCAGCAGCGGCGCGAGAGCCACGAAATGGCACTCGAATGGGTTTCCACGGATCAGTCATGTTTGCCATTTGATTTGCGTGGGTCGTCCGCCTCAGTGGCTGCTCCGCTGCCCCGCTCCTCTGCTCTCCTCTGCTTTGCTGTGCTGTGCTGGTGCTCCTTGTGCTGCTAATCTCTCTGGGCAGCCGCAGCTTGGATGTCATGCGGCATGCTGTGCGTGCATGACGCATTGCCTCGTTGGCTATAATGGCCATAATGGCTCAAGCGGTCGTGTTTGGGAGGCATCACCATCAGTATCAGCATCATCATCATCATCATCGTCATCTTCATCGTAATCATCATCCGGCCGGCTAAAGTCAAACAGTTGGCTGGTTGTTGCTGTTGTTGTTGTTCTGCTGAGTATCGCGTTACTTATGCAAATAATTTCAGTGGAAATGAGGAGTCGAGAAATCAGTTGCTTTGCCCCTCTCCCTATCCCTCTGCCACTCTCTCCTCTTGCCTTTCGCTTAATATAATTTTGTGTCTTTTTCACTTTTGTGCGGCTGTTGTTGTAATTTAATAACCAAGCAAGTCATATTTTGCCTCCTGCTGCTAACCCCGAGGCTCCACTGCAACGCACAGCAACCCGAGGAGATGGAGGAGGAGGAGGTGGAGGAGGCAGTGGGTGTGGCACAGGCGTGGGCCTCTTGTTGTTGTCTCCCCTTCCCTTGTTGTTGTTCTTGTGGCTTTTAAAGCACTTGTGCAATAAATTAAAAAGGCGATTTCGTGTCGCCGTTGTTGTTGTAGCTGATGTTGTTGCTGCCGCTGGCGGCGGTGCTGTCGCTGTCGCTGTTGCTGTTGGCGGTGGTGGCAGCAACGGCGACGACGGTGGTGGCGGAGGTGGTGCTGCAAGTGGTGGCAGACATGCAGATTTTTGACATACTTGTTTGCATTTTGCTGCCGCTGCTGTTGCTGTTGCTGCTGTTGCTGTTGCTGCTGTTGCTGCTATTGCTGCTGCATCAGCATCAACATCAGCTTGTCGCATTCGCAGTCGCTGTTGCTGCTTGAGGTTGCAGCAGCAACAGTTTTGTTGTTGCTGCTGTTGGCGTCTGAAATGTGCTACGTCATTTCTGGTGTGTTGAATGTGCACTGAGCGAAATTTACATAAATATATTGCATATACGATTTTCAAGTAGGACGTAAGGATAACCCCTCAGTAGATGGAATCAGCGTACAGAATCGAGTCTTGAAGCTAAGACAAATGTGAACTTTATACTATTACTTTATACTATTTACTAGACTATGTTGTTTAGTATAATCCTTTCTGTTGCAGGTATTTGTTGTATTTGGTTATAGTAGATCACCTCCCAAATATAAATTGCATTCTGTAAATTTCATATACGAAGATGTTGTTTAGCTTTTAGCAATAGATCAATAAATAACTGTTATTTTCTTAGAAAACTGATCGGTCGCAACGCTGCAAAGTTTATAGTTAATTAATCTGTAGTATTTGTTCATATGTTTTCGCTTTGTAGAGAATTCATATAGAAAAGGAAAAGTGAGAAAATAAATCATACATTAAACTAATATCCTGCATTTAAATAAATTCAATACATCTCTTGGCTTGGCAAGTATAATGATTTAAAATTGTCGGTTGGTTGTGGTTGAAATAAGCTCTCATACACTGTTATTGCATAGACGATTTTTAAATAGAATGTGAGGAGTCCACAGTAATTGTATTATCGTAAAGAATAGTGTTTTAAAGCTAAGCCAAACACAATTGTTGAATGAAACTGAAATCAGTTGCAGTCATTTGTTTATATTTAGTTATATGATTACATCAATTTTCAAATATAATTTGCAATCTGTAAGTTTTATTCCCGTTTAATGTTATTTTGCATTTGAGCTGACTTCCAGACGGAAAGAGGGAAATTTCTTTCATTACCTTGTTGCAGTGTATTGAAGATGCGCCTCGCCCAGCTTTACAGCATTCGTTGCTCTTGGTTTTTGGCTGAGTCGCCTCTGAGTGTGGATAACCGTCTGTCCAGAGAGTCGAGAGGACAGGCCTGGACTGGCTGCTCTGAGATGGAATGGAATGGGTTGGGTTCGGTTTGGTTGGGTTGTGTTGGTTTCGTTGAATTTCGGGTTCGGCTGTGTTGCTGGTGCTTTTGCTGTTGTGCTGTGCTGTGTCTCGCTTTGGGTGTCGTTGTCAGCTCATGTCCCCAACGAGATGTTTAACATACCCGTAGAAAATTGTTTTTTAGCTGCAGCGTCAGGATTTATGTCCAGAAAGACGAGTGAGGACGGGTCTGGACAGAAGAGGACAGGCAGGATTGGACGGGGACGGGGACGGGTCAGCCCCTGGCAATGTGGCTATTTAGTGAATGCTGCTGCAGCTGCCACGCTATGATTTGACCCAGATTTCAATGGGGCTATCATGGGAATTGGATTTACTGATGGGGTTTTAAGCTGGCACGTAATGGTCTTTGGTTGCAAGTGGCCAGCGTTTTGTTGCAGTGGCACCTGCAACACAAACAGCACCAGCAACAACAACAACAATAACAAGAGACGTGTCTGGTCCCCAGAGCAATGGCACCTTGCGGGGTGCAAGCATTAAACTGGTCGCCTGTCACCCAGCAATAACTTGGCTGAATTTCTGCATTTACTCAGAGCCAAAACTACAACAAAAGCCAAACAACTTGGCACAAGTCACAGCAGGCCGCCGTCGGCCGTACAAATTGTCCCGGGCGAGTGCCACATTGGTGACCAGGCCGAGAACAACAACGGCAACGACGTCGAGCACAAGGATTGTGATGAGGTTGAGGGCGAGCAGCTTCCAGGGAAATGCAAAATTATGACAACTGCATTTGTAGTAAGCCAACGCAGCCACTGCCTTTCCATAGTCCAGCCTGCGCACAGAGAGAAATAGAGAGAGAGAGAGAGAGAGAGAGAGAGAGAGAGCATCCTCTGCATGGCAAGAGGTCCTGTTCTCTGTTCTCTGCATTCAGTGCACTCTGCTGTCTGCTGCCTGTTGCCTGCCCCGTTTTGCAAGTGTCAAAGTTAACTCGAAATTATTGTTGGCTAAACTTTTGTGGCGCTTAGCCCCCCTCCCGCAACAGCCCTCGTTCGTCTCTTCATGCCCAGAATTTATTGTTTGTGATGCATTCCGCACATTGCAGCTCCGACCTGGCCATAGAGCCAAGTGCTCGGCCGTCTCAGCCTGAGCTACAGCCTCAGCCTCAGCCTCGGTCTCGGCTTAATCAACTGCAATTGGTGCAATTTTGTGGCCAGCATTTTTGCAGTTTCATTCAGCTGGATTTCTTCTCGTATTCTCTTTTTTTTCCTTTTTTTTGTTTGTGCAGTTCGCCTTCATGCGACTTGTTACTCGTTTTGCTGGCCCGTTGCATTGTTTTGCCTTCAATTTCAAGCCTGACTGCAGTTACATTTAAACTTTTGATTGCTGCTGCATGTTCTGCATGGGAATATGGACGAGATTAGTTCAGAGGTCAGCTGCAACATGAACTGCAGATGCCGCACAACATAATGCAAACAATTGCCCCGTTTGCCGTAGTAAACGCATTATTTGTTCTGTACTTCCTAATTCGTTATTTCATAAAATCTACTGTCTGGAATATTATGTCGAAATTAACTCAAATTATTTATTATAATAATGTTCTCATTTAATAGTATTTATACTTGCAATTTCTATTGATTACATGCCCTGCATTGTTATGTGTTGACAAACATGGAGTGAGAAACTAAGGAAACACTTATTAATCAATTAAAACCATGCCATTTTAAATGTTGATTTTCCGCCTTTGGCCTGTCTCATTTTCCACACTCGGTTTACTGTCGCTTGACCTCAATTAGACCTTATCTAATCCCATTTCCACACGCTTTGCTTCGACCTTGCCTGCACCAGGAATAAATATCTATACTTATACCACAAACAACAAAATCCAGGAGGGTGAAGGGAACCTTCGTAAAGACAGCGTGACATTTTCCGTGCAGTCATGCCCCTTCGAAATGTGGCATTTGTTTTCGGAAAACTGTTCAACTCGAGGCTAATTCTAAGAGGTAATAATTATGTGGGTTACACCCAGTAAAATATCAATTTATTTCGTGTGTGTTGTAGTTTTGTTGTCTGTCTTCTTTTTCACTAAGCTGCCTGAGCTGGATTTGAATTGTATTCGTGTTATTGTTTTTACGATTTGCTACAGAAGAGACTTATCCAGGGAGAAGAGACAATACAATTTATGGATTTTCTATTATGGTATTTTTAATTAGTATTTCTGCTTTTAGGAAATATACCTTGGAAATCAGGACTTTAATGCCACAAGTTTTCAATTATGATAGCAAAATTGATTTGTCTGTGTAATGTGAGATTTTTGCATAATTTCCACGCCTGCTGCAGCTTCGTGAACAACATGTCATCAAACGAAATGGAAGAGTTGTTAAAGTCAAATGTTAAGTAAAGACGATGATCGAATCTTGAATACAATCTGCAGATGACAAACCACTAAAACCGCTGCATAAAAATCCACAAAGTTGCATGCCACAGTCTGACAAAGCTTCAGCTGCAACAACAACAACCACAACAATAACTTCAGCCTCGGCTCGAACGTCAACAGAGTCTGATAATAATGACGCTGCATAAATTGCGTTTTAATGTCAACAAAGAGACAAATATTATAATATCCCCAACTCGACTCGCAGTCGCAGAGTCTCCTCGAGTCCCCCTACCGCAGCCTCAACCCCAACCCCAGCCCCAAACACTTCCCCTGCCCACCCCCTAGACAGATGTCAAAGTGCGAGCGAGCAAACGTGGAGAATTATTTGCGGCTGCCGAAAGATATTTCCTGCGGCGGCTTTTTCATGCCACATGCAACTTGCCGTTGCCGTTGCCATTGCTATTGCCTTTGCCGTTGTTGTTGCTGTTGCTGTTGCTGCTGATGCCACAATCTAATGGAAATTTATGTTGAAAGCATGCTCCGTCTTCGCTCATGCCATCAACTAAAAGTCTAGGCAATTCCTTGCCCCTCCTTCTTCCACCTTTCCCCTGCAATATCTCGATTTCCCACATCCTCTCAATGGCCAGCCAGCTAGTTGACCAGCCAACAACAATTTGTAGGCATTTTCATATTGAACTGCCCCCAAATGACGACCTTATGAATTACACTACACAACAAAATCATGATTTTAATGTTTAATATACAAAAAAAGTGTTGTGCAGAATTATTAAAACAACAGCAAAGCAGACCAAATCTAACACGGTTTTTGATTATTACTTATTTCTATGCCCCAATTTACAAAAGGAATATACAAAGCCAATATTACATAATTTTCCGGCTGTGGCACTGCTATTTTAAGGAACATAGCTGTATAATTACAGAAATATTTCAATGATTAACTGCTTACGTTTGTTTTTCCTTAATTAATCATTTTTAATAAGTATTCGAAACTTAAAAAGACAAAAAAAAAGAATAAAACAGAACTTTAAGAAAGTTACTTATTTTTAGTTAATTTTATTTATTTCACTTATTTTTTTTATTATTCAATACAGCAATTATAATTACAAATATAATAATAATTATATAATATAATACAAAAATGGAATTCAATAATTATTTTGGTGGAAATTATTATGAGAGTAAGTTTGTTTTATAATTATTGTTATATTTTTATCGTAAGCATGATGAAAATAAAACCAGTTCCTAAAATTATTCCATTCTTGTAATATTGTTAATATATTGCGGATTTTCCGGTTTCAATCGTAAACGAGGCAGTCTAGTGTTATTAGACGCCAGTTGAGTGCAAAACAAAGTTTGAGTTCGAGTCCGATGAAAGAGAAAAATTGTGGAAGTAAAGGAGGGGAATGAGGAACCGCAGCTGGGTTGTAATTTTGCAATTATTTGCTTGCCGCGGTCATAACTCATGGTGAACGTGGGTGCTATCACACCAACCGCATGTCTCATTCCCCCGATGGTCTATGCAGCATGCTGCATGCTGAATGCTTTATGCCAAATGCCCCGCGCTTCAGCACTTCATCATCATCCCGTTGGCCGTTTTCCTTTCACGTTTCCAATGCTTGAACTTTGACACACATTTTGCATTGGACTCGCAGTTCCTCTAGCTTGAGCTGATAATCGCATGCCAGACTGAAATATGCTCCATGTTTGCGCCTTTGGGGCGTCGGCCCGACCCAGGTCTCGGCCAGGCCAAGTTGCTGTGAAAGTTTTCCCGCAGCTCTGAAAGGTTTTCCGCCATTTGCACAGGCACCAAAACAGAGAGAGAGAGAGAGAGAGAGAGGGGAATTGGAGTTGGGTAGGGGCAGAAGTCAGTACCTGCGCCTTATCCCTCCTCGTCGTCGTCGCGACGTCGTATCTGTTGCTGCTCTCCCATGGCTATCGCCAGTCCTGACAAGAGCACACACATGATCAGACTACGCAGATAAGGATTATAAATCATTTCTATAATATTTTCCACACAAACCAAGATAATAAATCAACTACAAAAATGTCACTTGGCGCCAGCCAACAACCACCATAAAGACACTGAAACATTTTCCACTTTTTTCCTTTCTCGTTATTGTTCTTGTTGTTTTTGGTTGCTTTTTGTATTTGGTTTTTAAAGAGATTCTTACATATGCATGACGTTGTTACCATCTAATAGATGATTAATGTAAATGCTACGAGTTCTTGATAAACGATTCGAGGCAATTTGCATAATTCGTGTCTTTTTGTTTAACCAAATGCAGATATGAATCGACCTTGTCAGGGCTTTTCAGTTTTTTCAGTTTTTTCAGTTTTTTCTGTTCTCTTCCTGGCTTCCTTTCCCACGACTTGTTGACATTTCATTTCAAGTGAGTTGGCAGCCCGCTCGCCACTCTTACAATCGGAGACAACTGTACTGCAATGGGAGGCATGTGGAAATATTATCGATAAACGCGCATCGATTGTTGCACTTGCCATAAATCACAGCACGACGCTGCTCGCAGTTTGAACTCTTATCAGCTGGCCGGCTGTTTGCACTTTCATGTGCCCTATATGATGCGATAACACGAAACGATTTATAAGCCGTACAAAACACACTCACACACACACACTCGAACACTGTTGTAATCGTTGCCTTGAAATCTCACGTAAAAATTGCTTCATTACAGTTCGACTTGGATTCCAAAGAAGTTTTTGCCAGGCCCTCCTCGACCGTCATCGAGCAGCCATCGGACTCTACCTTACAAAAAGGTGCTGCCGGGCTGCTGCCTTTTTAATTGATTGCTCTCTGCTCTCGTCCAGTGTCTCGCATTATCACAACAAGGCAATCGCAGCCTGCACACACACACACGCATACACGCTCATATACAAACACGATAAATAACAACACGCAGCGGGCACTCGACTTGGGTCCAACTACGTGCGCTGCCTGTTTAAGGTTAGGCTATAAATGCCCATAATGAACCCTTTCTTTAGGCCGTCTTTGCTCTCCGCCTCTCTTCTCTTTTTGCCCCAGCTGCCTGTCGATAAACATCGCCCAAACTTGTGCCCATCGTTAGTCTTCTGCTTGAGTTGTTCTTGTTCTCCGTCTTGTCATACCCTGTAGCACTGGAAAGGGCTGGAAGAGCATATACAACAAAGGAAAATTTGTACTATTTGTTCGAATTCATATATTTTAAAAATGCAGCATCGAAAATAATCTTTCTTTGTCCTTATCATTTACAAAATAATAAATCAAAAATGCAGACTTAGGATATCTGATAGTCACAACAGCTTAACTACTCGATTCTGTACTGTTTAGATTGCATTTTGCTTTGCTCTCGTATTTAGTTTCCATTGCGCCTAACGAGCTTCTACCTGTGCCTCAGTCTTCGTCCCAGTTCATTCTCCACCTCAGCCTCAGAGTTAGTCTCAGCATCAGGGAGTCGGTCGCTGTGTATCGATTGAGCGATTTCAATCGGACCATTGACCATTGACCATTGCTTAGTTGTGATTGTGGCTGATCTGAGTAGCTCACAGGAAGCGTATAATTAAGTGTTGCTGTAATTTGTTTAAGTGTTAGTCAAGTTCATAGTTCAGGGCCAACAGTGCTACAAATTACTTGCGGCTTGCGGCGTTGTATGCCACTAAAAACTGTCGCTGCCTGCGGCTTAGACAGCTGTCAACAGTTGATAGTTGAGCACCAGATCCACAACCACATCCATAACGAGAGTCAACTTCTGAATCCGTGTCTGAGTCGTAATCGGAGACCGAGTCAGAGCAGGGATAGCAATAGGACTGGCCGCACCCAACAGCAACAGCAACAGCAATAGCAACAGCAACAGCACATGTGTTGTCATTCCCGTCGTCACTTGCATTATATTTTGACAGTTCATTTGTCACTCTTCTTTTGATTTGACTGCGGTCTGGATCTGGTCATGAGTGTTCCTATATGCTTTACTTGTTGTATTGTGGGTTTGGTTACATATGGCGACCACCATGTCGCAGATGTGTGTTGAAAACAAAACCCACACAACTCAACTGACACTCAGTCACTGGGGCGGCGCTGCGACTTATTAGAGTGAATGAGATCTTTATTGACTTGGTTGAATAAATAATGCCATAAGATTGCACAAGGCAGTACATAAACTATAAACATTCACTGAATATAACATTTTTCCAATTGCTGAAATCTAAGGAAGGTATGTTAAAGAGACATCCTGTTTAGATTAACTATCAGTTAGTTCTTGAAAAACAAAATAACATTAATTTATTTCAATTTACATAAATCTATTGACTCAAGAAGTGAGTGGTTAAGTTAATATCTGATTTATTATTATATACTAATATATCCTCAACAAGGACTTTTGCATTTTCCTCATGCAACGAGTATTTCTACCTTTTCCATTTGACTTTCATTTCACTTCAATGCTTATTTTTTTAGCCATTCACCAAATTATATATTATGAAACGAAAATTAAATAAAACTTCAACGACGCAGAGTCTCAACAGAGTTAATTAAATAAAGTTCGTCCGAATATTTTGTTAAAGCAAAACTGCAAACAGCAAAAGCTCTTGACCACAAAGCAAAACAGAAAATAAAATCTTAAAGCAAAGCTGAATAAGTCTCAATATTCTTTTTGTTTGCGTCTCTTACTCGAGCATTGACTGAAAAGGAACACAAAACTTGCTGTCAAATTCATTTTGTTGTGGTCAAATGGAAAGTCAATTGGAATTGCCTTCGAGAAGTGCAGTAGCCAGGAAAGCAAGAGGAGCTTTGTATTGACTGCACACTCTGAAGCAGTGAATGAACTTTTACATCTATCTGCAGTTAATGGTATATTTTGACAGTTTTCAATTATTTCAGCTGTGCTTTAAAGATGCATACATACATTGGCCTTAAAGCAGCTGACCAAAAGTGGTAGCATCAATAACTTAACTTGCCCCCGCTCGTAACTCTGACGTGCGTCCAATAATTCATATGCACATGTAAACGTACTTAGTAAGTCAAAAGAGCCCCCAAGGAAAGCAAAGCAAATGCATCATTTAAAATCAACTCGACATATTGAGCTGCAGGTAGTCAATAAATGGGGGCAGCCAAAGAGCGGGGAAGTGGGGAAGAATAGGTAACGTGCAACCGGGAGTGTATCGACTGCATTATTGAAACCTTCGCTCCACTGACTTGTCCCTCACCGCAGGTGATTTTGCTAACAAATCCAAAACAGGGGTCATTGTCGAGAGGTTCGAATGGCCATGTCACAAAAGAAACATACAAATATTACGAGGCGATAAATTTCAGAATGTACATCTCCATATACATGCATTTAAATTTAAATAAATACATCTGTGTGAAGAGGTTCTCTTGATGGAAAGACCTCTGATTACCAACGAGTTTAAAGAATTTTAGTCTTACAAAAATACAAGACTCTTTAGAGATGTAGATATGATATGATATAAAGTGCTGTCTTAAACAAATTTATTTTAGATAAACTTAATAGAATAATAATAATAAATCGAAAACCGTAAAATTCTGATCACTGTCGATAAATCGCCAATATCAATATTATTACAAATACTTTAAATATTATATTAAAAGCCATGAAATATTGCAGATATTTTTGCTATGTATGTGCATGTAGAGTATAATCAAGAACTTCAGAAACTATTCAGATCTACGCAAATTTAATTTATCTGCACAAAGTTATATTATTTGTAAAGATCGCAATATTAAGAAGATTTATTCACCAATTTAAGAATACGGATCTATTTCTAATCATATCTTCTCTCTTCTTCGCTGCCTGATAATACTTCAGAAATCACTTTATAATTATCTACGAATGCAATTACAAAAGCGCATTACAGATTGAGATTAGTTGGATTAGTGGTAATTCACTCAATCCCTGGAAAAGCTTTAATTCACAGCATTATCTGTGCTGCGGCCCCCTTCGAAATGATTCATAAAATGCATTGTAAGGGCCAAAAGCAAAATAGAACAAGTTCATTTTATGTTCACAATAAACACAACATGTGATTTTGATTCTCAACGCGTTTCGTGGCATGGAGAGAATTATGTAAATTTGTGCGTCTAACAATGAGAAAACTGTAAACATGTCGCATAAATTTAATTAATTACAATTTCTTTATCCAATCGACCCAGTTTGAAAAGAGCCCCAATGCTCCGTTTCCCCTGGACTCTATGTGCTCCATGGTAATCGTTTTATGGCCGCACAGCAGCCGCCTACAGATCTTTGAGATTAGACGATGATGATGACGACGACACATGGAAAAGAGGCCCCCAAATCACTTGATCACATTTCGGTTCGGTTGTCATCCAATCGAAGAGAATTATTCGATTAGATTTCGATTTTAACAACGAGCGGGACCATTTCTTATTCAAATTTGATTTAGTTTTTTTTTTGTTCGATTTCTGAAGAAACTGAACATCTCTTGGATGGGTCAACCAAGGTGGAGGTGGAGGTGGAGGAGAAGGAGGTCTGGCCGCCTTTGGCAGCTCATTAAGAAAGTTGTTCCGCATTCATTTTTTATCACCGTTGTCGCCCCGTTGCCGCTGATTATCTGAACTTTTCCCCAGCTTGTCTCGTTTTTTACGACCGGGCGTTTATTTTACCTAAATGTTTTGATAAGTTTTCCAAAAGCCTGTCTATTGTTGGCCATGTTCTGCTTTGGTAGTTGAGCAATTTATGTGGCATCGTTTGTCATTTGGTTTATGGCTTGTTTAAGCTGTACGAGTAAGCTAGAGATCATCTTACATCCATGATTTAGCCAGATCAGAAAACTTAAGATTCCACAGTATAGACAAAGATATTTTAGAATGGTTTTTTTCAACTAATGATTCTCTTTTGTGATATTCAATAGTGTTTATTATTTTTATTACTATTCAGTTGCAATATGAAATATTAATTAACATTTTTCCATCTTATTCTTCCTCCAACTCTACAAATTTCGTAAGAAAAATTATTCTTGTTAATGACAAAGAACACTTCTCCAAGTCTTTTATTTATAGACATATCACACTGTCTTAATACATTTCTTACTTCTAGAGTCTACATTTCAACAGACAATCACTTGGTTATCATTTCGAGCTTTTTCTTATCATAGTTGACTTTTATTATTTACAAATTCCCTTTTTTTACAACTTTCGTCATAATTCTTTAGTATAGTTAATCCATGTTAAATGTTGATCTTTTGCACTCTGTCTCGCTTATCAAAAAATCCATCCAAGATTTTGTTTCTACTGATTCACAGCTACTTGTAGACAGTTCTTCACTCAGGTTGTCTGCGTATTTTTGTACACATAAAGCATTACTTTTTATAGCCAACTTCTCCGAGTGCTTGATACATATAAACATGCATATACCATATTTATGTGAGCCATAATTTCAACATTAGGGCATCATAAAAACGTCATGATTATTTAAAAACTCATTTCGTTAATTTCTTTTTTGTCTGTCTTTCTTGCTTTTGAGTTTTTTATGCACAAATTACAAAAATTTCATTGAAAATAAACGAAAAAGGGGCAGCGCGAAGAATAATATTTTATTAACACTTCGTTCCAATGAAGATCAATATTATTTTTAACCGTAGGCCAAGCGGAGCGCCAGTCATAGGAAGTGTGCCCCGTACGGGTTGAATTTCTACTGGACTGTGGTGTTGAGTATTGCCCTCGGGGGCTGCTGGCATATATCAACCAACGAGACGGAAATTAATTTCAGTTTCTGGCTTCGCACTTTTACCATTTCCCATTTCCACGCACTTTAATTGTACAATAAAACCATCAGCGGCCTGTCGATAAGTAGAGATGGGAGTGCGACTCTCTGTTTGGTTGGCAAGAAACGAAACTACATATCTGAGGTAATTTGTTTATTTTAAATTATATTTGTTGAAGTTTTTATATATTCCTTTTCCATCATAAAGTTGGCTGAGTTACGCGCAACGTTTTATAAACAAATAAATCGCTCGTCGACCGCAAATTCTTAGGTTCGGAACCCCCAAAAACTCTTTTAGGGTGGGCCATTAGCTGCTCTCAAATCATTGTAGTGCCCCCTGGCGGTGATTTGCGCCATTTCTCGCTTTCTCTCTTGCTCTCTCTCTCTCTCTCTCTCTCTCTCTCTCTCTCTATGGGTGTTTCAGATATTTCTCTTTTGTGGAAAGGTAATTACCGGTCATTAATAATATGCAGATGTGCCGTTTCTTGCCTCCCAACGAAACGAAACGTAGCTCAAATTTCATTTTGCTGTTGTGAACATCTTTCCGTTGATGTTGTGTTTATGTTTTTATGGGCAACATTTTGGGATCCCCAAATATTCTTCAAGTGGCAGTTAAAATTATGTAAAAAAGAAACCAAAATAAAGAATATTTTCCCCCATTTTCCAACCCCTGACCCCAAGGGAGTTTTTACCGCCACATTTTTTTACGATGGGAATATTCCTGCATGGGCACTTATTACCTGAGTAGGCTCTCGGGAATGGAACTAAGGAGAGGCAGAGGCAGAGATGGAGTGAATTGCGTAGTCAACAACTGAGACATCGTTTGAGTTGGGTTGTTGTGTTGCAACAATTGGGTATGTCCACACAGTTATTCGATTGGAACTCAGTCCCCAAGTTTGTTGCATGGCAAAGTGTTGCAACAGTCAATTTCATAACCATGTAAAGTGGACACTATTCGCCATCTGTGTCCAGCAGCGTCACAATTTTTACGGTTAACTCTGGATCATCCCTATGCGCTTTCTCTATGTGCACGAGTATCCCCATCTCTCGCTCTCTGAGTAAATGAATTGGATGTCCGCATAATAAAATAAAATTTTATTATAGCTGCAGCTGTTGCATGTTGCAACTAATGAATAAGTGTAAATTCTAATGAAAAAGCGTTAAAGCAGCAGAAACAACAGTCACAACAAAAGCAAAAAGAATAGCCCGATAGAGGGAGAAACAGAGAGAGAGAGAGAGAGAGAGAGAAAGAACGTTAAAGAATGCCAACTATGGCGAAAATTCAATTAAAAATGTAAAACAACTCTAAAGCGCGAGCTGCGTAGAGATGGCTCAGAGATGGACTTGCGAGAGGCAACAAAGGGGCATGAAAGTGGCAGCTGATGGAGCAACGCAAACGAGCAACACAACATGCAATTAGAGAAGAAGGAGGAGCAGGCGCAGGCGCTGGCGGAGTAGGAGTTGGATGTGGAAGAGGAAGAGGAGGACATTGCAGCGATGCGCCTGGACACAGTTGGCTTTGATTGCTCAATATGCCGCTCCTCATTCGCCTTCCCTCGCTGGGCGGCATATTTATTGTATCGTGGCTTTAGTGCGAATAGTTGCCGTTCACATAACGCCTATGGAATGGCTGGTCGTTCAGTAAAACTGACAAAGAACTTGGTTAAGCCCCAAACAACATCTGTGGGCAGAGATGCAGTTGCATTGTTGTGGTCCAAACACGCACATGGAAGCAACCAGCTAAAGGATTGGCTCTCATTGGATGGGATTTGCGCTGAATGTCCAGGGAATACAGCTACATTGCATAAAAATCACATGATAGGCTCTGTGTGTCATGGACAGTATAATCCACTTTGAAATATTCCAACTAAACCCAAAATATTCAAAACATACAAAGATGTGCATCGCATTGACATTGCTTGCCGCTGAAAACTTCATCCGCACATAATGTCCACTTGTATACAGATGTGATCTTGTTTGAGTTAGCTACAATTGTGTGGTGTACAGTCGACGAACACCCGATCGTCAACGAACAGTGACGTTAACAATTTTCAATGCCGTTTCATCTTGATTCTATGGCCATGGAAACCAATGTGGTTAAATGTGACTCCTTTAGCATTCACTGTGCAAGGACTAGAATCCGATTTCAAGTTTCCAATAATATTATATTTTTAATATAATGTGAATTATAAAATAAATAAATTAACAGTAGTCCCATCGAATAATCTGACGTCACTTTTACAAAACTATAACAAAATAACCTATACTATATTTATTAATAACTGAAAATTAAACTAAAAAAACATTTCATCTAAAAACTATATAATATAATGAGAAATACTAAAATAAGTCGATTTTTGCGCTTATCGAGTAATAGGCACTTATAGAGCTGAAGGGTATTATAATTTGTGCGTGCAGGAAATTTATGCTACAGGCAGGAGAAGTCTCTGACCCCATAAAATATATAAGTTATTGAACAGCGTCAACATTCGAGAGGATATAACCATGTCCGTCTGTCCTTCCCTCCGTATGAAATAATCTCTGAGATTAACAGATAGAGCATTTTTTATGTATGCACGCAGATCAAGTTTGCGTCACATTTTTGTCATTTCTGCTTCCGTAAATCGACAAAAATCGAATAGCAAGCATCATTTTGAAGCTAGAGCGGGGATATTTGATAAATTCAATAATAACCATAGTATGCGATATGCAAATATTTGTGTATTTTTATGAAAAAAGTGCGATATCGAAGTCAATCAGTTGATTATTGCACTTACTTACTTTGTTGCTTTAAAATTGTTATAATTTTTTCGAATAAAAAGCCGAAAAAATAAAAGTAAATGGGCAGGGACAGAAGAAAACGTTCTCTGCGATCCACTTGATTTGGGATTCGGGATTTTTATGTAACACAAATGTACACTTAACAAGTCAGAAAGCTACAGTCGAGTGTACTGTGAGATACCCGCTACCCATTTTGAATAAAAGAAATATATTTTGCGGTATTTTTCTCAAAATATATCGATATAGTATCGCATTCAAAATATACCATAGACGGCACAATATACCAGATTGTCAGCCAAAGCAACTAAGACCCTAGTAGGTAGGCGTTTTTGCCCATACAAAAGTATTTCTTTAATAACTTCGACAATTTTTATCTGATCGCAAATTTTCAGGAATCATAACTACTATAGTAATAGGGTCGGAGATGCCTCCTTCTACCTTTTACATACATTTCCTGCCGGCACAAAGCTATAATACCCTTCTACCTTATGGGTAGCGGGTATAAAAAGGACCTTCAACATAGTAACAATATTAAGTCGAAAACTTAAGTAATCGGCATGGAGTGCATTAATAAATTTTATAATTGTATATCACTGTTGCGTTATCATTATGATTATATATTTCATTTATTTATTATTTGTTTTAATTTTTCCAAAATGGAGTAGTTCTGAAACTAAGAATGTAAAGGTCTTTTTATATATAATATATTTTAGCCAATATTACTATTAATCCTTTAATTAATATTGTTCTTGTAGCAGCATGTCTAGATATAAAATAAGTGAAATGAATGTTTACATTGTGTAAAATTGTTCTATGCTAAAAAGAAAAATATTACTATATTTCTGTTACACTTTTTCGTTTCCTTGTCTGTAAATGTCTCAGATTGCTACAAAGTTTTATCAAGTTTTCCTTCAAATTTTCGTAATTCTCTCTGAAGGCCATCGTTTTTAATCATGCTTAAACTCATTAAATTCTGGCTTTCTCTAGCATTTTTTTTAACTTTAACTTTAACAAATCGCAACACTTTTACCCAGGGCTATCATTTATACTGAAATAAAGAACTTTTTGGTATCTCTTTGTACTCCTACTCCAACTTTCACTCAATCTCATTCTTTTCGTAGCGTGCAGTCTTACTCTTTGCCTTTTTAAGCAGTTTGTTACCCTCCAGTTTAGTGGCCAAGATTTATTTGCCGAGATTTTGAAAGAGTTGTTGCCGCTCCCAGCCGCGTGATTATCCAGTGCATTGAACGCGGCCAACCATTAATTACCAACAGCTGTTGCTGTTGTTGTTGCGGATGCGAACGCGGACGCGGGGGGCAGCCAAGAGACTCCCCAAAGAGACTAACCCTACTGCACTAGGTTGGGAATCCTCGCCGCATATTTGCCTATTTATGAAATATTATTTCAAGTGTGAGGTGGGCATTTTTCTTGGTTTTAAGCAAAGGAATTTCCGTGTCATATTTTCCGTTTTCCCCGAGGCGCAGAAGGGGGAAACGCGTAGGTGTATAGAACGCCTCGGATTTCCATAATTGTCTGGTGGATTTGGTTTACTTGGCGTGTTGCACCCGTTTATGGGGACAGCAGTTTTTATGGTGCCAAAGACATTAAAACTGTCATAGCAGCGGGCACTTAATTTGATATTCGAGTGCGGCATAATTGGAACAGACCTCAAAACACGACATATGTAGAAATGGGTAGACAAACATCCAACATTCAACATCCAAAAATGGGGGGTTCAAATTCAATGTGTTTCTACTCGTGTGGCGACGAGTATCAATTGTGACGTGTCTGCGGTTCCGTGGCTCCCTGTTCACTGTTCACTGTTTACTGTTCCCCTGGGTGGGCTACAAATCCGAGCCGAGGATGCTGTGGGAGTGACTTCTGCTCTGAATGAATACTTGAGGGGGATGCTCTATTTTTATTCCAAACTCTGATACCTGAATAAACATTTGACATGTTTATATCTAATGGCTTCTGTATATGGGAAAAGCTGTCAAGCGAGCGCCTTCAGATTACATCCAAAGTGTCTATTTTAATTTGTGGTTGCTTTCTATAAAATAAATTGTTAATTTTTAAATGAATTGGCAGTTCATAGCGCCTCACGCATTTTAATCTGTAACAAAGCAGATAATATTAATAAGAGCAACTCCACACAGCTACTTAACATATTAAGGTAATGCGACTATTATCTGATCGCAACCAAATTTTCAGGAATCATAACTACTATAGTAATTATATTCGCAACTCTAGCTTAATATTAATTATGAAACAAACTATTTGCTTGCGTGCGGAAGTGGGCGTGGCAAAAATTTGAAACAAACTTGATCTGCGTGCAAACATAACAAATGCTGTCGAAAAAAAATTATTGCTCTATCTCTTATAGTCTGTGAACTATTGCAACGATGAATAGATATACAATTATTTGAAAATCTTGATAGAAATATGCTACTTTTTCTAAGAATCTACTATATATAAAATAATTAATAAGGATGGCTTTTTTATCGTTTCCTTTATGGATTGCTTATCCGCTAGGCTAGGCCTAACCATAAACATAATCGAACCGCATGTCATCAAACTTAGCGGAGATGTCGTCAAGTAAATATTTGTATACAAAAAGTAGACATAACATGCTATTTATGGGAAATAGTTTAATCCACTATTCAGACTGATAGTAATAAACAATATTTTATATATTTCTGTTCTCTTTATTCTACAGAGTCCCCAATCCTATCCCTGAATTGCATATGAGTTCACATTTTGGCGGAGTCTTCGTGCAGAGAGTCTTCCATCTTTTCATCGCTGGCACATTCTTATCGCAATCTCTCGCATAAATCTCAATCACAATCCAGCTCTGGGCTCAGAGTTCTGGTTTGGCATGAACAATTGCCATTGGCATTGCCATGTGGCTGGATATGACCATGGGCCACAGTGGCGTCTATTCCCACGCTTTTTTGCACACACGAACGCATATTCTCAGAGAGTCATAAAGTTTGCCACCCAAACGCGCTACGCAAGTCGCCAACAACGTGGCATGGAGCATGGGAGGGGCAAGGGGCACATGTCGCTGGCAATAAAGCAAACGACGCCCGACGCAGTGTCCTCGATGAGTGGAGCGCACATAAAAAAGTTCTTCTACAATATAATAAACAATTTCCTGATAAATAGACAAAGGCTGGTCACCAACTGCAGCTCGTCTACTTGAGCACCCCGCAGCCCCTCTCTCTGACTCATTTGCATGCAAAGTGATGAGTGGCAGTCGAAATTTATGGATTTTAAAATGTAAGCGAAATATTTAAAAGCCAAATGAGAGGCGTACGTGTCTAATGTGCGAATGGGCCATGGCTCTAATGAGTGCCAGCATCCTAAGAGTTAACTTGCACCACTCCACTCCACTCTTTTCTTTTCCACCCACCTCCCTGCCCCATCGTGTGACTGTTTGGCAATTCATTGGCCGATTGGTTTGCTTTCCATGCTGCATTGTTGCACAAATAACTCAAGTTGCAACTAATTACGACGCATTTCGTACTTTACAACTGCGGCAATAAATTTCAAGCGTGTCCCCTGACACGACGTCGCCCATGGTGCAAACTCTCAGCTCTGCCACATCCAACAGCCAACTGCCAACTGGCGACTGGGGGCCGCTGCTTGGCTGATTTCAGATTTTCTTGTAGTTGTTGCTGTTGATTTTTTGTACAGCATTTAACACGCCTCGTCATCATATTCGGAAGCAATGCATCATTCCACGAGGCAGGCAGGCCAAGCATCAAGCATCAGGCATCAGGCATCAGGCAACCGACATGAGGCTCCACAGAGGCCGTGCCACGGTCGCGCGGCATGTGTCATGGCAACCGAGGCACTTGCCGCAAATTGGTTTGCATTTGGCTCAGCAACGACAACTCAGCTCCGAGGCAGCCAACTGCATCGAACAAGATAGAGAGAGAGAGAGAGAGAGTGAGAGGCCGGAGGGTCGCTCAGTTCGTTAGTGCTCAGTGCGTTGCATGTTGCAAATTTTGTGCATGTTGCGCCGTTTACATGACAACCAAAGGGCTGGCGCAACGAGCTGGGGGCAAGGGACAGCGGATCAGGTAGCATGCAACTTGTAAATGAGTTTGATGCAGATGACGAAGCTGGCGACACGACAGCCAAGACGGCGAAGACTGCCAAGACAACCAAAACAAGACGGAAGCCTGACCAAGATGCCGTTGTCTAGCTGACAGCGCACATATTCCAAGTAATTGGGGCTAATGCGGCATATTCGGAATTTACACACTTGCTGTGGCCAAGCGGATACCATAATTAAATTCAAATATCATTTGCAATATCGCACTGAGGGGAGTCAAGCCTCAAGTCATATTTTACCTTTATTTCACTTCATAAACTGATGTTGTGACTCTGCCCAAGAAAAGCTCATTAATTTGTAGTATTAAAAAGTAAGAAATCTACAGTCCAGTGTGCTCGACTATGAGATACCCGTTACCCATTTTTAACAAAAGGGAAGAAGTCTGGTATTATTTTTAAAATATATCAAATGAATATACAAAAATATAACAAACTTAATCTGCGTGAGATCTAGGTGTTTATATATCTTAGGATCATCGAATTGTCAGCATCGTGGCCAAGGTAAATCGTCTGGCACTTTTACTCATCACGTGATGAGCTACACCTTAAAATATTTCACAAATGGTTAGTGTTTACCTCGATTTAACGAAATGGTGTCTTATATAATTATTTGTTTATTCTTTGAGAATCATAAACATTAAAGCTATTATTAAATTTGGAAAACCGTGTACATATCTAAACAAACATTTATGTAATTAAATTTGCAAAGATCGTGTAAAGATCTAAACAAACATTTATGTTTGATTTACATTTGAACATATCGACAAAGAGGCGTAAATATCGGAAAAATTCCAAATAAAACGTCAAATGCTGAAATTGTTAATATCAGCAATAACCTTTTTAATTTAATTTAAATGACATTTAAAAATAAACTGAAATGAAATATGGTTAGTCGAATTATGAACTTAAAGCATTTCTGTTGAATAAATCGTATTCCCTGAATTTCTTTATTGAATTTTAAATGTAGTATTTATTCGTTATAGGGAGTAAATAACAATTCATAAAAACTTATCAGACTTCTGAAGGTCACCAAAGCTAATGACGCCAAAACTCCCAATTTTATAGACTTAGTATTCCTGATATACAGATGAGGGTAATGCTCCCCTCAGAGACAGAGCTTATCTACAAAATTGTATATCTATAACACTTCACAAAAAGTGAGTTTCGAAGAACCTTAAGAGTTTAAAAATAAAGTGGCATCCTTAGAGTGCGGAAATAAAACTTGTAGACCAAAGCGCAAAAGTTGAAAAGCGCAAAGTCAATAGTAAAATCATATAACAGAAGACTGCAAGGAATCCCAATATTCGAGTTATCCAATATTTAGGAATTTAAATGAAATTGTATTTAAATGAAATTGAATGTTAGAGATGGCTCTGTGCGTCAGCTAATATCATTATTTACTGCGATAATTGCTAGATTGAGCATATAAGTAAAATTAATATGCATACCACCAGTCAAGTAAAGAACATTTTTCACACCTGATCAACAGCGGCAACAACAATGACGACAAGCCAAACACAAGCTACAAATATAATAACCACAACAACTATAACGCTGAGCTCTCCCCTCAATTACTCATCCAACTAGCCGCCTATCATATGAGTTTAACAACATGGCGACAAATTCGCGACAAATTTGATAATGAGTTGAATGTTGTCTGCTTTGTGTTGTATTTGTTGAATTTATGTCTATGCTATACATAAATATATTCGCTCTTAATTGTAAGTCAAACATCGCAACAACTGCCGGTCACGCACGCTTGGTAACCACCTCAGACCCCCAGACTCAGCCCCAGACCCAGACCCAGACCCCAGACCCCTAGATACCCAAACTCATTGAGCCGCACTCCCGTTGTGTTGGTGCTGCAACGTTGTTGCATACAAATCGCAGCAGTAACTGCCTGCCACGCCCACCTATCGTCTAATCAGGCAAACACATGTGCGCTCCATAATTACATTGGAGCTGAATACGTGACCGCCACTGAAACCCGAAATTAAGAGCACTGCAGCACCATTGACAACAACGGCGACAACAACAACAACAACAGCAACAACAACACCAGCAGCAACAATAATAACGCGAGCAATAACAGTAACAGCAACAGCAACAAGCCCAACTACAACTATAACTACAACTACAACTGCAACAACAATTTAAAATCCCGCGCATTATTTTGGCCCAAAATAGGCTACTCCGATATATAGTGAAAACGTCATCATGCAACATGTGACGAGGCAGCAAAGG
This sequence comes from Drosophila sulfurigaster albostrigata, assembly GCF_023558435.1. NCBI lineage: Eukaryota > Metazoa > Arthropoda > Insecta > Diptera > Drosophilidae > Drosophila > Drosophila sulfurigaster. The sequence continues at coordinate 5,847,811 of NC_084881.1, forward strand.
TGTTGCATAGTTGAATAGATGCATCGCCCTCTGTCTAGGGATGGTCACCAAAAATCTCACTTAACTTGTAATTGAAAAATATTAAATATTTAGTTCCTAAAAAAAGGGAATAATTTACTAATTTGTACAAACTAATTGGCTCAAAAGCAACAATTTCATTTTTTTTTTTAATTCAAATAGTAATAAACTATGTATGATAGTAAGACTAATATCGAAATTTTAAATAAATTTAATGAATGAGTCGACTAAAATTACTTGATATATTGCTTTATTCTTTATTTATTAAAACATTCATTTTAATTTTTATATTGTGTTATTTAAAATAGCAAAAAGTGTTCTCAATAAATAAGTATTATATATTTTATACAAATGGGTAAGGTTTGGGTTTTCTTCAAGTAACTTCAAATAATGGTTGCATCTTTTGGCTGTTAAGAGCAATCATGAGATTTTCATTAAGATACATTCTTTAGTCGCAGTCTCATTAATCCTTTGTTTGTGGAATTACATTTATCAGAATGTCCCATCCCTGGCAAGCGAGGCATTCATCACGTGCAGCAAGCAGCGGCAACATCATCAGCAACAACAATGTCAACAATTGTAACAACAACCGCACAATCAGTTGGCACCCGTTGGGCCCCTCACTCAACCCCTTTCCCACTTCCCACTTCCCTGACCCAGGGCTGTTGGACTGGTAGCACTTCCTATAATTCGACTGCGTAAAAATCAGACACATGAGGGAGCCGGGAACCTCGGGTCGTCGAGGCTATTGAAGTTTTATTGGGCACCGGCGGCTGCCGTCGCAGTCGTTGTTGCCGTCGCCGAGTTTCCGTTTGACATTTTGTTAACAATTTCGACCACAATGCGTTTTCATTGCATCGCAAACGATAACAGGAGGATGAGGAAGAGTAGGTGAAGGGGCTTGGGTCGGGGCATGCGTGTGAATGTGAATGAATGCATGAATGAGTTCGACGCTGCAACGGGACGCGACATTTCCAATGGGCAGTCAAAGGGGCAACGTCAGCAGCAACAGCAACAGCAACAGCAGCAGCAGCAACGGTGAAGGGAAGTGCTTGTGATGGGGAGAGGGGCTTAAGTTATTGCCCCAGTGAAATCAAACGACAAATGTCACGAAGCTAATGAATTGAAACGTGCCAAAGATTTGTTCGCATGTGACTGCAACCGCCACTCTGTTGATGATTGTGATGATTAAGATGATGATGTTGCTGATAACTCTGATGATGACGATGACTATGACGATGATGAAGTTGACGATATGGCAACCATGTGGACGATTGGAGAGTGTGCCCAAGCAAAAGGTTGCTGCAAGCGTTGAGTTAATAGGAAGACTGAAAAGTTTTCAATAAACAGTTGAAAACCAACTAAAAATGTGGGAAATTAATCTATTTAGTTAGATTATAGAAATTAATACTATAGTAAATGATCATCACGGCGTTGAATTCGATTCGTTATTTTTGTTAAAAAGTGTGTCAAATTGTGGATACGAGCCAAACAGCACAACACAGACTGTATTTGTATGAGAGATAAAATAAAGTTGCTTTTAAAAACTTTGCATAACTATCTATGCGAGTTGAATTAAAACAATTGATATCCAATAAGTGAACAAGGTTTTTCTAATCTATATATTTATGGGAACATTACGATTTCGTATTTTCTATTGGAAGTATACGAGTACGTATAAACACAACCTAAGTGTCAATAGCATAGTTGCCAAAACAAAAAAATCTATAAAATATTATTATAATAGTAACGCGAATTGAAACTTTTTGATTGAGCTGCCAATATCGACTAACCTATTAACAACAATTAAGTCTGCATATCTGAATATTTCTTTTTGCAAATACTACGTGTATTTTTAATAGGCAGGAAGAGGTTGGCATGGCTTGCTTTTGCTAACTATGCGTAGTATGAGACCTCATTAATATGTAAAAAGTCAGCGAATGGTGGGAACAGAAATGCAAAAGCAAAGGCAAAGGCAAAGCCAAGGGTCAAAGGGTGTGTGTAAAGAGAGGAAAGCGCACCACATCGAATAGCGGGGGAAATGGGAAATGGAGAATATCTAACTGTGGCAGCCGCGAAAGTGGCCCCGGCTAAATAAATATTAAACGCAACGAAGAAGTGTTAAAATATTCACTAACTTTGTAACTCTTTTTAACGAGGAATCCGAAGTAGGCGGATGGGATAGGTGGAATATGGAAAGGCGGTTAGAATAGGGAGTGGGGAATGGGGCGTGGCAACTAAAATAAACACATTTAAAGCGAAACTTTATGCAGAGCCAAACTCATTTGCATGTTAAATATTTTACCAGCAGCCAGTCATGAGGAGGTGGAGTTAAAGGGTTGCCGAGTTGGTGTTGGGAGGAAGCTCGATTCTAGGGATATTCCTGACCCCCCGCCTCTCTCTTCTTCGGTTTCGTGCGGCTGGAAGTGTGTCTTGGAACTTCACACTTTAAAGCTCAGCAAGGAAAACTGAAGGCGAAAAAAAGAAGAGGAAACGACAAAGCGCTGCGAAAATTTTAATTAAAATTTTCGCCCAAGACGAGAGCGCGTAGTGCGTAAAATGTAGGCGTGGCAGTGGGTGGCTGATGGGCGTGTTGGGAAATTTCAATTAAATGCGCACATGCCAAAAACGGAGGCAGCCAACAACACGCAACAACAACCAGCGACAGCAACAACAACAACAACCGAAAAAACCAAAACCAAAACAACAACAAATTGAGCGCAGGAACTCTGCAAAAGGAATCCAGGGAACCGAACATCGAGTTTGTGGTAAACGATATAGATAAACACTTCAAATGACTAAAGGATTTGGCTTTTAAGCTGCTCGGGGGCGTGGCCAGAGGGGCGTGGCGTGAAATGGAAATTAAGCAAAGCTTTAAAAACCCAGCGAAAGTTGAGCTACGAAATTGAGAGAGAGATAGACGGAATGGGAGGCAGCAGCTAAAGCCAAAGCCAAAACCAAAGCTGCATCCACCATTGAGTGGAGCGCGAGCTGAAGAGGAGGAACTGCAGTCAAGCTCTAGTCAACTGTCTGCGTGTTGCATGCACGAAACAACAACTGTCGCGGGTGGTTAGCGGTTGGTTTGGGGTTGAAGTCGGGATATGTCGACCTGGGGCCAGGAAAGGAGGCGACTCGAAACGGGCAACTGGCAGCTGGCAACCGGCAACTGGCAGCTGGCAGCCACTTGACAATGTTCAAGTGTTCCGCTGGCATGTTTAAGATTAAAGCATTGCGCCTTGCAACAAAAGTTGCACACTGACAATGGGCGGCGAGGCATGCGACACGACTCACGAGTCACAAGGATCCCACAATGGAAAGTGCTTCAAGCATTTGCTAAAGAATGGCAACGGAATTGCAATGGCATTTTGGAGTGCGAAGAGTAGGCGGCATGGCGCTCGTTGCATTGTGCACCCATCAGTATCAGTATGGGTGCCACATTTTGAGGCAAGACACGCGAGACGCGCTTCGCAAGCGTCATGGTATGCGTGTCCTTGTCCTTGCTCAACCAGCTGGCAGGGCCGCCACTGCTCTGATGTCACTCACTTTGAAGATTTGCTCTCGGATAAACATAAAACCAAAAGGTTGCCACACACTTTCACCCACACCAAAAATTAACCCTAGGTCTGACTGCACACGCTGAAGACAGATGTGCTAAGGTTTCTTATGCAAAAAGATTTAGTTATCTTATTAAATAAATGAAGATATTTCCATAGACTTTCAGCTAAATTCTGCATTTCATATAATTAAAATTCTCTGAGGCTAGTAGCGTGTTTTTTCTCTATCTGTTTTGCAAGTTTTTCTATGAGTGTGGGAGTCCTTTTGCTTAAGTCTGAGCACCTTTTTCGTAGACCCATTTATTTTCAGGTTAATTACCCACTTAACTGTGAATTCGGGAGAAGTGTTATAATTATGTTTTAAAAAAGAAATAAATGTAAAATGTAAATAAAAATGCTGCGCCCTAAATACGTTTAGAGGTAGAATTTAAATGAAAGCTCACTAAAAACTTATTCGTTTCTATTTGTATTTGAGGTCAACAACTTTTAAAGCTAAATTTGGCTAAATGGCAAAAAAAACTTTATATGAACTAAATTTAAATACAAATTTATTTTCATTCTTAAGTCTAATCCAGGATTATAGTATTCTTTTTATGCACCGGGGCTTAAATTGTAGATTAAGTGATAAAGCTATAAGTAAGTATGTGCATCTGCTTTCTGACTTTATAATTTAAATTGTTTTTTGCACGTCTTTGGAATTGATTAATAGATACCTGCTTGCTGCAGGCAGAACAACAAAAGCAGCATGTTGCAGCCAAGCCGTGCTGCTGGCACAGCAGACTGCTGCTTACCACATAACTAGGCGCCAACATTCCGCTTAGCTAAGGCCAAAAAACTTTTTGCATTAGCAGCTAGTTGCATGCAACTTGGCTAACTCAGCAGCAAGTCTGCAGCAGGCTCTTCTTTTCTCCTTCTCACTCCACTAATCTCTCGCCCCTTTTCAATCTGTTTCTATCTCTTTTTACTTGCAACTTTAGTAGCTGGCAACTGGTGTCTGCAGCATAATTGATTCACCAGCCAGCGCCCAGTTGCATGTGTGGGTGTGTATTGGGTGTGTGTATGCGTGTTGCCACTAAACGTTTTGCTGACAAGCAGTCATTGCATCTGTCCCTGTCTCTAACGTTGCATCGCTTCAGTTTCAGCTTCAGCTTCAGCTTTAACTCCAACTTCAACTTCAGCTTCAACGGGCAACTGCCACGGCCAAGTGCAACTGCAACTTCTGAGTTGTTGGCTGTTGGCAACTTTGGCTCATTGCCTCATTGCCTCGTGTTCTGTTAGTCAATCAGTGAGTTTTCTTTAGCAACAAATTTTCTAAATGAAAATGCAACATCATTTATCAACATCAAACGGCAAACGGCAGCACATTGGCCACATCAAGTGGATGCCTGTTGGACGCTTGTGAAGTGGCAAAAGTTGAGTTTCCATGGAAAGGCATGAGGGGACATTGCATAATGGAGTAGAAGCTGGAGTAAAAGTTGTTGCAACTCTCGGAACACTTTGTTGCCACCACACACCTTCCCATCCACAAGTCGAACTCATTAGAAGCCCAACCAACCAGCGAAGTCAGCTGAAAATCAAAGTCGAAGCCAAGACTTCCTCTCCCCCTCTTAAAGATTTGCATGCACTTCATTAGCCACAGCATTCAACGCCTCCATGGGCAACAAGCTTTTGGTCAAGTTAAAGTCCCATATCCAAGAGCAGTTCAGGCCACATCAATGACGCAATTGCCAGTTGTCTTGGCCTTCTGTTTGGCTTTTAGTCTTGTTGTGCCGCCGGGGGTAAGTCAACATGGCTAAGGGCCTGTCGGCCATTCGTCGGGGTCCAACAGGCTGGAGGAAATAAATTACAGACGACTTTGTCATGTTGTCTCCGAACTGAACTGAACTGAACTTGGCACAAAACGAGAAAAGTCCATAGAACTCCGCCCACTTCATCGCATCGCACATTTTGGCTAAATAATTGCAATTTTTATCAGAGAGCACAATAAATGCCAGGCGAGCAGTCACTTAGGACTGTCTCCCATCTTCCATCTGCAATCTTCCAAGGCGTACACTTAAAGAAAAGTGTGATACTCTTAATATCAGTTTACCTAACGAAACTCAATTAGATTCAATTGATTGCAAAAAGGGGTTAAATATGCCTACATTTCTTACATAATTAATGCTAATAAGAAGGTATGATAGATACTAAATAGTTTGTGTCTATTATCAATTTTATATATTTTACCTCATAATAAATGATTTATCGTTTTAAGCACTGAGTTGATAACTAGCAACTTAAACAGAAATTTCAAACTTAAATTTGGATTATGGTCCAAGACAATATCTTTACTTAAGCTTGGACGAAATTTGAACTTCGAAGCTAACAAATTGTTTGAGAAGTGTATAAAAAATCTCTCCAGCTGGTTATTATCCTCATAGACATCGATGATGTTGTCGGCGAAAGTTGTCGTTGTGGTTTAGTGTTTTATTCGCAACAATCAAGAAATATCTTGAGTGGCACTGTGGAGACTGCTTCGAGTCTGTCGACTGTGGCGAGTGGCACTCATTTGGCTCGGGGCATTTAATTGGATTTCTGCCCAAATTGCGTTTATTATTGTGGTCTTTATGAGGTGTGAAGGGGCCAATCATGAGGCGAATGTTGCTGCCCCGTTTCGGGTTATTTGCTCTTGCTTCTCTTCACTTCTCCAACTCCCGACTCTATCGCCTCTCGACCAGTGACTGACCAGAGAGTAATTAAGTTTTTGGATGCTATCCATGCATAGCATGTGTGGTTTCAGCGGTTTGGCGGTGCGAATAATGCGCTGGCTTAAAGACACTTTCCAAATTGGCATCCTTAAAGTGAGTGCTGAGGACACTTCATAGCGTGTTTGGCATGTGGCAATCTTGTTAGGCAAAGGTAAACTGTCAGTTCATCACTTTGACAACCGAAAAATTTGATGTCAATTGCAGGACATAAATCACAATCTGAGCTGAGAAATGTAAATGTGAAGCGCTTAGCGAAGCATCGAGGCATGTCCTCCATTTACCCCACATGCTTATCTATAGGGTTAAGGTGGAAAAAAGAGGAAGCAGTGAGAAACGAAAGGAGGGAATATGTCTGAAGTGCGAGTTCAGTAAATGGTGACAATTTGTGAAAAAGAGTGAAAGAAGATCAAGAGGAACGTGCAGTGATGAAGGGGAAGCTTGAATAGAAACTACGTTGCATGGCAAATACTTTTATGTTCATCTCACATACACGACCGGCGTCTTCATACCCCCGCCCCCCTTCTCTAGCTTGCTCTCATGCTTGCATTTATTTGCCTGACCCACTTGGCGGACGGCAACGACTTGATTACAGTTTTCTATGCATTCCGACTTGAATGGCGTTTTGATAGCCTCTAATGCAGCTATCTGGCAACGCGATGCAGTCCACTTAGTGCCGCTTCCCCCGTCTCGTGACAGTCGCCCCCTGTTTAAACAGCCTGCAGGCACTTTCACTGCCAGCTTGAATTACATTTCACTTATCTTTGGCAACAAATCCTCTCTTCTCTGCTCTGTCTTGCAAATCTCTATAGTCCGCTTAGTCCTTGAAGCAGTCACAGCAGCTGCTGGACTACTTACAACAACCCACTCCCACTCGTACTCGTACTCCTTTACCCCCTTAGTCATTCCTTAACGCACTTGAAATATTTGTATTTTTGCATCTATCTTGACGTTGTTTCTCGTTCTCGTTGTCGTTCTTGTTCTTGTTCTCTGCCTCGGTCTCCGTTTCTGTCTCGGTCTCATGTTGTTTCATGACAAAGTGTCAGAGCAAACTGTCCAGATCCGTTGCCATACAGCTGTCATTCTCTGGCATATCTCTGAGTTATATATTAAAAACGGCCGACTCTTTTCGTAGCACTTCAAATTTATGGCCCTGTGATTATTGCTTCACTTGTCTCCGGATATCTTTCCCTCTCAGCTTCATAAATTCTAAACCCTCTCATGTGATAGAGGAGCCACAGAGAGAACGGCAGGTTGGGAGGGAGCATTAGACTTGCTTAAATTTAAGTACGACTTCCGGTCTCTGCCCTTCTTTCCCTGTTCTTGAAATCTCTTTCCTCTCTTTCTCTTGCTTGCGATACACTTACCACGTGGCCGTACATTCATCCAATTAGGCGCTTAATTGTCTGACAAGCAAATTGCTTTGTCAATATTTTCATCAAGTCATCTCTCTCATTTCTATGTTCTCGCCCTCTCTTTCTACCTTTTCGAATTTCTCGCTGCCCTCTCTATCTCTCCCCACTGGCATACGCACTTACTCCTACTTCTGACAGTTTCAAGTAGCGGACTTTATTACCCAACCCACCATTGCTGGCTGTCCTTCCCTGTCTGTTATGAGGTAACCATCAAACAGGCTTTCAACTTTGACCACAAGTATTGCTCTTGTTGTTGTGTTGTTGTTATTGTTGCTCTTGCCCTGCCTAAAACGCTTCCTTTTTCGGGGCGTCGTGGCTCGTGTCACTTATAAACTTCACTTTAAGTTGTCAATATTTATACATGTTTACACGCCCCAAAACAGAGCCCCTGGCGAGGGATGAAGGTCCAGTGAACCTTTCCCAAATGCTTTCTCTTCTTTTCCATTATCAGTGTGAATCTGCTGTCTAGCAACTAATCCGGCAATTTGGCTCGAATATATAGACTGTCTAAAGCAAGTCATTAAACGGGTTAATGGCTAGGATAATTAAGATGAAGCTCGCATTCATGTTAATCGATTAATTGAGTTAGTTAGACTGATTTAAAGAAAAACCAGTCTGTGAAGTGGTATGACAAATTAACTTTGTTAATGCTTTAAACTTTTTAACAGTCCCAGTGTTTTTATCCATCTTTTAAATTATATGCAAGCGTTGAAGAATTCTTCCGAGCTCAAACAATTTAAAATTACTGTCAGAGGTCATATAACGGCATTAATGGAACTCCTTAGGTTCCATTAGGTTTTTTTTGTGTCTTCCACGGATAAAGGGTTCACCTTCACAACGATTTATATACATCTGTTCATATGTACCTGTATTTGATACAATAAATTCCAGTTGTCATCTATGGCTAAGACCTTATATCTATTTACGTTGAAGCCCTTGAGAAGATCCCATTTTTTTGAATTACAAAAGAAACCATAAACGGCAACATTTCACTTCCTTTAAGCCCAGTTCAATAGCCGTAAAACCCGAACATAATTTCCCGGACTCAACGATGATTTTATGCAAATCGTAATCAAGACAGCAAAAGGCGCACATATGCCCGGCAATTCGGTTCAATAAAAGGCAACAAAATGCCTCTTGATAAGTGTTAAAATTTACAATTCCAATTTTTTACAACAGTTGTGCGGAGTCTTTAAACTGCCCCTCCCACTTTCCCCCTGAACGACACAACCCTATAAATAGGGCTTAACAATGATATTGAAAAATTGTGTTGGCTTACAAAATGCCACGTTAAATACTCGGAGAGGCTGAGAGGCCCAACAAAGGGTATTACGATTCAATTGCATCTCTTTCTGAAAATAAGGGGTTGGGCTTGTGAAAATCCCATAGTTGTAGTCACCTAATGGCACAGCTGTTAGACGGCTGGGTTGTTATATAAGGAGTTTTCAAACACAACATATTTCTCAATTGTCTGAGCTGTTGCTTTTGACGCCCCGCAATCAAATTAAAAATTTAGAGAAATTGTTGTAGGCAAGACATGAAACTGGAATGGATCAGGAATCAGGGGCATCGAACAGGAGAAGGGGACTTAAGATGGTCGAGTTGATTGCGAGCATTGTTAAGAGTCGAAGGGGTTGCAGTGGTGTGTCTCTAATGAAGTCATTAAGGGTAGCTGAAAGTCATCAGCTCTCCCTGTCGCTCTGCCTCTCTATCCTCTATTTCTTCTGTGTTCAGATAGCGGATGTGTGTGTGTCTCTGAGTGTGGTTAACTTTTGAGCTACTGCGCCAAACTGAGGACCATAAATGTTGTTGTCGACGTCGACGCCGACGTCGCTTTTGCCGGCAAATGAATAAATTATCAACTATGTGAAGGTACTTACCGTGAAGAATGAGTGCGAATGAGTGTACTAGTTGCTTTTGGCTCTACTCACTTTCGGTGGGGTGTAGTAATTGCAGCGCCATGTCGTCTAGGCCATTAGAAGCTGCCATTAATGGCCCTCCCATTCTCCCAGCCTCCCACCTTCCCTGCCATTCTCCAGCTCAACACGCACAATCGCTGGGCTCCAACGCTAGAGCTTTAAGTTGCGAGAGCAGCCTCCGCTCCTGAATGGCACACAAAAAGCCGCAGCCACATTGGGGCATAAAAAAGGCATTTGTAAGACATGAAAGGCACTCAGTCAATGGACGGGCAGGTGGCTTTCAAAAGGAGCACCGCGGGTCGGTTGGGACTGCGTTTGGGGTTGGGGTTGGGGTTGGGATCGGGGTCGGGACAAGGTCTAACTAAGCTGGGCACACTCCGAATGAAGGAAGACAAATCAATGCAGGTGTCACAAATGTCAGACGACAGCTTTGGACCCCGCCCCCGTTGAGGATATTAATGTCGCTGACTGAATTGATGATGACGATTGTTGTTGTGTCTGCTTTGCTTGACTTGCAAAAGGACGCAACGAGAACCTGGTCTTAAGCCGATTTGCCATCTTATCACAGGCCATGGCGCACGGCAGGCAAAGCAAAGCGATTCCGATTCTGACTGCGATTCCCTGATTCTGATTGTGATTCCAATCTCTGCCTCAAGCGCCTCCATCAGCTTTCATAATGTTCTTTTCCTGCCATCTTCTCTCTGACTGACTCCATGACTGCCTTCCGATTGACAGGCATAATAAATCATGTGTTATAGTATTAATCAAGTTGAAGCCTCCTTGTTGCTTCTCGGCTTCTCTGCTGCTTTATAGATGTTACATGTACCTCTTCTTGTAGTTGTTGTTGCGGTAATCGTGTGACATTTATTACAGTTACCGTTGCGCCTGCCACTCAATGAGCCTTCACTTTAAACTGGCTTTAAGTTCTCTTAAGTTACACTTCAAACGTCTTTTAATTGCGACTTTTTGTTATACCCTCTACCAATGATTAATGGGGTATGCAAGCTACAAAAATAATGCTGGATTTTGATGTGGAGGGTCTCAAAAGAAACTCTGCTATAATAATATAATAAAGTAGTTTCTAGTAAATATTAAAGTATTTGACAAATCTCAGAAGAACTTACAGCGTATCTGTTAGTTGTCCATTATGGCTTAATCACGAGTCATCCCTGGATTCTCATGTTCTTGCTTTCGAGTCCTACAATTGCTTTGAATTGTTTCTCTAATTGCCATTTGTTGCTCCGCCTTGTTGGAGTCGCCACGCCCCCGCCTCTACCTAAGCTGTCTGGACGGCACATTAAGAACTTGTAAAGTTAAATTAAGTGTTGCGTCTACTATGCAAAAAATTAAAAGGAAACCGAATCGTGTGTGGCTAGAAAAGTTTTACTAACTAGTTATTAGGGGAAGTCTGGCTCGGATTTGAACCAAAGATTATTATACGATATGTTTTGGGTTAACGAATGAACTTTGTATAATGTAATAGATAAACGAACGAATTAAAAATAAATAAACGTACGACACAACTTATTTTTAAAAGAAGGTTGAAATGATCTTTCAACTCATTAGTCTATTATTACATTAAGAGACTATTATTTTATTCCGATTAAATTCTGGAGTGCAATTCATTTATTTCCATACTAGAATCATTATATTTAATAAATCATGTCACAGTGTTATTTAATGCCACAATCTCTCGGTCAACCCTCGCTAATTGCTGTCTCAGTCTTCTCTCACGCTTTGTCAACTGCAATTCAATGTGCGAGTAGCTTATTATATAATTTGCAGACTGTGAAATGTAATGCAATTAAAGGATTAACTCTGAATGCCATTAGGCTTTATTGACATCAACATGGCGACGTGGCGACATCAGCAGATTTCAAAAATAGGAGTATCTGAAATGTCAGTCGCAAAAAAGGCAACTCGGTAAACTCATAGATACTATTATTATTATTGTTGTATTCCTCTGTTGGCAGGTTAGAATTCAGTTTCGGCAATTCCCACAATTGATACACTTTCAATTATTTAAATGACAGGCAACAATTCTTAAGTGCTTGCACAAATTTGCCAAAATGTTCCAACAGGGGACACAAACTTACCAAAAAGAGAGCGAAGCTGAAACTATCTCAGACTTAATGTAATTGCTGTCCCTTTCCCCAACGTTGCCTCCATGCAACACGCAGCAGGACCACAAACTCAAACCCCAAGAACCGCTCCCCGGGCGGAACTTGAGGGCGGTCAAATGGTGGCATTTAAATAAAATAACGTTGACTTTGCCAACTACTCCTATATAGTATCTATGTATCTATCTATGTACATTAGTTCAATTTTTTCTATTTTTTTGGCTGGAACAAAATAAATTTCTTTGCATTTTATTTTGCTGCAAGCAAATTTGATTTGATTTTTAGGCGCTTGTTTCTCCTTCTTGTCTTGTCCCCTTTCTTTTTCGCTTCATGAGCAACTTATTTTTCCAGCTGATATCGGCAAAAGTCGCAAATCAAATAAAGTAAATTGAATAAAGACAAACGGCACTCGCCTACTCCCCTCCACCTCTCCCTGTTTTCATCTGTTTTGCTCGCTGCTGTTGCTGGTCGGAAGCTCTATGGAAGTGGGCGTGGCAGTGTCGTCATGAAATTAGTTGCTAGTTCATCTTGTCCTCTCTTTTGTAAATGCGACTAAAGAAATCGAAATCAAAATGTTCGCATAAAAGAATTATCTCTGCTTAAGTTGGATTATCTCTGGCCATAGTATCCAATTGGCAATTGAATGGAAAGATTCGAAAGATTCGATTTGTCGAACATACAATTTATTTGCCCAGCCTTCCCCATCACTCCATTTGAAGAGTTCTCTCCCATTTCCTCCCTCCTGAGTTCCTCAAAGCCACTTGAGAACTTGTTCACATCCCCTTCGTGTGTAAGCGCTTGATTTTATTTTATTTTTTATTTTTTTTCTCAAATTTCATTTGATTTGCTTGGGCTTAAGCCAAAATTTATGAGACGGAAACATATGTTCTGGGAGTTGGTTAGGGTTAGTGTTTGATGATAGTCTACTTGATATTAAGAAGAAGATTCCTAAAAGCGCACCGTAGCAAGTAACAACTACTGTTTATAGATTATCAATGAGTTAACTTTTAGTTTATTCACACAACTTCTGAATTCTCAATTAACCGCAAAGTGCTCCATCTTGATTTGCAGACTTGCCTCCCTTCTGAGTGCTCCTCTCCATTTCACGTAGCACGGACACCAAGAGCTCGACTTCACGCTTGACAAAGTCAAGACATTTTTCCACCTCCCGTCGGCTGAATGTGGCATCAATATCTGAGAAGCTCGTTGACCAATTAGACTACTCATTTTATTCAAACTGCATTTCAGCACTCACCACGTCGCTTGCACATCATACGATAGAGGATTTGAATGCCATCTAGTGCGCGTTCCTTATCCAAATCATTGTTGCTGGTCGTATCCTTGCAGAGGGACAAGGTCTTCTCCCATTTAAGGCCTAGAGCACGTGACTGATTGTAGGATCGCTCCAACTTGGCCAGATCGTTCTTTAGGCCAAGGACAGTAAGAGCTGCTTCGCTTGTGATTTTCACCATGCGTTGACGCATCTCCTCGATCTCCTGGAGTTTCGTGTTCTTCAACTCATTGATCTCCACCTGTGCGAGCACTTTAAGAATACGTTAGAGTGCAGTGTTTTCTTGGAGTCCTAACTTACTCAATGCATCACAACGATCCATGCAGTCCTTGGGAGACACAAAGATGTCGGAGATCTTGACGACATCGTCCAAGACTCTCTCGTAAGGCTGAAACTGATGCACAGTCTCTTTGAGATCACGTCGAAAGGACTGCAGTTCACTAATCGATGTCTTGTAATCGTCGATGCCCCGGGACAGCTCCTCATGAAGTCCCTCCTGCTCTCGTATTATCTTCTCGGCAGCTCGCTTTTTGTCTGCACAATCTTTAATGAAGCCGTTCACCTCGATGAAACGTTTCCGTAAACGCTCCTGCATGCGATACATCGAAGCAATGCGTTGGTGATTGAGCTCCGTTTGGCGCTGTGCCTCTTCGAGCAGCTGTCGCTGCAGCACCTGCATGGCCTCATTCTCCCGCGCATTCTCGATGTACAGCATCTCCACTGAATCTCCAGCCGAATCCCAATTGGGTGGTTTACTGTCGGGTGAAACACAATTAGAGGGGCTTATTAAAGAGAATTTACTTATCACCGTACACGAAGAAACGCTCCTGCTGGCGAGAGAGCAGATACTCGCCAACAGCCTCCTCGGGGTTGAGATCCAGAGTGCCGATGACATCGGTCTTAAAAGTGGGCTTGCGACGCGGCATTGTCGATTTTAGAAATGATTATTATTTAGTATTGTTATGAAAATATAGATAGATTTATTTTTAATGTTGCCTCAATGGCAAGTGTGAACTTTGTGAATGTTTTATTCTATATGATGGCAAAAGCATAAAATATTTTTATAAAAATAAATGAGGCCTTCCTCGAGCACACTCGACTGTTGGTATTTAAAAATTAAGTTGTAATACATTTCATCTAGTTTGGTTATTTTTCATTTTAATTTGGGTAAATCTCTCGACTGTCGATGTTGATTTGTATACCCGTTACCCATAGGGTATAAGGGCATTACAGCTTTGTGCGGGCGGAAATGTATGTAACAGACAGAAAATGTATCTTAACAGAAATTGAAACTTAAACAAGTTAGAAAGCTACAGTCGAGTGTGCTCGACTGTGAGATACCACTACCCATTTTGAATAAAAGCAAAATATTCCGGTATTATTTTCAAAATATACCGAAAATACTAAAAAATACTTAAATTATATATTTGCTATATCGATATAATACCACATTCAAAATATACCATAGACGGCATAATATATCAGATTGTCGGCCAAATCAACTAAGACCCTAGTAAGTAGGCGTTTTTGCCCATACAAAAGTATTTCTTTAATACCTTCCACAATTTTTGTCTGACCGCAATCAAATTTTCAGGACTCATAAATACTATAGTTATTATTGTATACACCAATTCGCAGCTCTAGTTTTAAAATTACGCTTGTTATTCGAAGTGGGCGTGGCAAAATTTGAAACAAACTTGATCTGCGCGCAAACATAACAAATGCTGTCGAAAAAAGTATATAGTCTCTGAGATCTAGGTGTTCATACGAACGGACGGACAGACGGACAGACAGACAGAAAGACAGACAGACAGACGGACATGTATGATTGAGAATATATGAACTTTATAGGGTCGGAGATGCCTCCTACTACCTGTTACTCACATCTCCTGTCGGCACAAAGTTATAATACCCTTCTACCTATGGGTAGCGGGTATAAAATGGTAACCCTTACTTCTTTAACAGAAAATGTTATGAATCTCACAATTAGTTCTAATGTTTTCATTACCTACCAAATGCTGAATGCTGCTAACATTATGAATGCACTAAGGTTAACAGTGCTCTGTTAATATACTCTTGCATCCAAACTGGTTACCTAGATACGTTTATTAAGTTATAAACAATGGTTGCCGCGAGTCGTTGCTACCTGGGCAACCCTTCAAATGAAAAAACCAATTAAAAAAACAATGAAAAGTTGGCAGTGTTAAAAATGCTTTACATTTAGTTCATACAAACTTATTAAACACTAACTTAGCTTTTGCAGTTACAATACATTACTCATTGCGTTTTTATTTATTTTTGTGTTGTATTATTTTCGCCATGCCACGCACTAAGCCAACCACAACTCTCGATGTTTTGGGCAATCTGGACTTGAAACCCGAGGAGGCGGTGGGCGATTACCTGTTATCAAAAGCGCAGCAAAAATACTTTGTGTAAGACCCTAAGATGATGTGTATCTAACTAGTTGGATAAAATTAGCTTTTTTCTATTATAGGAAGCCGCCCAATGCTGATGCTGCTGGAGACTCCATCGAGTTGATGTACATTCATAATTCGCGGGAGCATGAAATGATGCTGAGGTTGCAGCAGGATATGTTAGAAAATTGCAAGCAGCAGTCATCGATCAACTCGGAGCGAGTGAAAGAAATGTATAAGACTCAAGAGCATCTGAGGCAACGATTCATCGATGTGAACAGCTTCATCAAGGACTGTTCCGATAAGAAGCGAATCGCAGAGAAGGCCATTAATGATGAAACCCAGCTGCACCAGGAGCTCAGCGAGGATATTAAAAAGTTCAAGACCTCCATTGACGAGCTGACGACATTTCGTGAAGCCCTCAAAGCAACTGTCGAAGAGCTGCAGCCTTACGAGAAGGTGCTTGATGAGGTCGTCGAAGTGTCGGACATTTTCGTCTCTCCCAAGGATTGCATGGATCGTTGCGATGCGCTGAGTAATTTTAAAATTTACTCGTTCCTTATTTACATACTATATCATATATTCCCTTGCCTCCTCTAGTGCTGGCTCAGGTGGAAATCAATGATTTGGAGGTCAAGAAACTGCGGGAAATTGAAGAGATGCGGCAGCACATGGTAAAGATCACCAGCGAGGCAGCTCTCACTGTGTTGGGTCTAAAGAATGATTTATCGGTCATGGAACGTTCCTATAATGAGTCGCGGGCTCAGTGCTTGAAGTGGGAAAAGATTCTGGAGGCGACTAAGGATGTAATAGCTGCTCGGTATTTGGAAAAGCAGCGCAACATGAATGCAATCCATTCCCTGTACTTCATGTTGTGTCGACGACGAGGTAAGTTTAGCTGTTGTTAATTCACTCAGAATCAATTGCATTTCAAATGGATTCTTGCATTCCCTTGTCTAGATATTTCTCCTCATATACGTCGACGAAATATGGAGAAGGTATTGGACTTCATTAAGGGCGAGCTTTATCTGCTGCAGGAAATCTTGATGGAGCTGGAAAAGCCGGAAGCGAAGTTTTAAAAAATTAGAATAACTGCCGAGAGCGACAGCACATTTAACGCATTTCTTTAAATAAATATTTGCAATTAATATAAAAACAGAGTCAAGTTGGCTCAAATCATTTCCTCTTTATCCTTTAACAAGCTGCTATTACTTATACTCCGGACCTTCCTCGTTGCCATGGCTGCATGGTAGATGAAGGTCTCTCCTTGTTACACAGCTCGCTCTTAAACGATATTAATAGTGCCCTACTGCAATCGCTTGTTGATGCCACTTTCTAATTGCTTTTACCTCATAAATCTTGCCTCCAACTGGCCCAACCCGAACCTCTCTGCTGATGCAACTTAAGATGAATGCGACGCGTTTTAGGTTTGTTTTTGGGAATGGGGCGATTTGAGTCCGAGTCTGGCTTTTGTCGCTCGCTCACTCTCTCTATTCTCCAGTTGTTTCTCTGTCTCTTATTCTCGCTGCAGTCATCATAAGTCACAAAATTGTCGGACACTCAAGACAAATGCGACGCTGCATTGGCCGTTGGCTCATTTAATTAGAAAACTGGAGACATCCCTTCTGCCTTTCGGAGTGCAGTTAACGGCCTGTCGCATCAATTGCACATTACGAACTCCACCGAACTCCAAACACTTGACGGCTTTTTAATTACGTCAGTCAAGAAATTCCTCTCGACTGCTAACTGCTAACAGCTTTTCCTTTTCGCACTGCCTGTCTCTCTTCTCGACCTCTCTCTGTCTCTGTCGCTGCCTCTCGTCTCGTCTGTACCTTCCTCACAATTAGCGGCGCGGTTGACAATAGCTAAAAAGAAGAAAAAATAAAATAAAGACTATTGTCAGCGGGAAAGGCATATTGAAAAACTTTTTTAATTACCTCCGAAAAAAGTCGAATGCTGATTTTCAATTATTCATTGACAGGGTTCGTTCCGTCGTTTAACCTGTCGACCACTTGACATTGTGTCCCAAAACCTACCTAATTGTAGCTCTAAGCGGGCAAACACGACTACCAGTTGCACGATAGACAACAAATTTAACACTTTGATGTTATAATACAGAAATACAAAATAATCGTTATTTATTTCAATTTTCTTATTTTTGTTTAACATAATATACTATATATTTGATGACATGAGATCACATCCACTAAATACCCAATAAAACAATTAAATTTTTGTAGGGTATCGAAAGTTTGGCAAAAGTTCTCACTGAAAGCGGTCGGCTTAACACTTTTATTGACCGGCAAGTTGAATGCACTTTTGTTTAAGTCAATTGGCAGCTTCAGTTGTTGTTGTCGTCAATTTATTTGCTTTTGTTATTGCATAATTAAAAATTTGGCTAACTAACCATTTGATTGCACTCGAATTAGCCACATTATATGGTAAATACCAAATGAATAGCTTTCAAAAAGTGACAAAAATAGGGAAAGTTGGGAAAAAATTTGGAAATAATTTCAAATAATTCAAATGAATTCCAGCCAATGGAGCAGAAATTGAAAAATTATCCCGCTGTGACATGCCGACAAATTCAATGCCCAAAATAAATTTGAAATCTCTCCCAACTCTTTCGGTCCGTTACAGTGAGTGTGGTGTGGGTAGTGGGAGTTGAGATCTGCAGTTGTCTTGTGGGATGGGAAACAGAGAACGGGGAATTTGACATTTTTTATACCATGTCGTTTCTCTGTTCGTGTTTTGATTCCCATTTCTAAAGACGTTTCCGCCCCGTTTTCGAGTTGAGTTTCAAAAGGTGTTAGAACTCTGCCGTTTGCCTGATATATGAAAACATTTTAATTAATGCCGTCAGCTGGAAAAGTCGCGGTTGCTTTTGTTGTGTAAATTTTCCCCCGCTCCCATTCTCTTTCTTTCTCTCTCCCTCTCCTTCACTACCTCTCGCTATTGACTTGAATGTGTCTCGATAATTATTATTGAATTTCGTTCGGCATTTACTACTGGTTTTCATTTCAGTTCAGCTTGTCTTGTGTTTTCCCTTCTAGGGATTTTCTCTATTTTTTCATTGACCAACACGTCAACAAATTAATCCGCTTAGCCTCGCATTTTTACCTTATTGAGTGGGTGCATCCCCGCTGGGGGGTTTGCCAGACTAGACAATTGCCAGACCCAGAACTGAGAACTTGGTACCCAGAACCCGGAGACCAGACGCATAGCCAGACAGTTAAGCTTTAATCCTTAATAGTTTAGCTCAGGTTCGGTTTAGCATGAAGGTGACGAGGTGTGTCACGGGGAGTAAAGGGAGAGGGCAACCGTTTTCTAGGGTTTCCCATTATTGTTGGTGGCTGGCTGAATGATTGAGTGAGCCACTTGGGGAATGTCCTGAACAACCAGCCTGTCAGTTAATTAATGGATTCATTTATTAAAGTATTGTCCATAAATTGGTTGCGATAAGCTGGATTTGCTGCTTATGTGTTTATGATATGATACGGGAAAGATTTATTTTGATAGAAAAAGAAGAAACAAGTAAAAAGTGAACTTAATTCAGAGTTCATTTCAATTTTAATAGAAGGTCATCAAGAGACTTAAGTTTAAAATGTTGTATTGGGTTATTATAATAAATTTACAAGTTATGATTGACTCGACTCTAAAGACTTTTGCTAAGTTATACGCATTTAATATTTATTCAAACACATGTTTATTGAGTTTGATAAAATAGATGGAAAAATATATTTTCTTTGATTTTCATATGCTTTATTTATTTTGTACATAAAAAAGAATTAGAGATACAATAAATAATAATACAAAACGAATATGAAACCAATCACAATAAAATACAAATGCCATTTTTGTCTTACAACAATAAACAATTCTTAGCTTTATCCCACCTTTTTTTTACCCGATGGGGTAGCGTTGTGAGTGCAGGAAATGTATGTAACATGAGAAGGAGTCATCTCAGATCACATTAAAACTCGAGGCGTTATAGCCATGTCACGGAGATTTCAGAGACCATAAGAATTAGCGATATAATTTTAGCACTTGTTATGTTTGCACGCACATCAAGTTTGTTTCCAATTTTTGCCATGCCCACTTCCGCCTCCGCAAATCGACAAAAATCAAATGACAATAGTATATTAAGAATTATACCGCACTGTTTTACTCTTATTCAAAATGGGAAGCGAGCATCTGACACTCACTTGTTTACATGTATTTGAATGTATGTTTAAGCAAATTTCAAATGTAATACTGTTTCGAAACTGAATTGAGCAAATTTCTAAAACCACTTAAATTCTACTAAAAATTCGCTTGAATATAATTCTCTTAACTATGGCAGCCAAATATGTGAAATTATTTATTTATGCACTTTGGAAATAATAAAATGTCTGCTATGCCACAAAAAATATTTGTAATTGGCAACAAGTTAATATGAGCTAAAAACTAATAATATAAATATTGTTAAATCGAATCAGACTGTGCAAAATACTAAGAATTTAAGTTGAGTTGTTGAGTCAAGTCGAGAAAATCGCCTTGTCATGTCATTTGGTTGCCAGCAACAACGTTTGCCTGTCGGCCAATGCACTCTCCTTGGGTGCAGCAGCAGCAGCAGCAGCAACAGCAACAATTTTCATGGTAATAACAATATATAACACACAAATTTGAATAACAAATTAACTTGCACACACACATACACACTCTGTGACATCTCAGACTGTGTGGCGTGAGCCTCGAAATTGCCATTCAGTCAGACGGGGTTCGACTTGCCGGCAAAACATAATTGAATGCCTGCAGGACACACACGACAAAGCAGCAGCAGCAGCAGCAGCAGCAGCAGCAGCAGCAGCGCAGCAGCAGCAGCAGCAGCAGCAGTAGAAACAGCAACAGCAGTACAGGAGCTATTGCTGTTGCTGTTGCTTTTGCTATTACTGTTGCGGTAGTGGCAGTCATAGAGCAATAGCCACAAAATATTTGCTTATGCCGCTGCTGCTGCCTGGTAAAAGGCAAAAGGCAGCCACAGGCCGCACCACGAACTACCCAACTGCCCAACAGGGCAGCAGAGCAACTGGGCAGCTGGGCAACTGAGCAGCTGGGCAACCATCCGATTACCGTCCACCGTCCATCAAGCATCGAGCCATCGAGCAAATGCGACTTGCCACAGCGTCAACGTCAACGTTGCATAAATCAACACAACGAACGGCAGCAACGATAACGATAACGACAACGACAACAACAACAACAACAGCGCTGCCAATTTCGTAGCAGTCAGTTGCTGCCCCAAAGTTGATTGAATATTTCAAACTATGCATCTTTAATAATGTGCAACAAGAACAACCACCACAACAACGACGTCGCTCGCCTGCAGCTATTTGTGGGCGCAAATGCAAAACAGCAGCAAACTGAAGCAGCAACTACGGCATGTAATCTTAACTTTGGACTAGCCATTTGACCATTCGTCTAAGCAGTCGGCAGACTGACTGCCTGATTTGGTTTTAGAGTTGTGTCTGGAATTCAAGACGCCTTCTAATCAAATGCCTCAGCTCAAAAATGTTCTTTTTCTGTCGGTGGCAAGTTGCAAGTTAGTCACGGACTGGAGGCATCTAATTGAATCTGACCGCATCAAGATGAAGTTTTGTCGTCTTTGCGACAGTTTTGTTTGGGGTTTGACTTACCAAGCAGACCAAGAAGAAGACGAAGACTCTGGCGAGGCCTGGAGAAGGGAAGCTTCTTTTTACCACTTTGTGTATGTTTAGTTGACCGCAGTCAAAAATAGCTTTGAAAAAGTTTTTGGGGGCAGTGCGAAACTCTTGACTTTGGCCAAAAGAATCCCTGGCATCGCCGTCAAAGTCAAAAGTTTGCCATAGTTCAAGTTAATGTTGTGTGACTTTTGTACTTATTGAGCCATTGGCTGTCAGGCATTGAACCATGTTCGATGCTCTCAATGCTCTCTCTGTTGACGTATCGCCCAAAAAAGTTTTAATAACTTAGCCAATTGGCTGGCTTGCATTCTATTATACTAACATATATAGTATACTATATGAATGTACCTAATTCAAAGTTTGATCCATTGACTCGAAAGCACATTTCACGAATGGACGTAAATGTGGCACGTTTCGTGCTCATTCTATGCGCATAGACAAGATCCGCTTAATTAAAATTTTGTATTAAAATTAACTACTGCGGCAGCTAATGTTAAATAATTCCAATTGTTACACGCGACGTATACGCAATGTGGGCAAAATCTCTGGCCAAAAGTTGCAATGCGGCAACCTAAACCTTACTCAGAGCCAAGCAAATAAGCTTAATACGGCTCAGCTTTGCCAACCTGGCTCTGGGCTTCGCTATTACTCCACCAGTCTGTCTACGTGTCCTCCCTTTCTTCTTCTCTCTGTCTTTTCTCTTTCCTAGATTGCCCTTCGGCCATTTTCAGTAACGTGGAGGAATAAAAAAGAACTTTGTTCTGCTCACAATGCGAAAATTTAATTTAGCTTTTGCTTTTTTCACTGTTCACAGTTCACTCGTAAGCTACATGAATAGGTGGCTGCAACAAGAGCCATTCGCTGGGCAACATGAGACGCATTACACATACGCAGTGTTATCCGACCGTGTTTCACCTCATCCCTCTAACTGTGTGCCAAACCACAGGAGATTAATTTCGTGTCTGTGCATTCTTTTCAACAACAAAACGCAAACGCTAACGCATACTCGCAGAAGACCAGAGTCAGGGCCATCGCCAGGACAGACAACAATAGGGTAAACGAAACAACACGCCCCAATCTCCTAGCCCCTAAGCAGAGCCCTGCCTACCTTGAATCTGGGTAGGGTCAGAAGACAACACATTAAAGTCAAAAATATGCACTGAAGAAGCCGAATTTTTTAGCTGGGTTTATTGAATTAAACAATTAATCAATGTATCATCTAGTACTCAATGTTCGAGCGCCTGAAGATGCTTCTCTCTTATAATATCCCTGACAGATATCACACCTTGTGCTCAGCAGGTGTCCATTAAGTAGCAATTAGTCGCACGTCTGCTTAGTGGCTGCCTTGATTACTGTGAGCCAGTGGGCAAGTGTGTAAGTGGGCGTGGTCAATAGGCTCATCCTCGTCAAAATTACACGCTTTCCAATATTATCAACACCTCAACTCAACTCCCACTCGAGTGGGCGACCTGCTGCTGCTGCTACTGCTACTGTTACATACAACTGCTGATGACATCCTGCTGACACTTTAGTGTGCCGCAACCTCAGTTTCAGTGTGACTTTGATGTGGGCAACTGTGTGAGGTGGGAGTGAAGTTGCCCCCAAGGTGTGTCCTGTGTCCTCTGTCCGGTGCAGTGGAAGGAAACTGTGCATAATTGGTAAATAGTTGACCAAAATCTCCATCTGTTTGCCTGCTGTCACGATGCCATTAAGTAGCTTATTGCCCAGCAATAATCCTGTGATCCTGTGTGGCTTCTCAATGCATAACACGACTCGTTGCCAAGACTCGTAATGAATTTAACATGCCGCACTTTAAGAGTTTTTACTTTACGCCGTTTTTAGTCAAAGAGAAACCACCTTTCAGCTAATTGCCAGGCCTTATCCATGCTCAACTTTTGCCTACACTTTCCAACAAAGTTCTGGCATCTCTTCCTATGCTCTTTTTTGGCAAATTTATCCAAAAAAGTTTTTTGTGGCGGTGGCTCATAAATTTCAGATTTTCGGCATAAACATAAGTTCCAAATTTCCAAAGTGGCGCAGCATTTAAACCCTCCTTCTCTTACTGCAGGCACTCCGCCAATAAAAGCACAAATCCAAAAACTCATTACCGTAATTAGGCATTGTCCGGATGGGGGTAAAGCTGAAATTTATGTGGCACAACCAGGACGTACGAAATAGCCAATATTTCGAATTGATTTTTGACCAAATTTTGACCAAAGTTGCCTAATGAGCACTGCTATCGTTTAGGCCAATTGGCTTGCAGTAAAGCTATGGAATGGGAAAGCGGTAACAGCATGGATTGAAATGGAATGTGGCGATTGTTGAGATTATAGGACATGAAGTAGATACACTCAGCAAAACAATGGGATAATTGGGGACATACAACATATATTCAAAAATGTCAAGTTATGTATGGTGTAAATTTATGATGAAAATTGTCAAACATTTGGAACTTGGAAATCATTTTTGTTGTTTTAAATTTACATTAAAAGAATCTTGGAAATCTGCGTCTGTTTGAAAAATAATTCTCATATTATTTACAAATATATTTTAAACCCAATATTTTGTTTATCAGTATTTTTCTTAATCAGGGTCAACGGCCGTCTGTCCGTCCGTCAGCACTTATCATGTTGGTACGAAGATTAAGTATTTTTCAAATTTTTGCCATACCCACTTGCAACCCCGTCGTAAGTCGATAAAATCTTAATAATATTTATAATTTTTAGTCTGGAGTCGATTTTTGGTATATACAATAATAACTATAGTATTTAAGATTCCTGAAAATTTGGTTATATTCAGACAAAATACAAATAAATAAATACATTTGTGTGGGCAATACGCCTTCCTACTAGTATACTTCGCACTCTATGATATATTATAAATGTACTATACCTAAAATAGTCTTTGGTATATTTTAAAATGTCCGTTGTATATAAATTTGAATATATAAGTATAATACCGCACTGTTTATCTCTTATTCGGAATGGGTATCTCACACTCAATCATACTCCAATGTAGCTTTCTTAATTGTGCTATGTTATTTTTACTTACCCCTTACTCTTTTTTCTTCAATACCAGTTAAGCAAGGTATGGAGTACAAGTTCAGTGAACAGTTTTCGTTAATGAACTGTAGAGCTTTCTCAGTGTATTTTGTCAGTATATCCAATGTCAGTTACAGTCAGTCGGCTAGTACAATTGCTTTATAAATCATTTGCTGTTGTTTTAATTCGTGACAATCACATTATAATTATGAGTTAACATCGATAAAAATGGCATTTAAATTCAGATTCGTTAACGTATTCGTAAAGTTTTTATCAGCCTCATAAAAGTGTCCCATTTATTGTTCATTATTATTGTAGTTGTAGCTGTAGTTGCTGTTGTAGCGGGTACTTAATTCATGTTCAAACTAAAGTGACATTTAGAGGCAATTATTTAACAGTTTAATTGCATGACAGGCCATTGAACTGTAAATGTGAATTCGATACCCAAGTTTCCTCTATCTGTGTACATACATATGTATATATAATAGTTGTACGATGAGCACTTAGAGAACAGAATGCTCTCGATAACGCACCGCAGAGTTGCACTTCAAGCTGTTTGGAGCTGCTGCTTCTCATAGCAGTCAGCTTTTGTTTACCACCGCTCTTCAATGGCCGCCATTATGTTGTTAATATCAGTGTAGGGAACAGACACACAACAGTGCCAAAAGAGCGAGAAAGACAGAAAACGAAAGAGAAGACAGAATGGCAAATAGTGTGAATGGGAGGGAGAGAAAGAGACGCTTTATGGAGTTGGCTTTTGTTCGCAGTGCTGTTGCGGCAACCGCATTGAAATTAACTTTAGTGCCATTTAAAGTTATGCGCTTCATAAATTGCAAAAACAGTTTCAATTAAAATGCGGCCATCATAAAAAGGAAATGCTGTCGACTCATACAGTGCCTGCAAATGCGTTGCTGTTGCTGTTCTGGATAGAAACAAAAGCCAACATCATCAGCTGCCGCGCAACGCCCTGGCCAATAATGCAACTAAGCAGAGGCCTTGCCTCTAATAATTTACTTCCAAAGGGATAAAAATCAAACCAGGTACGCACTTTGTAATTTGCATGAAACATTAAAGGGATAAATTAAATTATTTTGATTTTTATCATTTCTGTTTTTTAAAAATTGAGTTCACCTTAAAATCATTTTAATTTGACAGATTGTTCTCATCCTATTTTAAAATCCCCCTGAACTACGCCTCTGAGATTACTGCTCTGTTTGTCTACTTGTGTGAGTTTCAGCGATGTCCGCCATTCTGTCGACGTCTCTGTTGTGTTTGTGTGAGTGTATCCGTCATCAACATAATTTGAATTCAACGCATTTAATTGCAAACTTGCATTAATTATTATTGAACAATTTTTGAAAATGCGAAAGGATCCCCGGGGCCTTCACTTTTTGCGTCACCTGTTATCATGCGGATTCCTTAACCAGCCCACAGCAAAAGCTACTCTATCAGTCTCCAATACTCCCATCCATTTCCCATTTCCACTTTCTGTTTTCCATTGTCTGCTTATCAGTGGTTCGCAAGTAATTCAAAGAGCCCTCGGCGACGCGTGCAATTTTTGAGTTTCCGATTTCCCTTATTTCGGGAGCAACATTTTCCGCTTATCGGCCATGAAATTGCGTAGGCTTTTCATATCCCTGTCTTTTCCCCGTTTGTTGTTACTGTTGCAGTTGTTGTTATTTGCCTGACATTGCTCTTGGCAATGGTGTCGATAAAATGATAGGAGCTTCTAAGGGCAGACGCGAATGGGTGGCTAACTTGTCCCATTTAAGGTTCGCGAAAATTTATTGAATTCGATAAAGTGCGGCAAAGGAAATAGAAGTAAACAAACCTTTCAAAAAGGGTGTATGCCCTGGAGGAGACAAAAAGGAGGCCACAAATTGTATACACCTCACTACTCACTAAGCTCTTTATCAGTTATTTTCAAGCGAGGCAATCTCAACTTAAGCCAACTGAATTTGCATGAGAAATACTATTATTATTTGGAGTTTCCCTACTTGAAGCCCTTGAAATTGCACAGCGAATTAATTTCACAAAAAAATTGTATTCAATTAACTTTGATAAAGCTCTCAATATTCATGAATTTCCATGCTAATGAAATTATGGGTTTCCCCACGCGGTTTGCAACTGCAGCCAACGCAACCTGTTAGGTGTTGGACCAGGTCCCAAATGCGTTTTAATATACACTATACTTCAGGGTGCAGCATTTGGAGTTTTATGTAATCAAAGTATAAACAACGACATATTCTTTTATATCTTAAAAATTGCATTAAAGTGTTTTTCCCTTGCCAATTATCTAATTGTCCCAATTAAATATTAATAAGATTTTTTTTTTTAATCAGACAACAATTGAAGCTTTGCATGCTCTCTATCTTGCTTTCAAAATAAATATTATTAAGCATGAAATATGTGCAATTTAACAAAACTGTTCTTTATCTTGTTATTGTGTTAATAACTTTTTATTAAGTTGGTTTTCACTTATGCAAATATTTGTCAAGCAGTTAATTTAACCATTGCATCGTGCAAGAATTTGTGTCCATAAATTATGATTAGATTTAACCCCTCAGATACACGCGCTTATTTAACTGAGGTCAATAAAGAGTCACAGAATTGTGTGTTTCAGTCAAATGACGCACAGCTTTTATTTATTTAATTACATTTATATTCAACTGAATAATACTCGAATTACTTTAATTTCCATGTAATCCATTTACTTTGTCTTGACACTTACTATAGAAATTATGTTCTTCTTTTATAATTCACTTAATCCTTAGAGGGTATTTAAAAGTCAACATCAAGCGCGTTCACTTAGTGAATACTGCCCGCTTCTTGCACTTAAAAGAGTGAAAAAATTAAATTTACAGTTAATCAGACATGGCCACAAATGCGCTATAAACAAACAGCAAAAGAAGTAAAAAATTGGCTAACGATGTGCACAATGGAGAAAGGCGAGCATGGCCAACTCTTGGGAGGCTGGGCTACAGGTCTATTGATAGAAGCATTGCGCACTTTTTTACCACACAGCTGCCGTCGGCTGAAAGGTTTCAGTATCCGTTGCTGTCTCTCCTCATATCCCCTCAGACGCCCCGCGGTGTTGGCGGTGCCGTGTTGCACATTGAAAGTCATAATTGTTGAATTTGCCACGGAGGCTGCCTATAAAATAAATCAAGGATAATGCTGCACGGAATTAAAAATTAAACGAAGTGTGCCATTTACTTTTGCACACGGCATTCGACTCTGAAGCTGCCTGAAACTGAAACTGGATCTGAAGCTGATGTTGATGCTGGACACTGGATGAATATGAGAAGGGGGGAGATGGGAATGCGGGCGTACTCATATTGCATATATCGTGTGTGTGCATAGCCGATTTTTATAGACGCTTTTTATTGCGCATTTCCATTGATGTTAAAATTTTCGCCCATTTTGCACACCCTGTAATCATAAATACAACTAACTGGGGCATATTGCAGTTGGAAATATGTATAATTTACTTTCTCTGACAATAGTGAATACATATTTGAGTAACATTCGAGAAGCAGTCAGTTTTAGGGAAAATATATATCATAGATAATTGTGTGTTACAGGAAATCTTCCCGTCGAAGATTATTCGCAATGTTTTCGCGTGCTTTTTGGTTCTTTTCTGTCCTTCGCATCGCTTGTTCGACGCAGAAATTTTTACCATTGCGCTGATTTTATTTGAATGAAAATTGGCGAATTGTGTGATAGACGTAGGGGTGTGGGAGTCGAGGCGCCTGGGCGTGGCAGCATGGGCGTGGCAGAGCGTATGCGTAATATTTTACGAAGCAATGGAGCAGGGCGAGGCGAAGCGAAGAGGTGGGAATCGAAGTGGAACGCAAATGCTGACGTCCTCCCAATGTGTGCATTTTGTAAGCGAATTGGGTGGAGTGAAGATACGAAGGACAGAGAGAGAGAACAGAAGCAGATATAAAGGAGATAAACATTTGCTTGGATGCGCATCTGTTCAAGTGGCTGATTATATTTAAACTGGCGAATTGAAGGGCTTACTCTCAGACAAAAGAGAGTGCGAGAGCGAGTCCTCCTCGCATGCGATGAAGGATGCCCAAATCCAAATTGTTGATCTACGAGCATTCGCATAAAATCCAAATCAACTTCATATCAAACTGAATTGTAATCGAGGACGTGAACGTGGACGAGGACGACGACGAGGACGAGCACTCGCTGAAAAATCTCAACAAGTTCTGCGAAAATGGCAACGCAGCTCAACAAGAAAAAACAAAAATACAATACCAATTCGTTGGCTCTTGTGCCCCACGTGCCACTCGGATGTTGCCATTGGCCAATGCCGTTGAGTGCCCGCATCTCAATTTGTAACGCAGCTGAATTTGTGGCAAAGACAAATTTGTCAAAGCGTGGCAAAGAAATAACTTAAAGGACACACGCAACACACTCACTCGCTCATAGGGCTCCCCATGGACACACCTTCAATCCGCCCCCTCCTGTAGTTTGCCTGTATCATTTATGCCAAATGACCCTCATTATTTTGTCTTATTACCAAAATAAATTGAGTTTGGCTTAAAAATTGTATGAGGGGCAGTATCTTCATCGTATGAGGCAGCAACAACTAGGGGCATAAAAGGAGAACCTCACCCGCACTTTGGGCGACTTTTGTGTGGCAAAATTAAATATTAAATTTCTTGTAAAATTGCCTTGAAATTGAAATGAAATTGAATTTACCTGAATGTTTGTTCCCCTTCCCAAGGCAGTTCCATTGTGTTTCCATCAAGGACAACTGTCAAAATGCCCCCGCCTTCAATTTGATCTTCTTACTTCCTGCTATGAATAATCTCTTCTCAACCCCCTCGGCCAACAAGCACGCAGTTTAATTGCTGTTGCCAGTAAAAGTGGCAGAAATGCTAAATCAAATATTGACAAAAGTAAGTAATATTTTGCCACTGCTCGAGGGGTAGGGTCTGCTTCTGCTTCTGGTTCTGGTTCTGCTTCTACTTCTTGTTGATTCCCATTGCTTGTTCGGTGACTTGTTCTCCCGCTGAGGCGGCTTTTAGCAAGCAAATTCGATTAGGCGCCACGCCTTGAGGCCATTAGAAAGGCCTTGTGCGAAATTGAATTAAAAATGCATCATGAAAAGTCCGAAGATTTGATTAATGGCGCCTCCTTCAGCGGACGACGGATGGCATCAAATGAAAAGTGGAAAGTGAAAACTGAAAACTGAAAAGTGTCAGTTGAAAAAGGTTCTCGAAATAAATGGCATCGTAGGCATTTCAGCTCAACAGGACAACTAATCATAAAATCGCCTCTCTTTCTCTCTCTCTCGTCTCTCTCCTTTTTCTTTCTCATCATATGCGTAAGTGACAAATGCGAGCACAGAATCCCCAGCTCGCAACCCTATCAACACTCCGCCTGCTGGGCTAATGAAGCCATTCCAGCGAAAAGTTTCAGCAACTTGAGCTGCCTCTAACCAGGGTCTGTGACACCACCAGGGCTGGGGTAGGCGCATCGTAAAAATCTACAACCATATGGCAAGGTAACAAAAAATAACAAGCCCTCGGTAGCGACGGGTTTCTCGTTCCTTGGAATTGCCTGGACTATCCCTGACGACACATAACCGTTTCTATTGCCCTATTACCCGTTACCGTTATCCCTGCTGTGGGCGTGTTTCTCAACCGTAAAAATATAAAAAAAAAAAAAACTGTATAAAATAATAAAAATATATTTCAATTAGTTGTACTTTGTTGTTGTTGAGTTCTTGTTTTTTTATTTCCAAGTCGAATGCGACCATAAAATGTTTCTGGAGTGGTTTCTAGTTCATTTGAGTCGATGGAGTCGCTCGTAAATTATGCCGTGGTGATCGTAAATAACTTTGACTTGTAATGGGCAGGACGCAGCAGATGTTCCCGTGTATGATAAACAAGCCAAGATAATGTAGTTGAGTATGTTCGACCACGGCAAACTTCCCTTAAACTAACAGGATTGATTTTTTTAGCCTACAATAAATGTTATAAATAATTAAAACAGTAATAGATACTTTGACAGAAGAAGTCCAATGTCAAAGGTAATGTTGTATACAATGAGAAGAACGCAACAAAATTTGATAAAACCCCATTGATCCAGTCTTCATTTACAGAGTATACAAAATAAATATGCTCTATTGCTTATTTGACACACAAGCTGTTTACCATATCTATCAATAACTACGCCTCTCAATTATTCAAATCACATTTCATATCGAATTTGCCAGCACATTAAGCTCGCCCCATCCTCTTATCCCCTCATCTAAACCTCTTCCTGTTATCCGCCGCATGGAGAACCGCTTAAATCCGTCAAAGCAATGCAAATAAAATCAAATCGAATTATTTTTCAACCATCTACTGGACCAAATAATGCAGCTATGACCCGTCTATACGCACACACTCATACACAATGTTGTGTATAAACATACACATATATCCTAGCAACTGGTAAAATTTCACTTTGTGTGCATTGAAAATTCGCAGCAAATAAATTCAATTTGTGAGTTTAGAGAAGGCACAAAAAATGTCCACTTCCAACCCGAATCAATCGTATGGCTGACAACATTTTGATATGCCCAAAACAAATTGAATTTGCCGCAGCCGAAAAGCGTCATAGTTGTATATCGGAATCGGATCCGGAGAGAACCCCTCACACCCCCTATGCCACCTCAGAAATCACGGTGGATCCACGTCTGGACGGCGTCTAGGCCCATCGTTCTTCCAGTGAGGCCGAGCTAAGCCAATTTTATGCAAAATTGCCTGAGAAATTGAAAAGCAAAATATACTCGTCCTATACATTTCGCTTCAATTCTAGTACTACTTTTTTTGTTATTTTCTGTCCTCTGTTTTGTTTTCGGGTTTTACGCCACTTATGTCATTATTTTCATCATGTTGACTGCGGTTCGTTGATGAAAGTAAATAGAAAAACACGGCAATAGATATAAAAACGTTGTATAGCATTATAGCCTCATAAACATGGGCGTGTTCGGTTGATGAACCTTCCGAGGGGTTGTTCCTCTTTAAGTGTTTCATTGGATAGTGGCGTCCCAGTTGCCAATTTACTGAATACACTCAATATTTTGGAGCAAGGAAATGAGCTTAAGTCTAACTCTTTTCAAGTAATATTTTTGGTATAATATACAAATAATTTTCAAATGTATGACGATAATTCCTCATATTAAAAATAATATTAAAATGTTTGAGGATAATTCCTCATACATTTCAATAATATTTGTATATTATATTTTTGTTATTTTGTTATATAACTTAACACAATAAATATATTCCCTTATATTAAGAACTTTAAATTAAAAACTTCAATTTGTAAATTTCTTTAAACGCACGTTTTCATATTAACAAGGTTTGTATTGTTAAATAAATTTTTTTTGCATTTACATTGCGATGCATTACTTTTCACTTTGAGCTATCATTTTTGTAAATCAATTATTTTAATGAAAAAGAGAAGTTGTCTATACTCATTTAAAGGTAGTATTAATTAAAAAAGAGTAAATTCTCTTATTTTTTGATTTTTAATGTATACGAACTTTAAGAGAAATATTTTATTTATTCCGAAAATAATACTCTGAAAAGCAGCAGATTTCCTACTGGTCACATTGAAGGCGCAGACCTGATGCTGCCTCTGCCACAGTAGCAATAGGCAATTTTAGTAACGATAGTCAGCAAAATAAAATGATTTCTCTGGGAGGCTGCGAGATGCGTTTGGCAAAGGAGAAATATCATAAAACTACGTAACGACGATTTGCCTGCCATCTACAGAGTCACTTTTTGTCGTTTTTCTTGTTATTTTTTTGTACTTTTACTTTGTCTTTAGTTTGTCTGTCTATCAGTTGGCGGCCCACATGCGTGTCCTGTGTCCTATGTCCTGTGGCTGCTCGTAGTCCTAGTTTTGGTTCCGTTTTATTTTCCTCTTTATTTTTTTGCATGTTTTTGCATGCTCAGGCAGTCGGCAGATAGAATTTTAGCTTTGTGCAAAAGTTTTTTTTTCTAGTCAACCTCCCAACTCCCTCCCTCCAATCCCCAGCACCACCATAGACATTCCCTGACACCCTACTCATGCCCAGTGAAGCGCATAAATGGCGCTGACAATGGACGCGCCACGTGAGGAAACTGTGGGAGCAGTCGGTAGCGGTGGCGGGATGCGGTGGGGACACAGTGGGAAAATTCCATCTATCAACAAATCAGCTGCCAAATTCTTGTTGACGCGTGTAGCCGTTGACAATGTCCCTTCCCTCTCTTCCTGCCTCTCTTCTACAGCCTTTCCTGATTCCTAGTTCTCTGTTTCCCGATTCCGATTCCTGCTGGTTATGCAATATCATCGCTTTGTGTCTCTCACATGCTGCTGCTGCGCTGTCTCGTGCTCCACACAAACTGCTGACACATGCGGCTGTCAAAAAAAAAGAACCAGTAAAAGTTGCAACAAAACCGGCAAAAGCCCTGGCAAATAGCGAAATGGCGAAATCAAATAAAATTGTTAAATTGAATAAAAATCGCGAGCTGAAAAACTGAAATTATTTGCGCATTTAATGCAATTTCCAGCCCCGCAGCGACCAGGGTGGCCAATTTGTAATGCTCCCGAGGCCCAGCTGGATACCAGCTGCTACATTTTTTACGCCCGAAGTGAACAAAAATATGCGTAATTAATGACGGCTACCAGGACCAGGACTAGGACGTTGCGTGGTGCGTGGTGCGAAGACTTTGGCTCACTGGTAACTACATTAACGCCCACATTAGGGAAATGACCTGGTCACGTTGTTGCCCAAAGTTATGGGCTATGGGAAATGCCAGAAGAGGGAGCGTGAGTGGCTTCAAGGAATGGGGCTGATGGTAAAAGATACTTGAACGCAGCTTAGATTACTTGCGGAGTTGCCCTCAAAGGCACCTTGAAGCAGGCAACACGAAATATAAAAGTTAAATTCAACAGAAAATACACAATGTACGCGTTTAACAGGTAATAATAATTAGTAATCATACTTTTTTTTTGATATTTCAGTAATCTGTTCGTTACACGATACATTTTTATTTAACGTACCACAAAAGTGCTAGTAGATACTATTATTATATGGAAACACTTTTCACTTAACAAAGTTGCGGCAATCAAGGCACTTAAATAATTAATAATTTATATTAATAGAATATGGCAAAAATTTAATTGAAAATTTTACGTTTAACCATTAATACCATTAATAATACGTTTTGCCAGAGCTGAACAACTTTAGAGTACTCCATTTACAACTTTAATCATGTAATTAGCTTCAATATGCTGCCTGATTTTTCGCATGCAATGCTCTGCAATGGACTTTACTTTTGTTTCACTGCAATCGTGGTGAAGTAGCCAAAGATCACCTTGATTAAGCACATTCAAAGGATGCGGCCTCATATACTTTTCATCTTCACTACAAATTGTATTTACAACTGCAATTGCCGGACTTCCGAAGGACTTTCGGGACAGTTGAGAAGTGCTCAAGTCCAGAACTTACCAGTTTCAAGTTCAACTCATTAAAGTTGTGGCGCAAAAAACAAAAACATTGCCAAACAGGGACTAACCAAAAAAAAAGGAAGAGAACTTTAACGTTTTCTTCGAGAAAACAGCTCAATCGGAGTGAAGCAAGTCTCAAGCAGCGATGTATTATATACTTTTTCTCGCAGTCTCAAGCAGTTCGCCAGCTCGCACAATAAATGCCACAAAAAGGCGACGCAACTTAAGGATGGGATTGGCAACAGGAATAGATTCGACGAGAAGAGAAGAGTGTTGCAGAGAAAGAAAGAGGATTCTCCTATCTCCGGCCTCCATCAAAGGAAGAAAATCGTCAAAAATCGCACTTATCGCCGCCAAGTGAAAAAGTCCCTGACGAGGACAGCAATGGGGCGAATAAAAAGGCTGAGATGGCTCCCTTGAAACTTAATTTCCGCCTTGGCTGTGGGGGCTTGGGTAAAGTTTATGGTGCATTCGAGTCCTTGGAACAACAAAATGAAACTTAAAATAACAACAACTATTTGCTCGTAAACAAGAAATTTCGTTCAGCTCCAGACACTCGAAGATGAAAGAAGTCTGCAAGTCTTGGGACTAGATTGCGAAAACTTTGCAGGATGAGGCAAGCAGAGAATACATAGAAGGGAAAGGCAAAAAATAAAAACAAAATACATAAAGCAGCGTAACACCAAAACCAAACTCCCTGAATTTGTTTGTCGGAAATCCGCAGGAAATCGCTGGATTTTGTCTCGAGACGAGACCAGACAAAACTGAAGGGTTGTCCTTGTTCTTCTCACAAATCGACTGCACTTTCCCTTGGCCCTGGTAAATTGTTTGGTATTTAGTTGAATTTCTTGGCCTTTCCTCACGTTCGCCTCGTAATTATGCGTTCAACAATTGCAGATTCTTGCTTGGATTGTGGCCAATCAACTTAATGTGCCAAACATCAGCATTAGCATCCAGTCGAACAAGCAAATACACAATACACAATAGACAATAGACAAACGGGCAAGCGGACAAACAGTTCGTTCTCTAATCGTTTGACGTACAAATAATTTCCAATAAGTTTGCGGCTCATTGAGTCCTGGACGTGAGCTGTGAATCCGACTGGGCGACTGCTTTGTCCAACATGAAGGGAATACCGGAGCATCTGGTTAAATGCTGGGGCCTGTCTGAGTTCGAAAGGGTGACTTCAACTGTCTTTAAAGGCGCACTTGAAACTAAGGAGCGATAAATACGAGGGAATGTTTTAATTTGTGGAGCATTTTATTGAATTGTGTATCAATTAGCTTTTGTCGGCATGCCATGTTTACTATAGTAATTTGTGTAAGTGAATGAAAGAAAATAGACCTATCATGTATGTTAGTTGTTCATACAGTCAGATAGACACACATATATATCTATAGCGCCAGACAGACAGACAGAGCGTCTCGGCTTTTGGTCTTGGTTCTCAATGTACATATGTAACAAAGTTAAGTAGTTTATTGATATAAATAATGCATATATATATGTGTATACATATATAAATAAGTAATGAAGAATGATGTAATAAACAGATTAATGATCTACACGATACGAGAAAAACTGTTCCTGTCAACGCCGACTCACTTACTGCCTTCGCGACGATCTTGGTTTCGCGATCAATGCTGCCATATCCTTTCACAAAGCTCGTGTTGCCACACGTTGCCAGCATCCAGTAGATCCATACTTCACATGTATGTATGTATGAATTATTAAAGATAACATTAGCTTATTTTATTATGTAAGATATAAAGAGTACATGACTTAATTTAGATCAATTTAGAACTAACTGCTCGCTAATAACGTCTTAACCTGAACCTAACCTTACTGCCGATTGTTGCTGCTTCATAAGAATTAAGTCGACTGCTTCTATTGAGGTTATGGAATATCGATGCCTATCCACTTACTAATGCAAATCAATTGCGAAGCAGTATCGACCAGCATCCAATTCTGATTTCAGTTATGTGTTTAATATGCTATTTAGACTGAAATTGAAATTTCCGTTCAGTCCGCCGCACCATTCTTTAAGCGACTGTGAAAGAGAGACGGCTATTGGAGCCGCATCATTGATCATGCGGCAGTGATTCAGAAAATGGGGCCATATTTTGGCTAATATTTTCATATACTTGTATGTACTTATCGAAAAAAGTGCGATATCGATGGACAACATTTTTCGCCTTCAAATTATTTAAAATTTCTTAATAATTTGAATTAAAAAACTAAATTTGACGGAAAAATAAAAGTGAATAGAAAGAGGCATAAAGAAAATCGACAATACGATCAGTTTTGAACGCTTTGTACAGGAATATAATCGTTGCAGAGCGTGTTGCTTATTATGATATAAGACATATCGTAAATAAGTAGAGTCCATTACTGAATAATAAATGAAATGTATATATATATTTTCTTTGAATGCCCTCCGTGTCGCATAATTTAATTTGTTTCTCTAACTTTTGTTATTCTTCTTCTTGCGTGAGTTTGTTTTCTTTTGTATCGTCAAACTACTGTTCGCGTGATGCAGTTTTTGTGTAAACACTTGCATCATAGAGCTGCATTGAGTCATTGAAGGATATGGACTTAATCTAATTACAGTGTAAGACTATTACGTAAGCCGTATTTGCACCAAGTATGAATAGGTAGATTCACAATTTTATTATGATTTCTGGTTGGCTGCGATCAGATACAAATTGAAGAAATAATTTTATATGGCAACAAACGGTTGTTGCTGTCTGGTCTTAGATGTTTTGCTTGCACTTTTTTTTAAGTTATTGGTATATCAATATACCAAATATAGCATTTGGAATATTAGTATTTTTAGGAATATTAATTTAAGAATAATACTATAAGAGATAGAGCTATAATTTTTTTTCGACAGCATTTGTTATGTTTTCACGCAGATCAAGTTAGTTTCAAATGTTTGCCACGCACACTTCCGACCCCGCAGATCAAATATATCGAATAACAAACTTATTTTTAAAGCTATAATTTTGGTATATACAATAATAACAATAGTCGTTATGGTTCCTGCAAATTTGGTTGCGATCAGATAAGAATTGTCGAAGTTATTAAATAAATACTTTTGTATGGGCAAAAACGCCTACTTACTGGGGATCCTAGTTTACTTGGGTAATAATCTGGTATATTGTGCCGTCTATGGTATATTTTGAATGCAGTACTATAGCGATATAATAGTAGTATATTTGTAGAATTTTCGGTATATTTTGTAAATAATACCGCATTATTTTGTTTCTATTAAAAATGGGTAGCGGGTATCTCACAGTCGAGCACACTCGACTGTAGTTTTCTTACTTACTTACTTATAATAGGAAGCGGGATTCGACAGTAGCTTTCATTTTTTTAAGGGTGCAAAAGAAAAGAAGAAGAAAAATAATATCATAGATAATAGAAAAAATCAATCGAAATGTAGGAATTTGAATTAGTTTTAAAGCCGAAAATGTTTAAGTAAATAATCCGATGATTCATTAGATGTTATTACTTGTCGAGTTATTTGTAGTATATTAGCTGTCGGCTTCTATTGTTCACATTGTATTAATTAGAAAAATGAAATTACACTTTCAAGGCGAGAAGCTCTAGTTACATTCAACTCTAAAGTTTTAAGGGCACAGAAGTCGACAAGTTGAATAACGTTTGTTGAACTTAACATATTCAAAACTTGCGCTCATTTTTCGTCAAATGGCTGCGCTGCTTCACACTTCTCCTGCCCCTTTCCTCGCTCACTTGGGGGAAAAGAGAGGTCTGACGCTATCGAAGTGCCGTGGCACAAAGACGTGGCCGGAACACAAGTTTTGCATTTTCATAAATGCCATAACATTAAGTAAAGTTGCTGAAGCTGTTATTAAGTACATAATTTTTACAGGAATGCCACGCCCATACCTACGGATACACACACACACACACACATACAGAAACGCACACATTCATGGTTGTCCTCATTCATTTTTATCGCTTTGCAGCTTCTATTTAATTTTTATGAAATTGCAACGCAACCAAAAGCTGCCAAAAGGAGGCGAAACTTTTACCATGGAGGTCGTTAACACGTTTACCACGTGAAGACACCCTGCACCCCCCTAGCGATCTGCTTGCCACGCTTGCCACACGAAGGAGCAACAGTTAACATGGCGTATGCGCAACGTATGCATTTAATTTAATTTCATTATATTTATGCGCATCTATAGAACTGTTGGAAGCCCTGCCGCCCACTCCCCCTCGTCCCATTTGCAATGGGCTGTTGACTGAGGGCTGTGGGCGGAGATTGTAAATGGCAAAAACTTTTGCCCACTTTGTTAAATAATTGATGCTATATATTCGTTTTGTGAATTTAAGATTAAAGTGTCATTTAATTGCAGTTTCGATATAAATATTTATAGCCGTCATTTTTATGCGAAACTTGCATTATTCATAATTAATTTAATTAGCAACAAGTACTTAAATTAAAGTTCATCCAAATTTAACATGATTTCCAAATACAAACATTTGTCGAATTTTCCAATATTTGACGATTGGGGAGCGTCCAAATTGAATTAGTCGCCCAATGAAGCCGCCCAGAGCCCAGTCCAGAGCAGCTGCTATTTAAACAGTTTGTTAATTTGCATTCAGTTTTAACACTCACAATTTGAATATACATTAGAGCTACACCACTTCCCTTTTCCGCAAGCGATTCGGCCATCAAAGTTGAGGCTCATCTTGTGGCGCCGCGACACTTTCATAAATAAACATGCAGCGCGACAAATTATGCAATGAAAACGCGGCTGCATTTGGCTTTTAACTAAGCACTCGACGCTATTCATTAATTTTATTTCAATTTAAATTCCGGATAATGCTTTTAGAATGCTAAAACGCTGCTACAGACTGAGTGCTAAACTCAGCTCATTGGATAGAAACGGTTTCTCCTCTGTGAGTGATGCAAATGAGTTTGTTGCATTGTGACAAAGTTGAACAAGTTCGAATTTCCCACCCAATCTAAAAGTATCCTTATGAGACTATCACTCTCAACTCTTCTCTTTTACACAAACTGTCTCTTTCTGTCTGTTTGACCAACTTATTTACAAGCGAATTAACTTATTATCCATAAAGTAAACCTCATTTGAAGGCTCTTAATGCAACAAGCAAAAGCTTTCGGGCTTTGACTCATTTTCCTCGTCTAGAGCGCACTTTTCTTTACCTCATTGTTTGAGTTGCCTGCAGTTTTGCAATTGCAGTTTTGGGCCACAATAGAATAACCATCCATCCAGGGCAACCAGACCAACCAGACCATCTAGACCATTCATTCACAACTGTTCTAAGGAGTCGTCCAAGTCAAGCCAAGCGGAAATTCAGCTTTTAGCTACTTTTTAGCTCGTTTCCAACAGCAGTTGTTGTATTGTTTTTTCCTAAGAGATTTTTCCACGACTAACACACTTTTCTCTCCATGTGCTAGAGTTGTGCTAGACTTTTCTTTGTATACCCTAATCAAAGGTAGCATGACTATGAGAACGAATATGTGACAAGAATGGAATAAGGTTAGAAGAAGCCTTAGGTTCTGAAATATCATCAGGAAATTAAAAAAAATGTATTACTTCGTATAATCACTTTGCAATGACTAATTTTGTTTAGATTGAAATTTAAAAAGCTATCAGAGAATAAAGTATGTCGGTGCAAATGATTTTTTTTTATTATTCCTTTTACCATTTGAGAGCTATTTTAAGTCTCTTTTTGTTGCTGTTGTATAGATTCGTTAGCTGGCAACAAAGTGGCCAACGATTTGCATTAGGGGCGTGGTGAAAAAGACTAATGCAAATGTGAATGATTTAAGTGAAAACGCTAAGCGCGCGCTTTTAGCGAAATTAAGCATACGCCGCATTCGCCACAGATGTGCCAGCTAATTAAACTTGCCAACAAAGAGTCAGTCAGCTCTCTCATTCTGCAATATTTTATTCCCTCTCAACTTTAATAAACGCGCATCTATGTTATATTACCTTTTCATTGTGAAACCTGGTTGAATGAAATGCAAAACGAATTAAATATG
The DNA here is from genome assembly GCF_023558435.1 of Drosophila sulfurigaster albostrigata. Classification (NCBI taxonomy): domain Eukaryota; kingdom Metazoa; phylum Arthropoda; class Insecta; order Diptera; family Drosophilidae; genus Drosophila; species Drosophila sulfurigaster. Next base: position 5,887,576 of record NC_084881.1, read on the forward strand.
TAATTTAAGCTTAATATGCTGATCTACTCTACAATCAGGATATATAGTATATATTTAAGAATTTTTCACTATTAGCTTATACCACAACTAAGCTTTAATTTAATATTGAATAGAAATATTCTTAACCTTTTTCCGACACACTTGAAGCCATAATAATTGCAATCGCATTGAAAATGTTTTTGTTGATTATTTAACCCTATAATATATTCGAGTCATAATTAAATTTTGAACAGATTTCTCTTGTCCTTTAACTTTCTTCTTGTTTCCGAACGAAAACAAAAGCCATAAATGCGTGGCAAAGTTTTTAATTACTTTATATGAGAACATTTTCATTTTTCCTTGTTGATTTAAATAAATTTTCAATTGTATTTTGCTCGTTGTATTTTTTCTTCTTTTTTGTATTGTGTTTTGTTGCGTTTTATTCTTGTTTCTTGTTTTTGAATTATTATCATAAATTTGTATGGGCCTCAGTCTCTGCTTCCACGCCGAGTTCTATTTTTGTTTTTCCTGCTAATTAGAAGTGTTGTTTTGTGTGGGCGTGGCATTGTTTCGCCCCCTGCGTACGTGTCAAGAAGTTTTGCAGCAAACTTTTTTTCAGCTTTTCTCTGTTGATTGCTTTGACACTTTTGATAAGCCATATATATTATTTTGTTCTTGTTTTGCTTTGTTTGTGCTTTTATTGTTGTTTTCGAAATTCAATTGAATTGTTTAATAAAATGAAACATGGATATGATTGCCAGCAATTGTGTTCTCAGTGGAGTCCTTGACTAAATCCCAACATAACTTTTCGCAAGTGTTTGGCCAAAGAAAGAAATGAGATAAGTTAATTGTGGAGTGGCAAAATTGCGGGCTATGTTATTTCAACTGTTTTAAAAGCATTTTAAAATATTTGAGAATACTTTCAGCTCATTTTATTATCATTTGGATTATTTGTAGAATTTGCACAAGCAACAACTCCATCTAAGCGCATCTCTCAGCATCTACTCTAGCAACTGCTCATTTTCATTTCTGGCATGGAAAACTTTGCATTTCCAGCTCATTAACTAGGACAAACTGTTAGGATGCCATAGGAGAAGAATTTTCAACTTAAACGTTCCCTAACCGCACATGCTTGACCTTCTCACAGTGCAAATAGAACACACATATTTTAGGCAGAGATGCCAACTCGCTTGAAACTGAGTCTCTGTGTACCTCAAAAAGTGGTCTTTGGAGAGAGGACACTTTGAGAAGTTTCTAAGCTGCACAAACTTGTCTCGAAATTGATAAAATATCTTAAAGTTATCCCGGGATACACAGAGAAAGGATCAGGGACCTCAACACACACACACACACACACACACACACACATACTAGAACACACTCACGCAGGAGTTAAAGATTTACGCAAGCAAAGCGCATAATCATTTGCAAGTCTCATTTGTGCTAAGTGAAGGCAGTGGAAGGAACGCAAGCAAGGGGAAGGAGGGGTAAACTTAGTGGGTGCTTCAGGGATTGCAACCGCATGCTGCGCCAGTGGTAGTTGCAGCAGTTGAAAATTTGCATTTAAAACTGTTGACGGCATTTTATTAAGTTGAAGATAAAACCAGGAAAGCCACAAACTAAAAGTAAAACACGAAACTTTGCCAAAAAACCTCCCGAGCGAAGCTGTGAAGCAACAACAACAGTAGAGAAACTCAAAGAGTAACAGAGATAGAGTGAGAGAGAAAGCAAGAGGGGAGCTAAGGAAGGTGGAAGCATCGCCAACGTCGCGTTCTGGTCCTTCAGCGGTCGACTGTGTGTAAAAGGATATGTAACTTGTGGGCTGCCTTACACAACCCTTCCTTCCAGCAACAGCAGCAGCAGCTCCTTTCCTCATCCTCAGTTGCCTCTCGTGCTTCTCCTCTCACCCCCTTTTGGCGGCTCCCCCATCAACTTGCTGGTTGCTGTTTTTGGGTTTTTTGGGTGCACGAAAAAAGTTGCATGTAAACGAAAGTGTTTACAAAATGAAGTTGCCACTTGAGCGAGTAAACAAATGAATGAATTCATTGCTTCCTGCGGCGGTCGGGGATTTCCCCCGACTACCCCTCCCTCTGCCCTCGGGCTCAATGCCGCAGCTCCATTTGCCCTACAACATAACACACTCGTAGGTGTCAAAAGTTAAAGCATCGGAGCGCAAAAGTTGCGCAAATTTAAATGCTTCGCCATTTATACATTTGGCAACGTCCAACTTTTGGGTACACTTTTTGAGGTCACACGCCAGGAATGGAAGGCCAGAGGGGCAGAGACGTCAATCGGGGGCGACTGCGGCTTTGCCTTCGGCTTCGGTAGTAGCTTTTGTGCCAAAGCAATTATTTTAGCTGGCAGCAATTTGCATTACGTTTCCAGATTCGTTAAGTTGATAATAGATGGAAAAGGGGACGTTCTCTTTTTTATCCCAAAGAAAAACTAAACAATGCTGAAAGCTGTTAACTAATTCCAGCCATTGGCAGCAAACTTTGGTCTAGGTCGGTACAAGCTACATATGTATATGTTTAAAACTTGGCTCCATTCTCAACGTTGAACGGCATCTGATTACTTAAGCAGACTTCAGAAAAGTAGAGAAAAGGTAAGTGAGAGAACAAAAATATGGTTTGTCTTCACTCTTCAGTGTCTGTGGAATGGAATTTTAGGAATTCTATAAACTTAAAATGATCAAATTTATGTTTAGGTTCACGTTCTTTATCACACGTTATTAAATTTTCTAAAATAGATAGCTGATTAAATCAAGGAACCAATTCACACACTTTTGCAAATTTTCGTTAAATCCAAAGAGAATTCTTGGGTCTAGGTTTGATTAAATATAAATCACATCTAAGGAAATTTTCACATAATCTGCTTAGAGATTACTTTTTGGCCATTACTCATCCAATCTCTCTTTGACTACTTTCAGAACTATGTTTGGAGATTAACTTGAAATATTTGCAGCACAATTTATTTTATTTTTAGTATTTTAGGCGTTCACAAATTTGAAGCAAATTTTAAGCTGATGCCATCTAGAGAGCAGGATAAAAACTGTTTCATATTTTCCACTTTCGCACTTCATGACCATAAAGCATTTGCTTTATGCCAGGCTAACAAATTAGACCAAACCCATCAAACCAAACCAACAGCAACAACAACACGAACAGGAACAAAAACAAAACCCCAGAACAGAACTAAACACAAGAGAACAGAGCTGAATATGGAAACAAGTTGAACTTTCGTCTCGAAAATTGCGCAACAAAATGCAAAAGTCAAAATTTTGTGTTGCCTCTGGAGGAGTCGGAGTCGGAAGTGGGTGCCACAACGCTGGTGGTTCAAGAAGGGGGGTGTCGGGGCGTTAGGGCTGGAGGCGTGGCTATAAAATGAGCGTTGCCAAAAATGCTGTGCTCTGTGTTGAAACCAAATGCATGCATAATCAACTTTGTTTAAACTTGGGCGCCATTTTCATAGTTGTTGTTGTTGTTACTGCTGTTGTTGTTGTTGTAGTTGTTGCTGTAGCTGTTTATGCTCCAATTGCCAGTTTGTTTCATTGTTGTTGTTGTTACTGTTGCTGTTGCTGATGGCGCCTTATCTCTGGCAAAAGGCGCCAAGTTAAACTCAAGTTAAAGGTTCATTTCATTAATTTGCAAGTCGCATTTAGTGCGTCGTCGATGTCGACAGAAATTTGCATTTAAATCCCGTGGCAAAATGAGCAGAAGAAACGACGGTAACAACAACAACAAGGACATCGGAGCACCAGGACAACGCCAACAACGTTGTTGCTCGGCTTGGATGTCGCTTTTTCTGCGGATGATTGCCAGGGAGTTTCTGTTTGATGGAAGCAGGAAATGGCGGGGAGAGCATATGATGAACTAAATGCTGTTATGTAACTCGATTGGGCAACATTTAGATACCCCGCAAAAATTTGTGAATATTTGAGGAATATTAAGAACTCATATTTGAGTTATTCTAATTTTACATAAGTATTTCTATAAATAAATAATAATTAATATCGCTTTTTAATAACGTAGTTCTTATTATTATTACTTTTTTGTAGTTTTATTACAAAAGTAAATATTCCTAGTTAAAATGTAAATACGCCTCAATATAAATCATAAATTATTCAGCCTTAATTTAAAGGGTATAGCAGTTTCGTGCATCTCCATTGAGCTTAGCTCGTGTCCTTGTTTGCTTATGTAATCGCAAATTGTTTACCAAATTAAGTTGCCACTTGAGCTGGTGGTAACTTTTTCTGAGCTCTGCATCTCGCTCATTCTATCTCTCTGTTTCTTTTTCTGTGTCTGCTTTTCTCTCCATCTTCATTAGCCATTAATAACTTGATATCGATGAGCTGGACATGCAAGCTCTTCGCCGTGGATTGGGAACGTACGGCACGTTGGGGTCAGCTTGGGGGAGGCAACCACAGGCCGCAAGTGGGGCAAGCGTTGCTCGGATGCAGCGGCTGCCTGCGGTTAAACGCAAAATTATGTTATGCCTGATACTTGAAGTGCTTGAAGTGAAGCGCTCCTAGTTGGCTGCCATTTAAGGCTTTAAGACTGGACATCACGCATACGCCGCGTGGCTGCAACGTGTTACAGCACGTGCCTCTCTGCCCCTGGCCCCCTTGGCCCAACAGCTATATATCTGTTGGTGCGATATGCGAAACGTTTCCTTGCATAATCAGTGAGTGGAGCTCTGGATTCAGTTTTGCCGACAGTCCTGCAGTGCTTTAGTCCTTCAGCTTGAGCTGGAGGACATTAAGTGCCGCGTGGGAAGCGTCACATCTGTCGGAGCCTTGGGACATTAAGCGTCGCAATAGCTGTTAAAATAAACACAAATTATTTGTGTAAACTTTGCTCGGATCTCGCAATCAGTCCTCAGTTCATATCCCATGCTCCGCCTCACATCTCTCACCACTCACGGCAGCTCTTCGATTGTTGAAACTTTTGTTCCGCTGCCTAAGTGCCAGGCCGTGGCCTTAAGAGAGGCGGGGGAATTGCGCATGACTTTGATATGGGGCAGCTAGGCAGGCATACAGCACTTGATTGATTGAAATTGATCATCTAGATGAGAATAGGCCGAGAACCCTTTTTCGTTCTAGCTGAAACGGAGTTCACTCTAACCCATACCGAAAACAAAATATATAAATTAAATCATCCATACAAAGTATACAAATTTATTTATCCATTGAATACAAGTATGTAACTTGTATTACCTTAAAGAAAATTTGGAAAATATACAAATATTTATGTTTTTCGCTGAAGTTAATTAAGAACAATCGACTGGAAAATAAATTACTATATATTAATTTGATCAAAATTTAATGAGCAAAAAGGTTAAGTTTGCGCTTGGTAAACTTATAATTAGTTACTTATTTCTTAACAAATTCAATGAAACTCAATGAGATCTGATGAAAAGTAGTAAAATAAATATTTTGTTTATAAACATTTTAAAGTACGTTGGTGAAAATAGAGATTTATGTAGAAGAGCACTGGATATTATAGATTTTCATAATTCATAATTTTTATTGTAAAGCATAGTGAGTCGCGTTGTGCCTAGTTTCTTCGTCCTTTTTTACTGATTTCTTTACCGAATTTGCTAACACTCTCTAGGTTTTCTCTTTATTCAACCGCTTCTAAACACTTAAAATATTCTAAGTTTCTAATGCTCTAAAAATCTTATTATTTCAACGGTCGTATGACTTTAGACTTACCATATTAACTATCCGCTCCACTATAAATACAATACAGAGATTATAATATTTATAAATCTTAATCGACAGGGTATCTGCAAGTATACTTCCTTTATAGAATTCTCGAAATTTACCTCCCTTTCCATTCTTGAACAAAGCAAAAGCATGCAAATCGATACGTCAATTTGACATGCCATTGGCAAATATGTCAGCTGATGCTATCGAATGGTCATCGAAGATAGCTCTTCTCATACTCCGACTGGCGCTGAACTTAATTGACTTCTTCTCTTCACAATTTCTTCACAGACTTCCCAATTTTATGCTTTATGGGTTGTCTTTGGTTTTGGCTTTCAACACCTACACAGAGGCAAACATAACCAAGTCGTAACTCATTCGCATTATGAACGATAAACGATGACAGCGACGGGCCAGCAACTAAACCATTTTCACACAAATCTCCGACGCATGTCAAATTCTACACCAATTTTCCGAGTTTTCCCCACATTCGGCTTCTTGAAAGAATGCCGCATATTGTTGTCATTAATTAAAACGTTTTATGGATTACATGGCCAGGCAAGCGTATACATGCTGGCGAGTGTTTTCCACCTAGAGACAACGATTTTTCACAATTTTTCAACTTGGCGCACGGCAAACGCTAAATCACTTTAATATTCAAAAATGTTGACAGCCGAACAGAGGGAGACAAAGGGACAAAAAATACAGAGCCACAATTTAAACAATAAAGCATAAAAATGTCAGACAAGCGACCGGGACAGGAAATCACCAAATACAGCTCGAAACTTTGTTCCCGACATCGAAGTGCGTTCAATGCAGCACACGGGGAGAGGAGGGTGAGCGAGAGGGAGGAGCGAACAGAGTTCTGCTCGCTATAAAAATGTCACAATAAATACCCAAATGCCAAGACAAGACCTCTCGTCCAGAGCGTGTAGTTTTTGGGCATATATCGACTGTGACCTAGTTCAGTTCTCGGGGCCCGGGAGTCGGGGAAACTCGCAGGAATTTCAATTTCAAACGACGGGATGTCTACATGTCTCAGCTGCCTCATTGCTCCGAAGCCTTGTTGCCTCGTGTCGCCATTACCAGCGGCAGCGGAAATTAAACGCAATGACAGACAGACCACGTGGTGAGCTTGATGGCAGGATGTAACCCCCACATGAGCATTTTGAACCCTTTTGTTGAGCCACCGCACCCCATCCCCATCTGGAAACGCTTCCCGCGGGTGTTTCGGTAGCTCACATGTCAGTGGCTGCCACAAAACTGCTTCAGCTGTCACCTGTCTTGCGCTTATGTTTATGGCAACAAACAAAAAATGTGAAACCCGCAAAAACCTCTGGACTACATTTTGCCTATACTCGCACCATTTTGCAGCACATCAAAGGCAATTCCCAGGTGAAAGTCGCTGGTGACAAAGACCAACAACCACTTCGCTAGAGTTTGGCTCCTTTTTGCCACCATCACCTCACCACGAACTCTTCAAACACCTCGCTCTCACTCCCTCCACCACTTAGCCATCCTCATGGATCTCCCCCCCTCCTCGCACTCATTTGGCCTGTGCCAAAAGTGACACGACAAAGGCAAAATGCAAATGCTAAGTGTTTTCCCGTAAAGCAGTTTTTCATTTATTTTATGCAACTTGCTAAAATGTCAAAGGCGTCTCCGAGCACAAACACAAAGTATTTTCCACCGACAAAAACAAAATTTCAAAAAGAAGCTCTGAGTGAGAAAGGGAGGCGTGCCACTTGACAGCTCTCGGGTCTATGCAAAGGCTAACAATGAGTCGCCTTAAAGAAGCTATAATTAAAGCTATGTTTGAAGGTTTCCTGATTACGGATAATGCGTTCAAAAGTCACTACAATTAGAAAAAAATTAGAGATTTTAGTAGAATATATAGACAAAATTATAAGATAATGCCACACAAAGTTTTCAACCCCACAAAATAAAGAGAGAGATTAATTGCAGCACATCTTAATTACTCAACTATTGTCCTTAAGTTATTCAGTGATTGTTGTTGGCAACCCCCACAGACCGATAAATGTTTTTATGAATGTAATTCGTATTACGATGTAGCTCTTAATGAATAAAACTTCTTGATGATGACAATTGAACTTGAATTATTATCTTTTTATTGCCAGTTATTGAACTTATAAGACGTGCAGTGGCAAGTGGATTTCTTCTTGTTGCTTGCTCTTAATCTCGAGCAGCAGCTGGTAATGGAGTATTATTAAGATGAGGGTAAACTGACTTAGAGAACTTATCGCTATCGTTATCGCAATCGTTATCGGCACTCGGCTCTTGCAATCACTGTATTCGTGATACTTGTGATAAGTTTGCAACGCGAACTGCAAGTGTGAAAAACTTAATTAAAACCCCGTTGGTTGAGCAGCATCTGCGGTTGCCTCATCTTCATCTTCAACTTCAACTGCGACTTCGACTTCGACTACTTGCAGCACTTAAAAGTGGTGGGAAAACAAACTTGTAGATACTTCTACGCCAGGCACTTAATTAGACGTTAAACACTTGTAAAATACTCAAGGATAATGGATGGATGCGAGTGAGTCTATCTCGAAGGGTCTAAGCAATGCGAATGCAATCAACTCGACTCTATGGTACAGCGAATGTTTGGTCTATAGTATCTGATTCTGACAAGGCTTAAAAGGCTGCACTAATGGTCGCAGCAATTAGCTACTTGAGTTGTTGTTTACATAATTTTTAAACAAAGCCAACATAGAGAAATTATCTAAATTAATTACATATATGGTTCGTGTTGCACACTCTCAAGTGATTACCCTATGAGGACAGTCGATAGTCCCACACTGTCAGGTAGTCTGTCAGAGACTCTCAGTCTGACAGTCTGGCCGAGTGACTGATGCATTTGTGTGCAAAGTTGGTCATTAGTTAATTCACTGCACAGACAACTAACTAACCAACTAACCATAAATGCGAGCAGTTTACGGGGTGTCCGAGTCAAAACGAGGATGAGTGAATAGGCGGGAGTGCTGAGATCGTGGAGGGGGACATTAGAAGCAGCTATCAGCTGCCAGTTACCAGTTACCAGTTACCAAAGTGAAATCGTGTAAATTGGACCACACAAACACACGCGCACACAGTGCGACCAAAACAAGCTAACCAGATACAACCAAGCAGCACCACCTCCAAAAGTGGGAAAGTTCTGCATGCATTTAAGTTGCATGAGAATCGAGTCTGGAGACTCGAGACAGAGACGTGGGGAGTCAGCACACTCTGTTCGACGTACTCGCATATATATTTTGCATAAATTATCATCAGAGAGACCTCTCGCCACAGCAAAGCCAGAGGATGGAGGGGAAGTGCAGCAGCGGACGAAGCAAACAAGATAATGCCACAGCGGCGCAACATCATTAAGGAAATTACTTGTAATACACCAGGTACATCAGGTACTTACACTCCCCTCCTTCTCCCTCTTTACCCCTTCCAACCGGACAACTGGCCATCATCAAACTGAGCTCACCACGAACATTCCGCTCCCCATTCGAACCAGGCCGAGAACGGGGCAAATTATCATAACTGTGTGGCCCATACTCAATATTTTAGATGCAAAAATAATTAATGTGAGAAGCTTAAGCTCTGCTTTTGCTTTTGCTTTTGCTTTAGCATTCACTCAGTTGCCAACAACAACCAGCAGGCAACTTCGACTTAGCCCTGTTACCCTGTTACCGTGTTACCAACGTCTTAACGTGGCTAGCCTAATTAGTTGACTGCACGTACTCGCTCGCATTCGCACTCGCACTTGAAATCTCGAAGTCGCAATCGCAGTCGCTGCGACTTTGCTCTCTGTTCACTGAGCCTGAAACTGAAGCTGAAACTGGTAATCTGGCAGAAGGCTTACAAATTAAGCTATTTGCCATAGTTGTTACCCTGATTAGCACTGCCAGATAAACAGACGGACGTGGGAAGGATGCTCTACATACATAGTTGCAGCTATTTTCATTAACGTGCTAGCTGCTTGACTAGGTTTGAGTTCGTTTAGAAATTGACTCTAAGAACGGGTAACCAAATTACAAGACATTTGAATAAATGCCGTCAGAATTTTCGATATTTATATACCTTGTACCCATAGAGTAGAAAAAAAATTCATTTCCAACCCCATATAGTATATATATTTTATTTATCAGCGTCAGACGATAACCATGACCGTCTGTCTGTCCGTCCGTCGGTGTTCATAAACACCAAGATTTTAGAGTCTATAAGAAATACATAGTAAGACATCATTTTTATAAAAGATTTTTCCCACTTCCACTTCCGCCGCGCAAATCGAAAAATAGGGAATATCAAGCTCAATTTTGAAGCTAGTCTCGTTTTTTTCGGTATATACATTTATGCCTCCTTTGTATGTCTTAGCTGCTTTGACTAACAATCTGGTATGATTAGTACTCTGTGGTATATTTTGAATGTACTGTCATATTCATATACCCAATATAACCTTCGGTATATTTTCATGTATTGCAGCACATATATTTGGTATATTTGATTCATAATACCACATTGTTTTGCTCTTATTAAAAATGGGTAGCGGGTATCGAGCACACTCGACTGTAGCTTTCTTACTTGATCTGTAACATATAAACCCCAAGAAGATAAACAACTATATAATATTGTTAAATCTATAAATTATATAATATGTGTTTAGTAATATTTAATCTTCAGATTACTAGAAATATATTTATATATGCATAAATAAAAAGGTGCATTTTATCTTGATTTTGACTTTTACAATACAACATATGAAAGCAACTAAGAAAAAAGGTGAAGTAAATTGCTTGCTAGTTAAAACTCAATTTTCTAAAAATGAATATAAATTTCAGATTTGTATTATCTGATTACCCTTGAGATCGTAAAGTAATACAATAAATACAGACGTTTGTACATACATACGTGTGTGTTTACATCGCTATGTTGCTCGTTGCATAACAAATTCGAAGCACCCAAAATAATGGCAAAGCGACAATTGAATTCTGTTCAATTGGAAACCGAAACCTCTGTCAATATGAGATGCTTTTTTGAAGGCACTGTGACCAATGTGTCGCCGCATGGCATCCAACACTTTCACTAGGCCACAGAAACCACGACACAGATTCACAAACACTTTGCCACCCAAAAGATGGTGTAGTAAACAACAATAACAAGGGAGCAAGCAATGAGCATAACAACAACTAAGCAAACGATTGTGAAGGAACGTCGAACATTTGGTTTGTTGCTCGGTTGGCTTCAGTTCAGAGTTCTCTCTCGGTACATGAAATTTGTGCTACAAATTACACGAAAATTAAATGCATGAATAATTCGAATGGTTGCTGTGGTCTGAATAGCCCGAAATGGCTCACAGCTTACCAGTAGAGGGCCACAGCTAATCAGGGATGGGGAGAGACCAGACGGGGGACAAGGGCTTCTGTGGGAATTTGGAGAGTGGAGGCAAAGTCCTGCTTTATATTTACACTGCATTTTATCGCTTTAACACTCTGACACAATGAATATAAATATTTAGACAGCAAAAACAGCAACAGCAAGAGCAGCAGCATGTCCTGGCAGCAGGACAGCAGATATGCAGCTCCTGCCACTCTGATGTATGTGAGTGTTGGCCAGAGAGACAGAGAGAGAGGAAGGTCTGTGTGTGTGTGTGTGTGTGAACTAAACCTGCGCATAAATTTCAATATAAATGAAAGGTTGTCTGACATTTTAAAATTTTGTATATTTCTCGCCAATTTTCTATTTATTTGTCAGATTGCAACGTTTCTGAAAGTACTCGTATTATTAGTTTGCCATACAATACGCTACACTATTGACTGACGGACTGACTGAGTGACTGACAATCAACTCAGGGAGTTTATCTTCTTAGTATATATAAATTGTTTGCTTAACATTAGTTTAAAATTACGATTTGAAAAGTAACTTAGAAGACTACCTTAAAACTAAAGCAAAAACAAGGATCTTAATTATACATAACGGAACTTTAACTTTTACTAGAAATAATAAATACGTCATTCAATTGCAGAAAATACTCAATTTCGTAGTTATTAAAGATGTCAAAGGATCGATTGAGCTGCCTCTTAAGTGGAATGCGGCATTTGGAACTCACATCCGGCAAGCACTACAAATTTATTGTTTGCCATTAAAATTGACGCAAAAAAGTCTTGTTTATGTGCACTTTTAGTTAACAAACTCATAGACCCATAAATTGAGTGGCAAACATGAAGTCAAAGTTCGCTTGAAAGGCGCAGCCTGCCTCAACAGTTTGTCCACTTGGGCCCTCCCGTTCTCTCCCCTTCCCGCTCTCTATTACAAGCCCCCTTCCCACACCGACGATTGCCAAATTTGTCGCAGGAAATGTGCGTGTATTGCTGGCAGAGAAGTGAGGAGGTTGCCAAGTGCTGGTTAGGCGCCATAGCATTTCCTGGACTGGGCGTTGGGTCCCTTGTTCCAGGTCCTTGGTGCTTGGGCCCAGCTTGCTGCTCTGCCGCCTCAAAGCGAAATCAATTTCCGTTATAGAACTGGTTTCGTCCTCTTCCATGGGCGCAAGTTTCTTCCTGTTGCACAAATAAATATTTTGCACCGGATGTTTGGGTCACAATCGCGTTTCCCATCCAACCAACAGATGTCTCTCTCTGGCATCCTAAAACTTGCCTTTAACTTACATTTTTCATTTCCACAACAATTTGCAGTTGAGGGAAATCAAATTTTAAAGTTGTCACAGCGTGAATTCATACAGTATTCACATGATTTTCAAAAATTCATTGTGCTTGATTCGTATATTGTGATTTTTCTTGATGCACATACATATTTGCTTACTTTCGATTCAAATATTTGAGTGAAATATTTACATATTTACCCTCTGCATAAGCATCAACTATTGACATATGTAAAAAAAAAAACACTGTACATGCTAAAAGACACCACTGTAGCCATACTTACGCTGGTCTTCTACCTCTCATAATTTTACTCTGAAAAAAAGATCAGTTTCTAATATCAAAAACTTTCGTCTTAAAATATGATTTTTTACAAGAAGATCACTTTAAGAAGATGTTCATTGAATTAAAAACATTTGTCTGAAAAATTGTAAAATTCTTTAATATACGAGTAAGACCAAAAATACTTGATTTTAGGATTCTGTAATCCACCGAAATTCCTACTAAGTTTTTATCTAGCTTTGAGTGTTTTCGTTAATAGCTCAGTTAGTCGAGCTGCCGCTAACCATACCTCATTGTACTTTAAGAGGGAGGACTTTGGATCAATTGCTGAAAAAAATTGAAAAAATATGTATAATGTAATATATTTTGATCTTATGATAAACTTTTTTGCCTTAAAGCAATCAAGTTTATCCTTTTGTGTTTTGTAACTTTAAGATTTTCATGATGTTGACGTACTTTTATACCCGCTACCCATTAGAAGGGTATTATAACTTTGTGCCGGCAGTATGCAGGCAGAAGGAGGCATCTCCGACCCTATAAAGTATATATATTCTTGATCAGCGTCAACAGCCGAGACGATCTAGCCATGTCCGTCTGTCCGTCTGTGTGTCTGTCCGTCTGTCCGTCTGTGTGTCCGTCCGTCTGTCCGTATGAACACCTAGATCTCAGAGACTATAAGAATATAATTTTTTCGACAGTATTTGTTATGTTTGCACGCAGATCAAGTTTGTTTCAAATTTTGCCACGCCCACTATCGAAAAACAAGCGTAAATTTAAAGCTAGAGCTGTGATTTTTGGTGTATAGTATAATTACTATAGTAGTTATGATTCCTGAAAATTTGGTTGCAGATAAAAATTGTGGAAGTTATTAAAGAAATACTTTTGTATGGGCAAAACAACTAGGGATCTGAGTTGCTTTGGCCGACAATCTGGTACATTATGCCGTCTATGGTATATTTTGAATGGTGTGCCTACCATTTGGTATATTTTAGTATTTTTTAGTATTTTCGGTATATTTTGAAAATAATACCACAATATTTTGCCCTTATTAAAAATGGGTAGCGGGTATCTCACAGTCGAGCACACTCGACTGTAACTTTCCTACTTGTTATATAAAAATTCATGGTACTAAGACGATTATATCCATTTTTGACCATTTTTTCACTGTATAAATTAAGTGCAGTTTCAGATTCTGTTTAAATACCTAATCCCTTTATTCATGCACCTTCCGATCTCAAATGACAAAATTAAATTCCTGGGTGGGTCAAATAATTAATAGACCTGATTATTAACATTGCGAATTGAAAATACAATAAAATAAAAAATTTGGAATATATGTCACTTAGTTTGCACTTTGCTGTTTTTTTGTGTTGAAATTAGTGAACCATTTATCCGCAAATATTTATATTATTTATAAATAATACAAGTATTTACGTGAATTGTGAATTGTGAATTGCGGATTGCAGTTATTTTCATTTTTAATTAATGCTATAAATCAAATTAAATTGTCAGCGCATACAATAAATACATATTGAATGGGAAATCGGTCAGCAACCTGAAAACGCCCTCAGGTATAAGCCACCCTTAATCGAATTTGGAATTTCGATCTGGGAGTGGAAGGAAAATGTTCAGTGAGGGAAACAGCTTCATTAGTTGCCCAGCACGCAGTCTTCGAGGTCAGAGAAAAACCACAAAACTTTAAGGCACGCATTGCCCCCTTCTTACAGACGAATCTCTACTGTTGACGACGAATCCTGATCCTGCCTGGACGACTTGCAGTACTCAGCGCCTTAAGTCGAATACACACACACACACACAACAAAAAAAGGGAGCTGGGAAAAAAACTGGCAAACTTTTTAGCTCAGCAATTTCACTTGTTGTTGGCTTTTTGTTTGTTGTTGTACTTGGAATGTTGCTAAAAGTTTTATTATGATTTTGCGATGTGGTTGCTGCCTTTTTTTGTTTTCAGTTTTTTTTGTTTTTTTTTTGTGAACTTTTTTCCTGTTTGTGACTTTGTGTTGACAATTGAAATTGATTTTGCGGTTCCTGACGCTGCTGTAGATGCTGCTGCTGCTGCCGCTTTTGCTCCTGTTGCTCATGCCACAATAGCCTTTGTTGATTTTTGCAAATATTCGCTGTGAAATAATCACAAATTGCAGTTCAGTTTGTGTTTGATTGCCGTATCACGATTGACGATTTGTATAACAATTTAAATGAGTTTTAAATTGCAAAGTCCAGCAACAACAACGACAACAACAATGGCAACTAGCCAATGCTGATTTTGTTCTGTAGATAATGTCACATATCGAGTGCAAATTTAATAACATTTTTATGTTTACTCTCGCGCGTTATAAACAAAGCAAATGTAAATTCACAAAAATAAATCACAAAATGTTAATTTAAAGAGTGTCAGCGGTGTGTAGAGTGTAGAGTGTGGAGTGTGGAGGGGGGCAACATGCGGCAAGATTATGCTGAACATAATTGACATTTTAATGCGCTGATAGTTGGCGAACGATAAAAACAGATTTAATATTCTGATAATTGCTACAACAATTATGCAACTTAATCGAATTGTCAACGCACTTAAAAACATTGCCACATACAACATGGCGTATGCGCAATATTTATACTAAATGCCACACTTCAACATTCGATACACTCGATTGACTCGACTCTGATTATATTTGTATATTGCGCTTAGAAATTAAATGTACAGTGAGCCTACTTGAATTCAATTTAATTCTAAACTACCGAAGAGCGGAAACTTGTCTTTAATAACGGCAACTATAAGTCAGGTAAAACTGCGGTTGCTGCTTTACTTTTGGCATTTAACTCGTGTTCTCATATTCATACGAGTATTACGCGTTCATGCATTTTATTTGTTTATTTATTTGTTGCTTGTATTAAATTGAAATTGAAATGCCGCAGACCACAGAGACAGAAATGACACTCAACCAACAAGGCAAAGGGACAGACAAGCGACGACCGACAAATGGAAGGACAGACAGACAGACGGACGGCCGTAGACGCATAACCGGGCAGATGTCTGCTGATGTTGACAGTCGTCATCAGTGCTTGCCAAAAAAAACGGTTACAGTGAACTCTCCCAAACGCGTGCAGTCTGTGCAAAGCAATCTTTTTGCTGCAGTGTTCACTGTTGTCCATGAAATTACTCATACGCCACCGCAACAATCTATACGAAAACGAAGTCAGAGATAAAGCATAAAGAGTGGTGAACGGTAAGCGGTGTGCGATGTGCGGCGTTGTGTGGTAAGCGTGTAAAGCAAACAAAATGGGAGCGAATAGTTTCATTATCCTTCAGCGCGGTGGGGAGAGGAAGCAAGGACGCGGCACGGTCCTGTCGCTACATGCGCCGCATTACAAATTTTCGAAATGAAACTGAAATCAAATAAAGGAAAGCCCAGAGAAACACACACCTATGCAAAATACAGATAGAGATACAGATTCAGATACGGATACGAATACATCTAGAGATTCACGAGAGAAAAAGCAACAACAATGCAATGCAATTAAAAATGGCTGTGTAAAGAGCATGACGAACAGCAGGAGCAAGAAGAAGGAGCCTGAGAAACTTCAACGAGAAAGTGATTGACGATCAGATATGCAGCAGACCAAAATACTATATGTATACACATTAACAATTATACTATGATATTGGTAAAGAGAAAAATAGAATAATTTTCATATAATTACATAATAAAAGTTAAACCTGCCCTTTGAAAAAGAACTCAACCCAATTTTGTTATACCCACTTTGAGTTTTATCTCGGTAACAGGGTGTGGCAAAAATGTAAACAATAAGCAAATGTGGAATGACAAACATGCTGCGAATTTGTAATTTGTAATCTGTAATATGAATTCGAATTCGAATTTTAAAGATACAGATACACATTTCTGGCAGGTATGTCAGGTAAAAATGCGGAAAATGGCGAACGATGGTGTAACAGCTGAATATGATTGCAGCTCGATTTAATTGAGTTGATGGAATGTTATGGGGCCCCAGCAAAGTGTTCGGGGATAGCAACAATCCAATCAGCAATATTGTAATTGGTAAAATGTAAAATAGCGAATGAAAGAATGAAATAATCGAATGTATGAATACTTTTTGCGGCGTTTGATTGCAACCGGAAATTGGCAAAAATATCACTATTAAATGTGAATGTGGTTTAGTTATGAAAATTTACCGATTTCGCAATCAAATTGAGCGGAATTGCAAGCAAAAGTATTAAATTTCCTTAATTATATTAATTTTACGGCTGTTCCATCGCTGTTTTCTCTGTTGAGTACAATTAAATTTGCTTATTGTTAATAAAATAAATTTTAATAGTCTACTGTACACCGCAATAAATTCAGTTTTATGTAAAAATGCAAGTTCATTCATAGCTTAAACTATTTCTACATTTATAGTCATTTAATATTTGAAATTATTATTTTAATAATAGAAATACCATTTCATACATACATTTCAAATGTATCCGCTACCCATAGAGTAGGATGGTATAATATAAGTATTATATATTGTGCCTCCATGAAATATGGAATATGTAACAGGCAGAAAGAGGCATCTCCGTCCCCATAAAGTATAAAGACTATATATCCACATCCCGTCTGTCTGTCCGTCATTCCCTATGTCCGTTTGAATACCAACATCTCAAAAACTATAAGAAATAGAGCAAATTTTTTTTCATCAATTTTTCAAATGTGTCAAATATCGAATAACAAGCATAATTTTGAAGTAAGAAAACGCTTACTTATTACATGCCCTAGTTGCTTCAGCGGACAATCTAGTATATCGTGCACTTTATGGTATATTTTTAATGGTATGACATATATCCTTTGGTATATATTTTAGTATTTTTGAGGTACTTTAATTTTGTGAGATAATTAATATTTTAAAATGAATATCGCACTCTTTTGCTTTTATTCAAGTTCAAGTTTACAATGTCCATTCAAAGCTTAAATTATTTCATTTAATTAATGAAATAATTATGTGATATAGATAATGTATTTTATATATATATCCTATATTTCATTACTATTAACAAGGATATTACAACAATTGACTAAATATTGAAATACCATTAATTTTTTTGACTAATAACCAATAACGCTCAACGCTAAATTTCCAATTGGCAATTATAAAAGCTTGTAAGACATTAGACCCTTTGCCTTTGTCATTTGCCTGTTGCCCGTTTTCTGTCTGCAATTGGCAATTGGCAACTGCCATTGCCATTAGTTGGTTGACTGACTGATTGCTTTGCCTTATCATACGACCCCTGACCTGCCCTCTGCTACCAAATACCGAATACAATTCAATTTGCAATGTTGCCACACCTTCCGAGGCAGCCCACTCTCTCTATCTTCTGCCTGTTGGGTTTTTTTACTTTTGGACTGTTTGTTGTTGGTGCTTCTAATCAGAATTTGTAACCAATTTTAGGGTGCTGCGTACATTTGTTTCCATTTCCATTCCGATTTCCTTTGACGCTCTCGCAATCAGCAAGAGAGGCTGCCAGGCTGCCAGACATTCAGACAGCCACCGAGGACATCCATTCCATTGCTGCAGAGAAAGCATGAGAGAGATAGAGACCGAATCTCAATGCGAATTTGAATCTGAGAGCCGAAGAGCAGCATTTGATTTTCCGATTGAATCAAACAATCAATTATCTTGTCTTCTTTTCTGGTTTTTACCATGTTGTTTGCCAGCCAGCTTTGCAAATTTTATTGGCCACATTTTTGTCAAGCTGACAAAATGGCAAAGCGACAAGGAAACTGACAAAGGTAATGACTGCAGGCGTAACAGCATACTAACAAACGAAAATAAATCAGTAAAAATGTCAAGACATTGCAGTTGAGCGACAAATTTGCCAAAGTTGAATCTCGCTTCAAAAAAAAATCAAGAAACCAAATGGATGTAGTTCATTTGAGAAGAGCAAATTATTTACAACTATCAAAATAAAAGAAGTATTTATAGCACATTTTTCTTTTATTTTGGTAATTGTAAATAATTTGGTAATCACATTTTAAAGTAATGAAGAGCTTAACTAATATTTAAAAATACTTCAAAATATTGTAAAATTGTTAAGTATTCTCTCAAATATTTTGTAACTTTACTTTACCGCAAGCACTTCAAATGTTTGGATCAAGCTGCATTTGCCGGGCTTAATTTTCTATCGCAGCTCGTTTTTTTTCGCACACACACTTAACTGTGTCAACAGGAAGTCAAATGGCTTGCGAATGCAAACACACACACACGCACACACACACATACTGGAAAGCATACTGAGGCAAACAAAATGGCGCACATAAATTTCCGGTCCGCCCATCCGACAGCATTTTATGAGCATGCGACTGAGCCGAAGATTGTTTATGGTGGCCAACAGTTGATTCATCGCATTTAATGGATAATGCTCGCATATTCAGCATAAACGGAACAGATACGTCAGCTATCAAGCGGATGGCAGCGCAAAGAAATTCAACAATACAGGGAGGGAGAGAGAGAGAGAATGAAAAAAAAAACAATCTAAATATACGATTGTGCGAATTTTCTCTCCGAAATTTATTCGATTTCTATTTTTGTTTTTTTGTTAGCTTATAACATATGATTCTGTTGCAACTTCAGAATCTTTTTCCTTTTTTCTTTGGACTGTCATTCGTGCAACGCAATTGTTTTGCTTTTTTTATTATTTTCAGTAACAGGCGCAAATTGTCTTGTAAAATGAGCTTTTCACTCTATGGCAATCCCCAATTGTGAAGCAATGCCGATGGCTTATCATTTAATGAACTGCACAAGAACTACAATAATAATGATAATAATAACACCAGAGTATAAATGAGAATGAGTTGAACTTCATTGCATAGCAGTGTCTATATGTCTAACAAAAGGAATTTCTAATAAATTTATTAAATACCCTTTAGTTATTATTTAGTTATTATGACAAATATTCAGAAAAGTAACGCGATACTTTTGCAGAAAAATGGATATTTTCACACGTCAGAAAGGTAACACAATTTGCATACAATTTCTTAACACAAACTTATTTTAAAAATTATTTTTGTCTTTCGCAATATTTACAAATATTTTAATCTTACTTTAATATTGCATTAATATGTGTATTCCCTTGAACATAAATGAAGTAGAGAGTACCATAAATTGTAAAGGGTATCTGAAACCTAGGAATCCCCGTTCTAGGCCGTGTCTTATACATTTTTTTTTTTACTTATTTAGGTCAACTTTATTATATGCGCATAATTACAAAAGCCAACAAACTGGCAGCTGTAGCGTGTGTTGGCCAGAGATAAAGCATTTATGAAGACAGACATGTGGGAATTGCTGACTGAAATGTCTGGCTGGCAATGGAGCAAACAAAGTAAGCACAGTAGTAGTAGACGCAGTAAACCAAACCTACTCCTTGAGCCTTAGACTGTTTCACACTTCCGTTTCCATTGCCAAGGAGAGAAAGAGTCGCCCCTCATTTATTTGCGCAGCTCGAATAATAAGAAATAATGTCATTCTCAGTGTACTTCGCATTCGTGTTCGTTTGGCCTATTGTCTATGTTCTGGCTGAGGAGAGAATAGACTGAGAGAGAGGGAGAGAGATATAGTCTTCGCTTTTGAGAGACTAAAATATTTATGCGCCAAACGACAATTTTGGATTTATGTTTGTGCTTTTTTCCACATATTTTTATTTTGTATTTCCCCCGTCAGCAAAGGACCTACTATAAAAGGAGCTGAGTTTCGTTTTTCTTTCATACATTCACATATAAACGACTGCGAGTATATATATTTTCTGGTGTATGAAACAGGAACTGGTCCATAAATAGCACCGCCATGGCAGCCGCTCTTGTGTGTGCGAATTTATATGGCAATGGGCAGGAAATTGTGTGGTTAGAGTCGAGTTGACGGAGGAGAAGTGAGGCGGTGGAGGAGGAGGTGGCTACAGGATGAGGCACGCTTTCGCTCTGAAACTGGAACAACAAATTAAAGTGCTCCGCATTAATTGAAGTAGATTTTGATGAATGTCGTGCAATGTTTTTAGCCTTATTTCCCACTTGGCACATTTGATGTTTCCATTCAATGGCTTTGTTGTGGTGCAAAAATGCTAGCCATGTTTTCCAAGTTGTTAGCTAAGAGCACAGCTGAAGGTTTTTAAGCTTCCCGAATCTAGCCAGTTTGCAGAAGCATAATCTTATGGCACATTTTGCCACTCTGCAAACAAGACTTTGGCAAACACTCACGCACACACGCACACATACATATACCAATACATGCGCACACAATGAAAGCCACTTCATTTTCAATATCAGATTTCCACAAAAATTTGGCCAAACAGCAGCCGCAAACACTTGAAAATATTCCCATAGCTCAATTAAAGGCCATTAGCTGAATATTGGAAAAATGGTAGCATTTCTGTCGCCCTCTCCATCCTCTTCTCTACTCTCCCCCAACCCATCCCTCATACCAATCTACTGCTGGCATTCTCTGCTTGCTGTTATGTTGACTGTGTATAGCCAAAGGATATACACGACGCATTGAATTACGCAGACAAAAGGCCAAGGCATTCAAAATTTCCATATGCAGGAATTCACATACCCATTCCCATTCCCATTTTCAGTCCCACTCTTCCTCCATGAACGTTCCCACTCTCAATCGCTGTTGTCAGAGAGAAGCGTTTCGCTCGAGGCGTTTCACTAGACGAAATATCCTCGTCTTGTCGTGTAATTAAAGTTTTGCGCAAGTGTCGATAAATTATGCGGAAGCTGAACACTGGAAGATGTTAGTCGACTAGTCGGGTAGTCGAATAGTCGGGTAGTCGGGTAGTTGCTGCTATGCAAATGGCTTACAACTTACAAGTTACAGCTGGGAGCTGAGCGACAGATGGACATTCTTTTGGCTTTCGAATGACAGGCACTTCATCATCGTGTCCTTCGGCGAGTGTGTAATTCATCACGCGAACAACCACAGCCTCCCCGTCAATCCTCCCTGCTCGATGTTGGCCCCAACTGACATGACATGTTGAGCCTGCATTTGAGTGGGCAATGGGTATGCTGGGTATGTGGGAGGCGGCAGGAGGAACAGGAAATTACTGCGGCTCCTGTTGCTTTTGTTGTTCCTGCTGCTGCTGCTACTGCTGCTGTGGATGCTGTTGAGTGCGCTTTAAGTTTTGGCAGCACAACTTGGAATGCTATTAACCAAGTTGACATTAATCGCCTTGACTTTTAGCGAAAATCAGCGAGGAGAGACGAGCAGTCTGACAACACGTGTGTGGATATTGCAAAACAGGCTCAGGTAGGACGCTGGGCCATCCGGTAGGACTTGTAATGTGAAAACAATTAAGTATGTAAAATGTAAATGGGCTTGAGCCTAAAAGGTAGATGGAGAGAAACCTATCAAAAGGTGGCAGTGTTCGAAACATTGTTGCTGACTTGTTGAATGACAGTAATTCGAGATGTCAAGTTTCTCATTTAGCTGACACAACATGTCATTCAAGGCACAACATGATAAATGCGACACATTCGCAGTATTATTCCATAATCTTTGCAATATTTGCAATCTACATGCTCACATATTTCTCGTTTTGTGTAGCATTCCCATTCTATCGTACTTTATGCGACAAACTGCGATTAGTTTAACTAAGCATTGCCCTAACTCTATGCTCATAAATTCAACTTAACTCACATATTTGTTACGCACATAGCACACATACTACTCGTAAATATGCATAGCGTTTAGCTGCTGTCAGTTTTATGAATTGGATTTGTATTCTTAGTTAACTGACCAGTCCCACTGTCCAACCGCCCACTGCCACTCCCACCTACGCACAGAATGTTGAATTCTATTAATTTATGTTGTGGATAGCAAAATAGTTAACGCAGCCAGACTAAGCTGCTGGCCCATGAATACCGTTGATCCATTAAACAAGATTACGCATACGCCCCCCAAGCCTGCAATTTCATTCTTAGCTCATCTTGTTGTTGTTCTCATTATGCAGTAACAAATTTCTATAGTTTACTGTGCAATTAATGAACAACTAATGCTCTTGTCGTTGTCGAGCCAATCAGCCACACCTTTACTCCCCCTCAGTCGGCCCCTTTTCCATTTCTCTCCATCTTTCCTTGTGAAGCTGCACTAATTTCCTGTTGCACTGATTTGACCCCAGGGGGGTAAAACTAAACTAAACTAAACTGAACAGAACTGAGCTGAGCATGCCTCTTGCAACCGACAACCTGCAATTGGCAACCTGCTACATGCCACATACCACCTACTACCGCTTCTCTTTCCATATTGCCTTCGCATCCAATGCAAATCTGAACATGCAATGTACGAGTTCATAATGAACATGGATAGATTTATCATTTATTGTACTTAGCCGAAGTCCATTGTAATAATTTTACCCCATTTTCTCTCTCTTCCTACTTCCCTCTGGCCCAGCCCTGAGCTGACATTTTGCACATTAATGTTAATGTAATTATGAAATTCGCATCTGTCCGACTGCTTGATAGCTAATAAATGCGAGGCATGCAAATATTATTGCTGCCAATTCGATATATCTCGTTGTCTATTTCAAATGCCAACTGTCGAATGTTGAATGCCAAATGCTAGAAAGATACAAAATCAAATATTTTCCAACTATCACAAATACAATTCCTGCTTTTCCCCAAATGTATGTAATGTGTAATTATAAATCATAACAGCTAAAGGCTGCTTATCTTTTCCTTACAGAACTTACATTTTCGTAAAATCTTCAATTCGTATTTAAATCAAATATGTTTTCTGCGTATACGGTCAAACTAGGTTGCGATTAGCCCAGAGTTTCATTCTGCTTAAGTTAATTTTAAACTTTTCACCTATTTTATTTTACTGCATGGCTATATTATGGTTGTAACCTTGAAACCATGTTATAAATAGTATAATTATACAATTTACGGCATACGAATCTAAAATTCAATTTTGCATAGGCATTATAATCATGAAAATCTCTATGCATGATCTCGAATATTAGTTTGGCGATTATTCCCCTTTCACCCGTTAAAGTCGAATAAATTATTGTCTGGAATTCTGTAGATCAATAATATTATCTAAGATAAGCTTGCCGATTCTTCAGACCTTTTCAAACCATGTACGTCCACACTATGGTATATTTTCCAGATCTTTTTAATATCATACCATTTATTTCTTTTTTGGTTTACTGTGCGAATATTTAGAGTCAAGCAAAGTCCTTTGTCTCAATTATTTGTTATATCTTTACCCGCAAAGTATTTTCATCTTTGAATGCTTTCCACTTTAAACACTTTATATTATATAAACGCAAAATTTTCCACAGTTCACAATAAAAACCAACTAGCAATCTTGATGTATTACACTCTAAATGAATGAGATTTTAAGCTTTACTATAATACAATATTCAATAATCATTAGTGTGATATGAAGGCCACTTATCTCCTAAAAGGATCGAAGCTCCCAATTAAGGGCAGCCACCTTGATTCATACGTTAGATATGTCTATTTTTAGCAGTGTACATTTCCATCTTTGGCACTTATTTCTATAGACCATCAAATTTGATACCACAAAGCCTGGCGGCGTCCTGTTGTCCTTATCGCCATCGCATGCCATTCACAATATTTTATGTGCATCTCATCCGCAAAACATTATCAAAAATCGCTTACAACCAATTTGATTTTATTAAAACGAGCGCCCTAAAGCGGTGTTCTCTTTCTCTCTGTATATCGCTCTCTCGCTCCTTTTCACTGCGTTTAGCCACGCTAATCATAAGATTCGTATGGAAAAAAACGAGGAAAAAACATGCAGAGCATTTCGGGTAGTTTATATAGGAGTCTTTACGAGTCTGACGATGACGATTAGCATTAAAGTTAGCTTCAAGAGCAACGGGAGCATTGCGACGTGGAGCTTGGGGGTGGACAGCATAAAACAGTTTTATGGACGCCCATAAACAGGTGAGAGGCGGATACCCATCTGGCAAGCGAATTTTTGGAGCAATGTTTTGGACTTTGAACACACGAACTCACACACGTTGCCAGGTGGCATTGATGGCAGTTGTTGGATGCTTTCGCCAAGAGAGGCAGGTGGGATGGTGAGGTGGGTGAATGGCCCATTCGTTCCGGCGTTGACTCTCTGAAAATGGCCGCACATAAAAATTATATTAAGTCATAAAACTGTGCCACATACACATACATATCCACTTGTACTTGAATGAGAGCACCTCTTAATGCACATAAAGTACTTATATTATTTGCGGTCAAGACAATTCAATTCTCGTTTGACAACACTGTTGTCGAGTACTCAAATTACTTTATAAAGTTTGCTCCCTGGTGAAAATGGTGACACTGGACTAATTTTGACCAGGTGATTCCGATTAAAGCAACAGTCATTAAAACAGATTTGAGGCTCTTAAAAATGCAGGAAAACAGGCACTAAGTAGAAGTACTTGCCTGTTAACAACTTTGAGGAATAGCAGCCAAAAACTTGAGTGGGGTGTAGACAATTTAGAGAGTTCCTAATTTACTTATTTTTATTTCTCAAACCCTTTTATGGGTTCTTGCAAACTGAATTAAATATTCATTGTATAACTAATAAGAATGTATGTCTGATGTCTATAACAGACTAGAAGAAAAAGAGGTACAATTTTTTATAAAACTGTTTATTATTCAGATAAAATATATTTTAAAAATCATTAGGTAAAAATCAGATGTAGATGAATTAATTACTTCGGTTGTTCTCTATTTTATGTTTTGAATTTCGTAGCATATTTATATATGCAATGCGATCTTTGGTATATTTTAGTATTTTTATAATAATTTGGTATATTATACCGATTTAACGGAATCGACTTTAGCTTTCTTACTTGATCTTTATTAAATTTCCACTGTAATATTCAGCAATGTATAATATTTAAGTAATATTAAAATTTTTACAATTTCATTTAGACGAAAAGTTAAATCAAATAAATAAAATATTTACATTATTAGCAAAAAAAAAAATAAAGAAAAGATTCAAAATCAAACTACTAAAAGTTTTTTCTTATTCAAAACACGTAATATTATTTACTGGTGAAAGTGAAAAAATGAACTGTATAATGTATACATTTTATTAACTGTAATTCCTATTCCGAATGTTCAGTCAATACTACCAATCGAGCTACAAGAGAGATGGAAGCAATATCTCTAGCATATGGGTAATTCGCTGGCGGATGTCGCGTGCAACCATCTTTTTAGTGAAAAAACATAAACTTAAACAATTAAAAAAAAAAGCTAAGGTTATTTTTATAGCTCTAGATTAGTACTTTAATTAGACCTAAGAATAGTTTTGGAATTTTTTTTCTATTTTTTCATCAATTCAAAAATTAACAAATTCGTACGTAAACCAACAAATGAACGAATTTATATATTTTATCGTAAAACAGAACAAGTTCCCTAAATCAATCATAGCTCTAAATATAGTGCTAATCCAAAGATTTGAGAATAACCTTCACTTAATTTTAAAATTGTGTTAGTTATGTTTTTTATACCCACTACCCATAGGGTAGAAGTGTATTATAACTTTGTACAGTAAATGTGTATAACAGGTAGAAAGAGGCAGCTCCGACCCTATTCTTGATCAGCGCCAACAGTCGAGACGATCTAGCCATGTCCGTCTATCCATATGAACACCTAGATCTCAGAGACTATAAGAGATAGTTATAATTTATTTTCGACAGCATTTCTTATGTTTGCACGCAGATCAAATTTTTGCCACGCCCACTCCCGGCCCCGCAAATCAACAAAAATCAAATAACAAGCGTAATTTTAAAGCTACAGTTGCGAATTGAGGTATGTGCAACACTTTGTGTGGTACTATATCGATATATAAATATAAAGAAATACAGTATATTATTTTGGTATATTTTTAGAATAATAACGCAATATTTTGCTTTTATTCAAACTGGTTAGCGGGTATCTCACAGTCGGGCACACTCGACTGTAGATTTCTTACTTGTTTATACTGTAAAGACGGTCGTACGCGACAAATTCCGTCAGAGATTTACCCATATGTACATATATAATTCAGAGAGATCAATAAAGAAATTGTGATTTATTGACTAGGGACAAGAGTATAAAAAGAGTCGAGGCGAATCGGATTGCATTGAATTGCATCAGTTTACATCGCTCTTGGGATTAGTTAAAAGTAAACCAATCGAAGAGTTTGCCCCAAATAAGATTTCAATTCTTTTTGCGAACGCATTTCAATTTATGCTCATTCGCTGGTCTGCTCAATATGCCAGTTACATGCAGATGCCACGCCTCCACATGTCCCGACCCTCTACCTACCGCCCATCGGCCGCACTCCGCTCGCAAGTTGTGCTAGCATAAATCGCAGAGCATATTACACAATGCGATGCGTGCCTGGCTCAATGGAGGAGACCCACAAAACACAGGCAGCGACGTTTTTCGGTACGACTTTGGCTCACGTTGTGTTTGCATTTGCGCTAGTCGCTCCAGGGGATGGGGGGCAAAGGCAGGGGCATGCTGCAAGGAGGCAATAAAGGGGCGCAAACTTTTTATGCTGCATTCGCCCTGTTGCTACACACACAAAGCAGATAGTCAGGCTGGCAAAGCAGCAGAGGACGAAGCGGCATTGCTGGATAGAGTGCATCCTGGTGAATCCTCCTGCTGGCTGGCTGGCTCTGCACTACGCTGCTCTGCTCTACGTGTTCCGCCTGCGAAAGCATTCAAATTGTTTACCGTATGAGCGGCGCGCACGTGAAAGCCAAAGAAAATTGTAGTAAATTTTAAATGGCACGGCAGCAAAAATGTGCAACGTCTCCTCGAACGAGCCCCTGCATCCTTTTCTCCCTCTCTCACTTTCTCTATTCGGATTGTAGCCAGGAGCTAGCTGGCTGCTCCTTGACGCAGTGTAATTTATTGGCAGCACGTTTATCATGCCGTCTACTCCGACTACAACTACGACTACGCCTCAGCATCAACATCAGCATCAGCATCAGCCTCAGCCTCAGCTTCAGCTCAGACAACTCGTCTCCTCTGGTAAGCCCAAAAAATGCAACCATGCGGTGCATGCAAAAATGCCTATGCCAGGCAGCGAGGACTAGAGATGTTGCCTGCCCCACTGGCTGGTTGCCTGGTTGCTGGTTGCCAGCCTGCCACAACATTTGCACAAATTGCATCAACCTAGCTGGCTGGCTGGCTGGCGCCTTGTGTACATCCTTTTTACTTACTTTTATCCTCGGCCAATGTTTGCCGAGCGTTTTGCCCTGTTCGAGGAGTCGTAACCGTGTGTGCAGGCCATTTCATTGTTTGTCTTTTCCACAGAGAAAGAGTCTAGGCGATGAGGTGAGGTGAGGAGAGGGGATTGCGCCTGATGCAACATTCATTAAAATGTTGCCAATGTGTTTTTGTGGCAAATTGAAGCTGCTCCCCTAGCCCGATTACAACAAAGCAACTGCTCACCCCTTAGCCCACATGCCTCTTCCCGAAAAACAACATTTGGATATGCATTTGCTGAGATGCTGCATATGCAGGCACCTAACATAAAATACATGCATAAAGGAGCTAAGGATTAGACGCCAGCCTGGCAAGATAATGGAGGCCACCAGACAAGGAATTGCTGTATAAATAATACAAAATGCTCGTACAAAGCTCTAATTTAAGTATGTCTGTTATGAAGAGTTCATAATCTTTACTTTTCGCTTGAAACTACAGGAGAAAAGTGGGATTAACGTGGAATTTAATGGGATAAACACTTAAAATGCTGAATTAATATAAGAATGTAAGAGAGCAAACTAATGTTTAGAAACAGGTTTTATGAATTAGTAAAAAATATTAATTAGTATCGATCTTTAATGAACGAACGAACACAAATTACGTACTATTGAGCAGAGTGAGCGAACTGAATAAGTTCACCTTAATTGTTTTTTCAATTCATTTGTTAAATTTTGTTTCTGTAGTCGCTTTACGGATAGTTGTCTTTTATACAGTGTTTAAACTAGGATGTATCATAGAAATTTCCATTAAGTAGAACCTTCCGCGGCACCATTCTATAACCGGCTATGTGTAAAAGAGGGACGGCTAATGGATCCGCATCATTGATGATAAAATGATTAATAATATATTATATTATATACCTATCGAACAAAGTGATTTTTCTACTTGCATGTTTTGGCGTTTTTAAATTATTTTTAACTGTTTTGCAATTCTTAAAAAATAAATATTTGAATTTATTAAATTTTGTATAGAAATAGGATCGTTGCACATCGAATTGCTTATTAGGATGTAAAACGGAAATAAGAAGTGTCGCATAATTTATAAAATTCATAATTTTCGGCTTAATTTGTTTGATGCTGCTTTGGTGTAAGTACTTGCACATAGAACTAAATCATTGACGCAGATGTAGTTGCTTTAAATAGGATATTATTTTAACTGATGTGACAAATATATTAACCTTCAAAATGGTATTAAAATGGGAAACGTACATTTTTTGGTTATTTTTTTTAATGAGTGCAAATACAAATCCTACAGTGCACTGCAGTGATGAACGAAATTTATCGATGAACGAAATTGAACGATAAACAAATTTGGAAAACAAATCGATCGAAGGACCTAGTTCAGTGACCAGAAATGAACAAACGAACTTATTCAGTAAATCAAACAACACTACACCACATCATCATTAGCAAAAGCCAATTATTAGTCTTTTCCATTCAACTATCTCTGGCTATTGGAGAAATTGCGAGTGTCGAGCAACTGCATCTAATTGTTATTTAACTTAATCATAAATGTTGGCAATTAGGCTTCTGCTCCCCTTCGGACAGTCAAGAGTGAGTACAAGCTATGCAATGTCTTTCGCAACTGTTGACACTTTGTTAGCAATTAGTTTGGTCGATGCTGCCAACAAGAGTTCGTGAGGGAGAGAGAGCGGGGGCTAAGTGCGGCAATGTGGCAAGTGCCTGCTGCAGGCATTTCCTGTCTCAAATGTATAGAATCGCAGCAATTTTTTTCCAACTAATTGGCCAGCCACAAGAAACAGCAGAAGAGGAAAAATATAGAGTGAGAGAGAAGAACGTCTACTATATTGGGAGAAAATTAATTAAAATGCTGTTTTCTTTGCTATTTACTCAACAAATTGCTTCAAATGCGCATAAATCAAATTGTTCACACCGCTCCAAGGACACATTTTTCCCCACACAGCAAATTCAATTTTCCATGCATATTTCATTTATTTGGTGAGTGTGATTGTGTGTGTCTGTGTGTGTATTTAAAGCCGCACTCTCCAGTGACGCCACTTGAAAGGGCGCTCCCATAAAGGGAGGAAAGGGAACGGTGGAAGAAGCTGCCACTGAAATGGAATATACAACAAAAAAGTAAATGCGGAAAAAAAACCAAAAAGAGTCCAGGCGCAGTCCACCCGGAGTGCCAAGAGTGGGTGGCTAATGGGGATGGAAAGGGAGGGAATGGAGAGCGGGTGGCTCCCAATTCCTGTTTCCTGTACCAGGCAGAGTAAAGAGCCCAGACTGCTGTCACAGCCTGTTCTGTTTTTGATTCATGCGTTAAATGAAAATTAATCCGATTTAATCTGTCGCTAATTAGGTTTACTCTGGGATTTGTTTCGCACCTCTCTCAGTCGGAGGACAGTCTGGCCAGTCAGCCACATGTTTGGTCTCAATTTCTGTTTGCGCAATATGCATTATGCGGCATTCAATGTGCTGCTCACCAGCTGACCATCAATTAGCGTTCCCATCTCCCAATTAAATACACAATATAGTACTCTCAGTTATCGATATGGTCAGAGCTCATTTGCCACTCAAAGTTTTATCAACTTTGAAACCTTTACTTTAATACCTTGAGTTTATCGAGTGGGTGTTCTACACAACTTTAAATAAGGTTTGCCACTAAACCCGACACATAACCCGAATCAACGCTGATGATGACACTCATACGCACTGTTGCCTTTCAATTTGGACTGCACCTTGCTCTCCCTCTGTTGTTCTGCGCAGTTGCTGCTGTTGACAACATTGTTTCACTGGCTGGATTCTAGTCTGGTCTAGTCCATGCGGCTGCCTCATTTCCATATCGCACACACACGACACAAAGCAAAACAAAGCCAAAAATCTGAAGTTTCATTACGAAAGGATGTGCTGCTGCTGTGGCAAGTTTGTGCTTTCGTTTTCGGTCATGTCAAAAGCCGGCAAAACCAAAACAGATTCTGCTCATCGCCTCTGTCTCCGTCTCTGTCGTCGTCTGGTTGGCGTCTACTGTGCCTGCCTAGATAATATGCTTAATACGTTTTTATGTGCCTGTCAGGCGGTCTCTGGTTTATCCTGGTCTCGCCGTGGCAGCGCTTTCTGTGATCCTTTTTCATTGTTATTGCCAACTGCTATTGACTGTAGCCTCGCGTGAAATCAAATTTCCACCAAGATGACTTTTGAGCCCACAACAGAAAGTTTTGTTTTTTTTGGTCTTTGCCATGAATTATGCAAAAGGATGCTGGGCCAGAACTCTGGCAGGATGCTGGCAAGGCGACTGCTGTTTCGGTTATCAAAAGCTATTGACCCATTAACGGCTTTTCGGTGTTTGCCAACGGCACTCGAGAGCAACGCCTGCAAACTACAAACTAATTAACATAACGCATTAAACCAGCAAACACTTTGGAATTATGTCAAGTGTCGAGTGCTGGCATCAAAGGATTGTTCCCCTTCCTTCTAGACTGCTTGCCTGTCAGTCTCTGATAAGTTTTTGCAACTGACAACCCATTTTTACATCAGGCGAAATGCATTTATTGCATGCTGGCAAAGAGGAGGAGTTGGATCGCGGCTTGGACGCTCTTTGACACGAGCTCCCGACACTCAAGGCAGCGTCTCAAAGCAGCCCGATGTCTGACAGCAAACAAGTCGCCGCCATTGACATGACAGCTCTTGGAGGCTGAAGGCAACTCGTAGTGGCAGCTGATACAAGGCGCCTCGCTGCATATTAAACAACCGAGATTCAAGTGGCGCCACTTGGGAGTTAGTCAAAGACATCGACTTGCAGCTACTTGCAGCTTACAAGCCACACTGCATGTGCATTCCATACACGAGTCAAATCCATCTTGAGCTTCTATCTTTCTTTTGGCCTTTCACTTACATATCAGCTAGGTAAGTTGGCATTACGTCCAGATACCAATCAGATTATAGCAATTGTCAGCTTATTAACCTTCGTGTTGCTACACGCTCCTCGAGTAATCCGACAGTCTGCCAAGGCTTACAGATTTCTAACATAAGCGGAAAATGTAATGTACCAGCATGATTTTCATTAACATAATTAGCCACTTATTACAGGTGAGACACGACTCGTAAAGCATCTGAAATCAGCATGAATTTATGATAGATAAATGCTAATTAGAAGTGAGGATAACAGTTCTTATTGTTAAAATAGTTATTTCAATCTAATTGTAAAGTTAATTTAAATATGAAAATAGAATCTTATAATCTTTAAACTCTCTTCTCAGAGTAATGGGAGAAAAGAAATATAATAAGCCAAAGAATAAAAATATATAATTGGAGAAGCTTTAGATTGATTTTTTTAATAAATGAGCCAAACAATAACCAACTATATAAAATTTGCATTTTTAGTAATTTCTAAAGTATACATCATCAAAATCACTGGTAACTATTCGAAGAAAAAAAAACTTAATTTTGACAAAAAATATGAAATATAGTTGAAGGTCTACGAAAAACATTTAATGCAGGGTGTTTAAAAGCTAATCGGGTTCGTGCATTCTAAATATTTTGAAATTCTTTTAATGTGAACAACAAGACAAGAGCTGAGATCTTTCCTTTTAATCGTTATTTAAATAGTTGGATATGGGAATATTGATACCTAAGGAGATGTTTAATAATTTTTATATTCACACTCATCCTTAATTTTAAACAAGCTTTTCGATGGTTCAAAGCATTACAAAATAAGGCTACAAGTCTTTAATACAACCGGAGTATTAATTATCTTAATCACCGCCCATCATATCCGGATTTAACGTACGTCTTTTGTCACTCATGATCGAGATTACTAGTAATTGCTCTGGTGCTTTCATCTCCTCCTTATATGTCAAAGTGAATGAAAAAGCGTCTTAGTCCTCGATTGCAATTTGTGTTGTATACATACGTAAAAATACATTAACAAATAGGTGCAACTTATTAATATTAAATAAATATTATATATTATATTTGAGCTGCAATAAGTTTGAGCTTATCATATTTTATATGTATATCAATTATACATACCTGTATAAATACTTTTTTTTTGTTGTTATTATTACAAAAAAGTTAACTTAAAATGTAATCAGAAAAAGACTTTAAGAAGAATAATATCATATAATTGATTATTCTAAAAAATTGTTCTAAATCAATATGAATATTTAATAACAATCTTTAGTATTTTCTTCTTAGCTCTTTACATACATTTATTTTAATATATTGTAAAATTTACAATTGTAAAAAAATATATCATTTGAAATACGAATAGGAGACAATAAGGCAATATGGTAATGCCAAATTTTTTTTCTTCAGTGATATTAAATGATCAAAAACGGTATCCCATGAAGTTGCGTGATATGATCGATGCGTAGAAAATAATTTGCACAACAGTTTTAATATTATTTTAGAGAATCTTCATAAATGGAAAGTGCCTTGGATTAGTCAATTGGCCTATTATATTCAAAATATTATTATCAAGTCCACAAATGTTGCAAAACTTTCTCTAACACAAATCTTTGCACAATTTGTCGTCTTGTCATGTTGTGTGGCGATTGATTTTGAGAGGCTGACATTGGTGTTACCGCAGTTGTGATTGCGAATGCGTTTACGACTGTTTGTCAAGGCTTGATTGTACTTGTAATTAATGGAACACAAAGCCGACCGTAATAAGCAATTACATAAAAGTTGATGTAATTATTAATTATTTAATGTAAATATAAATGTATGTGTGCATATTTGTGCAACATATAAAACAAAAGTGAGCCATGCGGCATATGGCACTTACCGACTCTGGGCCTATGGATGGCGGAATATGCAGCTCGTTAGGGCTGTCGCATGTGACGCACAATAAATGTATTTAAATTTATTGCATAATAAAGATTAAATATTTATTTACACAACGTTTCAATTAACTTTCGGCTTTTCTGTGCCACGCCCCCATTGGCGCTTTCATTGTTTTCGTTTCGCGCCAATTTAATTATAAAATTTATTGTTTAAACTTGCGAACGTAACAAAATGGCGGCACAAAACCGGAAGTCAACAAGTTGAACGACCTTCCCGCGACCGGATGCCAGAATCCGAGTGCCCCTCAGCTGCTGCCCCGTTCCCCCGATGCGTCGGAGAATGTGCCACATATTATGCGGCCTGGCGTATCGAGCATGCACATTGGACATGTGGGCCACGCCACCCAGAGACCCAGAAACTTGCCATAAATTTGAGCCCCGCACGCGCAAAGCCAAATGGCAAATGGGTTAAGGATTGCCGCTGTCTGCAGGGAAACTCCCGGGGAGATGGCTGTCAGAGGAGCATTTGCAGCATTTTTGTGTAAATTTCACTCAATTGACATTTGGGCCATGAGTCGAGTCTGGGTCCGAGTCTGAGTCCGAGTCCGAGTCCGTGTCTAGCTGAACTGAGTGGAGTTGAGTTGTCGAGGGAGTTGACCATGCCTCCGATGGCAATGACGGTTGCATTTGTGTTGCCTCGTTTTTGCGGCACTTCAAAGTCAGCGCAGCTGCTGCCCGGAAAAAATGCGGAAACTGCACGGAAACGGAAGTCGCAGTGGCAGCATCACCGTCCTCTCCCCTTTAACGATGACATCAGCTGTGCTGACCAGCGCAACACTTTATGGCCCTCACTCTCTCTTTCTCTCTCCCATTCTCACTCTCTTGCATTGCCTGGAGATGAGCCAAAGGCAAAGTGTGGCACGAGAAGCAGCACACGAAGCGCGACTGCTGTTGCTTTCAAAAAATTCATATTCGTAATTGTTGACTGTATTGTCGCTGGCAATGTTGCTAACCATCCAAAGGACAATGGCAGTGTTCACTCGCTACAAGCAACTCGAGACTTTATTATTGCAATGTTTGTACTTACTAAGATAACGGACAAATGCTCTTCGGCAAGTTATAAAGTCGAACAGTTTAATAATTTTATTGTAGTTTCTGGAAAAAAAATACTAAACACTTTAAAATTTTGTTGAACAATATATTAAATTTCGGTACGAGCCTAGACATGTTTACTTATGAACTGTAATCATCTTAGTATATAAAATAAAAAATCAAATAATATAGATTAAGATTGTACATTAAAAATTTATTAAATTCCTACATATATTATACACACATAGAAATATTTTGAATGTTTGCGGAACTAACAACTTGTTCACATATATTTTCCTTCTTATTGTCGTTTAGCATAAATGCAGTATAACGACGCTCCACTGTAGACTTGAATCTTTAAAGTCGTCTGTGCATTTTACACTTTATCTCCGACATTTTAGAGTATGTGAAATATGAAATATTTTACTGCTAATCTTTTTGCGGCGGAACCTTCGAGTTCCGGCTCAGTTTCGCAAACACTTTCCGTTTTTCCGAACAGCTTTTCGCATATGTCTTGCATATTCTATATCTGGATGAGGACACAAGGGATTTGATTTAATATCATCAGTGTGCAGCGGAGTATTATGGAGTATTCAACACGATGGCTCTTTAAATTCTATCTAATATATTAAAGATTTCACTAATTTCTGACCTTTCCTCGATTACAAATGCCTTTTTAATTTACATTTTGGCTATCGCAATCTGTCACATTCAAGAAACAAAACACGTCGAGGAATCCCCCATAGTGACAAAAATTATTTTTGGCTTTCTCTTTAGCTGATAAGAGACTCGAAAATATATAGTCAAAACTTTTACCCAACTGCAATGGAACAAGAAGGGGGCGGAGGGTTCAATGCATTCAGAATGCACTTAGCTGAGTGCCGCCTGCATTATTATAAGATATAACGAGCACATATCATATTTATGCTTATGGAGGTCCCCTCCACACCCGCACTGGCGGGGGGTGCCTCCTCCACTCCACTCCACTTCACTCTCCTCCCTTCCCCATCATCTCGGCCTCTGCTCTGAGTCGGAGTCAAGTGCGGAGTCGCCGTCAACGTTCGGTTAATTGCATCGGAGGCCGTCGCTGATGAGTTTAATTGAAATAATGCGCTCAATGCTTGGCGGGGGCTGGGCCGGAAAGTGTTTCTGTGTGTTCGGAACATTAATAATATTTCTCTTTATAGGCTTTACCCTGTAGCCATCAATTGGATATGAGGGGTATCAGTTGACGAGAGATAAGTAGTTTTTGTTATTCAGAAAGAGAATGTAGCAGACAAAATATAGAAATTGAAAATTATTTTGTACTCTTCTTATTTCGAATATACAATATTATATAGGGTATCTTCGATTCGAGTTAAATTTCAGACATCATTTGATTTTATTTCTTTTGTCTCTTTAGTGAAGTTTGTGCCGAAAAAAAGCGAACAAGAAATGAAAGCGACTCTGTCAAAATGTTTAATTACCAGCAACGGGGAGCGGAAAGGAGCAGCCCTAATGCGTCAGCAGGGGAGAGCAAAACGAACAAAGAAAGCGAGAGAGAGAGAGAGAGAGAGAGAAGTGGGGGAAAAGTCGACTCCAGCTATTAGCCAAATGAAGCGCATGATTTGTCACAATTCTGGATTGCGCTTCTGTCATTTAAATTGGACAATTGCACATTTCTTCACTCGCTTCACTTCATAAGCTTCTCAAGCATCTGGGATATGCTGGGATTGCATATGGAATTTAAAAAAAATGTACATAGTAGGTATTAATGGGTTAAAGCTCGCTGACAAATTGCTTAAAATTGTGCCTAAACTTAACAGTGCTGCTGCTAAATGCGCTGGAGCTGAAAATAATTTCACGTCGCCTCGTTTCAAGTTTTACTGAACTTTCTGCATATTTTTGGCTCAGCATCGCGCAACGTGAAATGATCTATTGTGCTTGTGGGTGGAGGCTGATGCTGAGGCGAAGGGCAAGATGGGCGTGGCTGCTATCAGAACATTTGCAAAGTGAATGCGCAATAAATGGGGAGCAACCGTAGCCCATTCGACAAGGATGTGGACTCAAACTTGCCCCCGGTTACGGTGACAATGCACTGTGGGCTTCAGGTTCGAAATGATTTTAGTAAGAAGAAAGGTATTTAAA
Source organism: Drosophila sulfurigaster albostrigata (assembly GCF_023558435.1). Lineage (NCBI taxonomy): Eukaryota > Metazoa > Arthropoda > Insecta > Diptera > Drosophilidae > Drosophila > Drosophila sulfurigaster. The sequence goes on from NC_084881.1 coordinate 5,924,464, forward strand.
ATAAAATAATTTCATAATTAATCCTCTTGAATGAAAGGGTGCATATGAATTACCATCAAATTGCGGCGATATTTTAATTGTATTGGGATTTTATTGGTTCTGTCGAACAAAGTTAAAAAGGCTTCCCACTGTGCGGCGATGGCGGCAACCCAAAAAGTTAAGTGAATTGTGCAAAGTTTTTCGCTTTTCGGTCGCTGCAAATTTGTGCACTGCAAAAAGTTTTCTGTCTGTATAAATGTGTGTTGCTCCGGGAGTGTGTGTGTGTGTGTGTGTGTTGTAAATGTGAATGTGCATGTGGACGTGAGCGTTAAAAAAGTGTGCCCCTACCCATGACTGGCTAAAAGGTAAATATGCCTTGGTAACACCAGCAATAACAACAACGAGCAGAACAACCAGTTACAACGATAACAACAATGGCAACAACAACAATGACTTTGGCAATGGCCACACAATGGGACCCCATAAAATGTGCTACAAAATGCAAAATGGCTTCTGCGGTTTCAATAGCAACGCAGCGTCAACTGAGCGGCGACCGAGACTCTGACGCTGACTGCGACTGCGACTGCTACGTGGAAACCGCTGACGCTGTGAAATTTAATGTTGTGAACTTTTATAGTATATGCGTCCCAAGTTGCCGTCGCCAGGTAGCTGCCAGGTGGCAATGGAGCCTTGTGGCAAGGTGCGAGGTGGCAAGCTGCCTGGGGATGCCCCATGCAGCCAAGGCAGCCACCAGTTGCATGGCCAAACAACATAAAATGCAAGCACATTTCTTTTTGCCTTATTGTGGCAAAGCCAGCAGCAAGGAGGCAGCTGCAATTTGGTATCCTTGTCTGCCTCTTTCAACTCCATCTCCACCGCCCCTCCTCTTCCTCTTCCATTCAGATAAAGCAATAAATGTTGCATTTAATTTATTAGTGGCTGCACACACATCATTTCAAATGAGGTGTGTCTGGGCAAACACTCCAACAGATTTGCCAGCAAGTGGCAAGTGAAGTGGACTGTGTTGAAAGTCACCGAATCTTGAGGTGTAATATAACAGATATCATGCAACTAACATAACCGACTACATTTCATCTACATTATTTGTTCAAGTTGCATTTTTTTCGCGCAAAAATCTTAATCAATTAATTTTCATAGAAAGTGTAAGACAAAAATATTTTCAAATCAATAAATATACTTTTGTACGAGCAGACGTTCAACAGAAAAAACCACGTTGTAAACTCTTTCCAAACTGATCCAAGAAAACTAGCGTATAGAACGAACAATTTTCGAAACTGGAATAATATTATTTACCTATTTTTCCCATTTTTCTAGATTGAATGTCCGTACTTTTACAACAACTGATATTTGCAAAAATTACATTTGATTGGTTGAAAATTTACCCATGAGTAAAAATTACGGTTGTAAACAAATCCACGTCGTACTTTGACAAGCAACTGATATTTGCAAAAAGCGAGTATTACGCATTTTGCCGTAATTTAATGGGTACAAAACTAATCAAAATTTGACTTCCCACAACTTTATTGCTTTTTTGATTAAACATGAAAAAAAAAAAATACGAGTAAATGGGTTTTCGTTAATTCTTATTTTCGTGTTTCATGCCTCTTAATTATTAAACTTTTGACTGCGCCCGTCTACGAAAATATATTGGTTTCAGAAACTAGATCCAAATTTCTTTCTTAGAGCAACAGGCTAATGTATGGAGTCGATTGAACATCCAACAAGTCAGAAAGCTAAAATCAAGTGTCCTCGACTGTCTATATTTAGTATATTGGTATTTGGTATATAGATGATACATGAAAAATATACCAGATTGTCGGCCAAATTAACAAAGAACAATAGAAAGTAGTAGTAAAGTTTTTCTTAAATAACATAACTTCTAAATTTTGTAACTGACCGTAAGGAATCATAAAAATTTTAGTTAGCTAGCTTTCAGGTCGGCACCAAAATGATTACTCGCATATTCATTTCATCATCCTTTGGCTGGGTATCTAAAAAGTTGGACTAATAATAATTTCAACACAAAGTTATGATGAGACATTTCTTTAAATTGTTTTCATTAATTATTTATTTAGGGGTATATATTTCAAGAAACAAAGCAAAAATAAACAAAAAAAACAAAAATTGTTTTTAATATGTGAATACAAAATCAGTAACGTATTTTATTAGAGCAACTTGTTGTTGTTATTCATTGTCATGCAAGATGTTCCCAAGATCGCTGATATTTTCAATGTTAAAAATGCCTTTTAGATAATTTTGATATTTTCAATGTTAAAAATGCCTTTTAGATAATTTGTGTTATGAAGATCACATATTGTAAGCACCATAGTTATAAATCCAATAACCAATAAAGCAAATAAGAGGTATATCTGAACTTTCGTTGAATTTTCTAAAATTTTGCTTTCTAAACTCATTATTGCGGTTAAGAATTTTTTCAATCAGGGATTTCTGGTACTCGTCGCACAGCTTGTTATTCAAATGGACTTCTGGTTACTGGATAACTCGATTACTGTGGTCCCTCGTAGCCTTCACGATACTCCAATCGTCTTATCACTAGTTAGCTTTTTGGGTTCGATAGATGCTGCAGCTTTACGTTCCGTACACTTGGGATGTAACTTTATTTTGGAAGTCTTTGTTTTGCACTCTTCGAAAGTCACTTTATTTGTGACGACTTGGAAGTATACAATTGTGTAATAAAGCTTAAAATTGAGGCCTTTAAATATATCAAGCTCTTATGCTCACGCTTATCGCTGAGTGCCGATATCAGTAACTGATTAATTCGAATTTTCTATTACTTTGAAAAGCGCGTGTTTTGCGTATAAACATTTTGTATATAGTAGTGATTAATGTATAAAAATATCGAACTTTGCGTTGTTATAAGTTTTTTTTTCCCCCTTATGGCGAGTAATCATCATGTTCACAATTCAAGAAATATAATCAATACATTTAATACATTTTAAAAAGCGTTATGTTCCCCAATTTAGTAATAAATCAGTCTTTGTTGCTTTCCCACTATTTTTTGTCCATTCCTAAAATTCAAGATTATTTTATATTTTATATGCATTTGTTTCAAGAATGGAAAGAGTTAAACCAAGAAAACAAAATCTTAAATCAAGATTTAGACGATCTAAAGTTTAGATTGATGAATATAAAACAAAATAATCTGCGTCATGTATTTTTTATTTAGTTAGGTTTATACATTATTTATTTATAGCATTTTATATATTTCTTAATATTTTTTACAACTATGACCCTGACTTATTTATATACTAATCGATGATAATTTGAAATCAGGTCTAACAACCACACGGCAGAATTATTGGCGGCAGCTCTACTCGAGATAATAGCAACAACACCAGAAATTAGGTTTTAATTTTAGTGGAAGGGAATTACAGCATTCGCTCTTCCAAGATTTAAAATTTTTGTTTTGACAAACAATAGAAAAAGATGTGTTATTCTTGAAACGATAACAGAAGAACGAAAACTATATTGAAGATTTTTCAACTTGAAATGATCACCTGGATCACAGTAACTATAAAAGATAGAGAAGCAGAATTTGCATATGCTTAAGTCGGAAGTCATCCTGAAGGAGTTTTTATTTACATTATTAAAATCTCGTCACATTTCTATAAAATCCGCTAAATTTCAAAATTGTAACACATACAACTTTCACAAGATTTTTTGACATAACATATGATCATTGTCCAGCAATAGTTTACTTACTCTGCGCCCACCATGGAATGTCTTTTTAATACAAAAAAAAACTCGATTTCAAGGAAATACTTGTTGCTTGCATGAGAAGCGTTGGCTGTTTTTGATAATAATATATTATGTTTTCTATTTTATCTTATTTATGTACTAGTTAGAAGGTTTCTTATAAACGAAACAATGCATCAATGCTATATTAAATTATTAAGGTTTGTCGCATAAATTTGTAGAAGTAATTTGTTTATATTTCTTTTGGATTAACTTATAATCTTCACACTTGTAATTCTACACCGACCACAAAATATTTTGATAGCCAAAACTTGAGCTCAAAGAAGAAGAAGAAGAAGCAGAAGCACTAGATGTGCTTAGCAATCGCATCACTTAACTGTCAAACAGGATAATCGCATTTCGAATTTCGATTGACAGCTTACACAAAACATAACAAGAAAGGAGATGAGAGCCATAGTTGTTAGGGGCAGATTAGTGTTCCCCTTCTCCTTTGGCTGCTCCTCTTGTGGGGCTTCTTAAAACCAATGCAAAGACATTACAAGATGATGTCGGACTAACAGGTAATACATTGGGTGGTATTTCAAATATGTGCGAGTGTAACTCGATACCATAAATCAAGTTGGACACTTCAGTTAAACTGAACTGCCTCCCCTCCACTTTCTTCTTGTCATGTTTACGATGGAGAAATGCAGTAAGTCGGATCTGTAGTCGATTAATTGATTGTCTAAATGCACTTGTAAGCAACTCGGCAAATCAATGAAGTGTGGAAAACAAGTCAAAGCTGCAAACAATGTTCAACAGTTCCGACCGAACCTGCCACGCCCACACATCACTGAGTCCAATGACGAGCAATGAACGAAGTGGAGAAGGTAACTGAAAAGGAATCAAATATAGTAAATGACAAAGGGATCGACCGCTGAATACTCTGTACTTGCCTCTCAGCGGCTTGGGTTCCAACAATTGTAATTCAATATGCAACATTGAACCAAACACATTAAGTTTATACCCCCCTCTAAGGGGCTTTCACTGTGTACGGAGTATACAAAATTAAAAAGAAGAAGCGAAAAAAATGCAGTCTGGGAATTGGATTTTGCGGTTTCACGTTTCGAATTACCATCGACAGCAGCTGACAGTTGCCGGGGAAAAAGGCAAAGGCAAAGACAGCTCCGCGACTGAGCGACTGAGTTAGCCATGGTTAATTGTCACTATCGTTGATGGTTCTGGTTCTGGTTTTGGCTCGGTATTGGGGTATTGGGATTGGGATTGGAATTGGTATTGAGTTCTGTTGCTGTCTTTGGCAATTCTCCTTTTTTTCTCCTTCATCCCTGGCATGCAATTATGCCATGTCGCAATACCGTGGGTGTGTGCGTGTTTGTGTGTGTGTGGTGCCTCTCCACTTGATGTAACTCAATCGCAACTGAATTGCTGACAATTTGCCAGAATTCACAAGCGAGTGAGTTTGACTGGAATTCGCCTGGAATTCAACTGGGCCACGCTTCGTTGACTGCTCGGCCTTCTCTGAGGAGGACGGCGAAGTCGAGCGAATTGGGTTGGGGTTCGCTTGGAGGTGGCTCGGTTTGTGTTGGCAAGTTCATCAAGTTGTTAAATATTTAACATTTTTCACATCTTTCTCAATCTCCCTCTCTTTGCTTCTGTTCTCTCTGTCGCTCTCTACCTTCTCTGCAGCACATTTAATCGTGTTAAACATTTTATGAACGTCGTCCAGCGGCAACAGTTCGCTACTAGCAGCTTGCTGCATGCAACTCGCAACTTGCAACTTGCAACTCGTTGCGCAGTTGGCTCTTTTTTGTTGGTGCACCAGAAAACCTTTTTGCGGTTGTCATAATTGTAATTTTGGTCACTGCAGCCTGCAGAGAGTGCATGAATTTATGATGAACGGCCCGGAACCAGAAACCGTTGTGTCAACCCTCCTGCTCCCCTCCACGCCCTCGCCTCACCATCAAGCTGCATTTCCCTGACACAAATTCGGCAACTTCGTCTCTGACATAACTGTCACAGAGTGGTTTTCTCTATGCTATGTATAATACTATACCGAGTGCTATAAAGCCAAATGTATAAATGTATTTGAATTTATGTAAATTTTCGTTTCGACTGGTCAAAGATGAAAATTGGCCAGAGGATGTGGCTAAGTGCCTGCTAAGCACAACCGAACATTCTATGCTATATTCAGTTCTCTTTTTGGGTAACTATTCGTACTTTCCTCTTTTTGTTTCTAATGGAAAGCAAAAGTTTCGATGTGCTATTAAAGTAAAGTGGTTTCTGGGTCTATGGAAATTTATGGGCACTGCAAACTACTGCAGTTATGATAATAAAAGGACATGCAACATGCGTGCAGGAGTTGCACAGCTTTTTTGATGTAACTGAAAATGTAAAAGGATTGGTCAAAATAAAATATTACCATCTGAAATCGATATATATTTAATTAACTTCTGAAAATACAGATGAGAACCTGGAAACATTGACAAATGTTTAACTTAAAATTAAAGTGCACACAGCATTGCCTCTAATTACAAATTGTTTCCAATTTTTATTTGTTATGCATAGTATATTAAAACAAAATAAATGCAATTTATTATCACATCCACAATTAACTAATATAAGTTGTGGCCATACTGAAAAAGTCAAAAATCTACAGTCGCGTGTGCTCGACTGTGAGATACCCTCCACCCATTTTGAACTAAAGCAAAAAAGTGCGGTATGAATTTTAAAATATACAAAATTTATATACTGTCAAAATATACCAAAGGATACTTTGTATTCAAAATATGCCATAGAGTGAAAAATATACCAGATTGTCAGCTACATACAAAAGTATTTCTTTAACAACTTCGAAATTTTTTTCTGATCGCATAAATTTTTAGGAATCCTAAAGACCATAGTCATTATTTCCTACACCAAAGCATTATTATTCGATTTTTATCGATTTGTGGGAGCGAAATTTGACGTGGCCAGAATTTGAAATAAACTTGATCTGAGTGCAACAACAAGTACTGTCGAACATCTCTCTCCATCGCTGAGATCTAGGTGATCATACGAGCGGAAAGACGGACTGGGGTTTATTGTTTCGTCTGTTGACGGTGATTAAGAATATATAGACTTTATAGGGGCCTGTTTCATACATTTCCTACAAGCACAAAATTATATTACTTTTCTACCCTATGGGTACCGGGTATAAAAATACTTTTATACGTATAACATGAAACTGTTTAGTTTTAATAGTACGAATATTATATACAATTTTATAATATGATTATTAGTATTATGATAATGAGACGCTAACATCGGACACAATGCATGTTAAGTGCTATTTAATTGAAATTGACAACCAAATGTTAATGTATTTAATTTTTAACATCAAATTGAATATCTAGCTATGGTGCATCCTTTGTACAGAGATCGCCAAGTCCCTGGGCACATGTCAGATTACCAATTTGGGTTCATCTTTCTGATAACCTCGGATGCAACGATTGATGCCACTTAACTCCGGACTCCGGTCCTGCCCTAAAATTTGTTGAGCAAACTTTTGAGTATGTGCAGTGATGCAATTACTTTTGCCACACATTGTCAAATTGGAGTCGGTGCTGGAGATGCCTCCACATCCGTTTTTATTGTTGGCTGCACATTTACATTTACTGCGACAAAGACACAGACACAGACACAAACTCACAATTCGCATTTACACAATTTATACGTCAACGTTTATTTTATTTAATACTAAAAACAATTTCCCATGGCTTAGAACTGGCCTGCACCAGATAGTTAGCGATATGCAAAAATGGCAAAAATTGCATCAACTGAAATTGTTATCCTCGTTACAATATCTGCCTGCCTGTCTGCCAGTGTCTGTCTCTCTGTCTGACTAGATGGTTGTTATCAATATCTAAACATGGCTGAATTGCTCTTAAATAACCAAACAATAACTACAAACCAAATGGGCTACCGACTGTTCATGGAGTTGTGAGTGTATGTGTGTGGATGGGAGTGTGGCAAAGATGCCAACTGAACTGTCCTTGCATTTGGTTTGGTTCTTGTTTACGTTGCGCTACAATGCCAGCAATAAAACTAAAGAAAAGTGCACAAAAATAAAAGTGGTCAATTCACTGAAGTGGTAAAATAGTATAGAGCATGAAAGGAATTTATCAATTTGTAGCTTTAATTGTTCAATCTTCGATAACATTGCATCGCCCGTCTTTAACCCTGATAGTTATTTATATTCAATAAAATTGAGTTCAAGTTTTATTGGTTATGTGATTGCGTTGTTAAATATAAGTGCATTTCACATATAAAGAATTGATTTACTTAAGCAGTTGATTCCTTAGCACACTAGAGACACAAATTGAAGTGCACCTCTTCACATAACTAACGTACCCAGTGATTATAGGGCACACAAAGGACAACGATTTATAGGGACAACCGCTATGGTGTAGAGCCTAGTCTCAATTTGTTTTAGCGCTAAAAATACAAATAAAGTACGCTCATGCTCATCTGGTGAACGTGGCCTGGGGTTTCCCATTGCCACCACCTAAAAGCAGCTCGCACCAATTTGCAACAGCAGCCAACAGTTTAGGTTATTGTAAATTTTTGGTAGGTCCCAACCGCTGACTCCGCTCGCCACTCTCCACTCGCCACTTCCAACCCTCTGGAAAATAAAAAACAAAACCAAAACAACAACAATTGGGAAACTGGGAAAACGAAACCATAAAAAAAGACGAGAGAAATGGCAAACGAGCTGGCCGACGAGAAAAAATATGTCTATTTAAATTTGTTTTGTGGTCTCGTTGTGTTCGTCTGCGGTTCTTTTAGGTAATTTGCACATTTTACACGCAGACAGGATGACGATGAGGAGGAGGAGGGCCGAGGGCGGAGGGCAGAGGGCAGAGCGTAGAGGAGAAACGCGACGAGGGCACAGATGGATATCGAATCGGTCGGATCCTCGCTATAACGTAAATATTGAAATGTATTTGGCAGCTGCGCTCAAATTTCGGTCAAAAGTAAATAAGACCGATGGCTGTTCCGGCGGCGACGGCGACAGCGACGATATAATGGTAGAGGGGAAAGGGAAGGGGATGGGTGGAGATGATGTTTGCATAGTCAGAGCATATGTGAATTGTTAGGATGGCACGTGATTTGCATTTTAAAGCGATAGTCGAGGCGCGGCCATAATATGTAATATGTGATCAAAATGCAGCGTGAATTAAAGACGACGAAAATATTAATCATACGCCGCGTGGCGCTCATTATGCCCCACTTGAGGAAATTTGTAGCGAAAACCCCAAAGAGTGTACGGAGAAAATGCTGGCAAAGAGGCGGCTTGCGGCGGCCATAATGAAAAGTGAAAGGAATCAGGCGTACGGCACAAGGCACTAGATGATGTTGTTGCTGTTGCTCCTGCTGCTTCGAATGCGAATAACCAGACGAAGAAGAAGACGTCTCCAGGCGAGCACAAACGGAAGTAGGAAAAATTTAATTAAAGCTGGCGGCGCTGCAGGCATCTACGAAGTGTGGAAACACACAGAGCAGCCAAGAAGTAGAACTTGTTGCCACAAGTGGTAAGAGAAGTGGCCAAAAGCTGATTTCATTTTAAACCGTTGCGATGCCGAAACGAAGTCGACTCCTTGCGCCAAATTGCTTGAAGCCTTTGGGCCTATTTCGCTCAAGAAAATAATAACGTCCGCACAATTGCAGTTCACTGAAAATGAAGTTTAAAGCCAGCCAAAGAGGAATCTAATGATCGATAGCAAATACACCTCGTTGAAAAATAATTAGCTCCACTTAACTTTTTCGGAGATATTGACAAAATTTATTATGCGCATGTCAGACCAACAAATTGATATCGATAAAAATAATCTTAGCAAATATTTAAAAAAAAATTATTACATTTCATTTTATTTGAGTTTGTTTGAGGTTTGAATTGTTTACGAACAATCTAACAAAATGTCTCTATTGCTGTTTGTTGGTTTTATTTGAAATTCTTATTTTAATAATTTTAGTATTTTTGTGGTATATTTTTTGAATATTTGTAAAATATGGTTTTATTGAAAATGGGCTGTCTCACTGTTGATCACACTCGACCGTAGCTTTCTTATTTGTTATCTTACGCAATAATATATCAAATATCAAAATATAAGATCTCAACAATTTTGAAAATTCTTTTGAATAATGAAAATTGTTTAAAGTAAATTATTAAATAAACATAAGAACTGAACGATTAATAACAACGAAAGATTATCAATAATATTAAACGATATAAAGAAGATCATCACTTTGAACAATATTTCCACAACACTTATTTGGAGATTAAGTTAAACATAACTTTAAGGGGTTTCAAAATAAATATGTACATTGCTCTTGCTTAATTTAGTTTCAATTTATATAATATTAACTTTAGGATAGAATTTGATGAGATCTACCATAAGAATAAATTGAACATGAAACGTTATCGATAAAAGTAAAACGTATATATCGAGCACTTTTCGTATGAAGAATGAGCTTCAAGAATATTATTATGCAGTTGGACAGTTAAATACCTAATAGCTGTCGCAGTGTGAGCCCAACTGAACTGTCTGTGTGTGTGTGTGTGGGTGAGTGTGCATGTGCATGTGGGTTAATAACGTCATTTATTATGCGCTTCTTTCCGGCATTTCCGGTATTTACCGCGCACGCGACACGACACATAAATGTTGCCATAAATTTAGCACTGCTACGCCACAGGACTTCAGGACAAGCAGTAGAAGAAGACGCCAGGAGGTGGTGGAGGGGGGCTAAAGAGGGAGGGCTGCTCGTATGCAGTTCACGTAGCGACGAGGACGTCTTCACTGCGGTCTCAGGTACAAGCTGTAAGCTGCTGCAACTGCTACAACTGCTACAACGGCTACGACGACTGCTGCTGCTAACTTTTGCTCAAATAACTTGCAATTTATTTGGTGTGTTGCGAAAAGCAACTTCCGTTGACGCCTCCGCCATTTTGCTGGCGCGCCGCAAACGCCATTTTGTAAAGGCAACAACATGGCGGCAAGAACGGTTAAAAAGAAATGCAAATGTGCATGTGAATACGAATACGAATGAATACGATGTATGCTGAAGCGAATGCCAAACACCAGCTTGCCACCTGCCTGACACCTGCTTGCCGCATGCCGCATGCCGCATGCTACATGCCGCATGCCACCAACCACCATCCACCAACTCTGACGCTGCACTTATTTATATGTTTATATATTTTTGTGGTTTATAAATTTTTACATTTCACTTGCCGTTTCCCTCGGATTTTACGGCGTAAACTTTACGACGTTTTATATGGTGAAAGTGGCTGTAAATCGCGAGTGGAAGGCATACGGTGGGCGACCAGGATAAAAGCGGAGTAAAGAGGGGGCACGGAAAACTTGAGCTTCTTCCGAAGTTGCCTCAGCTTTGGCTTATGTGGCGCACATAAATTTCCATTTCGTTGCAAGCCATTGCTTTCTCATAGAAATTGAGTAGATACTCATAAATCGTGGCGAGTTCAAATAACGTAAATACGAAACTGAGCATTGAACTCCATTTTTCCATTCGCATTTGCATTTGCAGCCCCAAAATGCATACCGAATATAACGGAAGTGCATTAAATATACGTCTGCAAACTTGGCCCAAAAAGTTTCGATATGTATTCGTGTAGCATTTGTTACACTTATGACTATTTGAGAAAGAGTTGAGGCAGCACAAAAAAAGAAATTGAATATCAAAACGGTATAAAGCCGGTCAGGGTTTCCTTTCAGGAGTGCAAGTTCTCAAAGTGAAAATACAATTTTTATACCCGCTACTCATGACGGAGGAATGTGCCTGCAGGAAATGTAAAAGGGAGAATCTCCGGCCCTTTATATATATTTCCGATCAGCATCAACAGCCGTGACGATATTGTCATGTCCGTCTGTCTGTCTATTCGTCTGTCTGTCTGTCCATCTGTCCGTATGAACACCTAGATCTTAGAGTCTATAATAGAGACAGCGCTTATTATATTTGCCCGCAGATCAAGTTCATTTCGAATTTTTGCCACGCCGCAAATCGAATAACAAGCTTATTTTAGAAGCAAAGAGATTTTTGGAACAGACGATAACTGAAGAATTTACGACTCGTATGATTCCTAATTTAATTGCGATCTGTTACAAATTGTAGAAGGTTTTTAACGTCATCTGCAATCGGGTCTTAGATGCTTTGGCATTTTGAACGTAGTATTATATCAATATACCAAATAAAGACTTCGGTATATTTTTACATTTTCCGGATTATTAATTCGGTACATTTTCACTGTTTTGTTCTGTACTCGACTGTACTATTATAGTTTTCTTTCCAGTTTTAACTCATATTATTATGCCATCACAATTTCTTAAAACTAATTTGGAAAACATATCGTCTTTTTTTAAATCATATGGAGATATGTTTAACGTCAATCTAGAAATTTTAATTCAATTTAGTCTTATTTCACTCGCAAATTTTGTAACCTATGTTATTATTAAATTTACCGCCTCCCAGCTCTTACCAATTTGGTTATGCGTTGATAGGTCAGTCAGTCAGGACAATCAACTTTATATATATAGTGGGCGGCAAATGGGTTTGCCACAATCTGTAGTTACAATATCAAATAACGAACTGGTGACTTAGCTTTCCTATTTGCTGTATACTGTAGAAAAAGACCCCACATGCAACTAATTAACTTCAACTTGATGGCCACCAGCGAGTTGTTCAATTGAAGCACATCAATATACTCAGATTGTGGCAGACGCATTTGCCGCCCACCGAGTAAAAATTGACATAAATTACTATCAAAACAAATTACTACAACTTCGAGAACAACAATAACAACAGCATCATCATCGTCAGCTCTATCAACGAGCGACAGGAGAAACTGAAGGAACGAGCAGAGAATTCAGTTTTAGTCTGGGCTGTTTTGTCCGGTTCTTGGCTTCCCTTGCTGTGTGTTTTATTTATTGCCATAATTCAAACTCAATTTTTATCATTCTATGCTCGTAATTTGTTTAACTCTCCCTCCAAATCGCCGTAAAATATGCAAAAATAATTATGCGCAAAGTGCAACAAAACAACAAAACAGTAAAGCAACAAGGCAACAAACAAAGCAACTTGTGTTCGCATTTGAGTTGAGTTTGTTCTCGAGTTGGACGCGTTTCGTGTTCGCAATCGTGTCACGAGCTATACTAATTTATGTGGAAAATAATCAGTTTGAATTTTAGAGCAATATCAAAATGGTATAGTACTTTAAGAAAGCAATAAACATTATTTAACTTAGATTCTAATCAAGTAAAAAAATGTATAATAGTAAATCGAATTTTTTAAATAAGTTGGTTTTTATTTATTTCTATAAAATATCTTTATCTTCAACAAATAATGAAATTTAAATATAATACATATTATTTCGTTGACTTTCGTTGACTAGGATTCTTTTGCTACTATTTTGGCGCGTAATTTACTCACGCACCCTACTCTATGCCGGGGCTATTCAATTTAGTATAGTTCTTTGAGAAATCAATAAATATTATTTAACTAAGATTCTAAATTAGAATTTCTAATCAAGTAAAAAATGTATTTAAATATAAAATACTTTAAATAAGTTGGCTGGTTTTTTCTTTAAAATATCTTTATTTTCAATAAATAATGAATACATATTATTAACTAATAATTACTTTAGACTCGTGTTCTTTTGCTCCTATTTTGACGTGAAACTTACTCACGCACTCATCTCTATGTCTGTGATGTTCAGTTGAAGTTGAATTCGTTGTTTGTTCTTCATTTGAAATAAGTTAGTCTTTATTTTATGTATAAAATAGCCTTATTTATTTTTATTTTACCAAGTAATGAAATTTAAATGTAATAAAATGATTATTTTCGAATCGAGTTCTGTCGCTTCTATGTTGGCGCGTAATTTACTCACGCACTCATCTCTATGTTGGCGCTATTCGTTGTTTGCTCCTCATTTCCCTACAACTAGTTGCCAAATGCAGTTGTAAATATGTCCGTTTATTTGTCTGACTATCTGGCCATGCTGTGTGTCCTGCTGTTTGTTGGCCTGTTTATTTGTTTGCCCACTTTGCATAGTTTGTTCGATTGCACATTGAAAAATTTAAAACTCATTTGATTTGCATGAAATTTCATTGGCAATGGCAGTTAACCAACAGAAAGGTATTTGCTCCACTCTCTCCACTCTTCTCCGCAACATGCCTCATCCTTACCTTGATGCGCTTACGCAACGCTTTGATATGTGGGCCGAGTATCATTTGATTTCCATGCAATTCGCCAAACTGCAAAACCTACAACAAAAACAACACAAATTGATGCGCATTTATAATTGTTTCAACATTTTGAATGCCACGCATAAAAAGAGCGTGACAGAGGGAGCGTCGGGAAAGCAAGAGTGAGAGAGAGATGGTGCGCGTTTTATCTGCATTGCAAAATCCGAGCAGAGCCAAAAATAATGAAAATGTAATTTCATTGCCGGACAATTCACAAACTCACCAATTCACTCAATCATCCTCTAGACGAGTCCAGCGCAGTTCCATTCAGAGGCCCAATTGTTTGTTTTTCTCCGCAGTTGTTGTTTCTGGTTATGAAATTAATTTTCATTGATTTGCCAAATGTTGAATTCATAATTTTGACGCATTATTTTTGTGTGAATTTGAAATTGTGTTTATCCCCAAAACGTTGGCGCATTATAAGATAATGAACTTTCTCTGGGTTGGGACCGTATGATTCCCCCAGCCAAATATTTGCATTTCAATGGGACTACAGAAATAGCTTTATAAATATCTAATGAGGCGTAAGGAAAATATGGGAAAACTAGTAGACGATTATCTTCCTTTTCGCAGTGAGTTTCCTCAATTAAGATTGCCACACTTTCAGTTGCTTTTCAAATGTTCTTCGCTCTGGTAATTGATTTGCATGTTAAACAGTTGTGCGTCTTTCTTGTGGAGAACAGTCTGTTGTTGAAGAATAAAATAAATTTTGTGTACACATAAAATATACAGCTTACTTAGTATATGCATATATTACAGCATATATAAAACTCCTATTGAACTCGAACTAAAATGCTAATTGAAAAATGTTCATAACAATATTCAGTGTTTGCTAATTAACAGTTGCTGTCTACAAATGCCAGCTAATACTCTCCAAATATGCTGCAGAATTCAAGTATTTTAAAGAGAATCTCATTAAATTGGCTCCACGCCTATTCACAAATGTTCTTGGATCCCCAAGAATAAGAAGAGCAACCTTGACATCTTAATTAACCAGCTTGGCAGCTGCTTCATGCCACTCAAGTGGGCAAGCAGCGTATCCACTTCCTCTCGAGCGACCCCAGAAAAACGAGTAACTGAAATTTCAAGAACATTTAACACATTGCCAAATCTAGCGTAACCCAGAGGCACAGCCACAGCCACAGCGACAGGCAAAGCAATAGCCATACCCAGACTCAGACTCAGACTCCGAGTCGGTTTCGTACTCGGACTCGGACTCAAACTCAGAGGCAAAACTGGCGCCAAAGCCTCTGCGAAAAGAAACTACAAAACACCCACGAAAAGCCCAAGTAAGAAGTTCATGAAAATTTTATTTACACGCTGCCAAACGGTCCGAATTAATCTCTTGGCAAATTTATTTGAAAATGTGCCATAAAAATGCATACAAAAAACCCAAAGCAACTTTCCCACCCTGCGAACAGCGCAATGGGGTAAGGGGTGCAAATATCAGGAAGGGAAAAGGGAAGCTGGACAAACAAGCTCCATACAATTTTCTTGCGAATGCCGCTTGATTTTCGATTTGTTTCTTAATTTTTACGAATTTGTTCTATGCTCATGGATTTGAGCAAACAGAGTGTCGACGGGATGGCATGAGACGCAACCCTGCAAAGCGAGTGGGAAGAAGATAGAGAGAGAGAGAGCTAAGGAGTGCTGCCTGAGGGCCTGAGGGGTCCATTTGTCCTCCCACCCACAACACCACATTGAACCATAAATACTTCCCCTGTCAGCAACTGATTTCCCTCTGATTTATTTGCAAATGCGAATTTGCTTTTTATGTTTTTATTTTTATTTACTTTATATTCGCACCACGAATCCAAATCCACCAGAAGCAGCAACGGCGGCAGCAACAGCAGCCCGCAAATGGTTGAGGCTGTCCCTGAGCACTCTCCCCTTCACCCCTTGTAAACAGTACAACACTACACACCTCCCTCTCTTTCTGCGGAGGTGTGAACGTGTTTTCTTTTACTCAACCAACCACCCACCTCACCAGCCCTTTTCTCACACAGTTGGGTAATTCTTCTCAATTTTGTGCAGTACTTTCACTTGGCTTCCTTTTGCTTCTCTTTTTCCCTTGTTCTCCTCGTATTCTTTGCCTTTTCTCTCCAAATTTCTTTTTTTTTCGCTCTAACAAAACACACAATAATCATTTCAATTTTAATGCTCCAATAATTTGGAAATAGCTGCGAAGGGTTATTTGCTTCTTCTACTTTTTTGTTGCTGCACTAATGTAGAACTTGCAGTAAGTTAGTCAGAGTACGTAAGTATATAAACGGCAAAACCTTGAGTTTGAGTTCATTAGGTAACTGATTTTCCATGGCATCGTTGGATGGCACTGTTAACTGATTTCTTTTTCGACTGCTTGTGCATGCTGCCAACATTTGGGTCACATTTTGCCCAATCTCAGACAGAGTATTAAGTCTATTTGAACACAGTCGTAACTTAAATTTCAACTGCATTTGAATAAACAATACGTAGCAACGAATAGTTTCTTCAAGATGCAATAAAAATAAAGTATATTTTAATATGAGTACTACTATATAATGTGCTTACACTTCAAAATAACAAGTCTGAAAGTGTGCTCAAATGTGGGATACCCGATACACATTTTCAATGAAAGCAAAACAGTTTTAAAATGTATCAACTTAATATACCGACAAATACTGAAGACTATATTTTGTTTATTGATATAGTACTATCGAGTATAGACAGCAAACCATATAATCATTCAAAGCAACTAAGACACGTTGTAAATAGGAGTTTTCCCCCTTACATAACTTATTATTTATCTTTACTAAAATTCGAGGCTCTACCTTCAAAATTACGCTTGTTATCCAATTTTTATTGATTTGCGGAGGTGGAAGTGAGCGTAGCAAAACTTTCAAGCAAACTCAATTTTCATGTAAACATAACAAGTGCTGTCGAAAAAAATATCTCTATTTCTAATAGTCTCTGACATCCAAGGGCTCAAACGGACAGTCGGACATGACTACATAGCCACGTCTGTTGACTCTGATAAAGAATTTATATACTTTATGAGTTCGGAGGTGCCGACTTCTGCCTGTTACATACATTTCATGGATGCACATAATTATAATACCCTTCTACCCTATCGATAGCGGGTATAGCAACTCAATGAAAACAAGTAAGAAAGTTACAGTCGAGTGTGCTCGACTGTGAGATACCCGCTACCCATTTTTTTAATAAAAGCAAAATATTGCGGTATTATTTTCGAAATATACCGAAAATACTACAAAAATACTAAAAATATACCGAGCGGTATATTTGGTATATCGATATGGTGCCACATTCAAAATACACCATATACGGCACAATATACCAGATTGTCACCCAAAGCAACTAAGACCCCTAGTAAGTGGGCGTTTTTGCCCATACAAAAGTATTTATTTAATAACTTCCACAATTTTTATCTGCTCAAATTTTCAGGAATCACAACTACTATAGTTGTTATTGTAAATACCAAAATTCGCAGCTCTAGCTTTAAAATAACGCTTGCTATTCGATTTTATTGATTTGCGGGGGCGGAAGGGGGCGTGGCAAAAATCTGAAACAAACTTGATCTGCGTGCAAACATAACAAATGCTGTCGAAAAAATATTATAGCTCTACCTCTTAGAGTCTCTGAGATCTAGGTGTTCATATGGACAGACGGACAGACACACAGACGGACAGACACGCAGACGGACAGACGGACATGGCTAGATCATCTCGGCTGTTGACGTTGATCAAGAATATATATACTTTATAGGGTCGGAGATGCCTCCTTCTACCTGTTACATACATTTCCTGCCGGCACAAAGCTAAAATACCCTATAATACCCTTCTACACTATGGGTAGCGGGTATAAAAATGTATCACAAATATTGTATTAATGCTTACTTACACACCAATATATTTCAATAAATGAATAACCCTGAAAATTATGTTAATAGGAAGAAATACAAATAAGTACTAATTTCTCTTTAAGTTACTGCGCTTCTTATTTTACGCCCACAGCTAAAAAGAATTCCATAAATTTCCTGAAATACCAAACGATATTATAAGTTATCAAGTAGAATTATGGACATGTACCGCATGGACTGAGAAAGTTAGTCATCCTCGAAGAATTCTGAGCCGATCTTTACTCAAACATACCACAACATCTTACAAGTGTGATATGTGTAAGCCTTACCTCCGATTATATTTTATATGAATTAATGAAGACATGCCTACTAGTAAAATATACATATATTATATTTAAAATTGATCAATCAATTGACAATATATATTTGAGAGTTTCTAAATTCCGAATTTGGCTATTTTTGCAGTCTTAGATTTCTGATTCCTTATACAATTGAAACAATATATGTAACAGCTTTATCATCCGCAGATAATTCAAAGCATCGTTAACTTATCCCTGCACAATTAAAGGACTGCATTAAATCATGTTGTAATAAATCCATTTCGTGTTTTTCAACCCTTTCCCTGAAATGAGTCATATGTGACTCAGAGTAGCCCACAAGAAAATCACAACTCAGCGTAGTGAGGGTATCAGGGGTAGAGCACTCCCCTTAAAACATAAACTCGAAACCCGAATCCTAACCCAAATCCTAGTAGTCGAGTTCCCCAGCCGCGGCAGCGCAATGAATAAATGCGACAAATGTCAGTTAACGCCTACCAGGACTACGAAAAAAAAGAAAGGAGTCACGACGTCTAAATAAATTTGCATTAGCGGCGATGGCGACGTCCAAATTTAGACAGTAGCAGAGATCAGGGGTTGCTTGACAGGAAGGAAGAAGGGGTCGTCTGTATGTTCATATGCATAAATTATCCAAGGCAAAGGACATACGCAACATTTTCATTTGGAAAATCAAAAGCAGAACTTGTTTATATTCAAATTAGTAGGCAACGCAAACACAAACACAACACAACACGCACACACACACACACAAAGGACACAGTAAACAACAGGGCCATGGTACAGTAACTGTTTTTATTGTCTGCAAGGACGAAAGGGTGACAGCGACGCCTCGCTCTGCCTCGCAGGACCTTGAGTCTGAGCCACTTGCTCCATACGCCCATTGCCATTTGGCATTTGATTTGCTTCGGTTTGGCGCGTTAATGAGCATTTTATGAGGATGCTCCTAACCGGCCTGAACAACAATGGAGGAGGTGTGGTGATGAGGACTCGTGGCAGAAGGCGAAGAGGAACGGGAAAGGGAAGACGAGGTCGCCGCACTGACAACTTAATTAAGTTTTCATTGTGCGTTAGGTGGTTAAAGTGGAACTAGATAGAGTGGGCGGGTGAGGCGTTGGTTAGTTTTCTTGACTGTTGCCGTTGGGCAATCAGCGAACATTGTGGCACACTCCTCGGCACAACATCGCGCCGTTGTTGAGTGCCACTTCAACACCAACTCTAGCAATGGTACGGTGCAAGCAACCCACCAAAGTGGTGAGGCGACGAGTCGCCTCGTTATGATCGATCGAACCAGGCTGCTTCGGCCAAAGCGGCCAAAGCAGCTGACTGTGCAACAAATGACTGCAATTAATTTGAGCGTTCGTTAATTAATTAATAACTGTGTTCCCTTCCCCCTTTCATCGCTTTCTATCGTCTTACAGACCCCCTGAATGTCAATTCGATTGCCTGGCTGGCTGCTGGCTGCTGGTTGCTTGTCTGCTGTCTGTTCGACTGGCTTTTTGCATAATAACTGCGACGGCGACTGCCACTGCGACAGTCTCTGCTACCGCCTCTGGGGCAACAAGTGGACTACTTTGGTGGACACAGATTCGAGCAGTTGCCGCGCTCAGTTGTAGCAACTCATTAGAGTGCAATTGAAATATGATTGTTGCAATGAAAATGCGACAGATGATCAATCAAAACCGGTTACCCCTGCCACAACTATCCACATCCATGCCACACTGAGGCGTTATATCAGTTGACAGCTGAGATATTTTGTGCAAATGTCACAGATTATAATAAGGCTGAGCAACATTTCAATTAACCCCTCAGCAACAATAATCGTCTCAATTTGAATGCCTTATTCAAACAAATATTATTTGTTAAGCTCACTTGAATATAATCATAAGTTTCATTTAAAATGAACACAATTGTGGATATTGTCCAACTTAATGATGAGTGAACTATTCATGTCAACAAATTGTAGAAGTGTTGAGCAATCGGAATATTGGCTAAGTGCAATTTGAAATTTGACATTATTGTAATTTGTAATTTCTCTCGAAATATTTTTATTTTTCTTCTCTTTTTCCCCAATAAACATACAGTAAACGCCTCTTAAATCTGTCAGCTTAGCTAATCGCATTTTCGTATAAAGAATTTCCATTCTTTTGGAGCTCCATTTGAGGCGACAAAGCACTCGTAGCAAAATTCTAAGTTGGTCTTCCCCACACTGCAGCAACAATCATTATGATGCTCAGGCCCAGAAATATTTTAATAAAGTGCCGAAAACTGTCACTAACAAAAACACAAATTACTCTCTTTGCAAATAGCACTTGTCCCTTTTCGAAGGAAATGTAAAATGTAAAATGCAAAAGACTGAAGGACTCAGAGGCTCATAGACTGAGAGACTGAGAGACTGAAAGACTCAAAGGCATTGTCTGATGCACGCCCCAAAAACTGGACTCATATTTATTTAAGCAATCAACAGACCGCTGCTGGGCTTGGTATGGAGTCATCTCTCGGCTCGCTCCTTGTGCAAATCAAAAACACAAAACTAATTCCTTTGACAATGCCACACGCCGGCACCAGCCACAAAACAGTCAGAATGGGAAATGTGAATGGGAATGAAGCTGAAGCTGAGGCTGAGCATGGGAGATGGAGATGAAGATGTAGATGAAGATGGTGATGGAGATGGGAACGGGAATGGGAATGGGAATGGCACCGAGAACTGTGAACTGTGAACTGGAGCTTAACGAGTGTGAGGCGAGTTGAGGTTCAGTTTGAATTGTTGCTCCGCCAGCGAGGAGCCTGTCAAAGATGCATTCAAGGATTAAATTAATGTCACAGCAAGTGGACAATGGACTTTCTGTGGCATCAGGGGGACCCTGCAATATTAACGCTTAATTGTTTGGCCAAGGGACAGTGTCGAAAGTGAGGGTCACAGAGATGAGCTGCGGTACCTGCCACAGCCACAGCCACAGTCACTGCCACTGCCACTGTCATTGCGATGAAGTCATAAAGAACTGGCAGCTGTGTAACCTTTAAATATGGAAATGTATGCTCAGGGTCGTAGATTGCCCCCAGAGACAGCTTCTCTCCCTCGCTCTTGCTCTCGCTCTTTTGAGGCAGCTTCTCGTTTTTGCCTTTTCATTCTTTAAATCAAATCGCATTAACATTTCTTTACAATTTTCTGCTCAGCTTCGTGACAAAAAATAAAGTGTTTGTTGGTCGGGGGCCAAAGCGCATAAAAAGGATATTTGACACTTTTAAATGTGCGCTTATTGTGACTGCCCCCTCTGCTCTCTTCTTTATTCCCCTCTCCTTTCAATGGTCGTTCCTTTTGTCTGTTCAACTATTTGCTGCCTGGCTTCTTCAATTTTTGTTATATTTCTCTTGCGTTTCTATTTCTATTTCTTTTTCTTTTCTTTACTTTTATTTTTATATATTTTTTTTATTGTTTGCTTTTGTGTCTTGGCCTTTGCTGCCTGCCAATCCCATTCCCATTCCCTCTGCTTCCCTTTCCATTCACATTCCCATTCCCATTTTCAATCCCATTCCGTTTCCTGCCTTGAAAAATCAAATCTATTGTCATTTTGCCAGCTACGTCTAGGTTCGTCCTGGATGTGTCCTTCGCCCTGCTACTGCTGCTGTTGCTCCTGATGCTGATGCTGATGGTTGTGCTAGTCTTAGACTCGGTCCTCCTCCTGGGTAGGGCCTCAGCACTTTGTCGGCGTGTCATTCCCGTCAACCTCATCGTCCTTGCAGCGTTTAAAAGCCATAAGCGTTTGCTTTTATTGAGTTTTTATTGTTTTTTATTCGCTTTCTTTGCCGACATTTCCCTTCCCTTTCCCATCCCCTTACACATTGCCATGCTCTTCGCTTTGCGGTGTGTTGCAGAAGTCTGAAGTCAATGCTGATAGTTTTATTATCAAGAATCAATGATCTATAAGTATTTTCACAGCGATGTCTCGTCACGTCTCTGAGTTACAGTAGAGTCTGACAATGTCTGACAATAAGTTACCAACGAACTTTTCTCCAAGTTTTTGCTTTTGAGTGGAGGTATTCTGGCTAAATCAATTACATAGTTAAATTCTCTTTTCGATAAACTTCCCAGCTAACTTTCAAGTCGAAAAATCATTCGACAGTTCAATTCAGTTCTTATTGTAATTTGATTTTAGTTAAATTAGTACATCTCTGTGCTCAATGAAATTGATTAACACTTTCTCCCATTCTCTCTCACTCTCCATAGAGTAAAAAGACTTGCGACACTTTCACGTACTTCAGGTCTAAAGCTGAAAAAACACATAGAAAAAAATAGCTGAAGCTATCGATGATGATGCTGATGTTGATGGGTTGATGGTAATCCTCTTGAATGGGATGTGAGGCTGTCACATTCAGCGAACGACTCGAGACATCAGTTTCTAAGCCTTCGATGAGCTGCTGAGACGTCGCACTTCATTGCCAGACAATGCACACTGTGCTCAACACATCAAATGTATGTCAATAACACTGGCCAACGGGACCAACATTGAGCTGCTGTCAACATGGTAGTAACGTCTTGTTTCCCCCTCTTTCTCTTTCTCTGTCTCTCTCTCTGTCTCTCTTTCTCTCTCATTTCCTCTGTAGCTCATTTTCTTGGCTTCCATCTTGCTCACGCCTTTGGCTATTGGTTGAATGCAATGCCACAGTAAATCGCATCTTGAAAATTCATTTCATTTCATTTCCAGCGAGGAACTCCGAGCATTGAAGAATGGAATACACAGCGAGCAGAACCATAAAATTGAGAAATGAGAAATATTTTGCAATCATATTCGTTGAAATTATGACAAACGCATTTCTAAGCTGTCGCATTGATTGAATTTTCTCTCCCTTCAGCATTCGGCTTACCTATTGTGCTTGAATTTTTGCACCTTTCAACACGACGCGGATTAAAAAGAAATAAAAGAATCTGTGTCAGTTTGTGCGGCTTGTTTGAATTTCATTTTCGGTGCACAGTTGCATTTTCCATTTTCCATTTCACAATTCACATTTCCCATTTCCCATTCGGCTTTTGACACCTTTTCCTTTGTGCCACATAATGAGGGACAACTCGAGAACTCGACAGCTACAACTGCATATTATGGAACGCTTAAAAATCAATTAAAGAGATTTCCACGCCAAATTATTTACAGCTGCCCTTTGTGGTTGAATTGTTGAACCAAATGAGATTTCCTGGCATTAGGCATAATCAGAGCGCAGATAGCAGAGAGGTTCGTCATAGGGGTTTTTCCCCGAAGAAAGATTCCCTGGCACAGATCGGATTCCCAGCTTGTGCTGGCACTTAATCCATCAGTCCAATTTGAGTTGGTGGGCAATCGTAACTGCTTCTAATTGACATTGACATTTCAGTGTCTTGGGATAGACGTCGAAATCAATTTTCATAAATATTAAGACAGGCGCATAATTGATGTTCCGCAAGGAACGAACGAACTATTTACATTTACATTTACATTTGACTCAGATAGTTGCAACTTGATTGATGGCAGTCCGAAATTGACTTGCTCCACATCGCCTTCTGTCCCATAATTTATTATCTATTTACAAAATATTTCTAGCATAAATTTTGTTTGTCTTATCGCAGAGTCTGCCT
This sequence comes from Drosophila sulfurigaster albostrigata, assembly GCF_023558435.1. Lineage (NCBI taxonomy): Eukaryota > Metazoa > Arthropoda > Insecta > Diptera > Drosophilidae > Drosophila > Drosophila sulfurigaster. The sequence goes on from NC_084881.1 coordinate 5,948,281, forward strand.
CCAAAAGTGAAGTCATTGTGGTGGCCAATGGCCATATCGAAATGACTGCTAATTGACTGATTTCCCCGACAACTTCTCTCTTTCTCATTGACTGTTTTCTGGTTTTTGTTTTATTAATGCGAGTTTGGTAGATTAAAATTGAGCTCCCCCTACTCTCTTCTACCTCCTGTCTCCTCATAGTCAATCTCACAGCGTCAACTGCGAGGGAGGCAGCGGCAGTTTTTGTGCATTCATGTGATCAATCATTTGATTGACGCTACGTTGCTTGCCACAGCATGAAGGATGTGCCTCCTACATGCGAATGAGTCTGTGTGTGGGCAGCAGACTTGCAACCTGCCCGTTGTGCTGTGGTCAGCAATGCTGGCACCTGTTTCTCGACTCAACTATAACAGAAAATTGTCTGTTTGTTGTTGCCACACTTGCAGAGTCAAGGAGAAAGTTTAACAGTTGTATTTCATTTGAGTTTCGCACCAAACAGCTGAATCCCTATTTAATAACTATTTCACAATAAATTTAAAATCAAATTGAATGCACAGAATTCTTTTTATAACAACAATCGAAGGCCACAAGAGTCAATTATTTCTACGCTCTTTTTCGTTTTCATTCTTTTTCTGTAGCTTTTGCTAAATGGCCACGCTCAGTGCTCCGTGGCAGTTCTGTAGCTGACAGCTTTTGACAGACTACAACTCAAAGCCGTTGTAATTAAATTGCTGTAACTAATTGAGACAAAAGCTTGCAAAACTAATCATGAAACAAAATGCATTGACATGTAAATAACGCACCAGTTCATCTCTCTGTATCCGAGTACATAACATATACATTTATCTCTATTGTTGTCTCCCTCTCTCGCTCTCTCACTGCTCTAGCAGCATCTCTGTCCGCTTTTTGCGCTCGTTTGTATTTTGTTGCTCATAACTTATAACAAACGAGATGCGATGAACGACAATGGGGAATGTGTATGGGGCTTTTTGTATATTATTTGATGTGCCTCGCCTGGGACACCAGCAACAACTAAAAGAACAACAGCAGCAGAAGCAGCAGCAAAAGCGCAAATGAAGTAGGCAGAGCGTGGATAGAACGGAAAAGGCAGTGGGAGAGGGAGAAAGAGAGGAAGAATGCTGGTCAAGAGGTCGGGGGCATGTTGTTCGTCACGTGACCGCGCCATTTTGTTGTTAGCTTTGGCAGCACATTTTTTGCCCAAACACATACACACACCAATACACACGACAACGACAAACAGGCCGAAAACGGACAGCAAAAACAACTTTTGCTTTCTTTTATTATTGAAAATCGCCAGCGTTGAAAATGGAAAATAAAGAAAAAAAAAGATGAAGAAAGAAAAGCAAAAACATCGTAGCCAAAAAATGCGCTGCTAATTGCTTTTAAAATGCAAAAGCCACGTGATGAGTGAGAGAGAAAGAGAGGGAGGATGAGAGTGAGAGTTGGAGTGAGGGGGGTGCAAGGGGGAGAATGGCAGAGCATCAGCAGGACCAACATTGACTTTGGCAGGACATGCGAAAAAGCCGCAGCTGCCTGGCTGCCTGTAATTGTTTATGGCAAAGCCCGGCGAGAACATCGAGCACAGGACGACGCACAGGAGAGCGGATGAAGCGGCACCAGCAGGAACAGCAGCAGGAGCAAACGCATCAGCAGGATACACATAAATCAAGGATAATGGGCAGCGTCGTCGAGTCGCCATCGCCATTGCCGTCTCGACGTGCGGTTAAAATTCGTAATTCGATGCTTTTGCATTTGTTCGGTTTTTGGATTTAATATACCATTTTTTGTGTATACCCTGTAAGCATAGAGTTGTAGGAAGAGGGTATGCCAACAAAAATTGGAATAAATCCTATTTAAATAAACAATAATAAAACCAATGCATGAATTGTGAATATCACAAACTAAAAAAAAGTAGTTCATTTATAAAATTTATGAATATGAATTGCTAAGTATTACGATTATAATATATTCATAAGCATATATTAATAAAAAAGAAAATTGTAAATATTCATGAATATGTGCATTGGTTTATTTTTATGAAAACATTACGGATTAAATCACTCTAATTGGTGTTTGATAGTCGCTCCCTTTAGCTGTTTATTGTTTTCTTTTTTGCTTTGGCTTTATTAAAAATTTAAAACGCATTCAATTTATTCAGCCGACAGCAACAAGGTCGTCTTCATCCAGGCAAATCGATTGAGCAGCGCCTCCGCCGCGGGGGGGTTCCCCTTCCTCCTGTCTGCTGCCTCGGCTGACGATGATGGTCTGATGGACTGGCTATGTGAGTGCTGTGAGCGGTACAACGGAATTGGGATTAGGGCGTCGTCTGAGTGACGTTTCGTGGCAGTTGTGTGAAATGTTGGCCTCTCTTTGCCGTTTTTGTCTTTAAATCAATGTTAAAGCAATTTGTCACGGCCGCCGCATGGTGACAATGAACGCAGCCGTCAAGGAGGAGCGGTGAAGGGGTTGCCACTCGCCACTCGCCACAGCAGCAAGAGCAACAGCCAAAGCAAAAGCAAAAGCGGCAGCAGGACAAAGCGCCATTGTCTGTGAAGCGAATAAGAGTGAGGATGGGAGAGCGTGGTTCGCCATTACCTGTCAAGTGAGTTGAAAACAAATCGCAAATCGCAAATCGCAATGGGAATGTCAATAGGCCAACCGCCCTATCGAGAATGCAAAGTGGCGGCAAAAGGACGACTGCAATAGGGGCCCCCTCTCTCCTTTCCGCTCCTCCTCCTCCTCCACCACTCTCAGCTCACAGCTCTCAATTGATTTAGGATTTCAAGTGAAGAGACCAACTGCCGGAGAGGGGGAGACATCGATAATGATAGAGTGTGAGAGAGAAAGCCAAGCAAAATCCAACCGATAAAATCTGTCAACACAAAGCAAGCGACTAATTCGACCCAAATGAAAAGCGCAAAGCATTTTCCTCTACACTCAGCGAAAAACAGATATATTTTGAACAAAATTTGTAGGTATAAAACTCATTCTTTAGTTGAACATATTATAATATAACAATCTTATTTGAGTATATTAATATATAATAAAAGTCAAGTTCCTGAGATACATTTGGGTTCTTTTATCAAACATTTTTAAAGTTCATCTAATTTTTACTTTTTTAAAGTTGATAGTGATACTTATATATAAATTTCATTGACTTTTTGACTCATAGATAATGTGCCGCTTAGACTCTTTAATTCGGAGTAATAAGTCACATAAGTGGAAAGGAATCAAGTTGAAAGCAATCAAACAAAAAAAAAGCTGAAGTCTCGTACTCATCTCTACTTTTGATGTAGAGAAGAAACTCTTCGTAAGGATAATGCTCGCTAAGCAAATTACTTTATTGTTCTCGAAGGTTGCCTTGCAGTGCAGTTAAGTGAGTGAAGCACGAGCATATGAAGGATGGAGATGGAGATGAGGGTCTTGGGCTTCCTTGATTGCATAGTTTTAATCACAATTAAACAAAACTTTGATGTAAGCTTGTAAATTTACAATGTACATAATTGAGTTGGATTCGTTTAAGTGAAACATAACAAGTCCATTAAGGGGAACCTTGGCACACAAGGAGGAGTTTGCTGTCTGATGCATGCTACATGCTGCATGCTGCAGATAATCAAATAGTGCAGGCGGCAAACTAAAATTGCAATTAAATAAAACGACAGCTAGTGCAACATTTGCTGCAAACGTGCAGCAGCAATAATCCTAGTACGAGTTGAATTTAAAGTGTTTGCGTCGATTTCATCGATAGCCGACGGGGTGTCGATGTGCCCAAGGCATTTGTGGCATGCAAAAAGCCGCAGCTGCAACACTTTGGTGGATTGGGAACGTGGGGATGGAGTCAAAGGAGACATAAACAACCAAACGGATTTCCCGCAAGGATGAGAATGTCAAAAAGGCGGCAAAGGCAACAGCCACAGTTGGCGGCATCAGCAGCGCGTGTAGCGCGTGCAACTCGCATCGATAGCGATAATTATGTGGGCGTGTCTGGCAAATCGGCGGCAACCTGCTGCTGCTGTTGCTGCTTCAGCTACTCTCTCTCTCTTGCCCCTTAACTCGATCTGAGTTTGTGCTTCAAACGCAAATGCCGCACGTGGCAGAATCAAAGGCGGAGGCGTCGCCGTTGTCGTTGTCGTCGTTGCCGTTCCATTCGCAGCGTGGGTGCAAACAACGAGTCGCAACAACCACTGCCGATAATCGCGGCTGATCGTTGTCGACGGCGGCTTTTTTGCAACTGCAACAACAACTCGAACTCATCCTCCTGCTACTTGCCACTGATTCGTTGCCTCCTCTCCTCTTCTTTAGTTTGGCGTTGTCAACTTGCACTTCACTTAATTAAATTGCAACCCAGCGCCGCTTCATGGATGTTGCCGCCGCTGCCACTGGAGGCAGTTCCTCCGGCTCGCAAAACATTGCGATGTCGCGACGCGTCGCCTCACTTGAAAGTCGCCGCGCCATAATCGAATTATGCGGCAAGTGGCGGCAAGAAGAATTACGATGGCAAAGCGAAAACATTATTAAAAGCTCATCAGCAATTGACATGCAGTGTGGGTTGCCATTACAGGCAGAGTGGGAGTGGGAGTGGCAACGGGAACGCGAACGTGAACGCGAACGTGAACGCGAACGGGAAAGCAACGGGTGGCAGGTGGACAAAGAGAGGGACAGGGGTTGAAAGAAAGACGACCCACAATTAAACGGAAGCAGCAACTACAAAATGACTTCATTAACTAACCTTTTAAGCACGACGAGAACAAAGCGAGCTTAAAGAATCAAAAATAGATGAGAACAGAATGAAAGAGAGAAACAGAATGGAGAAACGAGAAGGGAGGGAAGGGAGCAGCACAGGAAGTTGCAAGTTGTGGTATAGGTGCGCCATGTCAAACTGAAGCTTCATTCAAATGACGCAAAAATCACGTGCAGAGCTAAGAATGTTCAGCGTGAATTTATTACATTGAAATCGAGCAACTACCTCATTAGAGTCAATGCGACGACGAGTATGTAAAAATAGAACTAACTGTCTGATCGATTGCTTTTGTGGATGTTGTTACACTAGTGAATACTATTTGCGGAATACTTTCGCCTGCATCTTAAAGTTTCTACATATCTTCTCATTCTTGTATATCAATTTAAGCCAAATAAAAAAATGTTGAGTGAGATACCCTCTACTCATTTTGAATAAATGTAATATATTCTCATTTTCTATACCCAAAGAATACTCATATATAATGAATGCTATATTTGGTAATTAATATAGCACTACATTCAAAATATACCATCTAGTACAAAGTATACCAGATTGTCAGCTAAAACAACAACATTAGGTTTGTCAATAGTATTTCTTTAATGACTTCCATAACTTTTAACTGATCGCAACCAAATTTTTAGGAAATATAAATACTGTAGTTATTTTTATACGTACCAAAAATCGTCTAGGTAGCGGGTATAAATATTCGCTAAAATTTAGAGGTGACTAGAAATTCTGTTCTTGAAATACTTGTTAGATATTTGAAATGTATTTATCAATAATTTTGACAGCTCAACACTCGAATAAATGAAAATTATATAATCTTTTCACAAAATTAAATCACTATCAATACAGAACATTACGATTTTCAATCAATCCCTAAATACTATTTTTTGTATAACATATTTATGTAAAAATTCAGCTCTTTAAAATGAAAGCTTCTCTCAAACAAAGAAAGTCTTTATTATGTTAAATGTCAGAGCTCGAAATCCTTTCCTAGTATTTGTTGAAAATGCTCCTACATATACAGCATATGTTCAAACAACAACTGTGCATCAACTGTGCTGCAAAATTGATTCTATAAATCAGAGATGGGATTGTGTCAACGCACCATAATAATATGTGGTAATAGGACCCTAGCTGAGATAACTGAATACCCAATTGCGTTGCAATTGAATTGAATCGAATCCAAATCAAGTACTCGCAGGAGAACCCATATGAATAGCCATTGCAATACACATGCCCATACAAATACGAGTACAGATACAGATACGAATACGAATACGAATTCGAATACCCGTATGCCATATAAGTACTCACAAATGTGCATATAACGTGTGCACATTGCCATAGTCATTATCAGCAACATCAGCGTCATCACAATAACAAATGCAACTGCCACGACACTCTCTCAGATGACGAGGAGGCATCAGCAGAAGTGGCAGCAGTTGGGACAATTGCATGTAGCATCGGGCATGGGGCATGGGGCAGAAGGCAGGAGACTGGAACAGGGCATCGCCATCATCAGTGATGCAATCCACGTGCAAGTGTTTTTATGTTTGTTGTTTTTAGACTCAGTTGGGTCGTCGGGTTGCCTTGGGTTCCATTCGGTTCAGTTTGGGTCGCCATGAATTGAATGCGACAGGAAAATTATGTCCACACATTAAAGTGACGTTGGCTTGGTGCTGCGACTCTTTGTAGCTCGTTTGCTTTGGGGCGTTGCAACAGCAACAGCAACGTTCTCCAACAGAGTATGAGCGAGAGAAAGAGTGGGAAGAGAATCAAAGTGAGCGAGAGGCTCTTGTCAACTTAATTTATGCTCGATTCCGACCCCTCTTACATCTCCTCCTCATCCTCCTCCGCAATGCCTCCACCGGTCTTGCCACATTTGGCAAGACTGCTCAACTATGGCCATACGAATCCATCGAAGCCAACGAATCCAACGATCCAGCGATCCAACGGTCGCACTTAGTCGCCTAGTCGTCATCATCGCTGAGGCGTCTTGTGGCGACATTTTTCATGTCTTCATGTGATCGAAGGCATAAATTATGCACACGACCAGATCGCAGATCTTCAGACCCCGCACTCAGCCCGAGGCATTCAATCTTTGTGTCAACAGAAATTATTTTTAACAGCAGCAGCAGCAACAACAAGAGCATAGCCAGAGATCAGAGACACTCGATGGACTCGAGGAGTACGTTTCATGCATGAGATTAATTGGACCTGATTACAAATGTATTTTGTATGGCGAAAGCAATGCAAGTCAGCTCTCCAGCTCCAGCTCCATCTCTGATTCCGACTCCGACTCGAAAATTACAACTTCAACTCCATTCGCATTCGTATTCGTTGTGCTTACTATTCGTATTCGTATTCGTAAAATATGCATTTGGATCTATTAATGTTGAAAAGTGATAATGCCTGACATAAACAAGTCTGTGAGTTCCGTGAAAAATACAAATGTCAAATGCAAAACCCAACTCAAATCGATCTTCTCTAAGAAAAAGAATGGAATTTATTGAGGCTTATTCTGAAGTTTTTCATATTGCAAAGCGTTTCCTGGTTGCGTTGCAATATATTACACAAGATATAAAGTCGAATATAATCTTTACTGTGAGTTGCTTTACAACAAATACATTAACCGTTTTAATTTGGATTTCAAGATATTTAAAAAACTTGAAATTAGTTCATGTTAATTGTCACACAAATTGTAGGAATTTTGTATAATATTTAATTATTTGAACAAACAGAAAACTTTAAACGGGTTTTACTCGAAACGCGGCTCGAACAACATCTTTCGTTTCTTGCCACATACTTGCAAATATGCATTTCTTGATTTGTATTGTATATACATACATATCTACTATAGTGCATCCCCACAATTCAATATTTTTGCTATAAAATTCATTAAATTATAATTTTTTAAGTTTAGATTAGTATAATATAGTGTTGGCAATATCTATCAATATCTATATCTATATTTATCTATATATGTACGTAGGTATATTGTCTTCCTATGAATAGCGGATAAACAAATTTTATAAAATGTTCATTCTTAGAGGAATTTAATGTTCAGCATGTTGTATTCGATTATCTTGTTAAATTTTGTTATTTTGATTACAGTAATTATTTTGTTCAAACAGCTCTTTAAGCTCTTTATCCCATTTGCTTAAGCAGTTTAAGCATAATTCCAGCTATGCAACGACTTTGTGGCTTTGCCTAGATCAAGTTTCATTGTCTGTCAAAGTTGCCGAAGCCGCTGACTCCTCGTCAGTGTCTCCTCCTCATCTCTTCATCTCCTCATCCATCAGTCCTTCTGCTGCTCGATTGGCAGAAGAGAAACACTCGCAAGAAATACCTTAATACTTTATTAATGATTTTGTTGTTTTGCACTTGTTTCGTATAGAAAGTGTATTAAAAGTGTAAGCAGCTCGAGAGAGTGGCTCTCGATTCCCTCCCTCCATCTCCACCTGCTCTGTCAGCCACTTGACGACCGGAAAAAACTATCTGAAACTATCAAAGCAGCCCCCCGACGACCCACCAAACACTTTGCCTTCACGTTTCCTTCACGTTTTTTAAACCAATTATAAGAGTATGCAGAAACACGAGCTGGCTGACTGACTGCCTGGCAACAAACACCATCGCCTCTGACCCAACTCCAAACTGCTGACGCCTTCTCCAACTACTCCTGTTCCGGCCCCCCCTCCTGTTCGTCCTGTTGTGCTGCTCGTGTGCTGCTGGTGCCGCCTTTGCTCCGTCGCTCGATGGCGTCTATGAAGCCATCATGTGGAAAAACACTTAATTACTTTAGAAGAGCTGGTGCACAAAAGTGTAAAGTGCCCAGCCACGCCTCCTCCTCCTCTCCATACCCGCTGGCCAGGGGTATGGTTCATAAACAGTTAACTAACTAAAGTAACTGGCAGTTGGTATGGCACAGTGGGTCTTAGCTCCAACCAGGAGCCATCAAAGGTTGCCCGACTACCTCCAGACCTAGTCCCAGTCTCAGTCCCACTCGTAGTCACAGTTCCAGCCGATGTGTAGTCGTATTTAAATTAGATTTACCTGAAATCGTGCGTGATTGTCAACGTCGCTGGGGCCCTGAACTATTCCGTAGACTGGGAGCTCAACTGGAACTCTATTTGCATCTGGTAAGAAGAGAAAGAGAGGAGGGAAGAAGGGTAGAAGGGTAGATTTTTGCGTGTGTGTACTCGAAAAAGTTGCAAATTGGATTTTGGTTTTTGAGTTTTCGAGTTTTGCCTGAGCTCAAGACGCAAGCCTCAAGAACTTTGCGCATATAGCTCAAGTGTTGAAAGTTGTTGTTATATTTTTTGTGGAAGAGCTCTTAAGTGGGAACCTTGAGCAGAATCTCTAGTCGTGTTAGCGTCTTTAATTTCAATCTTGCACAATTTTTGGGTCAATTAAATTGAAGACTGCTCTCGAATCAATTAAATACAACAACTGCAATTGTCTGAAGAGACTCTCGAAGTCAACGCGACATAGTTAAATATAATCAGTTTCTTTAAAATGCCACAAGAGTCACGAGTCGTTCAAGGAAATGAATAATTTGGTCAGTTCGGGGGCAAGTACTCAAATTTGTCTTAATCAGCATTTGACTTGTGGGTTCGCCTGGGAATTCAATTCAAAAACTATTCACAAAGAACAAAATAATATTAATACCAAGACATAAAAAAGACAGTAAATGGGGGAGGGTTAGTTTCCCAGCCTAGAAATTCCAATTCTAATTCTAATTCCAATTTCACGATCTATTATCGTATCAAAAAACAATTGAACACTTGAGCACAAAAGTTGAAGTTGAGCGGAAGCATAAATAAGAGACAATTAAAGGCATTTAAACGCGCATTTTATGCCAAGACACCGCAGGACATCGGTATAAAGAAGAGCTCCTTAGCTAGATAATAAATGATGTTTACGGGCGGGTAAAAAGGAACTAAACTGTTTTGACTTTGTTAATAAATTGAAAAATTATGATAATGCCAGCGAGTGCGAGTGCGAGTACAAAGCACAACTGTGTGTGCGCACTAAATTAAACCAAAAAGGACTCCGAAGGACGTGCAAGGCGCAACGCAACATTAAGCAGGCGACGCGGCAACTGGCAACTGTGCTAGGACATTAAGGCCACACGGACCGACGAGCGATGATGCAACATATTCTGCCCGTCTGCCACGCTGCCCCCCAACTACTTCAGTCTCATCGCATATCCAAGACGCCGCAAGTGCGCAATTACATTCGAGCGTGTCCTGCAGCCGGCGCCGGTGGCGGCTGCGCTGCGTTGCGTTGCGTTGCGCTGCGCTGCAATAAAGTGTCACTATAAATGAATAATAACGCCCACGAAAAACGTTGCTAGCTCGATGCGGCCAAATTCATCCCGGCCAAGGCTGCCACAATGCCAGGATTCGAGGCTGCTCCGCCGTCGCCTGCTGTGCAAAAATATTGAAAAATTGTAATTGTATCTCATAGATACAATTACGGTGCGGCTCATGACACGTGACCGTCGCAACGCTTCGTTCCCTCTGCTCTGCCGCTTCGCATCGAGTGCGAAAAGTCACCAGCGGCATTTGACCCGCTGGCGGTTGACGCCAACGCTGCTGCTGTTGACGCTGCTGCTGTTGACGCTGCTGCTGCAGCGACGTCACTTAATGGACCAGAGTTCCGAAAAGCAAACAACAGTAACGCTTGATTGCAGAAGGATCAGAAGGGAATATTTAGTTGATGGGGTGGGAGAGAATGGGATGCGAGGGCAGCAAAAGGGCAACTCGACAACAGGGAAAACGTAGACGAAAAACTGTGGAAAACTCTCTGCGAACTATGTAGTGGAAAGAGGAAAAAAGTGGGCAGTGCGTGGCAAAGGCGACAAATGCAAACAAACACACACAACGAGCACCGGCAGCAAAGCCAATAGCACTAACAGTAACAGTCACAGAAACAGAAAGAGTTACAGTGAGAGTAGTTAGAGCCAGAACCGGAAGCGGCTAACATGGTCTGGCAAAGGCAAAGTCTGGCAAAAAGCGATGACTGCCTCGAGGGCAGGACAACGGGATGTGTTAAATGCGAAACTCGAAATGCTCACAAGCAAATGCGTTGCCAATGCCAAGTGTGAAGTGTGAAGTGGCAAGCAAGCTGTGGGCGAGCGAAGCAAATACAGAAACAGGGTAGCAAAAGGGTAGAACCCTTTCGAGTCACATGGGAGGCTGCTGCTGGGGCAGACAGACTAAGTTTGGAGAGTACACAGAACAGTTGATCCAATCTCGATTTATATACAAATCAAACATATCTCGGTAAATGTATCATTAATCATTTGTAGACAAAGCTGAGATAAACAGATTTCGATTGAAATGCGAATTTGGCTCAAAAGTAAGCATGTTTAATTAAATAAATTGTTAATTAAAAATAAAAATTTATTAAGCTAATGGATACAATATATTTTATCCATTTTATTTTAAGGGTTAAAATAGTTTTTAATCCGCTTAACTTGCACATATTTTTTGATTCGCATACATTATACACATAAAGAACAATTTGCGAAGCGAAAATCGAAATACCGGGAAGAAATAAAATGAAAATATAATTCAAATATATTAAATATATGTATTATCGAAAAGAATAAAGCAAATATCGATATGAATTTTAAATCTAATAAAAAATGTAAACAACTGAATATTTTGAGTTTGTGAATGGTTTGCTAACTTTAAGCATTGAAAACTACTAAACATTTAATTTTCATTTCGGGACTTCAAATACTTCCAAATATGTAAGTAAAAGCTTTGTTAAATTTATCGTTTTTTAAAAGAACCGCCTTTATTAAGGTATACTTTCCTTAATATTCAACAACGCACTATCTAAATTCAAATCTTTATTGCCATAGAATATCAAAAATGAAGAAAACTTCATACGAACAATCGAAATGTGCTGCGAATTACCGCAAGGACCTGCGATTAGTTCCGCTCAATTATGCCAAGCTCTATTATCCCAGTTTGAGTATAACCATTCCACCTCGCAATTTGTTTTGGATATTTTGGTGGAGTGTCTGGTCATATGGCCAAGAACAGTTCTCATAACGCAGGCTTATCGCAGCCATTCCAAATAAAGCGCAAAGCCGAATGGAACATGCATGAAACTAAAGGAGATGACGGTGGAAGTGGAATCGGAGGCAAAGGCGAAACCAGAGAAACACTTGAAAATCCAATCCCACAAGCAGCAACTGTTGAGGAGAAGGAGGAGCAAGAGGAGAAAAGGGGACAGCAGGAGGATTCGAGTGTGAGCGAAGTTGAGCAGCCACAGATTTGAATTCAGGGTGGCCACTAAGCGAGAGAGTGGGAGAAAGAGAGAGAGAGTGGGAGAGTGAGGGAATCAATTTTACTTGTGGGACTCTGACATTAATATGACATTTATTTGTCACAAAGCATTTGCTGTGGCGGCCGTTTAGGATATTCCGATAACCCGCCAGACGCAGAAGCAGCATCAGCAGCAGTTGCAGACTCAGATGTGGCAACTGGCAACTGACAACTGGAAACTGCGGCACTATACAGCACAACTACTTCTTCAACCCCCTCCGTTGCCTAAGACGAGCGATGCCAGACGCATAAATTCAGCTGCCGTTAAGCACTTGGCCGGTTATCAATGGGTTAATAAACGTTATAAAATATGAGTTCATTATGGCTCAGTTATAAATTTTTGTGCTTGTTGCATTCGCCTCAATGCTCGACACTCGACGCTCGCACTGCAGGGGCTATAAATTCGTGACGCCAGCAGAAGCAGCAGCAGCAACGATGAAGACACAGAGCGAGAGAGGGAGAGTGAGGCGAATAGTTGGGTTGGGGCAACAACATATGCCTGAGGGCAGCTCCGCTTTTGTTGTAGTTGTAATGAGAGATTATATTGCTTTATGCGACTTGGCATTGAGCACACGCGTGTCCTTGTCTCCGTCCCTGTCTCTGTCTCTGTGGCATGTGCTTTACTTGATCCTGGCGCTTTTGAGCCTGGGCTTAAGTTGGACAAGACACGACCACAGGAGTTCCCACAATACTCTGTGTGCGCAATGCAATAATATGTTTTGGCTGGGGTTTCTGTGTGGACGAATAGCTTGAAATGATTTATCTATCAAATATGCAGTGAGACATTATTGTTGCCTTTTAGCAATACCATCTTCACCAACCCCTTAGCACTGCCAGCGGAAAGTATTCACCAAAAACCTCAATATAAATAACGAAGAATAGCTCACCACAAATTAAATATTATTGAAGCCATATATTTCGCGCCATGCAAAAATTATTTCTATATCAAAGTTTTTATATAATCGTTTTGTTGAAACGAAAGCAAACAAATAATGAAGCTACAGTCGAGTGTACTCGCTGTGAGATACCCATCTTGAATAAAAGCACAATAGCACAGCATTATTCTTAAAATATACCAGAATAATACACTATAAAAACAAAAAACTAGTATTTTGGTATATTAATATAGCATTACGTTCAAAATATACTATATAAGGCAAAATATACCAGATTGTCAGCCAAAGCATATAAGACCTCTAGTAAGTGGGCGGTTCCTGACGATACAAAAGTATTATATTTCTTTAATAACTTAGACAATTTTTATCTGATTGCAACCAAATTTTCAGGAATCACAAAAACTATAGTTATTATTGTATATGCAAAAATTCGACTCTTGCTTTAAATTTACGAGTTTTATCAATTTGCGTGCAAATATTATATAATAAGTGCTATCGAAAACAATTAAATCTCTATCTCCTATAATCTCTGAGATCTACGGACGGACATGGCTAGATCGTCTCAACTGTTGACGCTGATCCAGAATATATGTATATACTTAATGTGGTCGGATATACCTGGCTATTACATACATTTCCTGGCGGCATAAAGTTATAGTATAATACCCTTCTACCCTATGGGTAGCAGGTAAAAATACACATTTAAGTGTGATCGACAGCATGATACCCGCGCAAAATAAATAAAAATAACATAACATTTACATATGTCGCAGTATGAATGTGAAGATAAACAAATATATATTATATATTTGCCAAGATACAATTTATTTTTTGTTTGCCTTTTATTTTATTTAATTCTACTGTCTTCGCCTAAACGATAAGGTATTGCAATAGAACTATACTACCCCTTACAAAAAAACACTAGACATTATTTTCTCCAATAATTTAAAATTGCAATTTTAATAATAAAGAATTTCAGATGTTGAAAGAATTCATAATTAATTGCACCATTTTGAATATAACTATTTGTTGTAGAGACGATACCGTCTTCTATTGAAGCGCATGTTCAGTCAGTCAATCAGTTGATCAGTCAGACACTCTAAAAATAATGAACAAATGGTTCTCAATTCAAAACGTGTTAAACGTGAATTATTTTCAACAATATCCTAAAATAAAAGAACTGCAAGTAAAGTGTACTCTTTCCCTTTGTGAATCATTTCGATGGAAGAGAGAATTGCAAACAATAGACCTTAATTCGTATATTGTTTTTCATCGCAAAAGCGCAGGGAATAACTCACATTACCCATTGTAGTTGGTGCGTCCAACAGATTTCTCTGCGTGTGGTTTTAGTGAACAAAAATTGGCAGATTGGAAGATTGGGAGATTGGCAATACTAATCACCAGCCTCGGACAATGGTAACTGATGCCATAATTGGGAAACAATGCGCATCCGTTGACCAGTCAGCCAGAGGGAATGACCAGATAATGAGCATGGATAATACGCGTAAAATGAGACAATCTCGAAATGAAGTTGTTGCCATTGAACCTTTCGCCGTAATCTGGTTCTGGGTCTACCTTTTGGCACCTGTCTTTTACCGAGCTCGATACCTTTTTCGCCTTTGTCCGGTTTTGTTGGTTGCAACAACAACTTCACTAAACCGTGACTAAGGCAGTAACAGTGACTGGTCGACTGGCAAACTGTGACTGGGTTAGATTTGTGTGGTCTCTGCTCGCACAGTGGGAGATGACACCAAGCCCAAGTCTGTTAGTCAGACAAAAGAAATGCTAAAGAAAAGAAAAGCAAACAAGTAACAGACAATAAATAAACAATTGATTGGTTCCACGTACTCGCATCCCCTGCCCCTCTAACCCATCCCTCATGCTCGCACACAGGACATATGTTTTGAATTTGTCGCCTGCATAAATTTTCCTGGGCTGATCCTTTTTCTTCATTGCCTTGCATTCCTTGTTCCTTTTTCTTTATTTGTTTTTTTTGGATTTCTGTGCTCTTGAGTGCGTGTTGTGCCTTACAAATTTCATGCTAATGCCCATTTCCTTTGGCTCGAACCTATCCAATATCCAATATTGTGTAAACAAATGATGCCAGTAGGTGTCGCCTTACAATAGCTTCCCCTTCCCCGCCTCCGCCTCCGTCGAATGTGCTTTTGTTTATGTTTGGCTCAAGTCTCAAGTGTGTGTCGCATAGATCAACTGCCTGTTGGATGATTCTCCGCATTAGTTTTGAGTCTTCCACTCATTGACAGTCGCCAGCAGCTGTTCCTCCTTCTACATTTCCCCGTCTCCTTCACCATCTCCATTATCTGCAGTGTTTATCTCCTGGCCCAAAACACAAACTCAACTCGATATGCGGGTGAACTATTGACACAATTGTTTTTGCCAGCCGGCCAGACCTTTGTGTTCCTCCTCTCGCTGACATTGTCTCGTTTGGCTATTTTTAATTATTTGTATTATGTTTCAGTTGCTTATGTCGCGTTTGTTTCTCCCTCTCCCTCATCCTCATCCTCTTCCTACCACTTTCATTCGCCCGCCGCTCGTTAATTACACTGCACAATGAGTTTCAGAAAATGACAGACGAAAACATTGGACACTTTTTCCAATATTTGTCAATGGTTGAGCTTGTGTACTCGGATGGTTACCCAACGTGGCCACTTAAGCGACAATGGTGGTCCACGGTCAGGGAAGGGGGATGCAATGTTGGAAAGTCTAATGTGGTTACTTCGTTAGGTGAAATGTATCTCATCTGTTTTACAGTTAAGTCAGCGACCACGCCCTAATCCTCTTATTGCCTCATCCATCAATTTTGCGAGGGAAGCCAAAAATCACGTTAATACCGAAAGAATTGCAACTGCCATGAATCTATTACGCTTTATTACCAGATAATTTCATTATTTAGCCCAAAACATAATCAAATGCGCCATATCCATCACATCTAAGGACACACACACACACATACACATTTATATACAATTAATTTCATAAGCTCATAAAAACGTGCTGCCACAAAAAAGAGAGAAGATGGCAAAAAGCAGGAGTCGACAAAAAAGAACGAGCGAGAGAGTTACAAAAATCAGATAAAGCCGCATAAATAGAAGGTACCTGGGCATAGGGTGTTGATGGCAAGCCTGGGGGATGGGGGACGGATGATTGTATGGTTGTATGGTTGAATGGGAAAAGGAAAAAAACCGAAAAGAAATTATATATAATCCCAACGCGCAATCAGCGTGTAAATTATAAGCGGGCCTTGCCCGACACCGACAAAGGGGGCCGAGCCAATGGGCGAGGCTGGGCTAAAGTACCGCAAACTTGCAAGCGCTTGTGAAAATAAAGTAATGCGAAATAATCCTTGGGTTGTTATCACACACACACACTCACACACACACACACATACTCGGATGGCACAACAACAAAACAGCACGACACTGAGCTGAGCTCGCGTGGCACACAAAAGCCTAAAGAGCGCCCGTATTTGTGTATGGAATGAGAGAGGGGCCTCAGCAGGGGAACGGGGGGGAGCAGAAACTGTAAAATGCAAAATGGAAGCGAGACCACGACAGGCGAGACCAGAAGCAGCAGCAGCAGCAGAAGCAGGACTAGGAACAGGGACACGGGACAAGGACAGGCGCTGCCACAGGATATTTACACAGCGCGAATATTTGCTTAGACGTCTATGTATACATATGTGTGCGAGTATCTGTGTGACAACGTATATGTGTGTGTGTGTGTGTAATTTGAGCTCAGCAAAAGATATTGTATACGTGTGCAGAACACGTATTGTCCTCGTATTGGGCATGTGCGGTAAATATCAGATTGTTGCTGCGCTACATTTAGTAAAGTTTATCCCAATTTCTAATCGCGATACAAGCGCCCCGAAAAAAATTATCAAACGAATATCGAATCGCAGGCATCAAATGACTGTTGATTACTTGCAGCATCTGTAGTCACAAATTACTCAATAGTTTGATTGAATTGAAGGGGTTTCAATTTAGCTTTGTAATAAATAAATAAATTAAGAACTTAAGCAAGATAGGTGAACTACAAAATAAATGCAATTCTATATATTGAGAAATATACAACTGTGAAATTATAAGTAGCACTTGTAAATTAATCACCTAAAGAAATTTTACTAAGAATTGGTTGGGATTGGTATTGTTCCAAATAATGGATAACTAAAAAGATATGTATATAGTTATATTATATAAAAAAAAGTTATATGATTCACAAAAAAGAAAACAATATTTAATGTTTTTTAATTTCGCAACTGTTATTATATTTTCTTACTGATTAGAAAACATTTCTGGCTATAGATTGGTCAAAGAGTTAATAAATGGCATATGATAGAAGGTATTCCAGTTAAAACTTAAATGTGCAGCACATTTGTATGTTACATATGAAGAACTGTTCAAAATTACATTAAGATACCAAGAAAACTTCAGGTCTTAAGACAGACAGACTGCAGCACGATTTTAAAGTTTAAACACATTCGCAATGGCCTGAAGTAATCTATTAATTCTATTTGCATATCGATGATATAATTTGCGCTAGAAGAAGAAGGTGGAAAGTCCCGCCTTCAATAGGCGAATATTACCAACGTATTCTTTAGGGGACGCAGGCTTAGGTATGAATAAGAGTTCGAACAGGAAAGCGCGTGTCATCAGCCCAGCTTGTCTGTTTTTTTTGTTATTTTGCGCATCTACGAAGGCCGTTATAATGGCTTTAATGAAATTTTTATCTTTTGTTGCAGGAAGCCCGCCAACAGCAGGAGCAAAAGTAGCACAAGGAACAGCAGGAGCAAAAGCAGTAGCTACCAGTGAAACCGACGAGGCGTTGACAAGCCGCATTGTCATCAATTTTGCCTTTGAGAAAACATACACGACAGCGGAAGGACGAAGGATGAAAGCGAGTGAAAAGGTGGTTGGTCACCCGTTTTATGGGCTTATAGTTTAGATTATGAAACATTTTATTTTTAATTTATGCACAATTTGGCTCAGCTCCACAAGCAAAGCTAACAAAAAAAAGAGGAGGTCGTGGAGCAGAAGCATAACTGGGTCATTGTCACTAAATATTGAGGCGACACAAGCAATTGGCTTCAGTTATTGGAATGGGAGGTTCGAGGCTAGAGGCTCGAGTATTGGCCCCTAAATCGGATTAGACGTGCGTGCAAGCGTTTTGTGACCCTTCGGGGCTCATATGGTTTGCTTATAAATGGATTAACGCTTCAATGGGAATTCATTTAAAACTCAATTGAAACGATGCGTCGCATAAACAACCCGAACCGAATCCTTTTTTCCAATCAATTGTTCACACAGCCAGCCAGCCACAGACTGCAGTTAATTCTTTGTGTCGAAGGGTTTTGAATTACACGCTGTCTGAAATTCGAGCATGAGTAATTCTTCAATGCAGTGTCGCTTGTTCAGCTACAAGATACAAGATACAAGATACTCGTACCAGATTCAAGATACGGTCCGTTCGAGCGCAAAATAATCTATAATAATTTCGTGGAAGTAAGTTGTTAATTGAGTTATCAATGGCTGCAACACACCTACAAGATCATCTCGTTACCAGACATTGTCTGACAATGGATCTTTTTCTCGTCTCTTTGCAGTTCAAGTAAAGCTACAACGGTTTTCGAGTGTCGTTTTCCGGCAGGAGCCTCATTCGATACTGGTTGTACTCGTAGGGAAAGAGGATTGAATTTCCATTTCATGTATTTCAATGTTCGCTGACAGCTGAGTTGAGCTATCGATAGTTTCCATAATTGAGTGTGATTTATTACTTGAACTAGTTTTCTGCCACACACATGCACACATAGAATAAATATAGTTGATTTATTTTTCGTATCTTTAAACCCTACTTTTATCTCAGACAAATGTCGCTTTGAACCGAATCGAAGCACATAAATATTGCTTCACAATATGGCGCAAAAAGTTTTCGTGGTTATAAGTCAAGCACATCCTGCTGCCTGGCCTCAAAGCATTCATGCAAAAGAAATAACTCGTGTACTTTTGTATGCCACAGCATTTTATTGATAAACTTCTGCCATGCCATGCTCCTAGCTCCTAGCTCTGAGCTTCGAGCTTGTAGATCCAAGGACCAAGAAGGACCACAGTCCAATGAGCAATGAGTCGAATGCATGAGGCCATAGAACTAGCACACAAAAAGCCAACCCAAAGCCAAAGCTAAAGCAATCTGCACTCCGTGCATGACTTCGCCAATGGAAGCTTCAATTTTATCATCATTTCCCCCCGGACCCCTATGACCCCTATTTATATCGGGTGCAATCAAAACCCAGTTGTCGCAGTTCAGAGAAGCCTCAACAAATATTTTTTCAATAAGCACCCAGAGAATTCCAACTTTATGGCCACTTGGACTGACTAGACACAGAAGGTCTGGAGAAAACGTGTAGAAGACGTGGAGTGCGAGGGAAATGGTTGAATAACACCTTTTGAAAATGGAGACAACGCGAAACAGTTCTGTAGTCCCAATGCTACGAATGATTAAACAGAACGCATATGCAAATCCAAAAGAGAGGGAACATGAGTAATGTGAGCACAGTTGGGGAGCAGGTCGAGCTGCAAAAGAAAAATGAATTAAAATCAATATAAACTCAATATGACTTCATATCATGTGAGTAATGGACTTGAAGATACCCTAAGTTGTCTTCTTAAATAGCAAAATATAGTTATTTATTTATTGAACAAATATAAATATTTAAATGTAACATTTTAGACAAGCTTCTAAATTTTCTGCAAAGAAATATTTTAAACCTATTTAATATCTACTTGTGGCAATGCCTCTTTAGTCTCTTCAACGTTTTATAGTTGCAGGGTATATAAATAATATAGCGCCAGAAGCTGGTGTCGACCACCGTTGCGGAAAAACTAATGAGCATTTTGCCTACATGTTTAACGTTTATGGCGAAAACTCAGCCCCAGGCACCTGACGTTGAGCCTGAGTACGTGAATATAAAAGGACGTGAGAACATGTGGACGCGACTCAACTCGACTCGACTCGCTCGAATGGAGTGTTTAATTTATGCGTCGCATATGTCACTAGCAAAGTAGAGGAGAGAAAGAACTCGACTCCACTCGACTCGACTCGACGACAAAGCCCAGGTAAGACGAGTGGACTCCTCTGGGCACTCACGTAGGCTCCTCCACTGGTCTTGGCCAAATTTTAATTAAATTGCACACTGCACGAGTGCTAATATTATTATTGTTATTATAAGAATTCATATGCGACTGTTGCGCTTATTATTGTTGCCCTTGGACCAATGGTACTTTTTGTTTTGGCACTCGTTGTATTTTCGTCCCCGAGGATGTGCCAAAATAATAAACTATGTAGTTGAATGTGTTGCGTCCTTTAAATGGAGAGCAACTTATTAAAACAATAAAACTCAGCATATCGTTTCTATATATGCATAAGCTATTATTAATTTAATTAAATATTTAATATACAATTTTTTGCACGAAATTTTATCGTTGCTAATGGCTATTTAAGTTTTAAATATTACTTACCATTATATTTCCACAATTAGCATTATTATTATTATTTATTGCTATAAATAGCTCACTTTAATTCCAACTCTGATTAAATCATTTTACTGCAAAAATGAGTAGGAAAGCAACAGTCGAGTGTGCTCGATTATGACATACCAGCTATAAATTTTCAATAAAAAAAACATCTAAAAAAATGCAGAAAAATTCTCAAATATACCAAAGGCTACATTTGGTATTTCGATATTGTACATTCAAAATATACAATATTGTCAGCCAAAGCACCTAAAAGCTGATTGCAGTGTGAGATATTTACTATAGAAGGGTATTTCTTAAATATTTTAGAAAAGTTTTATCGGATCGAAACCAAATTTGTATTAATTATAATTACATATTATATTATTATGTATTTGCTGTACTAAAAATAGCTTATTTAAAAAAAAATAAATACAAATATATGGCTCAATCTCTTATAGTCTCTGAGATCTAGGTGTTCATATTATTATTTTTTATTTTCATTAAGTCTCTTCCCCACAATAGAAGAAGAATTATAAAGATTATGAAAGCCATCAATAACCCACAAGCTTGAGTAACTTGCGTAAATAGTTTTGCTATAATCATAATGCACTTTAATCAAATTCCTTGCTGACTTTGTTGCCAACCTGAAAGCTGAGCGGAACGACTTTAAAATGTTAGTGAACCGAGCTATGTTAGTGAGGTAATCAGCTTTAGGTTAGCATCTTGAAAAGCCCCACAGGAAAATGAGCAGAGAGCAAGGCTGAGCAGCAAGTGGCTAAGGATTACCATTTGGAGGTGGGCATGCAATATTAGGAAATGGCAAATGGCAACTGGTAACTGGTAGTTGGCAAGTGGCATGTGGCATGTGGCACAACTGGAACCAGATGGAGACGCAGGCAGATACAGGCAGATGCATCATTAATCTTCGACCACATTCAATAATCATACATAGAGAGCAGATAGTCGAGCTGCCAGACGAGCTGAATGCCATCTTGCCATACTATGTGTGGCTGGCTTTGTCTGGCAGTCTGTCCGTCTGTCTGCAGTCTAGTAGTGTGGCATGCTGTGCACACTTAACCCCACATTGCCACCGCCCGGCATTTGCAGCAGCAAAAATAATGCAAGAGACAACGTGGAACGGCAAAGGCAAAGAGTGCTCTAAGAACTGAGTGCTGAACATTGAGCAGTGAACATTGAACGTTGAACAGTGAGCAGTGAGCGGAGCGCAACGAGAAAAGCTTTAAATTATGCCAATGATTTGTTGCATAAAAGCAAGTGGCAAGTGGCAATACGGCAATGTGGCAGCTTGGCGATACGGCAACAGCAAGCGGATAACCAAAAATGAAAGCCGACAAATTGTGCAACTGCAGTCGAAGCCGGCGCAAAGCCAAGTCAACAACCATGCACATACCCATACACACGCCTATGTGTATGTGTGTATATGTGTGTGCTGATTTTGGCAGCAAGTGGCATGGCCACATTTGTCGCTTCAATGGGCCGCCCCCTTGCCAGTCTGCATAATTTTTATACCGTCAAAGCCTTGGCAACGTAGCTGCTGTTGCTCTGAGAAGAGAATAAAGAGGCCTTTAGTGTAGGTCTATGGCCAACAGTCGAGCCATTGATAATGGTGAATGATTAAGTTGCTTATTCGACAAATTGATGAGGCAAATCGAGGTGTTTTTCAAGCATAAACGGTGCAGAGATACATATGAAAATTGCTTAAACTTATTCCAAAAATCAATTTAGAAGCGAGTTTTCTACCATCAGAGTTTACAAGCACCTTTGAAACTGATTAATTTCGCTTCAAATTTGCACATTCTGATTCACAGTTTTCCTGTAATTAAAAAAATCCAGAATGCTGCAGTCTATCGCATGAACTGCTTTAGAAGCTCACGAGCTGCACTGCATCGGAGTTTTGTGTCAACAGCCTATAATTCAGATGGAACACAAAACCAGCGAAAACGTTTCCCCCTTGAGGACTGCCTCATGCAACTTGGTTAGCCTTGGCAACAGAACTTGCAACAATTAATCACACTTGGGGGGCATGGTCGAGTCCAGTCCAGTCCGATCCACTGAGTCCACTGTCCACAGTTGGCGACATATGTGGGAAATTTGGAAAGTTTTGGTGGGGCTGCCAACTCGCTGGACTAGCTAAGCGACAAACATTTTGGATGAATAATGACAGCTGGCAGAAAGTCAAAGGCGAGTAAAAGGCGCAAAACGACAACACGACAAAACGGTAAACGGTAAACGGCAACAGCAATGGCAACGGCTGTGTGGCAAATGAAAAATGGTTGCAGGTGCCACAGTTCCACAGTGCCACATTCTAGCTACAAAACACGAGTCCTCAAAATCGATTGACAGTGCCAAAAAAAAAAAAAGGCCAAAAAAAAGAGAAGCGAAAAAGTTTTAATGAATTTTCAGAGGCGTGATAATCAAGAGGCAAGCCAAGCTGCCATTATCGGCAACGAGCACATCCTTCCTCTCTCCCCTCTGAACCCGCGCAGCACCCTCTCCGTGACATGACTAACTGTCTATGCGTCACATCAAACGCTACTCACGGCAGATCCGAGGCACGCCCGAGTAATTCAATAAAACTTTGCGACAAATGAAGCACCCGCCACGGAGTTGCAGCTAACTTTAACCGACAGCCAATGATGAGGCTGAAGCTGAAGCAGAAGCTGAGGTCGCTTTCAATGTAGGTAAGGAGGGGTAAGAAGCCAGGAGAGCGGGATAAGAGGAGGCATTGTGGGAGCAATGAAGCGATGGCTTGCAAATGAAAATGATTTCCTTCCATGTCATTATTATGTATTTTGCCGCGACGCGACTGTTTTCACTTTTGTCTGGAGTGCGATTTGAGAAAGGACGAATAAGGATGAGAAGGACCGGGTATACGTCTTCTATTCCCATTCCGACTACGTCTTGAACTGCGAATTGCAAGTGCTTGGCTCATCGACAGTTCCGTTTCAGATAACTAGAAGGAGTCGAGTCTGCACGACCTAAAGATACCTCAAAACTCTGATAAGTTAATTATTTAACTATGAAACTGTCGATCTTTAATATTCAACAATTAATTTAATATGTTAAATAATAATGAGTTTTGTAATACGCATTAATAATTGAAAATCTGCTAGTACAACATGCTCTTTTAGGCATTTCCTAGATTACAGGGTATTTTCCAAGCAATGACTGTTCGGCGATTTCTCTTAGCCATCGAATTTGTTGGCGTTTGTCTGCGTTGTATGCTTTCCGTTTCCGCTTCCTTAGCTTTGCAGTTTGTTGCCTTCCACCCGACCACCGACCACGCCCACTCGCCTTCAACCCTTGGCTCGCTTCTTTTCTTTTCCCGAAATTTTTCACATAAAAAATAATAAGAAAAGTTGTATGCTAATGTTGCTGCTGGAGCTGCTGCTGTTTCGCCTTGTGTATTGAAAAATAGAAAAGAAATTGAAAAACAATTTTTGCATTTGGCATTTCTCAGCGGGTGGCAAAAGAGAACGAGTGAGAGTAAAAGAGAGAGAGAGAGAGATGGCAAGTAAAGTTTCAAGGCGAATGCCTTAAGAGAATCGGATAAGTAGACTCAAGTCAAATACTTCGACATTGATTATGTGCATTCTTAAAGCGGAACGCAGTTTGAAAAGTTGCCAATAGCAAAATGTGATTAGCAATAGTCGATGGAACTCGAGCTCAAACTCGCATTCGAACTCAAACTCAAAACTGCACCTTGACAACCCCTTGGGACCAGTCAAAACCTTTTGACAAACGGTTTTTTTTGGGGGGTGGAATTAAATCTTTAAAGCAATACCAAATGAGTTTCATCAACTTTTTAATTAGTTTTGCAATCAGAAAAGCATTAAAACTTTTCTGCAATTTAGAGCAATCATAGCAGAGAACCGGGAAACGAGAACCGAAAACCAAAAACCAAACTGAAAGCGAAAGAGTATGCCAGTTAAGCGAACCACAGCAATATCTGAAAACTTGACTTAATAATTTCAAAGGTAAACATTTATTTTGCAGCTAATGCCTTCTGGCTATAATCAACAGCTTGAAAATGCCAACCAAAACTCCGCACACTAAACGACAACAAAAAAAAATGCGCTCGAAAAATCTGAAAACTGCGTCGCGCAAAGTAATCAATTTTGAGGCCATGGCGACCCACTTTGGAAAAAGTTGATGCCCAATACCCATGCCCATGTTTATGTCCATGTCCGTGCCCATGCCCATGCCTATAACCGAACCAAACCCTATGGCCACAGCCAATACCCTACCCAACAGTGGTCGGGCTCATCCGTCGAAAGTTCAAACATCACCTGGCATAGCCGCAGGGCTGGCAATGGCTCCGTGGGGAGTTCCAAAACTCCAGACTGACGACTACCTGTCGTCATTTTGTTTGTTGTTGTTCGACTTCTTGTTGTTGCACTGTGCGGAGGCGTGGTTTGGCGGTGGGTTACCAAGGGGGGGGGATGTCAAAGTTTTTGCGCGCAAACATAGCTACTGAAAAATTGAAATGCTGCCTCACGTGCTCGGCAATTTTTTATATTTGTTGATTTTTGGCTTAGAGTGTTGACCAACAACAAAGTTGCC
This sequence comes from Drosophila sulfurigaster albostrigata, assembly GCF_023558435.1. Classification (NCBI taxonomy): domain Eukaryota; kingdom Metazoa; phylum Arthropoda; class Insecta; order Diptera; family Drosophilidae; genus Drosophila; species Drosophila sulfurigaster. Next base: position 5,973,383 of record NC_084881.1, read on the forward strand.
CAGTTGCCTTTTGTTTTTCAATTTTCCACTTTTTTCCATTCGCTCTCTCTTTCCCTTTGTGTGTGCTTGTGTATGTATGTGTGTGTGTGGAATATGGAGCTCAAGTTTCAATGAGTTTCGTCCCGTTCCCCGCACATTTTCCTGTTTTGACTTTTATGGCAATATTCTCCTCCCATTTAACTGCCACGCAAAAAAAAATTCCCTTTCGACTCGCGTTGTTTTTAATAACTTAATATCTTTTGTCAATTTACTGGATCGCTTTAATTTGATTGAAACGAAACTGTTCCAAGTTTGTCTTTCGGCTTTTCAATTGACTTATGGCCGAGGCCCTCGAAAGTCCAATTCGAAAGTGAACTCAGTCAATAGAGCAACCAATTGATTGGCCCTTTGATACAGCTGTGACGACTTTACTTTTCCACAGAAAAGAATTTAAAATCAACCTCTACTATGTTAGTTCTCTATTACTAGACTAAACCATATATTCTTCATTTTAAACAGACGCTGACAATCACTGCACACATCTTTATTATATTTCCTACACCAAATTGAACTAAATCAACTTGATTTCCGTCTCCCATTTCTTGATAAACTTGTCGCATTAAATTTTCAGTTATGTACAACGCAACTGCTTTTCGCATTAACTTTCGATTTGGACAGTGGCTTTAGTTAAATGCTACGCATTTCAGTTGTGGCACGTGCCACATGAGCTGCGCTCTTTGAACGTTTTTTAAAGACGCTGCGAGCAAGCCAAAAACAAGTAGAGTTACAGTCGAGTGTGCTCGACTGTGAGATACACCCATTTTTAAGGGCAAAATATTGCGGTATTATTTTCAAAATATACCGAAAATACTAAAAAAAATACTAAAAATATACCAAATTGTATGTTTGGTATATCGATACAGCACACCATTCAAAATATACCATAGACGGCACAATGTACCAGATTGTCAGCCGAAGCAACTCAGACCCCTAGTAAGTAGGCGTTTTTGCCCATACAAAAGTATTTCTTTAATAACATCCACAATTTTTATCTGATCGCATCCAAATTTTCGGGGATCATAACTACTATAGTAATTATAGTATATACCAAAATTCACAACTCTAGCTTCAAAATTACGCTTGTTATTCGATTTTTTGATTTGGGGCGGAAGTGGGCGTGGCAAAAATTTGAAACAAACTTGATCTGCGTGCAAACATAACAAATGCTGTCGAAAAAAAATTATAGCTCTATCTCTTATAGTCTCTGAGATCTAGGTGTTCACACGGACAGACGGACAGACACACAGACACACAGACGGACAGACGGACAGACGGACATGGCTATATCGTCTCGGCTGTTGACGCTGATCAAGAATATATATACTTTATAGGGTCGGAGATGCCTCCTTCTACCTGTTACATACATTTCCAAAGTTATAATACCCTTCTACCCTATGGGTAGCGGGTATAAACACATTAAGACATCGCTACCATTAGGTGTACACACTCTGAACATACCCTGTATGCATTTGGAAAATTATTAGAAATATTATTTGTTTAAAATAAAAACGATTTAAAATATGAATATATAAGATACAATACAAAATATTTGTCAGAAATATGAATTTAAATTCATAAATATAAAATTTCATTTTAAATCATTCGATGCTAACATTGAATTTTTGCGATTGGTTTACGATTTGATACTGCCATGAAAACTATATGTTGACTGTTACGATATACCCTTTATAATTAATTGCTTGTTTACAGGGTGCCAAAAAGAAGATGAACACGAAACTAGTCTCTGGTCTGATGCTGACGTTCATGCTGATGCTGATGCTGTGACAGGCATATTAAAAAGGGACACCGGCGACAGCAACAACAACAACAGCAATAATAGCAAACGCAACATCGTGCCTAGCCATGACGTGCCAAAAACTAAGTAGTGTCAGCTCAGCCCTCAAAGAGCATGCGATGGTACTGAGGCGACCTCATAAGCTCGACGCGCTCGACAGGCTCTCCACGTACAGGTGTGGGATGGACAGGGGGGCGTGGATGGAGCAGGTGGATGGGTCGCCTCTTCTTCGTGCAGTTTGCTCCTCAAATAGGCAGTTGGCATTACATGCCTTTTGTGTTGCCAGCACGCTTGGCCTGCCAAAGAGATTGGCTCGTGGCTATGTGAGAGTGAGTGCCGTGAGTGTGTGAGTGTAAGTGTGGGTTGCAGATGGTTAACCCCAACCCCCTGCCAAGGCATCCCGACCACAACCCCTAGCAGCAGCTCGGCTTGAGACCGTGAGGAGTGTCGACCTAACCGTAGTGAAAACCCAAACAACACATTGCTCTTAGTGCAAGTTGTTTTAGGGTAAGTGATGGGCGTGGCCGGCTCAGTTGCTAGCGATATGCTCACATAAGAATGTTTCACTTACCTCCCTGCCCACTTCCCTTTTCTTCCCATTTCCATTCCCAACCACTCCCGACCATTTGCGTCATTCAACAGCTATTCAGAAATGCATTTGTTTGGTTTTTGAATGTTATGCACGGACGTTTATTGAAATCGTTTTCTCTTTATATTTTATTCTTTTTTGTTTGTTTTGCATTTTTGTTGTGTGGTTGTTGTTTTTCGCTTCAAACTTAAAATCATTGTGAAAATCATAAAAGAAACTTAGAACTAATACGAAATGCTTAAGTATATTACAAAAACTTTTTCGAGTCGGTTGAATCCGAATAACACAAAATACTGCGAATACGATTTCAGCACCCATTTCTTCCTCCTTCTTCTCCTCCATTCTCCTTATCCTTTGGCTGGGTGGGTGATAAAGTTTGGGAGTGCACCGTTTGGATTTCGACACGAAGTCACTAAACATTAATTAAATAGATTCGAGTTTGCTATTACTACGCTCTCTTAGACAAATACATACACATATAAATACATTTACATAGATAAATACTATATATATTCGATATATTCGATATTATAATATGCAGTTCCATAGACTATGACGAATGTGTAACCGATGTTTTCAAACTACGACAAATGCCTAGCCTAAGGTGTTGTCTAACTGTATCTCAATCGTATTCGTATTCGTATTCGTATCCGTATCTGTAGCTGTATTCGTATCTATATCTGGCTGTATCTTTATCTGTATTTATATATCTGTATCTTTGCTTAACTGGATTCGCCTTTGCTCGTGTGTCTTTTAACATTTAAGTGTGGGTTCTTTTAAGTTTAACTACTAATTTGCTTGCATTGAAATGTCACATTTGTTTATTTCATCGTCTCTCGTCCTTATGTTGCTTTGAACGAACGCACTATCCTATGTATACCTAATTGCTAATTATATAGAGGGCGGCAATCGAGATCGACTGACTTTTACATACGAGTATATTAAAAGTAGTCTCCTATCGAGTAGCCACATTATAAATACAGAAGTAAGTAACTATTTATTGTGGGCTGTGTCGGATGCATTCGAACCATGACGACCCACATAATCGCCCGACTAGGCGGTATAATTTAAATATGTCTTTGGAAACAGAGTTGCCGACATTGACATCGACATCGTCATCGGCGTAATCGTTTGCTGGGAAATCTTGCGACGTCGTCTCTTGTTGTATTTACAGGTCTTGGTGTGTTTCATTACCGCAGGTTAAACATATCTGGTGATCTGTGTGTGGAACTCCGATAGGCAAATCTGCAGCTGACTAAACGAGGGTCGCTCAGCTGGCATAGAAGCCCAGCAATAGGCCATAATTGTGAATCTGCAAGATAGAGCAAAACGAAATGCGGATATCCAATCAGTTACCGTTGAAGACAAAACATTTAGAGGTCAAGTTGCTAATCTGTCCATCAGTCAGTCAATCAGTCAGTCAATCAGACAGTCAATCAGTCAGTCAATCAGTCAGTCAATCAGTCAATCAGTCAGTCAATCAGTCAGTCAATCAGTCAGTCAATCAGTCAGTCAATCAGTCAGTCAATCAGTCAGTCAATCAGTCAGTCAATCAGTCAGTCAACCAGTCATCAATCAGTCAATCAATCAGTCAGTCAATCAGTCAGTCAATCAATCAGTCAATCAGTCAGTCTATCATTCAGTCTATCATCATCATCAATCAATTAGTCAGTCAATCAGTCACTCAATCAATCACACAGTCATTAAGTCAACCAAGCAGTCAGTCGATCAGTCAGTACATCAATCAATGAGTTAATCTATCAGACAGTCAGTTAATCAATCAATCACTTAATTAGTCAGCCAATCGGTCAAAAAAACGTTCACTCAAACAGTTAGTCTATTAGTGAGCTAATCAATTATTGAAACATTTACTACTTACAGTTCGTCGGGACAGTTGAAGGGCTGAGCCAGTCTGTAGCCATCCTTCAGATAGTGCTCCATTTCATAGGGATCGATCTCAGCATAAGGCAGCTTGCCCAACGTGCACATCTCCCACATGAGCACACCAAAGGACCAAACATCGCTGCCCTCGTTGTAGTGGGACTTTTGCAAGGCCTCGAGGGACAACCACTTGATGGGGCGGTACTCGCCATCGCCCAGGCAATTGTAGTCACCAGAGAAGAGATCGCGACTGAGGGCGCTGTCCGTCAGTTTCACGCGCAATTGATCATCAATACTGTAAAAAGAGATAGAGCAAGGAGAGGCAAGTGACGAATAAATTACAGAACTGAAACTTATAATTTCAAGGGCGAGACAAAAGTTATACAAAAAGAGAAGTTCAACTTACACACAGTTCCTGGCCGCAATATCCTTGTGAATTACGCCATGATTGTGCAAATGCTCCATGGCCATGGCCAGCTGGGAAGCCATGAGAACGGTCTGAATAGTAGTCACACTTCTAGCATATGAGGGATCCTGCAGAAAGGTCTTCAGATTGCGCACACTTCCTGTGGCGGCATATAAAACAAATGGAGTGGCAAAGTCTTCAATGGAGATGCCCAGTACAGCCATGACATTGGGATGAGTAGCCTCGTATAGCATCATCGATTCTTGGAGCAGGAGATTTACTTGAAGCTGGCTTGCATGCTGTGCCACAGTCTTGACCAGTACCTCCTGACAATCGTTATATGTGCCGCGATAGATGCGCCCAAAGTTGCCCTCCTGCACGAGACAGGAGAGGCGCACACGGCACTTTTGGACTGTCAGCTCCTGGAGACGGCGGTTGAACTCCTCAGGCTCATGCTCATATTCGCGAAAGGGCCGCGTCAGTGTCGCATATGTGGGTGTGATGGTCGAGGGGCAGACATAGATCGAATTGTGTGCGGTAGACGAAATCGTTGGCAGTCGCTGGAAGCTGGAGGTCTTTATCAGGTGGACACCGTTCGAGGGATGACGCTTCGAGGGTCCCTTGGCACAGTAGGCAATCAGAATGAGCGTAGACACCAACACCAAAGCCAGAATACCGCCCACAATCAGGGTAATCAGTCCACTCGTGGGTGGCACAAGAGTTTCTCGCAGCAGGGGATCGTATTCATTGTTCGATCCACCAGCAGCGCCGCCTCGACCCACTGTAGCCGTCGATTCCGTGACCACAACGCGATGTCTCTCGGTAGCCTTGCCATGCTCCGCATTCGTATTCGATGGCAGACGTCCGTCGGAAATGACATGCTCCGCCGTATCCTCGTTGTGTTCCGTGTAGTGAATGTCCTCGTGCCCGCCCAGATCTGTGTGCAGTGGCTCCTCATCGTCGTACTCCTCGCGTGCATCGTTCGGCTCGTCCTTCAGGCAGATTTTTTTGCGCTTAAAGATGAGATTGGTGTTGTTGTGTGTCGCCCTATCCAGGATAACTTCCACGCTAATGGTCACTGTCACTTCGGCGGCCCGGGTGCCCGAGCACTTGAGGCTGATGCCCCACGTCTGCGGTTCCATGGGCACATCACCGATGCGCGAGATATTTAGCATGGGGCGTGGCAGTACGCCCACATCCGAGGTTGCCACATTGATGCTGTACGGCAGAGGATGGTCCACCAGCGACTGCCAGGTAAATGTTACATCGCTGATGTTCGCCGGCACCGGGACCGCAAAATTCAAGGCGTAATCATTGATGGCTCCCTCTCGCACATAGTAAAGCTCCGCGGAGACGCCTGAAACAAGAAAGAGAGAAAAGAAGGGAAAAAACATTTTAGATGCATGTTCGAAATGTCTGCTGAGTATCCCTCCAGCTGCTGGAATCCCGCAGCTTCGATGGACGGGAAATTAATGATACGTTTGGTGACCCAATCGAAAACGGGAAAACTTTTGGCCAGTCACTCGACACGGCTGCATAATCAATCAACAGGGATAACAGTTTTCTTTACTTTGTCAAATTGATTTTCTTCGAGCATTCGATGTGCTCTCTCTCTCTCTCTCTCTTTCTTTCACTCGTTTTATCTGTCCACTTAGACACTTTTCTTGACATATTGAAGGAGTTAAATAGCTGAACCCCCAAAAACAGCTTCTAATGTCAGACAATTTCTTATTGCATTCCCCGAAAATCAATCAAATGCGACAAATAACTTTGCTGAGAAACACGCGCCGTTTCCCCATCTCGACCTCAAGCTCAAGTTGAAACCACAACTGAGCACTTAAAGAGTTGGTTACATAATCGAAAGCTTACTTTCTCTTAAGCGACATTTGATATATTTCAAGTTATGTTAAGTATACGCCAGGCACTAGCAATAGCAAGTTATGTGAACAATCTGCAACAGCTGTAGCTATGAGAGTATTTTGAAATAAATTATGCAGCTTAGACTACTGGGACTTTTATTTTAATGTGTATCACTATTGCAAGAGACCTTTAATTCAATTCTAACATTCTTGTTGTCTCCTTCCTTTGTTCCCAAGTGCACCTGTTTATCTATTTATCAGATCTGACAATTATGACAGTATGCTTGTAAACAGTCAATGCTTGCTCTCCCGTCGCCTTTTTTAATTAAATTAGCCGCTCAAGGTAAGCGAGGGGAAATTGAGGCTACAGCTGGCGCTTTGTCTATTTGTTACCTGTTACGATTGCACTTGGCGGTGCAGTTTGTGGCACAGCCACAATAAATCAATCAAATTATTATATGCCTTGGCAGTGGAAAATACTGAAAGCGGACCCTTTTTACTTGCCACGCGATGCTTGAAGGTTGCAAGAGTGTAATGCGTGGAGGCGTGCCTCGGGGGCAGGTTAAATGTTTATGCTTAATTAATGTTGATGTTGTGCTGTTGCTGTTGTTGCTTCATATACAAGAGTAGCACACACACACACACACACACACACGCATATGTTGCATGCCTCAACTGTCGGCCTCAACGCGCGCTGTTTATTTTAGATTTTTATCGCAGTCGACGTCGCAGTTACATTTTATACTTGTACATTTTTATTTTAATTTATGCCACTTATTGCAGTGCGGCACACACACTCGCACATATGCCATATAATATATACATATTGTACTAATTAGTGGAGCGAGCCCACTGAGAACCCAGAGCAATAGCTACCTTCTAGTTTGCCCCCCTTCCTCTTCCCTACCCTTCCCTTGTACGTTCTCGCACGCTTCGTTTGCACTTTGAAAATGTAATTAGTGAAAGCGGCTGCTGGTGGAGCAGGATGTGGATGAAGAGTGTGAGAGAAGGCAAGAGGAGGGAGAGAGGGAAATGGAAATGCATACGACATTCTGCAGATATGAATACTGTCGCATAATGAACTGAGGTAGATACAGAGCTTGCGATAACTCTAAAAGGGTTAATGGGCCCCAGACATGTGAGCTCGAAAAGCAGCTCATTAAATCAAGAAAGAAATAAAAAATGGATGAACAAGTTGATCGCCTAAATGCCAGACAAGTCAAGTTGCAAGTTTCCAAATACCAGTTGCGAGTTACCAGTCTCACAGTTGCAAGTTGGCCTATTTGCCGCGCGTTAAACATTCGCAATTAAAATTCCGCAGACATCAGAAGTTTGGCCAAGCCCCATGCCACGTCAATTATAGACAAATAATAGCAATTTATTCAGCGCACCCCAATTCCAAACTGCCCCCAACCTAACCTCCACTGCCCAACTGAGCCTTTCGCTAATTAGAACTGATTGCTCTACAAACGAAGAAGCTGCCCTACTCCACGAGTACTTTGTCCTTCCCCTTGACTACCTTTGTCTGTCACCTGACAAACCTTTGAGAAAAATCGATTTTCATTAACCAGAACAGGCGACAGCCGAGAACCGAGGACCGAGGACCGACAACCGGCAGACACCTTCCGCTGTCGCCTGAGCTTCTTCGACTTCTTCAAGTGCCAGTGACATAAATTGTGAGCGCCAAAAAAAGAAAAGTAAAAGTTCTTTCAAGATGTAAAGGAAGCTGTGAAAATATTCTTAAAGCTCAGCAGGCGGCATCAGCGCATAAAAAGCAACGTGGAAAATGCGCAAAAAAAATTGGGGAAATGAAGGAAAAAGGAATCTAGCTAAAGCGATAAAAGCAGCAGTTAGGCGAGTGGCAACAAGCTGATAAAGTAAAATATTAAGGACGTAATAAGCAGAGATGCTGCGAAGAGCGAAAGCTGCTTTGTGTCTATTGCTTAAAAATTGCTAAGAAAAGCTTACCATATTTTCTTGAATCAATGTGCTGTGTATAGTTTAGATTATGTTTGAATATAATCGTAGTTTATGAGCAATAAGCTACTCCGAGTTGAAGTCTGATAAATAAATAACCGAGTTAACAGGTTTCTTTTCTTAAGCAGATTGAAATTAATTTATCAGCGTTATCTAGGTGGTTGCAGAAATTGTTGCTTTTCATATTCGAGCTTTGGTTTTTTTCTATTCATAGATTTATGGTGCCCTCAAAAGTTTTGTTTCTATAAATATTCGCATATATGTTTTTTTATTGCTTCTTTAACTCTTTAAGTCCCATTTGCCATTCCGATGCGACAAATTCCCAAAGATGAAGGCAAGGCAGGCAAAGCGATTTGAATTCATGGCACGACATCTATTTAATTTCAATTACAACCCTAAAATACCAGAGCAGACGCATAAACCAAAACTTGCCAAAAGAAAAAAACATAGAAAAGAAAAAGAAATAAACGAAAAAATGGCAATTTTTGCGCCCCAAATACGCCAGACCCATGTATTCCTCGTCTGCGAGGAACCCTCTACCCTCGTTTTCCTCCCCGTCCTCGTCCACAAAGCCCTGCCACAACCCTAATTTATGCAAACCAAAAAGCTGAGCGAGATTTGAATGTATGTCTCGCCTCATGGCTAGTGGATATCATTTTATGCTTTCTTAACATATTTTTTTTCCTTCACCCTTCCCCTCCCTTTGTATCCCCCTCTCTGCCCTGCCCCAATGCAACGCATCGCCGTTAGCCCGCCCACATTGCGTCACTTTTGTCGTCGGTCGTTGGCGTTGCTATTGCCGGACGCCAGCCTGGGGATTTCGCAGGCCATAAATCCGAAATTGTCTTTTGACACATGAATATGTTGTGCATTAAACGCAGACGGAACACTAGGCCACACTCAGAGTCAGCGTTAGCGTCAGCGTCAGCATCAGCATCCGCAACTTTGAGTCTGAATCGGGTTGAAAGGCAGACGATAGACCTCGAAGTACCCTTTAATAAATTGATTTTAAAAATTGTCAACATTTCCTTAAATATTTGGAAACTTTCTTACTTCCTTGAATATTCTGAGATCATAAATAGAACCATCTAGTCATTAAGAGAACAAAAACTGCAAAGTCAACTAAACAGTTTTTGAACTACAGCATATCTACTCGTCGAGAACTCTCAATTATCGGGTATGTTTCTACTACTAGTCTAATATTGTTATCAATGTATGCACGAGTTTTTGTAGAGGGCGCAATGTGTCTCTGCTCGCGGCTGATGATGACATTGGTGAGCTCTGCTGCTGATGCTCATGTTGGGCTAGAATTGTGGCCCTTTTTCTGGGAGAAGTTGGGGAGTCAGCCAGTGGTTGACTCTGCGTATGATTGTCGGGAAAGGGTTGGTGCCTTTGACTATCAAATTGTCCCCATTACTCTTCATTGTGTGGCCCCAAAAACATTTTTATGTGCTGCAAATTTGACTTGGATTCGATGGAGAAAAGAGATGGGAGTGGTGACGAGTTAATGTCTTTAGCAAAGGCAGCATCATAACTCAAGCGGATTCAATTTGTTCGGCACTCAGACTCCGCCTGCAAACTTGCAAAGTCAAGAGCCAGCAGAATCATGATGGAATGTTGCGCTTGCAACTGATTAAAGCGCATGTGGCAAAAGATCCACAGGCGAGGCAGACAACGAAGCCAGCAGACAGCCAGAGAACCAGAGAGTCAGCCAGGCCATAGAAGGTCAACAAAGTGAAGAAGAGGCAAGGTAATTTTTATGCCCAAATGGTCATGATTCGCTAGCTCGTTTGCTCGACTCGGGTAAGACTCGGTCTGTGGCAAGACGTTTGCTCCATGATGCGTTGAGTTGTGTTGCGTTGCGTCTCGACTCGTCTCGACTCGACTTGTCTGGCCAAACAACTTCACTGCGCTGCGGCGTGGAGCGTCAGAGTGAAAGACAAACAAGCTAAAGGACATGTGAAGTGCACGATGCTCTCTGGCAGTTCTGGCAACTTCATTTCGCCAGCCAACGTGCAACGTACAACGTAGAACGTGCAGCGTACAGCGTGCAACGCCAACGGTAGCTGCCAAGTATTTCTATTTGTATTTCATCGCCCCAGCCCGAGCAGCTGCAATTTATTTGCCTGGCTCTCTGTCTCTCTCTCTCTTTCTGCAGACTCTGGCGTGGACCACTCTGCTGACGTTTTTTGCCCGCAGGCCAGACGCAATCAGCCAGCGTCTCTCAGATTCCCTGCCGTTGCTCCCTCCATGCCCAAACCCTTTTGGCCGTCTTGCAGTTTATGTATTTTCTTTTATATTATCACCTCAACACCGTGTGGCGGCTTCAACTCCATCGATGATGATGATGATGATGATGATGATGATGCTGTTGCTCCGCATAGTCTGGCCATAAATTCAAGTTCATGGAGGCGGTGCCCAAGGTACGGAGAAGAAGGAGGGGCACGGCGGGTGCTGCATAAATTATGATCTTGTAGATTTCTATGACAAACCATAAAAAAACGCATTACGTTTATGGCCATGTTGCCATGAACGAGTTGCAGTTGCGTTTTCAATTTAAAATGTAAATACAAGCGAACTCCCTCCCCTTCCTCCCCCTCAACCTAAAGGGGTGTGGTTAGGACAACGGATTCCTGGAAGCGCCCTTCATGCCATTGCTAATTAGCGCACTGTTAGACCCATTTAGGTCAAGGCACTCAAGCAGCACGATAAATATGTAATTAATTTTCTCGATTCCTTAAAGTGCCTTTCATCGGCATCGACTACATTTATACCCCTACTCCCTAATAGGGGTTTGATTAAGCTCGGCCAAGCCCAAAGCACAACCTTTAATCATTGAGGCTCACACACGCGCAAGAAGTGCAAACTATTGACTCATAAAAATCAAGGCAATATACAAAGTAAACCAGCTGAGAATGATTAACAAGTGAATACCCTTGAATGGAAATAGGATTTATAATATAAGCTATAAAATATAAAATGTATCTATAAAATTCTAAAAAGACTACTAAGCACCTTTTACTGAAAGTGAAGGATTCCTCCATTAAAATCTATGTATTCAATAATACAAATTCAAATACTAGAATATCAAATACATTTGCCTCTCACTTCAACTCAAATATAAACTAGAAAATGTATCCATATCATTGCACCTGTTGTTTTCCAGGATGTCGACGACTCTTCCTCTCAATGCCTATAGGGTGCTCATGACTGAAAGCTAAGGCAGTGAGAAATTTAATGTGATTATCTGGAAAAGTTAATGTGATTATTAACCCTGGGCCATGTGCCACGTTGCGTGAGACATCAGACAGATACTCATAGCTAACACCAGCTAAGACCGCTGGGAGCAAATGGAAGCCACCGCAGAACACATCCATCAGAGTCGAGTGGGAGCCTGGCCGTGATTGAAGCCACAAAGTCGAAGCTGGCTCATTAATTTGCCAGCCATGTAAAGTTTTCTTTCAATTTTGTGGCAACGCTTTTGCGTGATCTAATGAAATTTTTATCACCAATGTCTGGATGCAATTCAAGACTACGTTGAGCGATGGTTCGACGGGACAGAGGGCTAAGAAGGCGGTGTGTCTAGGCGCTGCCATAAAATTTATGGATAGCCATAAAGCGTGGGCGACCGGCCGTCCGGCCTGCAGCAGTTGCAGGTGGCAAGTTGGTGGAGCAACTGGCAAGTTGGCAGGTGGCCCAGTTAGTTGAGTTTTGTTGAGGTTTTGGCTGTTTGGGTCAGCTTGTAATGTGCGGCATGCGGCATGCGGCATGTGGTTTGATTTGCATGCGTCTCTGCCACAAAAGACACGTTGGGTGGCCTCTGGGATTAGTTCATGCAACATACACTGTGTGCCGCAAAAAGACATTCTGCGGCAACTCTGTGTGCCTGCGTGTGTGCCAGTATGTGTGTGTGTGCTTAAGTAAACAGCAACTTCCTGTGCCGAACTTTTTGGGCTCGAGAGGTGAAATTTATGAACCACTTTTGACATGGCCAAACAACGTTCTGACGACTGTAAGCGACACAAGGCCGGGGGCAGCACAAAGGAGGGAGGCCCAACACCTCGGGGCCACTGTCCAATACAAACAAACAAAGGCACACACACACGCATACGTACGCACACACAGGCACACATACACATACTTTTCAATAGCACCCCCGGGATGGCGTAATTTATGACTCTGACCGAGTGAGCAGCCGCCTCGTATTGACTTTTTGGCCAGCTGCTGGGCTGCCAGAGAACTGCGAACTGCGAGCTGAGAATGAAGAACAGAGAGCTGTGAGCTGTGAGCTGAGAACTGAGAACTGAGAACTGAGAGTACCGACTACATATCACCCATTACCCAGTCTCAGTTTCCATCCCAAAGGCTCTGCTTCAGGTCTCGACAGCGCGGCGTGGAAGAAAGATTAGCATGGCGAGTATATGGATGTGTATGTATGTGTGTGTGGCATGTAGGCGGTGCTACTGAAGTGGACGCATCTCCTTCAACTCGAACTTCAGTTCGTCGCCTCCCCCACGTTCTGCTTCTGTTTGTTGAAAAGTTTTTGGCTTTGTTTATGGCTGCGTTTTTGTTTTTTTGCTTTTGGGTCAAAGAAAAAAGCCAAAAAAACAATATTTATGTATATGTATTTGGGTCTTGTTTTTCGGGTGTTTGCGTTGAAAAGTAGTTAAGGGTTTATCATCTTGTAAACGTGACGATGCAAAAACTTTTTTAAGAGCACCGACCACACACATAGTCACAAGTCGGGTCACATTTTGGGGTTTCACAGCTCGACATGTGTCGCACTTGGTGTTTGGTGTGGGTAATTGACAGAGGCGGAACTGTTAAGATCTAGGCATAATTAACAGCTTATCGCTGAGCTAATTATGCGACTGCTCACCGACCAAAGGAGTATTGATGAAGTTTCCTATTAGTTTCCTGTTGGTGGGGACTTAATAAGTTACTCTTTAAGTTTGGTCACATCAGAGGTGTGTTATTCTGATTATACTCGGAGCACAAATGAATTATGTACTTTGGCATTTAGTTGTCTGCATTTGCTTTGATTATTTTATGCTCTTTGTAAATAGCCGACTGCATTTATGTTAAATATGTTAATGATAATGTTGCTAATATTCTCATGCCCAACGCAAAGAACCACTCAACGCCATTAGGCTGTCCAAATAGAGAAATATATGAATACATTCAACAAACACTCACACCATAATTCGTTGTTCGGTGGCGAACACAACAGACTCACAAAAGATGAGAATTGATAATAATGATGAGCGGGCAGACACAATAATAGCCGCGACTAATGCACGGCGGCAAATGAGTGTCGAGTGTTGAGTGTCGAGTTTGAGTTGCGAGTTTGAGTTTGAGTTTCGAGTGTGCACTCATTGGCCAAAGCACGCAGAACGAATCGCATTCGCCGCGTAACGAATTCAGCTGAAAGCAGACAACGTTTTCACTTGGGGTGCAAAGCGAATCAAATTGATGTGAATATGTTTTAGAAAACAGCAATTAATAACTCCTGAAAAAAGCATATGAATACGTAATCAGATCGGATGAAAATAAACAATATTATTCAAAATCTATAGAGGATATATTTGTGTAGCTTTCTGTTATATTTAGACACAGCATTATAATGCCCCCTGGTTGGACAGATAGATGCATAATTAAAGCTAAAATAAGCCGCTGTGTAATCAGGATCGCATCTCTCTCTCTCTCTCTCTTGCTCGTCTCGCTGCCATTACTTGTTGCCACATAATACGCCATCAACTCCGCCAGCCCCCTCCATCATCAGCGAGTCCAATCCGTCCGCCTCCTTCTTCACGTGCCATGTGCGCGTTTTATCACGCGTGACAGCGAAATTACTGCAGACAGAGCGGCCCCTAGACCCTCTTCTGCCCCCTAGGCTACTCCTCTCCTCCGCTCTCATTTACTTGTTCGCCGCTCTGTTAAGTCGCCGCTGTCGTCAGTCAGTCAGTCAGTCAGGCAGGCAGCGATTTGGTTTGATTGAAGGCATAAATTATGTGGCAAGCTGCACACACACACACACACTAACACACATAAACACACCGCAATCTTGTGTCAGCGCTTTGCCCGATGGGAACCGCTTTTGTCTTTGTCGTTGGCTGGAGCTTTGGGCTTAACTCGCAGATTGATTTCCATTTGATATTTTGATTAGCGCATAATTGGACTGTCTGGAAGCAGTTGGTTCTTATCTAAGACTAAGATAAATGTGGGTCAAGTTGTCAATTGGAAATTTCAAATTGGAAATTAGCAAATGGCAATGAGCTGCCTTCCCCTTCGCCCTGCCCCCTGCTGTAGCGCCTCATCATAACTCAGGGCGTTGCGTAGCGTGGCATGAAATGCGTTTGGGGAACATTGAAACACATTTAAGTGCTGCACATTTTAATTACAAGATATTTTATCAGCCTTGAACGTGTGCCCCCAGCCTGTCTCCCCCCACTCGGAAAACATTTTGGCTGCGTGGGAAGCTGCAACAGGGTTGAACATCAGACAGAGAGAGAAAACTGGAGCTGCGCTGCGGGCGTGTGAAAATTTCCAATAAGTTGCATTTGTAACATAACATATAAGTAGACATTATGTGTGGATGTGGCGCAGCAATTTCTTTGGCTGAGTTTTCAACTTTTGGCTGTTTGTGTAAGTGCCTCATAATTGTGCGGAAAGTAATTAACATTCTACATAAATTTCAAGTTTCAAATGGCCCACAAAAAGAGCGTCGAGATTACTGCAGAAGTAGGGCACTGTGCTCTTAAAGCAATCATGTTAAAGATAATATGTTAGAACTCTAAACGATAATTCAAAGTTTTCAGAGTATTAATTGCAAATAACATTGTTATTATCGAAAACTGATAATATTATTTATACTTTTTTGAGCCTTGCTATCTTTTCTTACCGAACTTTAATGGTCTTCTATATTCCATTTAAGCTTCCATCAGATTAGTGAACTTTCGTTTATTTTCGTTCTTTTACTTGAGATTCATCCTCAGTTGCTATACGATGGGATGCAGCAACCCCTTCAAAACTGTGAACTCTTCACAAAAAAATATTATTCAATTCCCACAATCAATTCGGAATCAAATGGTCGCCACGCACGCTTCGGTTTTTTAGGCTTTGGGTTCTTTTCTTTTTCTCTTTTTTGTGTGTGTGTATTGAGCGTGGAGAGAAGTCGAACAAACAGCAATGAAAAAATTAAATACAAAATAACAAAAAAATAATTTACGGGCTCATTAAGAGTCATAGAGCGGGAGAAGGGGAAGTAGGAAGGAAGAGGAGGCCAGACACCCGCTTGGAATTCGCGCAGCAATAAAAATACTCAACGGAAAAATATATATGAGCCGGCATCGGAATCATCGAAATCGCCGGCAGACGCAGTGTAGCTCAAGGGTCTGAACAGCCCCGACCACCCTCTCTGCAGGGCATATCAAATGAAGCCCTCAACAACCTGGTGGTGGCAGCAAGGGAAGCACTGGGAAGGGGAGTTGGGCTGGGGTGCAATTGCTGCTGCTGTTGCTGCTGCTGCTGCTGTTGCGGTGCGGCGTGCTCAAGTGCTGGCGGCAGGACTCGTGTGCTGGCTGTCGCTTCGCATTTCGCTTCCGGGCAACGTTTGTTTGCATACGCAGCAGGACGAGCCACAAGGAGCGGTAGCGTGTGGGGCAGGAACCGTACCAGCAGCAAGGCAGGCCGACTGGGCAGGATAGAGAGAAAGAGAAAGAGATAGAGAGACAGGACAGACAGGCAGGCAGAAGCGGGCACTGGAGACAGGGACAGAGAATGGGAATGGGAATGGGACTGTGTTTGCACAGCGCATTTCTGGTCCATTAAGTAGCGTTGTTGTTGTTGTTGTCATTGTTGTCGTTGTTGCTGTCATTGTTGTTGTTTAGCCGTAAAGGTAGCTACCCTGCTGCCTGGCAGCGTTTGTCATAGCTGTGTGCGACTTTTCTCACTTTGCTACGACTTCGTTGATGAGAGGGCGAGGGAGGCGACAAATGTATCCACAAGATACAATTGCTGAGCTCTGTTCTCAGTACGCAGCAGTCGGTTCTCTGTTCTCTGTTCTCCGTTCTCTGTTCTCAGTGCTTTGTGCACGGGCAGCACGCGTCAGTTGCTTTGTTTATTTAGAAGTTTTGTTGCAGCTAAGCCTCAGTTGCAGCTTGCAATTGCCACATTCCCCCTCCCTTTCTATCCTTGTTTGCCATGTAGCATCTACCCTCTGCCCCGGCTAATCACTCAACATTGTGGGAAGCGTTTTTGCGCCAGCTAAGCACAAGTTAATTACGCTAAATGGCGAACATCCTCAAATATCCTTGAATAAGCGAGTATATCCCTTAATGCGGATATTGTTCTAAGCGCCATTTCTAATGCAAATATCATGTACTTTATTATTTCTGTGGCAGCCGAGGCGGCGGCATTCTCTCTGCCATGCGGCATTAACATAATTGAAGCATTTCCATTTTCCACTTCTGCTCCAGCTCCTGCTCCTAATGCTTTTCCTGCTGCTATCGCGACTGTGACTACGACTTCGACTCTGACTCGTCGGGGGCAAAGTCGCAGGATTAGGCAGCAATGGAAGCTGATTATATTCGCTTTTCCCTCATAAATTTATGCGATTTTATGCTGGACAGTTGTGTGGCCATTTATCTCTCGACTCTCAACTCTCAAGTCGATTGCCAGTTGCCACATCATTTTCAAGTAGGTGAGCGATCTGAAAGCGCTTTAATTATTTCACTAATGCTGAAATTAATTCCATAAAAAGCACATTGCACAACAAGTCAATTGAGAAAGAGGTTGACTCCACCCACTTTCTACCACTTTTCGCCTGGCTTCCGCCTGTTTCGTGTCTAGGAGCCACCAATCATCCCAAAAGACGTGCCCCTCCTCAGTCTACCAAAACTGAAGCATAAACAATTGAAACTGATTAAATTCATTTGATAACGAGTCTCTAGGTCTGGAGATTGCCACTTGAGATATGAGAGCAGTTGCCTCTTGGGGGGTGGCATGCAACTGGCAACTACTTACTTGTGTAAGTTCTTTGGCCGCGGGGTCAGTATCTGCATACGACCACAACACAGTGGTGAGTGGACTCCTGAATATATATGTGTGTGTGTGTGTGTATGTGTGTGTGTGAATGCGTGCTGAAACCCATTCATTCATTCATTGCCGTTTGGGCATGTGAAGTATGTTTTGAATGTGCATAAATTGCTGAGGAAGTGAGTAAATATGAATTGGCTTCTATTTCTCTACACATACTTTTTACGAGTATGTATTAAATTCTCGATATAAACATATGTTGGAATTTAAAGACTGCACTTTTTAATTCATATCATTCCAAGAAGGCAAAATTCATAAATCAAATGCAGTAAAATTCTTAAGAAACATAATATTCAATAAAATAAATGACCAAAATACAATACAATTTAATTAGTTTAATTTGCAAATCAACATTTTTCAAATATTCTAATATTGTATCAAATCAATTGGAATTTAGTAAATTTATAAGCAGCTTTGTGGAAATTATTTTAAACATTGTTTTTTAACTCTGTTAATAATCCGACTTTTTATCTACATTTTCTATAGCGAATTAGTAAATACTTTCTCTAATTGTATTTAGAGCGTGTCCCAAATCTGATTTAGATAATTTAGTTCAATAAATATTGCATAATTAAACTTTCGCTTTAACTGCCAGATAAACAATGTGATCTAAGCACAATTACGGTTATTATCAACTCTTTTTGTTTATGCAACCGTGTTGTTATTTGTTGCAACTCGCAACAAAGGCGACAAGAACAACATCCGCAAAGCATTTAGTGATTTAATTAAGCGCAAGTGGGCGTCAATTGTTGTCACTGATGCATGCAGATATGAGCATGGGAGGCGGACGTGGTAAGGCAATAGGTGGGCGTGGCTGTCAATCCATGACCGTTTGCTCAAGTGTAAACTGTTTATGCAATGAAGGGCCAATGACTTGCAAAACAGCTGCAGCAGCGTGTAATCAGAGGGTGGGAGAGGGGGGAGTAGGTGGCTTTTTTTTTCTCAGTGAATGTTGCAAGCAATGCTGACGTTGACACGTGTGTCGTCAGCCAGGGATAAGTGGCAAGTGGCAAGTAGCAAGTGGCACGGCAAGTGGCAGCTACATACATTCAGTTCTACTCGGGGCACAGAGAGAGAGAGAGAGAGAAGAGCTGCCAAGTGCCAAGCTGCAGGCTGCCATTCAGTCAACCCCGTCGAACCACCCTCGTAATTAAGCGCATTGAAATGCAACTGAGATTTCGCTTCATGCCGCATACTGCATGCTACATTCAGCATGTTGCCTTTCGACTACTCTTCTGCCACGTCATCGTCAACTCGTTGTGTCTATGTCTATGTCTATGTCATCGCCATCGTCGTCGTCGTCGTCGTCGTCTCTCATTCATTTGCCAATTACGCACAGTGCCCCAAACCCAAACTGAAACTCAACACACATACAACAAACTCAATTGCTAACTCAAGCCCAATCCCAATGCCAATCCGAAGCGCAGTGTGGCAGCTAGACATGGCAACAACACGCTGCATGCTGCATGCAGTTGTTTATAATGTTGTCAACCCGACAACAACTTGGCAACAGCACAGCACGCGTTGCGCTTTAGCATGCCACACGGCGCCTCTTAATGCCTACGATTTCGACTGCAATTCTGCAGATTTCTCTCCCCCTCTTTGTTCCCCTTTTCGCTCCTGCAATTTATTAATTATTCCGTGTGGCAATGGCGTATGAACCAAAAATTCGGCACGCACATTGCGCATTTTCTCGCAGAGATTTTGCTTGCAATTGGACTTAAAAGGATTTTCTATTATTATTATGATTATTGTTGTTTCATTGTTGTTGTTGTTGTTGTCGCATTTCACTAATTGAGTTCACATTACTTGGCAGAATATCTACTCTTCCGTTGTTGCTGCTGCGTGTATTTTTAGCCAAATGTTGCCGTTTTATTAGCCAAACGTGAGTTGGCAACATTTCGCGAATCTTTCGCAGTCTCTCGAAAGATGCCCTTTTGCCTGCAGCCTATTTGAAAATGTCAATCGCTCAAATGTGCTGTTGCTTTCCTCCTCCTCCTCCTTCTCCTCCTTCTCCTCCTCCTCCTCCCCCATTCGAAATGGGGTTGAGATGGGTTAAGATTACCGTTAGTTGATACACATCGAGCGTGAGTTGACAGTATTGGCATATCGAATGTGCTCAGGCATCAGCGTAATCAGCAGGAGTCAGCACTCTGACTGGATATTAAGTGACCCATAGCGAGGTGTGTACTAAGAGTTGTCAAACTACTTAATCTACAACATTTATCATCTGCTACTCAAACAGGCAGATGTCAAGATATTGGTTTGTCAGCTATACCTACAATAGTTATAGTGTATTGTCGTGTAACTTACTATAATGAACTTAAACTCATTTTTTTTTTCAAAATGACAAAATTACAATAATTTTCAACAACTGCTATTTCAGTGTGCAGCTTTGTCCACGTGTGCAAAAATATGAAAACAACAGCAAACAGAGCAAATCTATCGGGATTTTTGCTTGTTTCTTATCCATATGTTCCATTCTACAAAAACAATGTGTAAGCGATCAACTAACAGAAAGGAATATTATGTTGTTTTGTGTCTGTCGCACTGTTAATGCAAAGTTTACAGCTGCATAATGATAATGAAAATCTATTTTATACACATGTCGAGTACTGCCAGTATTTCCATCTATCATATAAAATATACTCTTAAATTATATATTTACCACCTGTCAATCTTATTTAATTTTAAATATATAATAATTTCGAATAAATTCTTCAACTCCTACCAAATCTTTATTTCATTATTGCTACCATTTTTGGATTACGAACTTTCTGCTCTATATTTTTAACACTCCTAGCCTTTCCACCTAACTATAAATTGCATTGCCAATCTGTATTTGCAGTGATGCAATTTTGTCGCAGCTATTTGCAGTCTTAGTTTTTCACTTTTCTTTTCTTTTACAATATAATATAATTTGGTACCTTTTGTATTTATTAATGGCTACACAAAACCTTTTAGCGCTTAGTACCACAAAAAATAAAAAAAAACTAAACAAAATTGTAGATCTTTTGGGACTGGTTCATGCTCTACTTGGCGGTACCTCATTTTACTGGAAACCCATTAACGATTCCTATGTATCACTCACTTGGCTATCTGCTAACGAGCTGCGCCAGTCCCTGACATGCTTTATACTATATGTATGCAATCTTTTGGCCAGTGCTGCAATTTGGAGCGTCCTCTGGCCCACTTCACAGCTGGATATGCAGTCTGCCACTGCTGCTGTTGCTGTTGCTCTTGTTGCTTAACGCCAGCCCCATCCAACAGTGCTTTCCAGTAGAGTAACCTAACGAGCGGCAAATGCCAGAGCTGCAGCAATGTAGTCTCTCGCTTTTTTTTTTCCTGTGGTCTGACAATTTAATTGATGTACACGCATGCACACAAAGACAGGTCAAATATACACTCATACAAACACACCGAGAGAGAGAGAGGTTGGAGTCAACCTTTTGAACAAACCGCTAAAAAATGACACCTACTACAGACTGATGGCACTGGGGGCGGGAGGGAGAGAGCGAGAGGTGCCCGAAAAGGTAGCTGAAAGTAGGTCAGGCATGCAACCTGCTGTCAGCGCTGGATAATTGGAGAGGGGGAAACCCTCCCTCGCTTCTCGATCCCCGCTCCCCGCTGTCCGCCCTCACACACACACTCATCATTGCAGTGGGGCAAGTTGCAATTGCTGCGCAAATTGGTGGAGGAAGACCACAATGGAACGGCACAAAGACCGAATCGATTAATGGCTTTAACTTTGATATTGTTTGACACGCGGCTGACACAACTAATAAATTTCCATAGGCCAGTGATGGATCACCCTGTATGTTGTGGCAGCTTCAACAGCCTCAATTGGCTGCCTCGAGCCAAGCAGAGCAGAACAGAACAGAACAGAAGCGAGTCAACTCCTGCCACACACACACTCGGCTGATTGATTGTCCGGCGCTCCGATAAGCCGACGAGGTGCCATAGACAACACCAGAACAACACTAGGAAAAACATAAACATGAATTACGACGAGTACTGCGTCGATAGCTGCCAGATAAGCGCCTGATTAGCAGTCGAACTCGTCCAAATATTGACTTAGTTATTCACAAGTGACGCGATTTGAAGCCCTCCCCAACTGCTCTCTACTCTCTACTCTCTACTCTCTGCTCCCTTTGCCCATCAATCACTTGGCCTGTTTGCACAGGCAACCGCCACATTGCACCGCCGTGTCGCCACGCCACACCATGCCACACCATGCCGCACACGCCAACCCAACTTCACTGTCGTTGAGAGTTGTAAATTTTACAACATAATTTCTGATAATTTTTCCGTATCTGTTTGCCACGTTCAGAACAGAACAGAACAGAACATAGAAGAGCACTGGGGCACACACTTCAACGCTGCAACGAAACAGTGGCAAGCACTTTGCATGTGTTTTATGATATTCGACATAGATTTATTTTTTATATACGTGCCCCCCTCTCCACCCCCACCCCATCCCTCACCCACTGCCAGACCAGTCAACAAACAGCAAAGGGTTTATTTAATACTTTTTTGGCAGCACCTCGTAAAACACTTTGGTTTTTATGGTTTGGGGACAAGCTTTAAATGTAGTGTGTACGCCATAACTGAGTTCGCTTTTGGGGCAGATAAATAGCATCGTAAAACTAATAATATATGCTTGTTGATTTATTTATAAATAAAGTGAAAATTTAATCTAACTTAAAATGAAAAATATACCAACACATTTTTTTAAAATAATGTAATAAATCGTAAAGATAAAATGGGAAAAAAAATATTGTGAATTAGATAAATGTTGCGCAAATTAAATTAAAGCTAACTGCACAGATAATTGGAAACATTTATTTTTAACTCAATGAAACCAATTTTAAAAAGCCAACAGGCATGTTTAATTCGAGCCTTTCAACTTTTAACTATAATCGGCATGGTGGTAAAATAAAAATAATGATAGCACGATATTAAAAATATAACATAAATAAACCATTAATATTGTTTCAGAAAAAATAATTGAAAAAGTGGTAATAATAAAATATATATTTTTTTGTAAGTTCATTTATAATCTTCAACGTGTTCCTTGCTATACAAATTAAGCAGTTGAAAATAGAGTAAACTTAATAAACACTTGCCTATCAAAAAATCTTAAAATGCGCATCAACAAAGACTTGTAGCAAAGGGATTTGAAATTCAGCTAATACTAATTAAAAAAAAATTAACTAACTTTTGAAAAATTATTTCCATTCGTTAAATCTTTAAATGTTTTAAGTCTGCAAGGCCAAAATAAATGCTGGCTTATATAAATATGTCCTAACTATGCAGCAAATAAATAACATGAGTATATTTATAGTTGTAATTAGCAGAATATAAGGTAAATACTCTCCTATGGTAATTATTATTTAGAGTATTATCTATTTACATTAATCAAAGTAAACGCAGTTGAAAGCATCAAATCGTATCAAATCGCATCAAATCGCAAAGAATATTTTATCGACAGTGACCTATGCTCATCGAAATTACCTTTACTCTTGAATAAGAAATCGCTTCAATCAGGATAATCACACTATGAGTTATTAAGTAACAATTTGTAAATAAATTACATATAATTAATCATTCTCAAGCTGAGCTTAAAGTTTCTGTACTCCATTCAACTCGTAGCTCTTTAAACTGTCATCACCAAACAGAAGAAAAAAAAAAACAACGAGTTTCAAATTCAAATCAAATTTCGTTTAATTTTAATCTCACTCGAAACGAAAAACCAGCCTAATGATGGCAACTAATTGATATTGATTCATTATTCAAATAATTTATACAGCCATTAGGGGTACATGTTTGTGTATGTTTTGGACTCGTACTCGTAATCGCACTCGTAAGGGAAGCAAAACACTCACCGATTAGCCTCAGCACCTCGTGCAAATTCAGAAATATATTCAAATGTGTCTGTCCGCTGCTGAGGAGCGCCAGAAATAATCCGATTGTAAAGATGCCTCTAAAGTTTTTCTCCATTGTCACAACTCGGTATGTATCACTGGTTTTATTTACTGTTTAAATAATTAATATTTGCTTTGTTAATTGTTCTTCTATTTGTTTAACTCAAATACTTTTTTCTCTCTCTATTTTTTGTTTGGCACTCGCAACTGATTCACTTGAAAGAGTAGATGGCAATTTGAAAATTTAATCAAATGGCGCGCATTTTGCGTGCAATTATTTCACAGTGCATTTGGCACTTTGCCTCGGAAGACTCAGACGCGCATATTCCAATTGGACTTATTTCGTTACGCTGCACTTCGTATAAATCTATAGCTCAGTTTAAAGAGCCCAAGCATCAAGCACCGAGCACCCAGCACCAAGACAAATTTTTCCCGTTGGGCTTTTTGTTTGGATTTTTCCGCAACGAATTTTCGTTGATGCGCGCACCGTGACGATTTTCCACAAACTGTCAACTGGATAAACAAAACAATGCTAATGCTAAAGTATCTATCAGATACATTTCAACAGCCCTCTGCTAAACGCATATTCTGTTATGTTAATGCTAACATTACATACCATCCACGCAAGCTGTTGCTGTTGTTACCTGATTTTACAGCTGCTTTTAAATGTTTTGTACAGTCTGTTACAGAGCTGTTGAGCGACTGTTACACTCCTGTAATTATTTAATATTTTTATTAATTCTGTTAATTAAAATATTTAAGATACTGGTATGAAAAAAAAAAAATATTATATTTTTTTTTTACTTTTTTCTAGTTAATATAATTTGTAATAAATAAAAAAACCCAAGCCAAACTTCTGTTAATGTTAAATTTATGCTTGTCTGTAAGTTATTACGCCATCTGTCGCAAAGCGCTGGAACTGTTATTTCAGTAGAACAGTTTACCATATAAACAAATTGTGGGGAAATGCTAAGGGGTAACTTGACAATAAGATCCACATCAAAGGGATCGACCGAGAGTAGAAATTTGTAATAATGTAAATTTGGCTTCAACGTAAATTAAATAAAAATACATTAAATTTTTTTTTGGCATCATCGTTTATTTTCTACGGAAACTGCAATATAAATAGCTGCACTTAATTTAGACATAGAGTTGAAATAAATTATATACACAAGCAAGATGTGAATAGTCTTTAAACTGAGACAATATGACAATCACAATGATTGGCTTAATAGTACTCCATTGCATTAGACTCTTAGCTTTATAGACCATTTGTTGACATTTGACACATAAACATACATAAATATAAATAATACAGTTAATATACTCTCCGTTGACAATAGGAAATGGGTTTAAGGATTTTAATAGCTACACTACTCGCTGACTTTAAGCAGCTCCATGGAACTCAGCGTCGTTTCAATTAACAAATTGTAGTCCAATTCATTTAGACTTGCTTTGGCTGTTAGCAGATCAAGGAATGAGTTCAACGGCGACAAAGTTTCCGCAGTGAGATCTATAAAAAGAAAAACCATCAAAATATGAGTAAAAAAAATAAAAAAGAAATTTATATGATATTTCAAACAAAGATGAGATCAGAAACAACCACAAGTGACGAACAGACACACAGAAAAACTGCTTACCAACCATAAGATTGGTCGAAGTAGACCACAGGATCACAAGATAGCAGAATCACGATCGCCATGAGGCAGATCGCTGCACACAAACAACGCGTAAGATGCTTAAAACGGCTGTGGTTAAAATAATAAGCAGAAAAACCAAAAGCAACGAATGACAAACGACCATTGTGGGTTTTCTCAGTGCTAATTTGATGCGTCCATCGGATGATGAAAATAATGGTGAAATGAAATCAAATGAAATGAAAATGAAGTGTAGCAATCCCTGACGCTTATAGCTTACCGCTTCTAGTGTGCATACGTGACTGCTGTGACACGCTACCGGAGCCTCGACGTTGTGGCTGTTCCTGGTGTTGACCCGACAATATATTCGCGGCGTGCTCTCGTCCTCGAATCATTAAACTATCCGGATGTTGCCAACACTTCAGCAAGCGTTGTGCCCGTTGCTTGGGCAGCGCCGAAAGCAATGATAATTTACGTTCAGTGCCCAGCGGCGAATCCTCAATATCTGCAAACCATAAGGATTAACAAGATTGTACATTCTAAGAATTGCAGTCGCCAACAAACCATAGACAATGCTCTTCATAACATCCACTTGCAGCTCAAAGACATGGTTCTCCACGTACTGCAGAAACATGTCGTAATCCAAAGCGCGATAGCCCAAATATGTGAAGAACGAGGAGAAGCCTTCAGGCAGCGGAAAAGCAATTGTTTCCACCGCCAAGCAATAGCGTTCCAGTATGAGAAAGAGCGAGTGCTGCTGATTGGCTGACATCTGATCACTACATATTCAACAGCGATTAGTAAACATTAATAGCGAAAAGGTAAAGCTTAAGCTTACATCAACTGAAAACCTCGCAGTGTCTCAAGTCGTGCATCCAAGCCTGCGGCGCGACAGACAAGAGAGCAAAGGGCACGTGACAATTCCAACTGAGCAGAGACAAACTGTGAGGCAACTGCATGTACATGAGCTGGAGCCTGTGAGCGCTCAAAGAATGTTTCCTTAAGCCAACGGAAGCCCGAGTGCGGCTTCGACGAGTGCTTAACTAGATGCACGCTCAACTCGCGCAAATACTGCAAACGAAAGGGAAAATGGATAATCACAAAAGACATGAATGAGAATTAGTTTACCCACCACAGAGATGACGTGTTCCTGCTTGCTGGCCGTGCAGCCCTCCTGCTCAATGAAGGGCAGCACCTCGTTGCTAAAGGGAAAGGCGCTCCCGCTGCTGTAGTCCCCAAATCCGCCACTGCCCGTATCCGGTGTCATGGGCGTGGTGCAAGGTGACAGCGCCTCTGGCTGATAACAGGCCAGACTGAAGATAAGTTTCTCTGTCACCTGCTCGGCGGTGAAACGCGGCTGCTCCTGTTTAGCGGATTCATTCAGTAGCTCCCACAGCCGAGTCCAAATGTCGGTGCGATATGGCGACAGTCGCTGCTGTGGTGACAACAGCATCATGCTCGTGTTGTGCAGCGCCTCATGCGACAGTCCTACGTTGATATCTGCCACACGTGCCTGAATGGGTCGTGTAGCAACAGCGGTGGTCAGCGGCAACAGGCGCAACAGTGGCTTTGCCTCCTCGGGCAAACCACGCACTGCGGCCGCATAGCTGCCGGCAATGAGCGCCTCCTTGAGCAACGCCACCGTGTCCAGCGAAAGAGGTCGCTCCAGAATACTGCTAAGCAGCTCGGCCAGCACATCCATGTCTGTGGAGTGTATCAGAAAGTAGTGTATAATGCTGATACGATTGTCCAGCGAGTTGTCATTGCGAAACGTATCTATGAGATGCGCCCTCGGCACATTGAGCGACACCAGATCCAAGGTGGCAGCGTCGTAAGCCAAAGCTCCCCACTTACGCAACGGCACCAGGTGAGTGACGTCGGGACTGCGCGTATTGACTGACGGGCACACAATGTGGCAGCACGGTTCGTGCTGCAAACCCACATCTAGTAGATGCACAAAGAATGCCGACGAAACCAGTAGATGATGGGCACCCTGCATTGCAAAAGTGGGACGCAACAAACGCGCCTTTTGCCAGGGCACGCCCGGCATGACGCAGTGCACCACGCAGCCGTGATGCAGCAGCGACACCGAGTAGGCGAAGTGTACGTCCTGCTGCTTCGAGGACTCCTGCATTTGCTGTGGCTGATAAAGGTAATAATGGCACACAAAGAACATGCCTGAGCTATCGGCCAGAATGATCAGATTCAGCGAACTGTCATGGACTCGCAATGGCACAGCATCATCGTCGTAGCGTGGCGCCTCCTCGCTGTCTCTGGTGGGCAGCTTAGGCAGGTTAAGTGGAATGTTGAGCTGCGAGAAAAAAAAACAAATACTTACTAATTACAATTAGTCAATGCAAACAATTCATTACAATTAAAATGAATGTGGAAGATATTTTTAACTCTAAAAGGAAGTATTTTGATACATTTTAATATTCCTAATGGCTTTTTTCTTCTCTTTTCATTAGTCTCTGACTGAGCATAAAATTATAAATCCTGGGTCTGTTTCAGACGATTCTCTAACTCGGTGCAACATTATCTTAATCTGAATTGTACAAAATGCATAATTAAAAACATGAAAGATTTGAAGCAAGGACTTATCATTGAGAGCTAGATGTAGTTCAGATATCAAATTTGGAGGTATAAATAAATAAATCTGGGTCGAGAAGAAAACCAAATGCTTTATGAACATCATCAGCATATGCAACGATTAATTTATGATAAATGGCTAAAGAGAATGTATAATTCTTATAAAACGTCCAAAGAGATTTACGCCTCCCCATCGATACTAACCACTGTTTCCGTTGGCTGCTTCTCGTTGAATTGGAATGCAGATAGTGTTGGACTTAAAGCAGGAGCCGCCTGCTCGCCACTCTGCTCCCGCTCGTCTAGCAAGCTCAGGCTGACCGCCTTGGGCTTCAGGTGTATGTAGTACAATGCCTGACACTCAGCATCCCATTGGGCCCAGCTGAAGTTCTTAGCCAGCGTTTCATGCGTCAGGATACTGGTATCCAAGTGCCAGGCGCTGCCTTCGACACTGCCCGTTTGTGTAGTTGTTGAGCTCTGCTTGACTGTGCAGCTGTACTGTTTGATGGCTGCAATGCAGTACATTGTTAGTCAGATTCGGAAGAGTTTTTCTAGAATACCTACAGTCCTCGTGGGTGAGCACTAGCAGCTTGTCCTGCCAACACGTGCGTGTTGCACTCTCCACACGCCACAGAAACTGTGTCATGATTTGTCGTGACGATGGCTCCGCACTTAGAGGTATTGGCGTGCCGCCCTCACTGCTACGCACCTCCACAACGAAGGCCTCATAAAGTTGCGACGATGACTTGACCACAAACGACAACAAAGTGATGCTGCTGTTAATGCTCGCCTGGATTATTTCCACGCAACCTGGCAGCGTTCTTAGCACGCGCAGTTGCTTCTTCGTAGCGTGAAAGTGACCTATGCAGGTTTCTCGCTTGTCGGGTTCATCCAGGAATTCGAATATCCACGAAGTCAGCAACGAACCATCCTGCTCCTGGCCTAAAATACGCCATTCGTTGGCCTTTTCTGCACAACACAAACTTCAAGTTTATTTTAGTTCTCTCTCTAGACCTGAAGTACTTGCCCTTGAAGCCGTGGGCGGCGAGTAGACCGCAGAAGTTAGCAGCCAAGTTCTCCTGGCGCAGCATGTTAAGTTTAATTTAAACAATTTAAAAACAATCCTACCGTTGCTGCATCGCAAGTGCAACACAGCGTTCGATAAATCAATAAATATCACAATCACATTGGCAACGCGACTAACAGCTGTTAAAAATACCGACATGTCCCAAGCTATCGATATAAATTATCGTACTAATTTGCAGGCACTTATCGATATAATTTCAATTGTGGTTATCTTTTATGGCGATAGAGGGCGCCAGATGCAGGTATCGATAGCTTTACTCAACCGGTCTTTTTTTACATTAACCGCCATAGGTTTAACGTTTAACGATAAAGTATTTACCTATCAACCTTCGTCCTAACTAAATTTGTACGACAATAGAATTTCGGTTATAGACAGAATTCTGGTACAAGAGCACTCCAATATAAAGAAAAAATTTGGATAGCATCTGGAATTTTTACAATTCATAGATACATCGGTAGGTGCTTGAAATAAGCCGCCTTTTTATGCGCCATTCAAAATATACCAATATACCACATCAACTGACGATGTGTCCCCAATCGAAGTTATCGATACCGCTAACACATGATAAAAGCACCGTTAAAGTTCTTAAAAGACCATAAAACTGTAAATAATAAAGTGAAAAGAACATGCCAAGTGAAATAATTACATTGCAATTAGGCCAATGCGGCAACCAGAGTAAGCAATACATTTTACATTTTAAGCTAATGACAACAAGTTATCCAACAATCCATGCAGTTGGCTTCGAGTTTTGGAAGCGCCTTTGCCTAGAACATGGCATTTCCCCCGAAGGCGTTCTCGAGGACTTTGCTGCCGATGGCCACGATCACAAGGATATTTTTTTCTATCAGGCAGACGACAATCATTATATACCACGTGCTGTTCTAATTGATTTGGAGCCTCGCGTCATTCACAACATTATGAGCTCACCCTATGCCAAGGTAAGCTTAATCGATACCCACATCCATACATCGACTATAAAAATGCAGAGATTAATTTTCGAATGCAGCTCTACAATCCGGAGAATGTTTATTTGTCGAAGCATGGCGGCGGCGCTGGCAACAACTGGGCATCTGGGTTTAGCCAAGGCGAAAAGGTCCAAGAGGAAGTCTTTGATATTTTGGATCGCGAGGCCGATGGCAGTGACTCTCTGGAAGGCTTTGTGCTTTGTCATTCCATAGCGGGAGGCACTGGCTCAGGCATGGGATCGTATCTGCTGGAAAGATTGTCAGATCGCTTTCCCAAGAAGCTGATACAAACGTATAGCGTGTTTCCCAATCAGGATGAGATCAGCGACGTTGTTGTGCAGCCCTATAACTCGATACTGACGCTAAAGCGGCTCACCAAGTGCGCCGACAGTGTTGTTGTGTTGGACAACACAGCTTTGAATCGGATTGCCACCGAGCGGCTTCACATACAAACTCCCACATTCACACAGATCAACAATCTGGTGTCCACGATCATGAGTGTGAGCACCAGCACCTTACGTTATCCTTCGTATATGAATAACAATCTTATTGGACTGACGGCACCTTTGATTCCCACTCCACAACTACACTTTCTGATGACAGGCTACACCCCATTAATCACTGATCACGAGGTGAGTTTCAAGACGCCGAGAAAATTCAATGCTAGGCTTATTGCTTTTCAATTTAAATCTAGACAAAAACAAATGTGCGCAAGACAACAGTTCTGGACGTTATGCGTCGCCTGCTGCAGCCAAAGAACATGATGGTGTCTTCCACAGCCGACAAGAGTCACTGCTACATCTCCATTCTTAACATAATACAGGGCGAGGTGGATCCCACCCAAGTGCACAAGTCACTGCAACGCATTAGGGAGCGAAAGCTGGCACAGTTTATTCCCTGGGCTCCGGCTAGCATCCAGGTGGCATTGTCAAGAAGTTCACCCTATGTGCAGTCGGCGCACAAAGTGTCTGGTCTGATGATGGCTAATAACACGGGCATCAGTGCTCTCTTCAATCGTGCTCTTCTCCAGTACGACAAGCTGAGAAAGCGCAATGCATTTCTTGAACAATTCAGGCGAGAGGCCATCTTCCAGGATGATCTAAACGAACTGGATTTGGCCCGCGATACTGTTGACAGCCTAATACAGGAATACGTGGCTGCTACCAAAATGGACTACAGAAACTGGAGTCCCGTTGCCAACGGTGCGAAGCCATAAAAATTCTAGTAGGCTGTGCCTGCTTCTTTATAAATTAGTAGCCTTCCAATTATTTTTAACTTTTAGCTGTATGTGCACACATTTCGGATCTTGGTAAGTTTTTACACTCCTATGAATATGGAATCATCCTTAATGGCATTTCTCATCGCACTTTAGGCCTACTGCCATTCAAAATGTCCCTCAAGGGATTCACAACTTTCGTAAAGCGTTATCTCTATTGTGGAGTCCGTCGAACCATCGAGATTTATGGATTTTTACTTGGCGTGCAAATCTAATATTGAAATCGGCTTGAAGCCATTGCAAATATAAACATGTTTTTAAAATGCGGCCAATAAATTTGGCGATAAAATGAAAACACTAAAAACATTCCCATGTACAACAAAAAAGAACTTTAAAGTTAAAGATAAAATGCATATCTACTGGTTAGCAACAATAAATGAAAATAAATAAATTATTAAAATAAAAGTAATATTAATTTTCCTAACTGATTACATTTAAGTAGGCTTTGAAAACATTTTTCGCGAACCTCAGTTCTTTATCATATCCGTAAATTCATTCCAGGCCTTAAATTTGTGTAGTTCACACAGTGTTCAAAAAGTTTACATTATTATTTTGTTTTCTTTTTTCAAATTGTATCATTTCGAATTTTTGGATTTGGCGCTTTTTTCGTCGAATTAGGTATTTAAACTGAAGAAAGCAAATTGTATCAATTTTTTATTACTTAAACCAACGTAAGTCGATTACCGCTTTTTGATCATTCTTTCCTAAGTCGAAATTTTTCAAGAATATGTGTTGCGGACCTGCTGGTTGTTGCCCATCCTGTGGACCTCCTTGTGGCGGACCTTATTGCAAGCCGTGCTGTGTTGAAATGTGTTTTTCACCGTGTACACCTGCTTATTTGCAATGCTCTTATTGCTGTGGGTGTTGAGAGAAAAGAATATCATTGATAATTCGTCAAAAAAATTTTCAATGAGGAGAAATGAGTATTTTAATAACTTAACGATAACAAAATAATAATGTAAAACCAAAAAAAAAAAACAACCATATCAGTGTTCCTTCTATTTTTGTTTTGATCTGATATCTGATGCGATTTTTTAATTTAGGCATTTGACACAATAAGTAGAATAAAAAGTATATGAATATATCCACACACACTTGTTTTTAACAAATACATTAATAATAATATCGAGAATAGAAAGTCAATGCAATTAAGAATTAATGGCTTTTGTAAACAATTTAAAATTAAATTTAATTGACAGACAATTAAAAAGGTTGATATTGTAGTGGGTGAAAAACA
Source organism: Drosophila sulfurigaster albostrigata (assembly GCF_023558435.1). NCBI lineage: Eukaryota > Metazoa > Arthropoda > Insecta > Diptera > Drosophilidae > Drosophila > Drosophila sulfurigaster. The sequence continues at coordinate 6,005,737 of NC_084881.1, forward strand.
TTTTTACATATCACTCAAAAATAATCGATTTATTTAGCAGAAGATGTGAACTCAAAGGCAATCTAATAAAAGTGAAGTGATCCGTAAGTTATTTCGTGGTTATTCCATGGCGTACATTGCGTCCTATCATTATAATTGGCCGATCCATTACAACACTCACATAAATCATAACTAAAATATGATTTATAATTCAAATTATAAGGTTCTTTAAATTAAATATTAATCTACAAATGTATGGAGATGTGATTCGCTTTAATTACTATTGATTAACTTTAGTAGTTGGTTTATATTTTTGCTCAATATAATTTATTTAACGCTCAAATTAATGCTACATATTTCACAAATATTTTTTCATAACCTTCCACAATAGTATTCGACTTAGCAATTTCATCATATTTGTAATGAATGTACATACATACATATATGCAATAATTTGATCCACTATTTAAATTTTTACTAAACGTCAAACGAAACGATATGCGTATTTTCTATATGATTTCATTTCCTTTGTTTATTTTTTGGAAAATAACATTTTAAATTTATTTATAACGTGTGTTGCATTTAGAATGCAAGTTTCCATTCCAATGTAAATATTTTTGTAACTTTTTATATCGTTATATATGGATATTTCGAGTACCATCGCAAAAATGCTGCGGCTCTTAGCAAATTTGATTTTTCATCGTAATATATATATATAAGTATATTTTTAAAAAGTGCTCATGTAAATACATAGTTAGAAAAGTCCAGTGTATAAAAAGACAAATGATCAAATATAGCCAGTTTGAAAAGCAAAATAGGAATAAGAACATATCCAAAAAAAAAAACGGTTAAAATTTCAGTGAAAATTGATTAGCTCTGAAAAATGTGCACTATGTTAAATACTCGTATAACTTTAAAATCCGCTAATTGTAAGGTACCAAGTTTGGGATATTTTATGAGAATACCAGCTAGGTATTCCCCGCATTTTATCTATTTTTAAATTAAGCTCCAAAATAAACTATTTCCAAATGTATTTATGTAGATCTTTAAATTTTCTAAGATTTTTCGGGTTTATTTAATTTGCACATTTTAATGGTCAGTCAGTTAGCCCAATCAAATTTTTAATTTTTGGAAGAATTTAAAAAATAGTAGGGCAAACGTATTTGAGTGTTTAATGGTAGTCTACTAGTGCCAATTTGAAGATATGAACTCTGATTATGTAGAATTTCATGATGTATCTTAAGGTATTATTTTAATAATGCTATCTAGAATGTCGCTTACATACATTATTTCGAAACTATGGCAGCTCAAACCCAGTTTAAACTAAAATTTTGTTTTAGACGTCTATGAACTTAATCATTCATTGTTAAAAATAAACAACAACATAACTGTTTCTGTAAAAAATATTAACAAAACATATAAGAAAATAGAATGCATTTAAAATATATTATTTATTTATATAAATATATATTTAGTATATATATGTGAATTATGTAAATTTGCATTGATTTATTTAGTATTTAATAGAAATGTGTTTTGAATTAACTTGAAGTTTATTTTCGTTAAATTATTATTATAATTTAAGTATAATACATTTTGTACAAATTTAAAATTAAATTAATAAAATTGATATACGTAAATAAAAAATGACCCAGAAAACATTGGTCATAGACATCAAGTGCGTCTACTCGCGTATGATAAGTTGGGTAGTACACATATCATCAACATATACTAGTAGTGTGAATAAGAATTTAGCTTGGGATTGATCAACAAGTTGTGGAAGTCTGCATTCAAATATCTGGTAGTCATCTAAGTTATGTACATAGTATCTAAATAGTCCGAAATCATAGGATAGGCATGTGCATACTTATTATTATTAGATACTGTAACGTAGAAGTGCACTCGTTGTTGTAGTAGTAAGTAATCTGTGTTGCTAAAGGTGGTCTGGCGGGTAACTCGGTAGCTTGGTCAAAATTTGGGGTGCTGCTTGTGGCAATTGGCAAGCAGTTGATACATTCAGTACGTGTGTGCAAGCAGTGCAAGTCCTATATTAATGCGTGCGCCTGTGTGAGTGAGTGGCTGTGTATGTTTGCTTAGTTAACTTGTTTCTTGTTAATGCATTATCGTTTCACATATGTATATGTATATATTTATCTATGCATGTTCGTATGTATATATAATTCAACACTTTATGTTTGCGTTAAGTATCCGGAATCATTCTGTATATATAGTATGTAAATATATATATTTATGTAGGTATCTTTAATCTAACTATCCATCTCTGCCTTGGCCGCCCCATTATTCTAAGTTACGTTTTTCAAGTGAACCACACTTTGGACCGCCCTTTCCCTGCCCCCCATCCCACAGTCCCTCGATCCCACAGCCCGGCGCCCAGCTAAACATTGGGTTAGCCTACAGCTGCACCTGGAATGTTTGCGCTGGCGCCTTGGGCGGTGAGATAAACGGATTCGTGCTGTGCCTGTTACTGTTGCCGGTTCCAATTCCGGGTAGATCGGGTGACATCTTCTTAGCAGCCGCTACATTGGCCGCCCACTCGGCATCGAAAGGATCGGGATCGCCAGTTCCAGCAGCTGTGGCGCTCGCTGCCATCGTCTGGGCACGTCCCATATTGCCCAGATAACTGGGCCTCTTGGGTGCGACAGCGGGTGAGGTGCTGCGCACCACCTGGCCCAACCACTGTTCGGCATTGGGCAGCTCGGAGGACTCGACCACACCCGATTCGGAGCGTGTAGGCGATTGTACGGGCGGCATGCTGGTGACACGAGGCGTCACCTGAGCGGTGGGCGTGCCACTTCCGCTGCCACTGCCACTGGCACTGTTGTTGAACGAGATTGCGGCCACCTGCTGCTGCTTCTCGGCGGCAATGATGTTCTGGTTGATGCTGCGGTTGTTGTTGAAGTTCAGATCATCGCCGGCCAGCAGTGTGTCGGTCTGAGTGAGCAGTGAGAGACCCTGGCTGAGCTCCTGGCACAACTGACTAACTGTGTCGGCAGCCATAATGGCAGCCGCATCACCCGACTTGGCGGGAGACACCTCGGCAATGGGCGAGACGCTGCGCAGCGGAGTGTGCAGAGAGTGTGCATTCGGATTGCCGGCAGCAGCGGCCAGAAAGGCCTTCTGCCTATCCGCATTGGACGGAAGATCGTTGACGCGCAGCGACATCTGCCGCTTGAACGGTGACTGACTGCCAATCGTGCTCAGTCGGAAGGAGCTCTGGCGCTCCAGCATATTGGGCGTAGCATGTGGCCTCTCGATAGCAAACGGATTGAACGGCTTCACAGTGGCAGCAGGCGGACCGCCGCTCAATGCTGGACCATCGACGCAACGCTCATTGCTGCCCACGGTGGCAATGGCCAATCGCTCGGTGAGCGACTGCTGCCGGAACGAACCGGTGCGCGTAAAGGTCGAGTTCTTTGTGTCAAAGGTCATTGTGACGCCGCATTCCTTGTCGCGACGTTGCTTGCGCTCCAGACAAACCGCAAATGCACATCCCACGGCATGTGACAACCTTTCGCCGGAGTCCTTGCAGGCAAGGAAGCCGTGACACATCCAACGGCGCGTGGTGCCATCGCGACAAATGTAGCTGAAGCCACGCTCGTGATTGCGGTCGGGCGCACAGAAGCTCACCTTCTCGATGGTCTGGTCCACGATGAGGCCCTTTGTCTCATCGTCGACAACGCGCAGTCCATCACCGCTGACATGAAGCAAACCTCGCACCGGACGACGACGGGATTGCTGGAGAAAGAAAGCGAAAGCGGATTAGAGAGCCAAGCGTTAAGAAATGAGCTATGAGCATGTCCTTACCCTCAGCACTTTAAGGGCCTCCTCACAGACCTGCATGCCGCGCGATTCAAAGACCTCAACGCAACCCAGATACTTGACCGAGAAGGAGCAGGTTGCCGAACGCACTGCTTCCTCATCGGCCTGCCATTGATGGGGCTTCGAGGACTCTGGCACACGATCCTTTCGGCGACGAAACGAGTCCCGAAACGAGCGTCGCAGGCGATCCATTTTCTTGGGTGACTTTTTGCTAAACCGAAACGATGCCGATTTCTGTGGGTGGTAAACGATTATGTTAATTACATTGTTGGCAAGGACTGAACAAAGGAGGTCAGTAGAAGGAAAGAGAAACAAGTGCTCGGCGGCTTGGCGATCAACCCTCGTTCGAAAACCTACCCCATTCTTAACATCGCCGAATTTTCCGCGTGTGAAGCCGCGCTCCAGTGGTTCGTGCGTGTGTGACGATGAATTTCCCATGGCTGTGGTCTGTACGCTCTTTCACTCGCTCTGTCGTTCTATCCGGTTTGGCCCTGGCGTGAGTAAAACGCGGCCAATAACCGTTACAGTTTAAAATTGAACAGCAGAGCGTTGCCAGATGTTGCAACAACTGACAGTTTCTATTCCTTGCGTTGCCAGATGTTCAGAGTGCTGACCAACTGCTTGCAGTTTGCTCTTGATCTTCCTTGCAACTATTATTACTTCTGATGATAGTTGCTGTTATTTTATTGTATTGTATCGTAGTCTTTATGATATTTTATTTTATTGATCGATTTATTGGCTTGTTGAGCGCGCGCAAATTGATTTGTTCATTGAATTTGAGTTATGGTTTTTGATTAAATTAATTGATGACTTGCTGCTGCTTCTGCTGCTATTGATGTGGATGTCGTAGTCGTTGCCTGTCTCCACATGCGATCTGCAAAGCGAGTGAGGACGGTTAGCTGGTTGTGGGGGCTGCTTCGGTGTGTTATCTAATAACAATCGGGCAACCGTTTGACGTTTCTGATATGCAACACGCACTCGTTCACACACTTACACTCTACTCAAAAAACACACTCATTGATTACCATTCGAATGAGTCAGCTCAGCGACTAGGCTTCTTATCGTGAAGTTACGCCCCCCACACACTAACACTTTAGCCTAACCCAAATTCTCTATCGAAATCAATCCATAATTGCTGAAGATATCTCTTTAGTATTCCGATAGGCAACCTAACTAGACAAATCTTTAGCGCTACTGTGGGCTAAGAAACCTAACTACCTTCGAGTACTTACAATCATCGACTAAGGAATATTCTCATAATTAGCTTATCGTAGTGTGCGGTCGCCTGTCTCACGTAATTGTTTACACACATTTAATTATATATATATAGTATAATTTTTTTTATATTTTGTTTCGTACTTTTAATTTATTTATTTCTCCTGCCTTAGGTTTTTCTCATTTTTTGTTTATTTATACTTTGTGGGGCTTTTGTTTTCTTTGCGCTGCGGCGACATGCGCTGACGTTTTTGTGACTTTATCACATGCCTCATATTGCGGTAAACTTTACCCACGACTGCGGCTATATGTTCTGTGCTGTGTGTGCTTTAATTTATAAGTGACTACAATACAAGTACACTCTCAAACGCACCCTCATTCGAACCCAAGTTAGTAAGAGCAACAATCCGTCTGGGTAAATGAAGCGCCTCCTTTGATCTCATTTTTACAGAGTTGCAGTTGAGCTGCGACAACCGATTTAAAAAGTAAACGATCCAAGGTGTATACTTGAACAACAAGAACCAATCTTAAGAATCAAAGCATACCTACACAATCAGAAAGTAACTCGGAATAAAAGTTCGCAAATTGTTACAATAATGATCTATTTATCTTGAGATGGACACTTACATATTTCTATTTAAAGTAAATACTAAAATTACTTCTTTAAGACCAATAATTGCATAAATAAAAACCCTAAAACTTTTTCACAGTAGGAAATCTGCATTCATTTACAAACTTTTACAATCGCATTCATAAACAACTTTAATACACAGTAGATACGTCTTATCGGACATACATTTATTATCGCCCAAAGTGTTTGCTCCCACCACTGCAGAGTGGTGCAATGCCTGATTTGTGGTTGTGATGGTGGTGGTTCAATTCCACGAAAACACCCAGTTTACACTGCAGTTTTACACGTTTCACCAAAGCTCTGACGTAGCAACGCCCATTAGCTCAGGGCCGTTAATTGACCCGGCCAACAGGCTGTTGGCTATTTAAACCGAGTTTGTTTAGCCTGAGCACGTATACCAGACACCGCAATCTACCATATGTATTTGTCTATTTTGTTGCTTTTGAGTTTTGAGTTTTGAGCGCACTGAATCTGAGTTCAACGCCATCAACAAAACATAAAGTGAGAGAGTAAAAAGTATCTGACGAATGCGGTTGCAGTTTTAAGCTGGCCAGAATGCTTAAGCCGCTTTCTTCTTGGATTTGGTGCTTGCAACCACATAACTGTAAATATTACAAAACAGGTTTTCAACCTTTATTTACTGCTGCTGGCCATTCCGAGGTGGCTTTAGCGTTGGCGTTTGTCGCTTCTACAAGGGCATTCGACAATTTGGTTTCTACACGCGATTAGCTGGCCTGAGTGGGCCAATGCCTCTTGATTCCGTTCTCCGTTCTCCGCTGATGCTGTTTGACTGCATTTTCATTTTTGGTTTGAGAGAACTTTGTTACTCTTTTTTTTGGAGGCAAGGCGTGTCGCAAAGGGTCAGTTGGCTAATCACAATTTTGTGGGTCCACAGAGTGACTTTTCTCCTCTCCTGCAAATGTGGGTCATACACAATGTATTTCTCTTTTCGTGTGAGATAAAAATCTAACTTTTAAAAGAACTTGTTGCTTATCAATGGACACTTGAACTGAGCCATGATCTCAGCATGTAATAAATCATTGCCACGATCACGATCACAGCTTTAGCTGGAACTGTAACTTCCAGAAAAAATAACATCCCAAAACACTCCATGGGTTCCAAAAACAACACTATTTGGACAAGTCTTCGAGACAAGTTTGAGTTCAACTGTAAAATGGGAAAATCCCAAAAAATCGCATTTATCTCGCATGATTCATTGATCGAGAGCACAAACCCGTTGCACGTTTTTTGAAATTGAGAAAATGCCTATTAAGTCACGCATTAAAAGTAAATATGATATCATGAGTGACAACAATTGGGCCCAAAGCATAGCAGAGCCGGGTAAAGCGTACCGGAAGGGTTCATTCAACCAATAAGCCAAACACGAAACAGGTTCCATTCGACCAAGAGAAAAATCAAAATACGAATCGGATAGTGTACCCGAGTTGCACGCTCACAGTCTTAGATACAGATACGGATACGGATACAGCTACAACTGGGCACCACACATGGATATTTATGTACAAATATGTACATAGTATACTAAATATTGTATTGTAGATAGAGCGACAGCGGACGTTGATAAAGCCCATGTTGACTTAATCAATTCGTAAACTCGTAATTTCTTTATATTTACCCGATTCGTTAATTAATCTGAACCCCATCAGTCGCATACAGTACGTTCATTTCCTGATATACCATATGCAAACAATGCAGGACGGAACGGGCTATTGGGGAAATCAAATCAAATCAAATGCAATCAATCAAATCAGTCACAGGCAAATCAATGAGGCCATGAAGTGTGGAAATACTATTGAAATATCGAATGGATTGCAGAGTTAATATATTGATATAACCCTTGTTAGTCTTGACTAGACATTCTGGTAATAAATTCATTACATCACAGACGAAACAGATACATTCTACTTTTAGAAAAATCATGTGGTACTGATCTATAACACTTGACAATCTATGACATAATGAAATAATTAACAATTGTAAATTAGCGTGTCAGAAAATGGCAGACAGCATTAAACAATTGACCCTAACATGAGTTCGTCGAAGTCCAGTCATTGACACCAAACTTGAAGCTAGTACAGTATATTACTATGTGTCAATGGAATCCTACTTCATTTAGCATATAATATTACTAATTTACTTGTTAATTATGTTCTGCAAATATGCCAAATAATTGAGAAAGATTTCGTATTGTTCGAGCAACTATTGTAGAGCTTATCTGATATTGGAGCACTCATTTTTGTTATTACATAACTGGCACCCACAAGCTGCCTACTGATGGAGAGTGTAATTAATGTGATGCCCCAAAAGGCCAACGACACTTGTTGCACATTTTTGACCCGCTCATCGGCCCAGGCCCCACACAATTGACTACTGACCAGATCTGCGTCTGTCCAGCTGTAATCAGAATGATGACGCTCATCGCTGATGAGGTTGGTTGACCAGAAAATGAGTAGATATTCCCAGCTGGTTAAAACCAAACAGATGCTTTATAGAAAAGAGACTATATTGTGCATGTGGGATTAATTTAAGCTTTGTTTTGCTTGGGATGTTATGTTAGTTCGTGAATATATAGAGAAATCTTTGAATCTGAATCCTTATCTACACAAATCCATTTTATCTTAGACCCAAGTCGAAGAAATGTCACAGTGGATGCATTTCTGGCTGCATTCGACGAGTTCACACGCTTTGTTGAGCTGTCCAAGGTTTAGTAAAAAGGATACACATTTTATGGCTTCCTTTTTTCCGTTCTCTTTTCCTTTTTATGCTCATTCTCATTCTCATTCTCGTGTGTGTATGTCGGCTCTTCGACGTAGTACTTAATATGCAATTATAATTATGCCGCCCTGCGCTTTGTCTGACGCCTGAGGAGGGGTATGCGGTTTGAAGCCTATCAACCACCACATCCTCGTCGTCCTTTTGGATGAGGCAGACGATCGGAAGGAGGGTTGCTGCTTCGTCGTAGTCACAGCGAAGGAATTTATAATTTTTTATCGCTCAGTGTGTCGGTGGTCGTGGGAATTTTCATAAAAAATGAATATCAAATAAATGCTGCATGTATGTTTAATATAGCATACTGCATACGAGTATAGCGACAACTTAGCGGATGTTTAGCTATGTAATTAAGTGTGTGTGCCCCCAGAAATAATGGCCTCAATTAGTTTACAAGCTCCATAAAGGAAAAGGTCAACAGAAAAAACTGAAGCCATTTGGCAAGATGTCCAAGGCAAAAGGAAAGAGGCTGCTACCAAAGTTCACTCCGTTCTTTGTGTTGAACATAATATACCTAATGTATGAAAGAATTTAAGATTTAAGCAATTCAATGAACTTAAAATTTCTTTTTCTTAAATTTCGATACAGAATTAATTTCAAGAATTCAAGTAAACTTCACAAAGATCTGTTCACAGCATGCGAATAATTTTGGTTCATTCTCTCGAAAATGTCTTCATCTCAAGAACTGAGCAAGGGTAGATTCCCAAATACTTTAGAGACAATCACAATATTCGCAAATTCCTCAACTCCGTGGGATTCGCATCACCTAGCCAAGGTTGAGAGATTCGAGAGGAGTCACAAGCATAGATAAAAATTCACACGCGGGCCCAGAAAAGCACCCTTAACTATTGAAGAAATTTTGGCCAAGGGTAGGGGAAGCGAATACTGGGTAGGGGGGCAGAGGGTTGGCATTCCTATGCACCCATTGCAGTCTAGGGGTAGCAGAGGAAGGGGCAGAATTGCATTGCAGCATTCTCTGCTATTGAAGTGCGTAATTATTAGCTGTCAATTGGGCGTTGATATGGCCAGCATGGAGTTTACCTGGATGGAACTGTAGCATTGCAGCAATGAGGACACGAACTGAGAGCTGTGAGAAAATTAATTCTCCGCTTCTTTCGATTGCATGCAAAGAGATGACCATCAGCAGCTGTCGATGATTCTTATTTCCCATGCGAATTTATAATAAAACAAAAGATGTCAAGACCGTGCTATGCGAATTCTTAAGCTTCACTTTAAAACTTTAAAATCTTCTCTCACTTCATTGAAGATTTTCAGTTGGTTATAATTTTTTACAATATTATCTCCAATATCCTCATTACATTCTTTTGCTTGTTGTTTCCAATATGCATTGATTAGTTTATTTGAAATTTGAAATAATTTGAATTCTGTTCACAGATATTTGGTTGCCTTTCCCATATCCTTTAACGAAGTATCCAAAGGAAACCTCAAAAACGAAACACGAAACACTTGAGAGCAGTTCAGAAAAGCAAACGGAAGTTAAAGAAGACGACGAAAAAACACAAAAGGCCATATAAGATACTCGTATACCCATATAAGCACACTCTTGGGCAATTTCTTAAGTACATATACAACATATTCTGCATGCACACAGAGGAAAATCGAGAATTGATCCAGTTGAGCATACTCGACTGCAAGACAACCGAGGTTAGTATACTGCATTTGAATAAAGTATTGTTTTTATATAGTGAAATCAAAGTATTCTCTATGCTGCGAATACTTTCTTCGACTTTATTACGTATTGACACACATTTATGTAAGATATTTCAACACAGCATACCCATTGTTTTTCATATCTGCCGCACAGGGTATAAGAAAACAAAAGAAACGAAACATTCGGCGGCCATTTAGAATTGGTGGCATCTGCCACTGCTCTGAGGCTGGATCCTGAGGCACGCTCCGATAATAACGCTGCTGACATATGTTTGCTGCACGTGGTACGAGACTGAGGTTCCACTTGGAATCAAGCACCAGCCACATGTTTTCTGTGGGCCCTTGTGAGTCATTTGATTTGCCTTTGGCACGTCTGCAGGTAGACAAGCAGAAGTCCTCACTTCGAAAAGGATCTGCAGCTGCTGCTACTGCATCTGCATTTGTATTTGTATCTGTATCCGTATCTTTATCTGTATGTATCTGTATCTGTATCTGCATCTGTTTTGTTCTGGTTTTTGCTAAACTCGAATTAAAGTTGTTAAGCCAGCTTGTCGCATTAGCTCCGATGTAGCGTTGAGTACCTGTGCTTTGCATTCCTAACGCAAATGTTATTATGACTCAGCGGACACTCACTCACACTCCCAGTTTGCAACCTGTTTCCAACACTGAGCACATCATCATAATTTATTCCAGACAAGAAATTATAGATGCAAACCGTCAAATCAGTCAACCACTCGAATCTACCTAGAAATTCATAATTCATATGCGATAAGGGCAACCAAACTCGACAGGTTGCAGGCAGAATTACGATTGAATAGAGTGTATGTAAATATTAACCATATACTACACGTTCTTGGAGAATTCCCCGGAATCGATAAGCAATCATATGCAAAAGAATTTGGAAAGTCGAAATGCAAAAACGCAAAATACCTATGTAAGGAGTGCTGATTATGCAAAAGTCTTAAAAAGACTATATAATCTTGACATAACTTTCTCTAAACGTTTAAAAATGCGCAAATTACCATTTCATATTTGTATATTTTACTTTTATCTCCGCTTTCCATAACAAAGCGAAAAATAAAAGTAGCAGATTGAATAATAATATTACTCACATGTATGCGAAGTTCAGTAATAGAAATATATTTTTCAGAAAAGTTACATTCACTATTACGCAAGTTAAGTTCGTATCAGCATTGCCATGTAGTCCAAAATCTAAATATTATTTTTAGTTCTCCCTTTCGCTGAGCTTGTCAGATTTCAAGAACTACGACAAAAGTGCGATAAATGTAACCAGAGTAATCCACATATTACGTATGAGAACACATATAAATATTTTGCGCTGACATAGACAAACAGAGTTGTCGCCAGTAAAAAGCGACTTTATCTTTATCTGGAATATCAAACAGAAATTCTTAACTTTTAAATATTGTTCTTCCTCATTCTGATAAGACATTCGCAAATAAATTCGTTTATATAAAGCACTCACAAGCTCCCAAAAGATCTACGGTTGACAATGTTAAACAAAGAGTAGCATATCATTGGAATACTTTCAGCAGATACTCTTTCCGGGAATGCGATTCTCTTGGCCAACGAAGCTTGACAATTTCTACTAACATTTTAGGTGCTCCATTCTCTGCTCTGATTGTCACTGTTAATCATGAGGGTGGCGAGGGGGCGGTTGATGTACGGCGGGGTGGCTTTTAGGTCCAAATCAATTTGATTGTGCGCGAGAGTGTGACAAAAGTTTTGCAGCTCGCAATTCGATGGCGATGCTCGCTTTTAGGCGCGCTAACAATTTGTTTATGCGGGGCAAACAAAAGAATTCAGCTACTCCCCAACAGCCAACAGCTGTTACTACCACTTGTAGTCTAAGGCCACTTAGCCTGGCTACGACGACGACACACAAATTTGCCAAACAACTTAGTTGCCATGCTGGGGCGAAACAGGGGCTGCGACTTGAACTGGGACTGGGGCTGGAGACTACGGAAGAAACAAACCGATCGATAAAACGGCGCGGCTTGTAAACAAAACCGAAAACTATTTACGGAAAGAAGCCCCTCAATGGGGTGTATGCGGAAAAAACAACAAACAAAAGTTTACAATTGAACTGGCGACAGGTGTGATACACTTTCCCCTCTTTCTTTTTTTGATTAATTGCAATATTCATCAAGTCATCCAGCAATTAATCTCATCAATCAATGGCATTAAATTGGAACAATCAAATGAAATTTGATATGATTTGAACAGATCTCTCTGTTGCCATCCAAAGATCCCAGAATGAACCAAACAAATGCAGAAATATTGAAATAAATGTCAAGTTTGGTTTGTTGCAACTTGAATAATCTAAACTCAATATGGAAACTGGCAAAAAATATTAGCTATCAATGAATGAGGAATCAATAATTAATTCAATGGTCTGAAGTATACAGATGAAATTTCAATTCAATATTATTACAGAAAAGTAAGAGAAACTTACTAAGAACTTAAATTTGTGGTAAGTTATGTAAGAACTTTAAAAAAATTAAGCTATCAAATAACAATTCAATTTGAATGAAGTCGTATTTGATGGTGTAACTTTGCGAGTAAGGAAACTTTTGCCTTTGACATTTAACGCGCATTTGCAACCCTCGAGCTATGGGCTTTAGCTATACAGTTACATTACCGCAGCCAAATTCAAGGACAACATCGACAGAAGTGGAATTTGAGCTTGTGCAATTCGAGCAATTCGAGCGATTTGCGCAGAACTTGTTCAAAGTGAATATGAATTCATTTAAGGGAATATTTTATAAGTTGACTTCAAATAAGATCAGAATAAATAACAAAATTCGTAAATGGAAGCGTGACTAAATTTAATACCCTATATATTAAATTCATACTCCCAAATTTGTAAACACACTTTCCAGGTCGACGCACTATAAAAATGCAATTGGAATGTATCAAGGCATATAAAAAACTCGATTAAATTGCGCTTAGTAATCACAGCAACATTAAGGAATTAACTTAATGACTAAACGCTTACATACACAATTAGACAAGTTTAATTTCCTGCCTAGACGATGCAATAAGAACAAGAGAACTAAACGATGATAAAGTCAGGCCAAGTTAATGAGTTGGCCAATGCACCAAAGAGACACCAGAACACCTAACAGACTGCAAGATACTCTTTTATCATTCTTTATGTAATGTTTAGGCAGCTACAAAGCTATAAACGACTTAAGACTCATAACTGCATCAGATAACATGTCACAAGTTGCTCTCAGATCAAGTTTGCAGCATAATAAAGACAAGAAGTTACAACATGGACAAGACCAGACCTGCACAGACCAGACGATGACAATGACGATAGCAAAGACGATGACGAAGAAGAGGCCCAGCCGAACAAGACTCGTTCTTGGCCAGCTCCCCGTCATCATCGTCATCATCATCATCATCATCGTGTTCGTCGTCATCAACTGCTGCGGCTCGCTAATCAACTGCATAAAAATAGAAAGGAAATTCCATGAAATTAAAGTTTTATGTATGCTTGCAACGCCAACGAACAACAACAACTTAGTCATTTACCCTGCCAAGTCCAAGTCCAAGTCGCGCTGATGTTTGTTGAACTTGTGCAGCGAAAGCCAGCAGGCAGCTGAAGCTCAAGTCGAAGTCGAAGACGAAGTCGTAGTTGAAGCTTGTGAAGTCGAATGGAGCTCCTGGAGCTCAAAACCGAGACGCGACTTCAAGAATGCAGTTTGGCATAATCGAAAGGCAAGTGAGAAAAGTGGCTAACAAAAACTGAAAACTGGTTTCCACCATCAACACCGACAACACTAGCCCCAAACAGTTTGTGCTGTCGTTTCAACATTTTGTTCTTACTTTTTGCCGTGGCTTGTTACCAGTTTTGTTGCTTGCTTTTCTTGGCTTGGAATTCTGGTGGCAAGTCTTTTTCTTTCTCATGTATTTTTCATTTGGGAGGCTGTTGGTGCCACATTCCCCAGCTGCAACTTCGTGGAGTTTGAGCATGTAACCTGCTGAGATTTATGCTCTACCTCTTGGCAGCTAACAAGCTGACTTTTTAAAGGGTTTGCAGTGGTTAAAAAAAGAAGCAAACTGCCTGAAAGCACTTCAACTTATTCATTTTGAATCTCATATAATCTACCTCAACTAGACTCTCTTGTATGCAAATTTGAATATACAATAATAGTTGCAACCTCAAATTGAGGGAATGAGAACACGAATTGTTAAGAAAACTCCCTTGACTCATATTTTCTCTCCAATTTATCTGCCATTTGCTTTCACTTAATTAGTTTACTATTATTTCCTTTTCATAGACAGCTACTACTACTTTACATTAGTCATTTGCACAGAGCTCAAATGAAATGTTCACACAAAAGTTTTGCATTCGCTCAGAAACTTTCTGTGTAATTTATGCAGCGCATGAAATTATTTGGTTCAAGAGCATAAATTAAATAAAAGCAGCTGAATCGGTCTATACTCATTAAAGTTACACCGAAGTCTGGGTATACCAGACTAGACAGTGTACACTATCGGATGAATAACATCGATTGTTTTGTTTACTTTTTCAACGTGAAGCACATTCAAAATCAAAGTCAGGTTTTAGTCATATCCAATTTTCAATGAATCATCAGTAAAATACTACGTGAGATAAATAGATATATTATATACCTATTCGAATATATAAGTGTTACCTATCCGCTAATTGCACAAGTTGTTTTTTGACCGCGATAATTGCTCATCTCAAGTACACCAAATTGGGTTTGTTAATTAAAAGTTTTAGCTCAAATGAGTACTCAAAAAGAGAAATGGAATGTTCTTACTTTAATCGATACTATCAATTGGTCTGCTTAAGGTTCTATGCCTTTTTAAAACTAAACCATGTCAGGAATAGTAATATATTTAAACAGTCTAGACAGCTGTCAGCTGTATTGAAACAAACAAGAAAAACACTGAAGCCATGTCTATGTTGGCAGTAAGTTAATAATGAACTCGTGTGCTTATCTACCTTTCTTTTGCTTTGCTTCCTGTTCGTTATACGAGAGTTCTAAGATTTGGGTAAATCTCAGACATTCGAGGTACCCGCATGTGGAAAATAAATACTTTTTTGCATATCAGAAACGTCGAAACTCTGCTTGAAGTTAATAACATTCACACCATGCAAACAACAAAATTCGTGTGCAACAAATACAGGAATTAAGACTTGTTGTATACGGTCTCAAAACCTGTACTCCAACGGCAACAACGCGAATCAAGAATCCAAGAATTGTATGCAAATTGTATGTGTATATTATTTATATATTGTTTTTGGATGCCATACGAAAACTCGTTTTCGCTTTGAACGGAGGAGACTCAATCCAATGGAGACTCAAGCTTTCGTGTCATCGAATAGAATGTAACTGAATTATTGAAGGTGTTGTTGCCGTTGTTATTGCTGTGACTTTTTTGTTGTTTTATCTGATGACATTTTGAGGTAAGACATACCGTTTAAATATCGTATATTGGCATGTGTATTTTAGGTGTGATCCCACTTGCAGTTAATCCAGCGAAAAATCAACTTTTGTGTTTATAACTTTGGCACTCTCCAACAATTTTTTTCCTTTTTTTGATTTGGAATTGGCTGTTAAACTGGTTGCAGGCCTTATATAACTTAGACAGATATGTGTTAACGTTTATCATATATACTTTTATTATATACAATTTCTTATAATTATCATATTAAGCACTTGACAAATTCCACGGCACCGAAAACTATTGACGAAAAAGGCGTCGCGAATTTGGCCAACCTGAGAAACAGCATATAGCCGATCAGCCTGGTAACCCCCCTGAGTTGGTTGCAAAGAACGTTACGCGCACATTGGGACGGACGAGAACACTACATGCAGACTGACAAACTGACGCACTGACTAACTTCCAAGCTGACGGCCAGCGGGGCAACGCGTTATCCGGAGAGGTTTGTTCGAATCGACGGCTCAAATTGCTCTACTGTACTGGGCGCCGAGTCGACCGTTTCCAAAACTCAACCACCGAGAGCACGACGAAAGAGCGCATAGACTGAGAGCGGAGAACGTAAGAGCCATATTGTAAGAGAGCGAACTGCCGTTGACAGCTGTTGAGCGACACTATCTGCAGCTGTGTGGTGTGCATGCGAGTAAGTTACGCTCTTGCTGCGCCTGTGTGCGTGGCTTTACTCATTGTGCCCATTGTATTATTTACTACCAACAAACAACAGCAGTTACCTCGAGCAGGAGAGCCGCTGACTCTGCCGCTGCCGCTGCCAGTGCCAATGGCAGAGACAACGGCGACACCGATAAAATTGCGACGCGTTTTGTGCAGCTTGTAGATTTTGTTGTGTTCAGAGTTGACAGCCAACCATTATCGGCCAGGTAAACAGCACAGATACGCTGCTGGCGATCAATGATCTATTATCGAAAGTAGAAAATATCTCAAGTAAACCCACTAAATTAAAAAAAAATTATTTAAACCATAAATAATTCAACCAATATATGTCCTTTGTCTATTATTAATAACTTTCTGTTTTAATCCTACAGCAAAGTCGCAGGTGCTGTGGCTATGTGGTTTGAAAATTAAGCGAAATATAAATAACATAATAATAATACTTAGATTTCAATGATGGTCAATAAGTGGTTAATGATGTTATTCATAAGTAAATAATTGAGTACAACTTAAATTAAAAACATTGCTAAGTACATATTAAAAATTTAAATCGCTTTATCGCTTATAAAAAAACTAAATTTAACTTTATCGATACTCAAAATTCCCCTTCATATATAGGAGTTCAATAAAGACATTCCCTTCATGTCCAACGCAAACTTTAATAACAAAACATTTCCATGATTGTTACCTATATACCTTCTCGTAATGAATGTAGGGTATTTAAAACCAGTTGTTGGTTCTGCAGCTGCCAGTTTTACATACATAAATATGTATGTATGTCTGTACAAATACAGTCATAGGTCTGGGTCTACGCTTGTGACGCAGACTGGAAGTGATTGTTGGCCCAAGAGAAGTGCGGACACTCAAGAGAGTAATCAAGAGAGTAATTTAACGCCAATACCTTTGATTGCTTGTGATCGTAGTTAATCAAAATGGTTATACAATGCAATGTCAGCAACTAGAAACTGATTAAATGAATTTCCTAATCAACAAAGGAACATATCGATTCAAATTGTTCAGTTACCCAACCCAAATTTCGTGACAATAATGTGAAATGATCGATTGATCGATTCCAACAAAACAATAAGACAAGGTCGTTGCTTGCGAACATCGAAAGAGAATGAAAGAGCGGAAAAAGAGATACTTAGATAAAACTGCGCTGGAAAGGCCGAAGCCAGCTGAAAGAGAGAGAGAGCGATTCTCTATGCTCTTAGCATTGGAACGTGCGAAAAATTGCAATGCAGCAAAGATATACAAAGTCGCAGATACAATGTTGGTGTGTACTGTCGTATCTACAGAGATAGACCAGGTAGAAACGCAGGTAAGCAAAAAGATTGGACGAAATCGTTAAAACTAACCAGAGCATCGGTTGACGATTAGAGAAGCCAAAAGCAATAAAACTTGAATACCAAGAATACTTAAGACAAGCCCGCTTTCTTCCTCTTTGCTCGCCAAACAGACAGAAACAGAAACAGAAATAGAAAACAGAAGACGCACCCACCTACAGTCCAGAAGGTTTGTTGTCTTCTATAATTATCAGCAAAACCGTTAGGCGAATGCCACAGCCAAGTTAATTTCAACGTTTGCAATTTGCGTAAAAGCCAAAGAGCTGAACCAGTAAAAAGAGTGAGAATCCAACGTGCTAAAGCAAACTAACATACAATTGCATTGCTGTGCACAGTCGTTTAGATACCAGTCTCCACTCACAGCCACAGCCACATGCACAGACAAATGAGTATTGGAATTGTGTGACCTCCTCCCGAGAAGCAAAGCAATTCCATATCCATATCCCCTCCCACATTTATAGAGAAATGCCAACGGATAGACAATAGATAAGCGCCTCTCTGACAGTGCCACAAAGTCGTGCTTTGTAGATTGGGGATTTGAGGGGATTTGCAATGGGGCCACAAGCTGAGAAATCAATGTCGACGGCCAGACAAAAGCCACATGTTGAACTAATCAGAAATTCAATCAAAACGCGCCATCAGATGAAACAAACCAAACAATATTAAAACCATTATAGCTTTAGCACTGAGTCATCGTGGTATAAACGCAATTAGCAGTCTTATCTAGTTATTGAATAATACATTTTGTATGTAGGCTCGATCATTTTGCTGCTTGCAGAACTCAAGAAATTCCAGTACCCAGTCACTTTTTTTCAAATCTGAAAAGTCATTAAAGTATATAAATATATTTCCATTTGTCATCGTGAAACAGCGTTGCAGCAAGTCTGTTATATTATATATTTTTTTGTTTAACCAAGCACTTGTTTCTCGTTTTAAGGGAATTGAAAAAAGGGGATTTAAAGTTGTATCAAACATAAACTTACCTTAAATTTCAAACTTGATCGTTGTGTTCTGAAAAGAGAGAATAGAAATTCCGTTTTAGATCAGCTGCTTAAAAGTCAGTTAAAGAATTCAAAATGTTTACAATTCGAGCTGGCAATGCCAAGCCAAGTAGCAAGTGCTCTTAACCATAACTTAAGAGAACGCTATCGGCAATGTCAGCGACATTAGCGACGGGCTAAAAGCGCGGCAATTACAACAGCAAATAACAAAAAGTTCTCACAGTCATTAGGGTCATGTCGCATCGTAGGTCTCGTGTTCACAATTATTTGTTTGCTGCAAGTCCAAAGTATGTTCTAAGATTTACGAGACGAGTGAGGCATGCAGCTGGCTGGCTGGTTGCTGGCTCATGTGCCTTATGGGGCATATGGGCGGACGGCTTGAGTGGTTCTTGAGACGCCGGCAATCTGTGCTTGGGTGTGTGTGTGTGTGTGTGTGTGTGTGAGCGGGTTGGCCACAAAGCTTGAGTGGCTTTTGAGCCATGTGACTCGTTAACCAAAAGCTTTCATTTGTCTAGTTTAAGCTTGGCTTTTCAATGGGGTTCAACAAACTTTGCCAATGGATGTTCAAGCAATAAATTTCTATGCCCAACAAGACAATTAGTCTATTAAACCATTTTCAAATTCATTTTGGAGATTTTGTGTGCAACAGGTTTTATGCCACATATTGTACTTATGGATTGCCTTATAGACAAGATTATTATAAGATTAAACCATGGCGAATGGTAGTTTCCTTATAATTCAAACTGGTTTCGCTCTTTCAAGTTTTCACACAAAGTTCGTATTTCGGGGAAACAGGTGAGGGTCAAAGATCTTCCTCACATTCTCAAGTATTTACTAAGGTCATTTGTACAAAATATCTTTAATACGTTAAAAATAGTAATTCACACGAATTTAAAATAGCTCAACTGCAAAATATTGTTTTTTGCCAATTTCTTCCCCTCGCAGAGCTATCGTTTTTTTTATAGGGGTTACTCAAATAGGCAACTGCAACTAGTTCACATTTCACACCCATTACCCATAGATTCAATTAGCTAAGGGTTGCAGTAATCCGCCCTTCAACAGCAACATCGTATTTGCAAGCAAATAAAAAACTTTCTGGGCGAGTGAAAATTTCAAGTGTCTGCGCCCGACGCATATGCAATTAAAAACCATTTAGCACAGCTCAAAGGCATTAATAGAAAGATTGCTCTAAAAAAAGAATAATAACTAATGAATACTTTCATAGTGGTGACCGGCATTATCTGATATTTAATGGAAGGAGTGCGACAAGGGGCGTGTGAACGAACAGGCGTTACGATTTAATTGTTTTCTAATCCGGAATAAGGGATTAACTACATCAAGACTAACATAGATGACAAACCTTCAACTTGAATGGAATGAAAATGAAGTGAAGAATACTTTGAAAACATTTAATTTTCATCTAATGATGCAGTAAATATTCAAAACAATCGGTGAAATAACCCACGGCCTTTGAAATTCGAATTATCATTAGCGAAAATTGCTTGAATAGTAATTATCTTTTGATTTTACATCAATTTAAACAAGAAAGCATTGAAAAAGTAAGAGAACTTTCACCAAACCCAAGACTTGTGGGAAAAAAGAAAGGCACAATTTTGGTTTAACAAGAGCTTGCATTTTTTAAAAAAGTTTCCATAAAAATATTTAATTACTTGTGAAAATTTTATAATCATTGTTAACCAAAACACATTCTCTAGGAATCTTTTGATATTCTTTTCTTAAAGAATGTTTCACAACACAGCAAAGTTTTGAAGCATACTTTTAGGCTGCATCAAAATGGTCCAATTGAGTTAAGGACTTGAAAGAGAAGAGAACATTCTGTGATTAACCAATTTATTTTTACTAACTTACATAATTAATTTGTAGTATTGCAGTATATGGTATCAAATATGAATTATTTCAATAAAAAAAACAAAAAATGAAAATAAATGTGAATTACATATAATATACGAGAACAAGCAGAACACTCTAGCTAAAAATAAGCTATTTTCTGATTTTTAAGATAAATACAATGGGTTTAATATAGGTTTACAATCGCTATAAGAAAATGCTTTTATTCCATAATATTCTCTGGACTCTCCATTATCGATGTTATCAACATTTAAGAACGCAATTTACTGTCACAACACAAATTTGTCTGTGTCGACAACAGCGTGTAAAATGCGTAAATGCAATTTCATTTTACTGAATTTCTTCATCGTCAACTTCAACTTAGTTTGCGACGCCGTCCACCTTCCACCTCCCCCCTGCATGCCCTTTTACCTAAGCATCCAACTGAATTGCCTGGCAGCAGATTGTACTCAGAGTGGATCTGTTGTTCGTCGCAGCTGCTGTGGGCTGCTGTGGAGGCCTCTCGACCACTTGGCTGTAGCTTGATTGTGGATGCGAAGTCATGTGCTGGCAATTGGAAATGATGCTGTCGCCCACCTCCAGAGTACTGAAATGGAACGTGCCCCAACTCGGTTGTGTTGTGTGTGGGTTGATGCTAAAATTGCATTAATGCAATTCTTTTACTCTTTCGTTCGCCAATTCCCCCAACTGGTGAGCAATAAATGTGCCAGGCAAATGTCAAATGCTCTGCACAACATCTGCGTGCGTCTCTCCAAGTTCTTTACGAGAGGCGCAAACCACGCGCCACAAAGTGTGTCTGCTGCATGGAGATGTGGCACAAGTAGCAGTTGATCTTCTCAGAAGCAGCGCATTACTTAACATTTAAGACTGTATTCAAGAAGCGTTTGTTATATTTTCGATTTGTTTAAGCAAATTTAAAATACTTACTACTATACTTATATATAGTATATAGTATGTATTTATACCAAAAGGGGATATATGTATAGTGTATAGTATGTATTTATACCAAAAAGGGAATATTGACCTTAAGGTAAAGATTCCTTGCTCACTTATTCGGGTAAAAGCATTTTAATCGCATTCCATCAACTTAATTATATTTCAATTATTTACACTTAACTGTGCTCGACATCAGTTTTTAATCAATTTTGTAATTAGTTTTTTAATCAAGAACCTTTTCCGCGCTTTTACTGCGCTTTTCCACGATGCTTCTTGCATTAATGCCATTTAATTTAATTGTTTATAAAGTTAATTAGCTTATCACTTGTTCTGCTTGCATGCGAATCCGAATCCCACTATACGATAAATTCCCACTTTGCCATTGCTGTTTATTTGCAAGCGAGACAGATACACACACACACACACACACATGGATACATGGATCCCACTTGCAATAACGGTTGGGAAACCCACGTTAATCAATAAGCTGGAGGCGCCACAAACCAAGCCTCAAGGTGTGGCCACATTGATTGGCTCCACTTTTTTTAGGTATTCGCTGTTTGGTGTTTGGTGTTTATGCCACCAGATTAATGATGGCCATAAAAGTGCCGAAACTTGTTGGCCCAACCAAAGCACCCACTATTCTACAGTGTTGCAGCTTCAGGCTGGCTTCTAACTGAAATTCTGAAGTTTGCTTCTTCGAGCCAATAAGCCAACTTGGTCGCTCATTCGACCTTCGTCTGCTGCTGCTTCAAGCAAAAGTTATTTCCTTAGCCAACGCATAGAACACATAGCTGTTGTTGCTGTTGATTTTCAATCGCACTTGAGGTGCTTCTTCTACACACCTTGAAACTACAATAATAATAACAGCCGGATGTCCATTGAATTTCTTGCTAAAAGTTGATATTTTTATTGGCCCGAAGTGTGTGCGTGTGTGTCTGGCAATATGCGTGTGTGTTGGTGTGCTGGTGTGTGGTGTGTGGTTATGCAAGCTTTCATATTTATTTCCGTTCATAAAATTGATAAATGGCAAAGGAAAAACGCTGAACGAAAAGCCGTTGATTGAACTGGCAATTTAGGTCAATAATTGAACTGACAGTAAAGTTTTCGCATAAATCGCTTCATGTTAAATTCATCTTAAGATCAAATAAGGCAGCGCTTACAATTCCCCAATTAAATGCTTACAAGTTATTAACCATTCCAAAGAAAAGGAATTTACTTTAAATGACATTGCATAACTTGTGCGATACATCGACAACCCCTAGCAACAATGTTTTCCCAGTGAAATACATTTTCGCACGCCCACGTTATGAAATCTTAGCAATTCCCACGGGAAACATCGCTGGTCACACGTGCCAATGCCTCAGCCCCCCTCAGTCCTTTTCCTTTTTCAGCTCCTTGCGGCCTAGCCAAGAACTGTAAAAGCTGCTCTTAGCAGTTACACTTGTACCGCGGACATAAAGAGAAGCGTCTGCCACAGCGACGTTTAAGGATAATGCGCCACACGCCAACTTCAACTTTACTCTGCAGTTATTGTCCAAGTCTTGGGGTTGTTAGAACCCGCCACAGGGCGGGGGGTTGGCTCACGCCGGAGACTTAAATCATGCAAAAACGTGGCGGGCACGAGTCGAGCTACACAAATGAGACAATCTAACGCGTCGTCGCGTCTGCTTGTGACAGTTCCCAAGTTCTCATTGCAGTTTCCTAATTGTGAGTTAGACTGGTTCCCATTGAAAGTACGTGTCGAAAGTTTGTGGATAGATCGAGCAAACCGCTGTGCCACCCCATCGATTCAACCAGGTCGCTAACTAACATATTAATTGTCCATAACGTAAACAGCAAAAAACACCAGCAACCACCAAATAACTCTCACCGTGTTCCGTCGAAAACCGCAATAACTGCCAGATTTGCGGGGGGTTGAAAGCCTGATAAGCAAATCGATTCAAAGCTAAGCGCATTCAGGTTCTCAGCTGTGGCAAAAGTTAACAAACTGCCATTTGAACTAAGCCTATTGACCGAACTGACAGTTCTCTGCCAAAGTCCCATTGAAATGTTCGTCACCTTTACGCTTCGCTGCATTCGGATTTCGGTCGCAAATGATAACAACTCCGGACAGTGCTTAATATATATATGAGAAATGTTTCAAGCACTGCTCTGGTAGATAAAGAAACAAAAAGTCTTGTGCCTAACTAAACCAATTTCAACAGCGAAAGGTCAGTTATTTAGGAAGAGCTTAAACGCACTCAAATATGGGTCAAAATGTGGATTCCAAATAAAGTAAAAAATAAAATATTAAATTAGTTTCTAGTAAGAATATAACTCAATTTACAATGTAATACTTGTTTGAAGTAGTATATAATGTTTTAGATCACTCTCTTAAGAATTAAGAAGAATATAATCAGCTACAACAGTGCTCTTTTATTTATAAACTGAATTAGGATAAATCTAATATAATTACCACAACAAGCTCAACATACCATTCAAGCATCTCAGCTATAAAAGCACCGACACGCCTTCAGCGGCATCTTTGCCATTCGCTCAGACATAATGCAATTGACTGGCAAATATAATTACCACTGTTAATTGCTAATGATCGGGCATGCAGCACCCCAATGAACGAGTACAGTCAAATTAAAGGTAACTCTTCATGCGCCAATAAAAGTTATGCACACTTTAAGCGTGTCAACGCCGCATCCGCATCGACAGAATCCCCACGATATTCGACATATCTCTGTGTGTGTGTGTGTGTGTGTGTGTGTGGGGATCTGGGAGTGCTCAGAACGAACCGAGGAAGGGAGGTTTGCGGATGCCGTCGTTGTTAGTACTGTCGTGCTTGGCTGCTCATTTATGACCATAGAGCACAGCGGCAGTAAGTGAATGTATCTCAAAGATATACACACGCAATGCAAAGGCCCAGAATGCAATACAACTTTAAGTCAACGAAGTCACTTCTGTCGTCGTTTGATGCTTCAGTGAACGTCCGAACCGAGCCGCCTTTTTACTTACTAGAAGTTCAACGTGCTACTCGACTGCGGGAAAAAAAGACTGGACTAGCATCGGTGGACTGTGATTTTTAGTGCAATATCAGCCCAAAGGTAGAAAGCAATAGCCGGGGTTAATTTGGTCATGCTTGAAGTGCACCTAATTAAGACAACTAACTAACAACGTTAACTTTGCTATCATGTTGTAACCACTGCTAAGTAAAACAGGCTTCTGGGGTCGACTATTTATCTTGGCCGTGGGTACGATTGGAGAATGTAACTATGCGTTTACAAATGGATATGGGAAATATGGAATTTAGGATTCTTTCAATAGGCTTTCAATATACAGGAAGACAAAAAAAAGTTCGCATAATAAGTAGAGTTTACATTGACTTCTTATTTGAGTAAAAGCTTGGAACCAGAATATGATTTATGTATTTTTGATAAGAAATCAAAGAACCTACAAAGTGCTTGAGCCTTTCAATACACCACATAGATTATTATGAGCTTATGTGTTATCGAAACATTTGACTTTTGCCGGGAAATAGTTATAAATGGCATTGGCGAAGCCAATTTGATTCATTTGTCGCTGGTAACACATAAAATATTAAAAACAAGTAAGAAAGCTACAGTGGAGTGTGCTTGAATGTGAGATACCCGGTACCCATTTCGAATAAAAGCAAAATATTTCGGTATTATGTTCAAAATATACCGAAAATACTACAAAAATATTACAAATATACCAAACGGTATACCAAACGGTATATTTGTTATATCGATATAGTACACTCAAAATATACCATAGACGGCACAATATACGAGATTGTCGGCCAAAAAACTAAGACCCCTAGTAAGTAGGCGTTTCTGCCCATACAACAGTATTTCTTTAATAACTTCCACAATTTTTATCTGATCGCAATAAATAAATAAAATTTTCAGGAATCATAAATACTATAGTTATTATTGTGTACACCAAAATTCGCAGCTCTAGCTTTAAAATTACGCTAGTTATTCAATTTTTTGATTTGCGGGGCCGGAAGTGGGCGTGGCAAAATTTGAAACAAAATTGATATGCGTGCAAGCAAATGCTGTCGAAAAAAAATTAAATCTCTATCTCTTATAGTCTCTGAGTTCAAGGTGTTCATACGGACAGACGGACATGGTTAGATCGTCTCGGCTATTGATGCTGATCAAGAATATATATACTTTATAGGGTCGGAGACGCCTCTTTTTACCTGTTACATACATTTCCTGCCGGTACAAAGTTATAAAGAAAAAGAATATAAAAACAATAGGGAAATATGGTTACTTTTTCTATGCAACTTCCATGCAAATCGTTGGGTCGACACTTTATCCACCCTACAGATGATGCCATACACAAAACACGCCCACCCTCTCAATCTCATAATTAGTCACAGCTACAGACGCCCGCAACAATTTGCAATTTTTTAATTCTATTTGACATTTAATTTATTGTAGTTGGCATGCAAAACGTTTAAGCTGATCCCAGAGCCGAGCCACCCAACCAGACAGACAGACCGACAGCCCCTGACTACGACCCCAATCCCCTCTTTTCACTATCTATAAAGTAGTTGAAGACAGAATGTAGCACTTGCCTTGAAACTGTTGGAAGATGGTAACTTCAGTGAAGAGTACAAATAATGTAGAACAATTGTGTTGATATATAGATGATGCTTGGTCAAACCGCTCGATTAATCATTTTTACGTTGTCTTCTGCAAGAATTTAATTTTCCGTGAAGAAATTCTTTCGTTGTTTCATTTTGATTTGTTCAAGTGTCTCCTCAATTTATGAAATGAACGTTTTCAGCTTAATTGGGCTATACGGCTTTAGCATGAACCAAATTCAGCAACGATCTCTATCTGTCATTTCATTAATTGCTCTTAAGTTTTCAAGCGCATTAATTAGCAGATTTTTCATTGCTTTTTTTTTTGTTTTGGAAATATACATACATATACAATTTATTGTCGATACGTCAAATTAACATGTGTGTGCAAATCGATATCCATGCATTATTTATCATTTATCGACACTAAGGTCATTGTATTTGAGCAGGTTTTAAGACCCAATAAACAACAACTGTCAAGTTGTTTAATTCCTTACTCATGTAATCAGAGCATTGCGTTAGCAACCGCAAATTCCGTATCGTGCAATAGGCAGCTGATATCGATATTACCTATTACCGGCAAATAATACAACATATAATATCCTATTTTATTTTGTTACAATTAGTTTAGCACACATTGCAAATAGAAAGAATCACAACATCTGGAAAATTTCTCAATCTGAAATCTAAAACAAAACAATACTTCACACCCCAGAAACATCATAGTTTAATAACATTCTTAAAAAAAATGACAGCACATAATCTAGTCTGTTTAAATCTAAAAAAAAAAATTCTAAAAAAATTATAGCTCAGAAGCATTTTTAATAAATAATAATATAATTAGGAATAAATGAAATTCATATTTTAATTACAAATACATAAGGATTATATCATTATAAATATGTCTGGCAGGATTTAGTTAAACTTTTATATATTTAATTAACAAAAAGCACTACTTTAAAATCAGCTCTCAATGAAAATACGATAATATCTATATTATTTCAATATGCACGATAATATCTATATAATTTAAATATGTATCGACAAAACCAAATATACTCAACATTAACTCTGCGAGTTATTATAATATCCCCAAGCATAGACAGAGTGTCGAAGGTCAGCAACAACAACAAGGAAATCCCAGCGAAACGCAGCGAATATGCAGGGGATGCAAACGACAAAGTAAACGAGCGACAATCTCGACCATATGGTACACACATACAAGAGCGCACATACACATACACACTTTGTGGGGCCGTTGCCTTGGCAATGTGACAGAAAGCAAATGCAGAAAAACGCCTGTCAAAAGGTAAGGCAAGCAAAAGAACGGGAGTAACATTGAAGTTCTAGTTTTTGTTGTTGTCGTCGTTGATGAAACATGCAGATGCATACATACATATCCATAGATATACATACATATTCATACGAAATCAGCACAAATAAGAGCGCCAACGCAGCTCGCTGCAAATAAAAATCAATATTACGGCGTTTTTTGGCTGCCCCATTGTTGCTGTTGTCGTGAGCTACCAAAATGTGTCAGAAAGGGGAGCAGACCAAATTGGAGCAGAGCGTTTTGCGTGTGAACCCTACACACATACCATACATAACATATATATGTAAGTGAATGTATGACTAAAAATAATTAGCGGCCTGAGCGACAACTCACCTGTTTTGGCTAGGTTTTTAGCTTGTTTGCGGCTGCTTTTAAGCTTGACTTCACTCCTTGTAGATTTTGTTTTTGTTTTAACAAATTTTGGAGTTGAAGTTCTGACTCAAAAAATAAAAGCTTTAAATAAATTTTAGTGATTGTTGCAAGTGTGCGTGTGTGCAAATACACAGATGTAGCAACAACTCCAACTTCAATTCACTTGGGGCGATTACACAACGCCAAACGAAAAACTTCACGAGCCGAAACGAAGTTGAGTGCAAAAAAGAAGTAGGCAACACACACGATGAGAAAGCAGCCGTTTTATTAATTGCGTTTAGCGGTTGCCTTGCCGCTCATTAAAATAAATAAATTGTTGTTTAAATATTACTTTGGCGGAGTTTTATTGCCAAAATGTACACTAAACACAGCACCACAAGCAGCACGGGAAAACATACACACACACACAAAATCGACGTCGGTCGCCAAACGACAACGGCAACAACTGCGATACGCGAGCGCGCACCAACAACTGAACGGAGCAACAGCAAACAGAGCTAAAAACCGAAGCCGAAATGAAACGACGACGACGACGCCAACGTCTTTTGCTGGCTTTGCTGTGCTTTACGGCAAGCAGAGAGCAACAAACGCGCGCTCAGCTGAGCGCTGCTTCAGAAAGCTTTACCCAGTAGCAGCTCTTCTTCATTACTATCTGTGCGTGTGTAACGGTAAAATGCTTTATACTGTGAATGCCACTTACCTATATAAATTTGAACTTCGCGAGATTGCCAATCTCACAAAACAGCAAGCGCCAATTTATTAATGCATTTGAATTTTGTCAACACGTGCCAAATATATGATTTTTGAATTTAAATATTAACGACGCCAAACATTCTCTGCTCCATCGGTAATTCTGATAATATCACCCAAACGTACTGGACCTTTGACAAGCATTTATATTGTAAATCGAATGAAATTAGAATTTTTGGATTTTTATATAAACCAACCCTTGACAGCACGTAAAATTTGCGTGCGTGGAAACTTGAGCAACTCCAAGCGAACCTCGGTGAGAATTCCGCGTGCGCCGATTTTACCCAAAACTTTAACAACTCGAGCCGGTACTGAAGGAGGATCCATTTTCACAATATTTCACAAATCCGAATGAATATTTCTTTATTTATTTTCAGATCTGACTAACATTCATTAAAGTTTACTTTGTTTTTGGAAATATTTACTTAATAAATTTTGAATTTATTCCCCAAACAAATATTATTTATTTCGGGCTGTGACTTATTTTTATGTTTACTTCATTTAAGTAATAAATAAATAATTCCCTGCACAGTTTCGAATCTATTTTGTAAACATTTCACAATATTTAAATCAACTATTTTCTTACTTTCTGCTTTGATTCATGTACTTTTAAACTCTTTCCAGTTTTCTTCAAATTTAGAAGTAAACAAATACTACTAGTACTATATTCTGAATATTTCACTCATCTTTTATTCCAGGAGTTTTGCAAATAGATTGCAAAACCAAATGACTAGTTCTTTATATTGTGCGCTGACTTAAGTTTAAAATTTGTTCTTTTTCAAAGGTAAATTATAATACTATCTTTCGTATAAGTTGTCAAAGTTTTATCCCTGCACAGTTTCGAATTTACCCCGCAGCAAGACATCACGCATAATCCCGGCCAGCTCGTCATCCTTCTGTGCGCGCATCTCATCAATAAGGGACTCACTGAAGCCCACATCCTTGGCCGGATTCTGAGGCAATTGCTGTTTCTGCTTCTCCAGCTGTAGCTGCGGCACTTCCACACTCAATGTTGCCCCAATGCGTTCCACACTCAGCAAACTGGACTCGCCAATGCCAATCTGTGACCAGCTGTCTGTGCCAAACCAGATGGACAACGCCTCGTTGTAGTCGGTGATATGGGCTCGAAAAGGGTTCGTTGGACTGCCGAAGCCCAGATGGCTGATGGTATCTCTTAGCACCTTGGCCAGCTTGGGTAGCTTATGCGAGTAAAATAATACAGCTCCGCCCACCAGATGCGCCATGGAGCGCAGACAACGACATATGTGCTTCTTCAGTGCTGGCTCAAAGTCCATAAAGATGTCGTACTTGCCACCCACAATCACCAGTGGAAACGGCAGTAGTTCCAGAGTGCTCACATCCTGTTTGACGTGTTTCATCCGTTCCAAGGCACGACGTTCCAGATATTCGCGCTGTTCCGGGGTCGCTGACTGCATCATGCGTTGCGCCGTGTCTCGCAATCCGCGATAGGCGCATTCCAGATCCGTCCACACGCGTTGGGGCTGCGACAAGTCCACCATGATGAAGGCGGAAAGTTGCTGCAGTCCATGTGTTCGCATCGGCACCTCAAGCAACTGCTCTGCATTGTCCAGGGGATCCCAGCTCCCATACGTTCAGCACCTGAGCCGATCTACCGCTGCCGATGCGGCGTCCATAACTGTACTCCAACGCCAATGTGGGACGCATTGTTTGTTCGTCTCGGTCAAAGAACTTGTTGATGGCCATCGTCTTGCCCTGAGCATAGGGGATAGAAATAGGTAGCATTCGTTTAATAATCGAGTTAAAATTGAGAAGGAATTGCAATTTAACTTTATTTTGAAAGTAATCGGAATAGTCATATATGACTTAAGATATTCAAAGAATCGATTTCCTCATCATGCATGTCCTGCCCAGTTCTACGGTCAGTGACTAAAATATAAGGTACTCTGATTTAAACTTTATAAGTCTACTACTGTAAGCACCAGACATTCTCAAGTATAGGACGAACCAGTGAAATATAATACATATATACACTTGGCCCGTGTTAAGCGAAACGTGGATTCAGTACAAAATAAGGGGTTACGTTCGCAAAATTCAAAATTGGAAGCAAAAAAAAATTGTTTTTGTTTAAATTTGGTCTGTTTTTTACTAAAGTTTCATACATTTGTTCAAAATTAACCAAAAGTTATTATGCATATGCCTTTAATAAATGCATAACATTCATATTCTCAAAATTAAAAGTTGGTATTAAATTAAAAAAGTTTCTTCATATAATTAATTAACAGGTTAAACTTTATAGAAACTTAAAAATGTTAAAAAGTAAGAAGATCATGTTTCTATTCATATTAAATTTGAAATGCATTTGGTGGCATTCATAATATAAGACAGTTTGTTTTAACATGTTTCCTCGTTTGGAGGTTCCTTACCAAAAAATCGTGTAAGGTTTTTAGCGTGTTAATAGGGGGATGGGAGCAAATTTGTAACCGTGTAAGACCGAGTTTGTGCTAAAAGAGTCCGTGCTAAACGATGGCCAAGTGTAATATATATGTATAAATGTATAGTTATATGACCAAGTACCAAGTAATATATAAACACTTTCAGAATTAGATTGAACAAAATCCGATTCTAATGCGTCATTTATGAGAATCGGATTTTGTTCAATCTAATTCTGATTTTCATTCGCATTGTTTTTTACGAGCTGAGAGCCAACAACAACAACTTACCACACACTTGCTGCCCAGCACGAACAAAGTGCGCTCTTTGGGGGAGCTGGTGGCCTCCAATTGACGCAGACGCTGCTGCTCCTCCGCCAGACGTCCCGCAATTTCCTGAATGCTGCCCGAGGATGTTAAACTGTTTTCGCTGCTTTTCTCAAACATTTTGTGCAGTTTCTTTTGCCAATTGTATAAAAACTGCGGCAAACGCATGACATTTCAACATGGAAAAAAACAATTTGTTTGCCTCGCCAAAGTTTCCCTGGCAACGCGAAACTTTGAACTGTCTGGCAGCGCCAAAAATGTTTTGATCGCTCTTCGATACGAATTACGTTAAAATTTTTAATTTAAAATAAATTTATTGTTATTCTATAAAATTATTCTCATTAAAAGTTGTTTTTAAAAGTTGTTGCTGACCTTAAAATTGATTAAAAAACGTGAAAATTACATCAATTACATCAATTTTTCTAATGTTTTTTTTCTATATTATCTTTTTTCCAAAGATTTTGTAATTGGTGTTCTGTTATTCTATTATCAATCTTGATATTTCTTTCATTGGATTTCCTTTAACTTTATTTATATTGTAGCACTCGAATTCTACACTCTGATGCAGAAACTCCAAAAAAAAAATAGTATAATCATTTGAACCTTTGGTGTGTATATTAAGTTAAACTTGATCTTTGGCACATTTCTACAGACACAAGAAACTTTCAGTATAACCTTCCTATAGGAAACTAACGCATTGACGGGTAGACCTTAAAATTGATTATCCTCTGCAAATGCCAGTGTCGGAGAAATATGCAATGGTGCACCAAATATTTTCAATAATCATAATCGTGGCAGATGTAAAATAATGCCAAAACCAACAAGAGTGCCACACTTTTCATTTTACTTTTTAGATAGAATCTGTAACTACATGCGGCCATTTTATATCAAATCATAAATTCTGCATTTTTAGGTTAATGAATTTAATATTGAATTGAATCCAAGTTCACTGCTTGCGGTTTGAACTGCTTATAGTTCATTACCACCATTTCATAGATTCTACCAAGTTCAGTGTGATGTTCGACCAATTGCTATATTTTCATAAACATCGCATAGCATAACATTTCGAAATCGCATGCCATATTTGGCGCAGCAACTAAATCAACAACACATGAAAAACGTCGAATATTTGAACTGCTGTATACTGCTTGCTTAAATTTTTATGGACGACACATTGCTATAAAAGAGAGAACATCGCATGACAAACGGCTGACTCGTTTCCTTCTGCTACTTTATCATAGATGGCGCTTTTGACGTTTAGAATTTGCATTGGCAAGCAGTACAAACGATTTTTTACTTCAAAAGAAGAATGAATGTGCAATAATAAATAATAATAAAATTGATTTTCTGTCACCGTTTCATTTAGCTGTATTTAATATAGGTTTCACTGTTTCACTATTCATTCATCTATTTGTAGTGCACTTCATCCATCAACTGTCTCATCTGACGATTTAACCACATTTTATCTGGATTACATCGTCTGAGTTGCGTCTCCTTTTACGCCATCCTCTATATCTGCAATTGTCCTTCTGGCTTATTCGCTTTTACTGCAGACCAGCTGAGCGACCACCAAGTCATCAAACATAATTACTTGGCCAAAAGGCATGCGCCAATTGACATTTCGATGTGGCCATCAGAGCGACAACCGCCGCACTCTCCCCTTCTCTCTCCCCTTCTCTGTCTTTTTGCTTTACCAGCAGACTCATTAGCCAGCTCCGCCATAGAACTCAAACTTTAAGGTGTGCGCTCTATTACAACAGCCTAGGGCCTTGCTTGATAATGAAATTCGTGGCTGCTGTCCTTTTTGGCGGACCTCTTTGACTCCTTAAGGCCAAAACATGCTTCTCCTCCTGCTCCGTCTGCGTTTTATGCCCGCCATCTGATCGAAGTAAGTTTCATGCTCTTTTTTTTTTTTTACTTCTCTTACTATGACAGATATTCAACCAGCAGAGTGAATACCACGAATTCGGTAGTATTGATATATGTTAAAATAGATTATTTGTATAGCATACCGAATTAAGGTTAGAATAATATTGAATGAGCTATCCAAGATAAAAATTCAAATCAAAAATATTGAAAGCACAATTGAGTGCTACAACAAAAGTTAATCATTAAGAAAATAAGAGATTTTATATCAAATTTGTACGCAGACAAAAGATCAAGAATAAAATCTTTAGTCAAAATTGTAATTCAAAATTTATTCATATTCAAAGAATGGAAAAATATCAAAATTGAAACAAGACAAAAACAAATATTAAATCAAGGCTAAACGATGTAAAATTTAATACGAGTATAAAAAAGGTGAGCTTTGTGTTGTTGTTTATATTTAGTCGCGTTTATACACACACTTTTTATTTATAACAGTTGTAACATTTATGTTATATATATGTTATATATGTTAAATATGTTTTTTTTTGTTTCAATATTAATTATAATTATGAATTTATTTAACCCAGAACTTAAGAGCAACTAAATCATAAATTGCAAAAGTTCAGATTTTCATTCTAAGTTTCAGAAGGACAAAACTCAAATTTAAAAAAAAAAACCTTGTTTTTAGATTTTTTCAACAAAGAAATCTTGATTAGAAGATTTTATTTGAAAAGATTTTCAAGATTTGCTATCCACTTTCTAATCTAAATTTTTTCCTTTCTGTGTAACAGTTTTATTTACAAAAGTGTAATTTTAAACTGTTCATGCATTATTGATACCCTAATTTATTGTTAGTGCATTTTGGGAGTCTCATATATAATATTTATATGAGTACAGTTACTTTCCATGGAAAACAAACGACTTTATGTTAACTATAAAAAGTCGATAAAATATTATATTTGAATTAAATGAAAAACTGGAACTTATGACTGACATATTATTATTATTCATAAATTAGTAAAACTATTTGTAAATAATCCTAATCGACTAGAACTTCAGTTACGGCCAATTTTATTAAAATAAATAATTGTTCACTAGTAAACAAGTTATTGAAATCACAGAATTTTGCTAAAACGAACATATTTAACATATATATGTATATTAAAGTATGTACTAAAATTTTTCTTAGCATAACATTTTATTTCAGTTGTATTTTATGGCTTCAATCTTCGTTTCACTGACCTTTGAAAGCTCGCTTTTATTTATGATAATCTGTACAACAAATAACTCATTTCTATGATAACTCAACTATAGTTGACTTGAGCTTCATAGCGAATTCAATTTCAGAGCACTTTGTGCTGAGGATAATCGACAACGTCTCTTGATGTACTTATTCAAGGATAAAGCTTTAAGAATAGCTTTGTTCATTTAAGGACAAGAATTGTTCATTCAATGAAATACTTTTGTTTGCGAGTTTAATAAATTTGACTTTAATTTGAATTCTAACAAGTAAGAATGCTACAGTCGAGTGTGATCGACAGTGAGATACCAGCTACCCATTTTGAGTAAAAGCAAACAGTTTGGTATTAATTTAAAATACATATATCAAATAAATATTCCACAATAATACTCAAATAAACTTAATATATATATATATATATATATATATATATATATATATATATATATATATATATATTATTTATATTATTTATATAGGGACTACACTTAAAATATACCATCGAGTACAAAATATACCAAATTGTAAGCCAAAGAAACTAAGCGTTTTTTGCCGTACAAAAGTATTTCTTTAATAATTTTTACACTTTATTTCTGTTTTCAAGAAAATTTTTAGGAATCATAAATACTGTAATTATTATAGTATGTTATGTATCAAAGACCTAGCTTTAGAATTACTCTTGTTATTCAATTTTATTTGATTTGCGATAATTATAGTTTCCGAGATCTAGCTGCTCATATGGACAGACAGACAGACAGACGGATAAACGGATAGTCAACTTTCAGACAGACGGACGCTAATTAAGAATATATCTATATATTTTACGGGGTCGGAATGCGACCTTATAATACCCTTCTACCCTATGAGTAGTGGGTATAAAACGATATATAAAATTTAAAATTAATCGATTGTATTTGCTGGATATTTGTGATTGTCAATTAAAAGATAATCGAGTGTTAAATTAATTTAATTATAAGTAGCTTGGCTATTTGTGAAGTGTATTCAAATTGTGCAAAATTCAAACAAATTACTATGAATAAACAAAAGCAATCACATATACTTATAACTGTGAACAAATTGTTAGATGTTTCAGAGGAAATTGCATTAAACATGCTTCGTCAAGTCAGACTCGATTTGCTGCTGAATGTAATTTGGCATTGGGCTTAGCACAAAGGATATTCCTTTGATAAGTCTCAGCTGCTGCAAATTAAAGATTAACATGTATCTTTGACTCGAAAGTTAGTAACTAATTTTCAACTCTGTGCAAATGAAGATGTCTCTAGAGCAATGGGATTTCCATTTAATTAGTCTCCAGCAAAATAATCAACTTATCAAATTGTTAACACAACAATGCAGCATTAATCAAATTGCAATGGAAAACAAATCAATTTGAATTGCATTGCTGATAAGTTAGTCGGATTAATTATGTGAATTTTGACTTTTGTCAATTGCTTAACGCCTTTCAATTATGGATAATCAATGAAACTTTAAACATATCCTCCGAGCTTATTATATATGAACATATGTGTGAAAAGAGATCTATATATTTATAAAAGTATAGTATTCTGGTGTCAAACCCCAACACTGACATCATTTGTCATTTGTTGTTGGGTAGGGAAAACAAAGCGCAGTGCAAAGTTGGCATGTGGAAAAAGTTTAAGGAAAAGCAAAAATTGCTGACAGTGCAATCTGAACGTGCATGGATAAGTTAAAGTTTGTCGTCTGTGGTTGCAGTTCCCATTTCTTGGATAAACACTCGAGGCCATTGTTGATCTTGGAATTTTTTCCCTCCGTCTCTTTCATGCTCTCTCTTTCTGCATCGTAATACTTGTGATTGACAAGCGAGGCGGAGGCCTGAAGCTTAATAAAGATGCCTGCATTATAGATGAAAGTTTTTCAGTAAACTTATTGCTTTCAATAGTGAATTCTCCATCTCTATAAGAAACATTTCCTTTGTGTGTCGTGTCATCAATCAGTGCATTAATCTGCACTTAATTGGTAATAACATTGAACTGATGCCGACCTTGGGGCATGCAACATCTCCGAAATGCCACGCAACACAACGAACTTGACACGTCCGAGGCATTGCGCATAAAATACTATCGAATGATTGATGACTTCAGCCGTGTCGCGAGTCCTGACATAAATGCCAACCTCGTTCAACCGAATTCTGGCAACAAGCTGAAGGGCCTATGAAATGGGTAGCTCAATTCTCAACTCGAGTGACCAAGAAGATGTGTCTTCAAAAAGTGTTGATAAAATTGATGACAATCGAAACAAAATTGTATTTATTTCATCGGCAACACTTAGGATAACATTCCTTGACTACAGGGTAGCTTACAGTCAGCTACGCTCGTTTGCACGGTTTGGAACCACACAGAGACACGTTGTTCTGTGTGATGCTGCTGCTAAGAAAGTGTCAACTTGTCGTCGAGTGTACGTTAACCGAATCTGATGGGCCGTCATGGGGCTAGGACACAGACAGAGATAGACACAGAGATGGGAAACAGAGACAGAGACAGATAGAGTGATAGTCGGAGAGAAGGAGACAAACGCTCCGACTGGATTTATACGGCAAGTTTTCTGTGTCAGCTGCACGACGAAACTGCACTT
The DNA here is from genome assembly GCF_023558435.1 of Drosophila sulfurigaster albostrigata. Lineage (NCBI taxonomy): Eukaryota > Metazoa > Arthropoda > Insecta > Diptera > Drosophilidae > Drosophila > Drosophila sulfurigaster. The sequence continues at coordinate 6,042,707 of NC_084881.1, forward strand.
TCTGTATCGCAGTTTTTGCCTGCTTCTTTATTTTTTTTTGTTTGTGACTTGCAAAATTATCGAAATTGTATTATGGAAATTTTATGCAAACCATTTTTTGAGCAGCGCCTTCTTTGATTTTGTTGTCGAAAATTAGTTTTTCAATTTCCCTTCGGTTGCAGGCAGCCAGCAAAAAGCAACTGAGTTTCGGGCGTGCTCAACTGTGAATACCCTGTATTCGATTTAATAATATACACAAAAATAAATTGATGAGACAAAGCTTTGACTTTCTTTGAAACTTTGTGTATGAATTTGAAACACATTATTCTCCTCTTGTTTAAAATATAAAAAATTTGTATGTCGCACTGCATTAAAAATCGACCTTTGAGCGCAAAATGTACAGATTGTCAATTGAAATCGAATCGTTGTATATTAATATCTTTTTGAATAGGAAACACATTATTCATCACTTTTTTTAAATATACCGAACTTATATTCCAAAAATACTAAAAATATTCAAAAGTCCATATTTGGTATATAATTATAGTACTACATCTATTTATGCAAAATTAATAGCTGATTAATAGTTGAAATTGAATTTATGTGTAGTGATATCTATATCAATTTAAAACACATTATTCTCCTCTTTTTTAAATATACAAAAATATTAAAAATATACCAAAGGGTATATTTGGAATATTGATGTAGTACTACATTAAAAATACACTATTTAGTGTAAAATATACCAGATTGCTAGTTGAAATCAAATCTTTGTATTGATATCCATTTGAATTGGACACACATCATGCCCCACTTTTAAGCGACTCCTTCAGACACTGGGTATACAAGTTGCAAGGGATTTGGCACTGCACAAACTTTTTTTTAGCCGGCCAAGGCAAACGACAAGAACAGTTTGTCCCCAAAACGGAGGCAAGGACAAGTTATGTGCATATATTTTTTTTTCGGTCCTTTTCGAACATGCAGATTGATTTTGATTTGTATTTGCATTCCTGGTGTTTGTCTTTGCAACATGAATAGATCGAATTTGTTGCGCCTCAGCATCAGCCTCAGCTACACCGCTGCCAATTGCCAGAGGGCCAAAAGTTATTAACGCTGCCTTCAGCTGCAATTCTTAATTAAAAACTTTGCACCGCTTACTCTGCAGCATGCCCGGCGGAGTCATAGATAAAAAACAATGCGACCGCTGCTACGCATTCAGCAAACGTGCAACGTTCCAGCTGAATTTATGCCACACGTACCGGCAGGAGAGGGATGCAGCACGATCAACATGTTGTTGGCCGTAATGCAACCTGGTAACTGGACGGCACGTAATTGCATTTGCAATTGCAGTTCAACCCGTTTGAGCTTCACTTAGCCACCATTTCATGACCCTTGCAGTCATATGACCCCAATGACCCCTCCACCTCTCCTTCTCCTTCTTCCCACCTTCACTCTACTCTGCTCTGTTCTACTGTGCACCTCATAAAATTTATAAGCACAAAAGCTTCTAGTTGGCATTAAGGGGCCTACAAATTCATAAGCCTTTTGCAAACTGCAGACAGTTTCGCATAGAGCTCAGCCGAGCTTCGTTGGGTCAGCAATGAGTTACTGGCTATCAAAATAAGGATATTGCAGGACTTATATATAGTAGTAGTATTATTTATTTATTCAGAACCATTCTTCACTTAACGACAACTAGACAACTACAGTCGGGCGAAAAAATAATCTACAATCCAATTATGATTAATTGTTGCAGCATTTCTAAAAAAGATAATGAAGGCAGAAATAAATAAAACTAAGCTCGCCCTCTAACAAATGGATATGGTTACGTTTTTACGTTAGAAAGTGGATAATTAAATTCAGCACACAAGTTATGCTGAAAATGTACTAGAATACTCCGAGTCTAGAAGTAACTGCATTCAAATGACTGGCTTCAAAGTAAAACTAGTGAGAAAGCTACAGTCGAGTATACTTGACGGTAAGATACACACTACCAATTTTTGAGAACAACAAAATAATGGAATGAATACAGAAATATAGACCATTAAATATATATAACGAGATATCATTACACTTAAAATATACCATACAGTTAAAAATATACTAGACACCATGAAAGCAACTGTTTTTTAAATTACTTTTAAGTTTTTTAACCGATCACACCAAAAAAAAAAACGCAGAAATCGTTAAGACTATATTTAAAATTACACACCTAACACTTTTCTTTCAACTTTCAAAGGAAGCATCTCCCTATTAATCTTAAATAAACTGGATCCAAAGCTGTAGCTTTGTTAGCTTATAGTTTCTAAAATCTAGACGGACAGACAGACAGATTGTTGATCAAGAAACTTTCTGCATATTACATAAATTTCTTCATCATAAAACTCCTCTATCCTAAGTGCAATTGTTATAACTATTATTGTATATTTGAAATAGAATGGGTTGTTTTATAAAGTTTAGTTATCTCGTAGTCACTTTATATTTCTAATTATCAAATTGATTTATTAAAAAAAATAGAACTGTATTACTCCTTTTGAATAAAAGCAAAATATTACCTACTAAAATGCTTTTTTTGTTATGAAAATTTAAAATATACCATAGACTGCATAATTACCAGATTGTCGGTCATTAGTAAATACACATAAATTTTCATCACAATTACTATAAATATTATGGTACACACCAAGATCTAGCTCTAAAGTTACGCTTGTTATTAGAATTTGTGCGGGCGGAAGTGGGCGTGGCAACTTTCAATATTTGTGCTGTCGAATTAAATCTCTTATATTAGATATATAGACGGACAGACGGACAGACACACAGACGGACAGACGGACATTGCTAGATCGTCTTGGCTATTGATGCTATAAACTTTGGGTCGGAGTTTTCTACCTGATAGAGTTATAATATATTATGGGTAGCAATAAGTAGATTCAATTACATATATTTTTTAAGTTGTACAATTTGTGAACATTTTGTGCAAAAATTTAGTTAAACTTTGAGTCATTGTGTCATTCAAAATTTGAAATAACATCAATCAAATTTAAGTATTTGACTGATAATCGATTTGTCATGTTTCAAAAAAATAAAATTGATAAATTGCATAACTTTTGTGCAAACAAAAACATATATTTTTAATAAACATATGTATTTAGGAGGAAGAGGAAGCTATTAATTTAGCTTGGCTTGTTAGTCGATTCATGTGAATTTATCACAATTTGCAAGGCAGCCTTCAATGGCAATTTGGGTCTAATTTTATTTGTCATTTGTATGCGCACACACACACACACATACAGTGATGTATACACATGTGTGTGAGCGTGTGTTGTTATTACCATTTTTACAATTTTTCGATTGTTATGTCTGACAGCGACAAATGTCAAAATGTTAGACAGTTAAAAAAGCATCGAAATCAGAGCAGATTCGCCAACGGGAAAACACAGAAGAGAAGGGAAGGAGGGGACAGGGATTGGGAGATGAGAATCGGTCTAAAGGCCACGTTTGTTGTGCACATATTTCGCTTTTAGTCGTATTTGCCATTCTTTTGCATATTCGGCCACATTCCGTTGGCTGCAGCACGCCTAAAAATATGTTATAAAAATTGTATTCTCTCACGGCCAAAAAGCAAAAGTGTCGCTATGTTTGTCTGAATGTCACTCGCCCTCTCTCTCTCTCTCTCTCTCTCTCTCTCTCTCTCTCTCTCTCTCTCTCACTCACTCACTGGGTGTGTTTGAGAAAATAACAGCCAGAAGAATTGAAATATTTGTGTGCCATTTTAATCCACTTTTCAAAATTTATTATGCAGAAACGCTCAAAAATGTTCCCGCCAAAAACTTTCGCAAGCACTACAGCAAAAAATAGTCAAATTCGGTTTGTTTTTGCCCCTTTTGTGCGAGGATTCCGTTGTTCTTTTTGTTTTTTTTTTTTTTGATTGTGGACTAAAGTTGTCCACATGTTTCGGGTCATAAATCTGCAATTACCAGTCATGCTGGCAAAAGCGAGTCCCCAGCTTCCATTCTCACTCTTCTCTTTCGGAGTACGGCATGTCGCCAAGTTGTCGGGCAAGTTGAGGAGTCCCTGAAATGGTTGATGCATTGTTTTTATGTGTGCTCTGCTCGGCTTTGGTTTGGTTTTTTTTGCGTTCTATGTTGGAGTGGACGCCATGGTCTTTTGATTCTCAATTCAATCTGTTGCAGCTTAAAGCGTCCTTTTGGGGCGCTTCAATGTGCCACATAAATTATGCCTTGTTTGCAGCAATTTGATTGGAGGCTGCGTTCAAAGTTCCGACTTGCTTCACTTAGTTTCGGCCAAGTAAATAGGCAAAACTACTAGCAAAAGCAGAAGAAGAAGAACTTCAACTATATTTAATCCCGCTCCTCTTCGCTTTTCCCTTCAACTGATCATTTTTATTTTCTTTTTTTTAGTTTTTCTTGGCCAAGTTGCGACTCGACCAACTCCAACTTGTATGCGTTCACGCTTGGCAGCCAAGTCAAGTCGTGTCATTTTGTTGAGTTTGTGTTGAGAGTTACCACCACTCTCTCTCTCTCTTCTTTCTTCCTCGTCGTCTCTCTCTCTCTCTCCGTCTCTTCTATTGCTTCAACCTGCTGCCACTTCTTCGACTTACAAGCTTCTCGTAATTCAAATGTCAGTCACTCGGTAAGTCAGTCAGTCAGTCATTCAGTCAGTCAGACGGCACGCCAATGTAAGCCAAACTTCTTGCCAAGCATCCGCCACTTGAGCTTGCCAACTGCAACCCCTTGCTCAATCCTTCTTCTTGTCTGCTTCTCCTTCTGCTTCTGCCTCGAGTCCTTGCCTCGCCTTGCCTTGCTTTTCTCGTGGTCGTGGCCGCGGTAGTCTGCTATAATGCTTGTTACCTTCATGTTTCATGTGGACAGGTGTTGTCTCATTTGTGAGCACGCCCTCATTTGCCGAGGACGACTCTTCTACTCTCCACCACCTTTTTTCTCTTTCACGCGTCTCGGTTTCAATTTCGCCGCATGATACATTCTTGCATTACTTTGAGAGCTTAAATAAATAAATAATTTATTGAAATGCTCCTAAACATCAATTTAACTGCTAATAGACAAAAAGGTAGTTTTGCTCATTGTTCGGCATTCGCTTAACTCTTTAAAGGATTCAAGTTAACAAATTGTTCATTGCTTGCAAACAGATTATTATTCGGCATTTTTCATTGAGTACTACGTAGAAAAATTAAATTAAATTTTGCTTAAAGACATCAAATGATAAAGTTATTTCTTTGGACTTTAACTGCAAACAGTTCATAGCTAAAAGCAGACAACTTAACTTAAAAAAAAGTTACTCTTTTATTAAGTAAAGTATGCTTTGGCTGACAATCTGGAAAATTTTGAACTCTATGGGTTATTTTGTATTTAGTACCATATCAACATACCAAATATAAATTTTTGTATATTTAAGCACTTTTTCGGTATATGAATTTGGTATATTTTAATAATAGTACCGCACTATTTTGCTGTTATTCAAAATGGGTAGCGGATATACTCATCTGTAGCTTTTCTATTTTCTTGATTTTTTTCTACATAGAAACATTAAATTAAACTTCACTTGAATGCATCACAATTAAGAACATACAACAAATCATAAAGAAGTTATACATTTATTAGGTAAAGTATTTTCGCAAAACAATGAGAGATTTTACTTAAAAGAAAATTCATTATAAACAAGTAAGAAAGTTACAGTCGAGTGTGCTCGACTGTGAGATACCCGCTACCCATTTTTAATAAGGGCAAAATATTGCGGTATTATTTTCAAAATATACCGAAAATACTAAAAATACTACAAATATACCAAATGGTATGTTTGGTATATCGATACAGCACACCATTCAAAATATATCATAGACAGCACAATGTACCAGATTGTCGGCCAAAGCAACTAAGAGCCCTAGTAAGTAGGCGTTTTTGCCCATAAAAAAAATATTTCTTTAATAACTTCCACAAATTTTATATGATCGCAACCAAATTTTCAGGAATCATAACTACTAATAATTATAGTATATACTAGTAATTATAGTATATACCAAAATTCGAAGCTCTAGCTTTAATTTTACGCTTGTTATTCGATTTTTTTGATTTGCGGGGGCGGAAGTGGGCGTGGCAAAAATTTGAAACAAACTTGATCTGCGTGCAAACACAACAAAAAAATTATAGCTCTATCTCTTATAGTCTCTGAGATCTAGGTGTTTATACGGACAGACGGACAGACACACAGACGGACAGACGGTCATGGCTATATCGTCTCGGCTGTTGACGCTGATCAAGAATATATATACTTTATAGGGTCGGAGATGCCTCCTTCTACCTGTTACATACATTTCCTGCCGGCACAAAGTTATAATACCCTTCTACCCTATGGGTAGCGGGTATAAAAAGTCAGCGATGAAAATGCAAAACCAAATTGTTCGTGATTTCATTTTCTCATTGAAAATATGCCTTGCATTCGTTTAGGATGAAATCGAAACGAAACGAATAACTCAGCTACTCGCAGCATTTGCGAATTTACTCATTTGATTCGAATTAACTAAGAATCAGAAACTTGTGATATCAACTTTGCAAAATTGCTGTTGGTTTATCCACAATTGGGGATTCGCATGTGAATGTGTATGCGTGTGTGTGTGTGTGTGTGTCTGGGAGTTATCTTTGATTCCAGTTTGATTGCGTGCAACAAACAACAAAACAAATGCCATTAATTAAATTAATTTGTTGAACGTGTCGCTGGAACAAAAAGGCTTAGTGCTCGGGCATATTTTCAGTGCAAGTTAAGGTCAATGGGCTGAGCCCATAAAATTATTATAATTTATGCGCTTAATTAGCTGATTCGAGCTTGCGTCGCTGTCTGCATCTAATTAGTTGATAATTAAATAGAAATAACAGCAACGATTCAGAAGGATTCATTCCCATCTTCTAGTTGTTGCTTAGTTGCTAATATTGTTTTTGCCTGCATTTGGGTTGTGTTTTGGCTTTTACGCTTTTGACTGCCGGACTTTTTCACTTTTCCACTTTTTCACTTGCCACAGTTGCAGAGCTGCTCAGTGGCAACTAATTTACAGGCCACCCCAGTGTGGCATGGGAGGCAGCTTCACAGAGCACAGCACAAGTAACAAATCAAACGAGCCCTTTTGTAAATTACATTTGAATTATCCGTTCACTGTTGCCTCGTTGTCTCACTCTCTCTCTCTCACTCTCTTACTCTGCTTTTGCCTCTCTGCCTGTCTGTCTGTTGGCTCATGCATTCATTTACTGCAGCTCTTTTTATGCCACTGCTGTTGCTGCTGATGCTGTTGCTATTGCTGTTGCTGCCACATGGCAGCTGGCAAACATCCTTGAACAGACAAGGGAACAACAATAGCAAGGACCTGGCATGCAAAGTGGATCAAACAGCCAAAGTTAATAAACACTTTGCTCGTTGTGTGCCCTCTCTCCCTCTCCCTCTCCTCGCAGTCGCTGTTGCTGCCCCGTTTTAGTGTCCATTGCAATTTGGGTTTTGTTGCAGAGTGAAATTGAATGCAAATAGAAAAACAGACAAACACACACATACGCATACGCACGCACACACACAAAGCACTTAAATTTACGCGTTTTCCATTTCAATTAAAACAATTTCAATTGCAACTCGCTCTTTCCCCTTCCCCCTCCCTCCCTCTCGCATTTCCAATTCCAATTCTACATCCTCCTGCCTACTGCCTCGCTGTGGCAAGCATTTAACGCCATGCCGCTTCGAGCGCCATTAAGTAGGCAATGCTTTTTGTGTGTGCTCTGCTTTTTAGTGCATGCAAATGGGCTGTGTCGAGTGTGCCACCAACTGGCTAATTATTTATAGGCCTAGTCACAGTCATCGCTAACCACACAAACATACCTACTCCAATCTATCTATATGTATGTATGTATAGTATGTACATAGATAGACACGTCTGTTAGCTTAATTCCTGTGAATCGAGGCCGCGCTCTCGCCATCGCTTCTCTTTCCATTTGCCTTTCCCTTTCTTTTTCACACTCCTTCCATTCTTCTTCTTGACTATCACTCATTTGTCCGATTACAAAAATACTCAACTGATTTTCGGGCCACTGCCTTTATCATACTTATCTTTATGGATGTCTATATGTTTGCATATAATTGACATTGTCTTGCCACTTTTGGCTCTTCACCAAGTCAGTTCCTTGAACAATTGCTGATTGTTTTCAGCTTGGGAAAATGAATGAAATGCTTTTGCTTTTTGCTTTTTCATATTTCCTAATAGATATTCAACCAATTACAACCATTTCATTAGCTTAACACACACTTTCTCTGCATTATGCAAATGAAAGTCATTTAACATATTCATGTACGAAAATTAATCTCTTCAGCTGATACAATGAAATTGCTATAAAACAAGTAAGAAAGCTACAGTGGAGTGTGCTTGACTGTGAGATACCCGCTACCCATTTTGAATAAGCAGTAGTATTCTTAAAATATACCGAATTAATATATCACAATACTAAAATATACCGCAGGACATACTTGGTACATTTATGTAGTACCATATTCAAAATATACCATAGATTTTAAAATATAGCTGATTGTCAGCCAAACCAATTAGATCCAGTGTTTCATACGGACGGACAGACGGAAAGATCGTCTCGGGTGTTGACGCTGATCAAGAATATATATAGGAGATGCCTGTTACATATGTATATACATGTTCTGCAGTCACAAAGTCATAAGACCCTTTTACCCTTGGGTAGCATGTATAATTAAGAACGAATATTTTGATCTGATTTCGTAATGCATCAGTAATATATTTTGTAGCAAAATTTAAGATTCAGACGATTTCAAACCTACTAAATTCTTAAAACAATACTGAAACAAGTTTATTATTAATGATTTAGTATTTTGAGCTCAAAGTATTTATTGAGCTATGAGTATACATCAATTTTCTCAGTGTAGTGTGCAAACTTATTAAAATGTGATTAAAATTGTAACTAATTCATAGTTGTGTTCTTAAGGTTCTTAACATATGCTTGCTTGGATGCTTTAATTAATGAATAAAAGTTAAATTTGAAATATAATTCGTATATTACAATATTATTACAGTTCTTAAGTATTAATTAAAGGCTTCTCTGATTGTCATTTTAGTCACCTACCTGTTATTTGTTTTTATTATAATTCCCTTCTAAGTTTCACATTGATTTATTTTCCATTATGAAAATACAGCAACGCCTCAGGTTAATAAGTTGGCAACACATTCACTAATCGCTTATCTTTGCATACATAATTTTATTGGGTTGTCCCTTTCGCCATGCAAGGCATGCAAAAAGGACATCACACTCGTAGTCAACGAACATCGTGATTCTCCATCGACCCTTCCAAGTGTTTACTTTGAATTCGTTTAGCACTGAATAAAATCATTAATCTTAAGAACGGAAAATTGCAGAGCATTCTTAATTGGATATTGGATTGATATAAATGCAATAAATTCAAATAAATGAAAATTATAGTTGATTTTTTAATGATGTCGCAAATTTTTGAAATGATAATCACAACGGAAGTCAGGTGGAATCACAGAAAATCAGAACGTGTCGCAACCATGTTCGACCTTCAAAGTGAATCATCCTAACATGAACTTGACTCATTAGGAGCATTTAGAGCGATGTAGACCACTGTCAACATTAAGCCACCAGTAAGTCTGCAGCTTACAAAGTGTTGCTGTTGCTGTTGCCAGAGTTGCCAGAGTTGCCAGGCGTCATTCGATGGTGCGGCGCCTCGTTATGTGTCCGATGCGAATGTGGAGAAGGAAATCGTCGGACGAACAACATGTCGCCCATTTAACGGAAATATTGAGCTTGCACTGGGGGACATGGTGAGCATAAAGTCCGTGGTTGCCTTTTATCGATGGGCAAAGGGATCGGGTTGTGGGTGCAGAAATAGAGAGCGTATAGGGAATGTCGAGTCGTTGTGGCGACGTGCAGAGAAAAAAATAAAGAAAACGCTTGCCATGTTCTCTGACACTTGAGCGACGTTCAAACGTAACGGAAATGAATTTTATGCTGCTGAGGTGCCAAAGAGCGTGGCACTAATAAAAAAAAAATATTGTGGCCAAAGTTCGCGGATACACTGTAAGTGTAACAGTTGCAGCTTCGGCCAGATACAGATATTGTATTTTCATAGATATGTATTATCAAAGGAAAGCAACAAATTTGTGTGCATTATTTACGCGCTGCTGGAATTTTATGCTAATAAATTACCAATATGCACGAAGGCAAAACTTTGCTTGCATGCAACTCCTCAACTCAGGTGTGGGCGGGGCAGTTTTCTATGCGAAACTGACAAGCTGCACAAACACAACTACACACACACACACACACTCAGCCGCACACACAACGATAGGAACGCATTTATTATTTTTTGATATTTTTTGCACATGAAATAAAACGAAAAATCGAACTGTGAAAAAAGTCACAGACATGACAGCAACAATAACAACAACGGCAGCAAGAGCGAGGATAGTTCTGTGTGGGAGTCAACTCGCAAAAGTATGTGTGAGTTTGGTCCTGTGCTTGTGTGCTTGTGTGCTGTGCATTGGTTGACGCCAAAGAAATTTGGCGTCAGTTTTATGCGCAAGCTGCGAGCAGAAAAAAAAGGTAAAGGGCTGTAGAATGAGTTACAATGTGAGTGGGTTGAGAAATGCCTCAGACGAAGAGTAACAATGGCAAACAAAAATCCGGAAAAAATAGCAAATCGTATAAAAATAGCGGCAACATACATACGCAGCTCACACTTACACACACACACACACAGAGTCACATAAGAACAAAAACTGTGAATCGCGCTGGTGGCTAATGTGGCATTTGGCAGAGAGGCTTAAACCAAGCAGAGCTAATGGACGCTGACAACAAGACAGGCAACAAATTTATAGACACTAATTGCAGCTAAATATTGCAATATAAAATTTGGCTTACAGATTAATGAATACAACAACTAATTTAATGGATATCATAAGTTCTGCAGTTCTGATTTGTCGATCACACATAAATTTATCGATATTTCACATTGTGCAGCTGCGATAAACTATCGACAGTATTTCGAATCGAATATGATGCTAAGCTGTATTTTTTCTTGACAGTATTTTTAGAAAACGGTCTTTCAGCATTTCAATTAACAGCAAATTAAACTGTTAAAGCGAGGTTTAATTTGAATTTCTTGGCTTCGTTTGACTTGTTTGTAGCTCGCTTAAAATTGTGCTTCTGCTGCTACAATTGTATACATTTTTCACGCCTGCCTGCACATGAATGCAGCCAGCAGAAGAATGAATGAAAGAATAGAAAAATGCAGAAATTTTTACGCTGCAACTCAAGTAGCTATCGTGCAAGTTTAGCACATAAGAGAGCATAAGTATTTTTTGGCTGGCAGGTAAATATGGCTGTCGTGGCAGAGATAACGCAACGGTAACGCCGTTCAACTTCAGCCATCTTTTGCTTCAGATGGCTGTGGGTAAAAAGGAGGCAAAGGGTCGTACGACAGAGCTTTGCATGTGTATGTGTGTGTAACCAGAATTATGCATTTGATATTTTTGCAAAAGACATGTAGACAAGCAGCGCACACAAACAAAATCAAAGACAAATATTATTGAAAACCAAAATTTCAAGGTAAACACAGCTGCAAGCTGTGAATTGAGCTAAGAAGAGAGAGCGAGAGAGAGAGAAGAAGAGATGAAGGTTGCAAGCTGGGAGCTGATATCCCTTCCTTTATGTTTGTCTGCACTGCCAAGTGATGCGATTTTCGTAGCCAATATTTCAAGCTTCAGTGACAAATTTACACTGCTGACTTTAAGACCATAACCAACGGCGTCTCTTAGCCATTTTTCTTGCAGGTATTATCAGGCCAACGGCATCGGCTGGACTAGCAGCAACAGCAATTAAGCTGCGCCCAAGCATCATCAGCATTCTGGTAATTTACAGAGTGTCGCAGAGTCTGTGGGCAATAATTCAGAGAGAGAGCGGGATATAGAGAAAGAGAGAGTCTGGCAAGCAACTGTTGCTTTGCTTTGCAGGACAGTGACCAAAAGAAATTATAGCATACTTATTGGCTGACATATAAATGCAACGACAGCGGAAGTGAGAGAATGGTTGTCTAGTCAAAACGAGGCGAACGAGGTTAAATTTATTGGGTGCTAAAACTCAAAATGCAAGTCAGCGTGCCAAATTTGAGGACAACAAACTAAAATACGGCTAATAACTTATCTCTGGTTGCACCTTAAATAATCTCAATCTAGTTGCAGCTCTTCTATGATTTAACGTAAATGTGCCAAAACTTAAAGATGCCGTACAGATCTTTTGTATGTGCTTGGCCCTTAAAGTTGCTTATGTTGTTTTTAATGTGGGCAAAAGCAAAGCGTTTAGCTGGCACTTGAATGGTGTAAAATGTGTCGTGAAGTGCAAATATTTAATTGCTAACAAACGCCAAAGGCGAGACAATTGGCGCCTGTGTGCATTGCATTTCACATCAAAATAATTGCATTTGGGAGCCTCCAGGGCTGAAAGGATTTTGTGGGTCATTATTGTGCTGGTGACGACGACCCTGGCCAGTAATTAAAAGACCCTGCAATTTGTATGAAGTGCATGAAAATAAATACTTTATTCTTAGAACTGCTTAAATAAAGTAGATAAGCTGACAATTCGATTGATCTTTTATTAGAATGCTTACAGTCCTTATTTCACTTCTATTTCATTTGAAAATCTAGATAAACTGAGTTTTTCAGCTAAAAACTTGTAATAAGCAGATGATGTTGTTTACCAAACAAATATGCTTAAGTAAGTGCCCATTTTCATCATCTAGATTGTGCATTGCCGACCTAAGTCCTGTCCTAAGCTTTCTTAACAGTTTTTAACAGTCAAAGAGAGAAAACTCTGCTATCCTTACTCAGTAACATCAGGGGTGTCTGTTAAGTGCCCCGTGGTTTCAGTTAACAGTGCAGAGCAGTCCGCTGTTAAATGGTATCAAGGAACTGCTAAGAGAACTGTTAGCAATTAAGGGGGAAGCCAAGTGTTACGAATGTTTCTCTTTTGCTGTTAAAGCTGTTCCGCTAATTTACAGCATGTCAATGTTATGTAAAGTCGTCGGACGATATATAAAACTATTTAAAATATACATATGTATAAGCAATTTGTAGATTGAATCTATTCATTTAATTTTTTTTTAATTTTTTAAGTTTTAAAAATAATAATTTATTTTATTTGTTTTTATAAGCATTTATTTATTCATTTTTAATCACTTGTAAGCCCAATGTTAATTTTAAATTGTGTAATGTGAATTTAAAAAAGTTTATAATAAGTCTTTGTGACCATTGTTTTTAATATTAATTACTATTATTGACATTTATAAAGCAAATTCGAATTTACATAAATATGAGCTTATAATAAATAAAGACCAAATAAAAATTATATTTATACATCAATTTAATTGACCACCAGCGAGCTACTCAAGAGATTTATACAAATTGTAAATACCAATTTACGTTAATCAGTTAACAAAATAACAGTTAACAGAATAATGATGGTTAAGAGGTCTTTTAAAAAATGAATAAGTATAAAAAGTGTAAGTGACAAACCCGGAACAAGTATTAAAAATAAGTCTGTACATATATATGTATATATAATACATTTATATTTATGTAATATCACATTATTAAGTTCGACGTTATAAAACTTAAATCAGAAATAATTGTTTCAGCACTCTAAAGAAAACTGTCAAGTAATTGCCCTTTTGATGTAATATAAATAATTAAAGCAGCTTCGTTTGTGTGCATTTATGTAGTTGACAAAGCGATGGTAGTTTATTCATAAAATATGGAAAGAAAAGAAAATCCATATTTAATAATGCACTTTATAGCCGAAAATACTTAACGAGTCGCCTCAACGTGGGCTACGTCACAAGTTGCAAGACAGCTGCATGCCACCAATTTAATTAATCTGCACAAAATATGCAACGTTGCAAAAGTTTTCCCAGGCGCCGCAACACAGACACGCCTCCAGCCACACACACACACACATTGCCACAGTTATAATGCTTGACACAAAAAGTGTAAGATAGAGTTTGAGTGTGTGTGTGTGTGTGAGTGTGTTTGTAGGCGCCTAAAAGCAGACAACGGCAAACGGCAAAAGGAGCAAAAGCAGCAGCAGAAACGGCAATAAGATTACTTAATTGATTTAAATTTGCTTGTGTAGTGGGCTAAAAGAGGCGTGCCAGGGGCGTGGAGGTGGTGATGGGAGGGGTGGGGAGGGGAGGGGAGGCTGATGCTTGATGATGTTGCACAGTGCCGCATGCGATAATGAAGTTGTTGACAAGCTCTTGGCTAAAAGAAAATGTAAACAACAACAAAATAACAACAAGACAAAGACGAGAACGACGATGAGGACGAGGGCGAAAGAGGAGCAGAGCAGAGTTTGGCTGCAACAAGGACGTCGACGCAGAAGTGCAAGTAATTGAAAAGCAGCAAAAAGCAACAGCTGCAGCAGCAGCAACAGCAGCAACAACTGCAACAAAAGCAGCAGCAACATACTCGAGTAGTTGACGTTAGTTGCAGCTGCAACAGCTTCAAGTGCCGCACAGTGCACAAAGTACTATAAAGGGATTTCGCTGGTTGTGTTGTGGATGGAAAGTGTGGCAACGTGTCGTATGCGTTATGCCTTGTATAATTACATATAATTAATGGCATTACGCCTTAAGAATGCCTGGCTAACATATTCAATTTGTTAGCATATGTCACATTGCTCATACGCCCCATAAGCCAAATGCCGAATCGACACGACACAACGCGATGCGACACGACTCGAAAGCAGACACGACTTGTGATTCGTGTGCTAATCCACATCGGCTTCATTGTCACCATCAACTGACCCCAAAGGCGCCTTTGCTTTCTATTTTTGCGGTTGCGGTTGCAGCTGCGGTTGCGGCTTCTGTTATTACCAGCCCAATGCGCCACACGTCACTCGGTTGCACGCTCGTTAGCATTAGCTGACCGTCCACTATCCACTATTCACCATCCACCATCGACAAGCAGCAACATGTCTGTCCTCACAAGCAGCTTAGTCATGCCCAGCAGCAAGTCTCCCCCCTCCCCCTAACCACTCCTCCTGCTGCTGCTGTATGTGACTTGCATGCGCTGCAATGGGCGCCAAACTTTTGACTTCAATTTGCCCAGTTACAAAATTTACCAACACAAAACACAGAGCACACAGCACCAACAAAAAAAATGACCAAAACGGAGAGTGGCGAAAGACTTGCTTGGCTATTTGGTGGGACGTGTCCTGTGCTCAGTCTGCAATCATCCAGTGCAGCATCATTAGACCATGGATTGCAAAAAAAAAAATGTCTTGAATCGAGACATTCGACTATTTGATAAATTCGAAATTTCTTTGGATTTTCATAAAAATATTACTTTACTAGCGACAACATTTAAAATAACAAGTATAGTTCTTATACTCAAGTAAGAAGGAATCCCTTCATTATAAGTTATAATTTATAGCCGCTACCTATAGAGTAGAGAGAGAATAACTTTGTGCTTGCAAGAAATGTGTGTTACAGGACAACACGATTAAAAAATATATACACTGCCGCTCAACTGAATAGGTACATGATCTCAGTGGTAGAAATTTATATATAATTCCTAAACCAGTTTTCCGATTTACATAATTTGTAATTCTTAAATCATATTAAAATTAAAATCTGAAGAATATTATTTCAAAAACATATTATTTATTCCTTCATTATTTTTTCTTAAAAGCTTAACAAATCAATGATTTTTTTTGTTCATCTGAATAGGTTCAACCTAAAAAAAAGCAAATTATATAAGTAACTTAAGACATTTTCATATTTTTGGCACTTGGCTTATACTTAAGTACATTTCTAATGTAATTTTTAATAAGTTTAATAATGAGTGAATCCGCTGTTTTCGAAATAACTTCATATAAACGATCGGGAAGCGAGCTATACAAATTTTGCATATTTAATTGCCGCAACTAAAGTTGTTTTGCTATCAAATTGCCTGCCTCCTTCATATACCTTACACTATAGCAACCCCCATACCTTTTCCATTATATTAAGGTCAGGTGAATATGGGGGCCATTCGAGCAAGTCCACATTTTGAGCCTTAATCCATTCTTTTACCACCCTAGCTATATTAATAGGAGCTTATATTTTTGAACAGAATATACATGAATACCTATATCTCAGAGAGAACCAGGGATAGAGCTATAATTTGGGATCGATCAATGTGATACAAATTTTAAAAGTGAGTAAAAGTTCTGTATGGCAAATTACGTCTGCTGCAATCGGGTCCTATCTGCTTTGGTTGACAATCTGGTATTATTTTATGTAGTACTACATCGATATACCAAATATGGGCTTCGGTATGTTTTTTAAATTTTTTGCAGTATTTTAATTTGGTATGTTTTAAAAATAATACCGCACTGTTTTGCTTTTAGACTCGGCTGTAGCTTTCTTACTTATTTTATAGTAATTTCTTTGTGTCAGGTGACGAAATTAATTTTCGTACATGAATATGTTAAATGACTTTAATTTCCATAATGAAGAGAAAGTGTATGTTAAGAAATGGGTGTAATTTACCATATATCTATTATATCTGTTTATTCAATTCAAATTATTATTAAAAAGAAACGTAAGGATATTGTGAGTCGATTAGACGTTAGTTTGATTGAAGACGGATAAGTGCATGCTAAATCAGAATATATACGAGTATATTTCTTAAGAACCGACGGATCTGAAAATTCTGCACAATTTACAAATTGTATTAAAGTTTGCTGCTGACGTTCTTTATTTTTCAATAGCCACCAAGATTGAGTGTAGGCTAAACGTTAGCTTCCACCTCTATCAGCTTCCTCCTCCCACTTGGACGGAAATTGAAAAAATGCAGTCGGCATTTTGTTGGACAGTTCCGAGAAAAACTGTCAACGACAGCACTAAAACACAAATCCCACAAGCAAAGCTCGCTTCACATACACACATTCTATAGATGCAGCTCCCTCCGCTCCTCCCTTAATCCCAGCTGATGCGGGGTTCGTATATATGTATGTATGTCGTGTCGTTCACATGCATTTTATTATAACATATTATATTTTCCCCCATTTCCCTTCTCTATACGCCTTCAAATGCCTGCCAAGCACTTGATGTGGAATTCGTAATTGTGTCGCAGATTTTCCTAGAATTACGAGTAACAAACCAACCACGACACTGATTTCTGATTCAAGTTGTTGAAGAGAAAGCAGATAGACAAGAGGTTTAAACTGTCCCAAGAAACTTTCTTTAAATTTTGTATTGCTACCTGGGAAGAAACTTTCTTTCACTTCTTCTCTAAACCTCATTTCATTGACTCTTCTCCCGCCTTGAGTGAATTCCCTTCGTTGTTCCAGTATACATTTTTTTATTTTAATTTTTTGGTTTTTAAATTTTTATTAAAAATGTAAATTCTGAAAATGCGGAATACCATAGTTTTTGTTGATCTGTTCGCATATCGTATTTATATATATGGATGCACAAATAATGGTTGTGGTTGTTGTTGTTCATTTCATTTTTCACATGTTTATATTTTCCGCTGATTTAGTTTGATTTCATTTTCGATTCTTTCAGCTTAATTTTGAATTACAAAATATTATCTGCATTATGCGTGTACATATCATGGATTTTGCTTTTATTTATTTATTTTTTTGTGATTTTTTGTTTATTTTTAAATATATGTGTCTTTGTGATTTCGCATGCACAAGTTTTTGTCGATCACAAAACAGAACCAAGCAACTATTGATAGCAATATACACATACATATACATATAGAATACATATATAATATATAGTATATGGTGTTATACATATTTATGGTGTACAACTGAATTGCAAGCACATCGAGCGTAGTAAATTATGGGGAGCATTTCCTTTTTTTTTCTTTTTATAGTACATAAACTTGTGTACGAAGCAGGAATCGAGTTTGGCAACTCAATTTATTTTGGGATTTGGTAAAGTGAGAAGTGAGTGGGGAGTTGTGTTGCTTCATAGTGGAGGGTGATTATACATTTAATTTTCGTTTGCATTTCTTTATATTTGTGTTCACAACAATCAAATTTGGCTAATACAATGGTGATCTGATCTGAACTGAATCTGCAATGTGTTTTCTTTCGTTATGTACTTTACTGCCGTATGTTTTTTGTTATGTTTTAATTATTTTGAATACTCGTATGTGTGTGTTATGTATATATTAATCTTCTAGGCGTATCCCAATATTGCGAAAAGCAAGCAATGTTTCTTTGTATTTCGTTTGTTTTGATACATGTCTAAAATTGTATTCCACATAAAAGATGAGCCTTTTGTTTTGGCTAGATGGAAAAGCATGTTTTAATGTCGTAATACATTTGCATTTTCATTTTATTTAATTGGATATTTAAATCGCTTTTGGTTTTTATTTCATTTTTGTTTCTTATTTCTCTTTTTTGGCAACGGCCGCACAACGATGTTGAAAATATATTGTTTATAATTGATGTTGTTGTTGATGTTGTTTCAGTTGTTGTTCTTGAGCTGGAAATCGCCGTATCGTCCTGACCCATGCCAAATGCCGCAAGCGCGCACCCATCCACCAAAGTATGAAATCGAATCCTTCATTTCCTAATCCATTTACTGATCCTCATCGCCGAGCTCATGCTTAATCTTGGAGAAATCGAACGTCTCGCCGGTACCGCGCTTGAAGATGTTCAAAACATCGAGGCAAGTGGTCTCAAAGTGCGTGGTCGCGTCATAAGATTCCGAGATGAATATTTGAGACTCGAGACCATCGTCAATGGGCTCCAAATAATCCGAAATAGTGACAAACTTTTGTGCGATCGGCTCCAGCAAATCGAGACCGGGCTTGATCTCAGCTTCTGGGTTCTCGGTTTCAACTGTGGTCGAGACCATGCCCACAAACCAACCCTTGGCGGCCACCTGATGGGTTGAGCTGACCAGTGAGACATAAATGTCCGATTTGCGACCGACTTGCTTCTGTGGAATGATGATTTGAGTGGAGAGACCATCCTTGGTGCTGGCCACCGGATGATCCAAGATGCAAATGCAGCGAATCACCTTGCCACGCTTGCGCACCTGTGTAATGGAGAAATAAAGTTAGAAAAGAGTAATGTTTAACTATTGATTTTAGACTAACCTTGTCGGGCACATAGCTGGGATCGCAGTAAACCTGCTTGCACTTGGCGATCTCATCGCCAGAGCGCACACCAACCACTTTGCCGCCTTCGCCCAAAACAATCTCGTCAATTGGCTTGTCCAACATGTAGGTGCCACCATAGATGGCCGACAGACGGGCAAAGCCCTGTGGCAGCTCGCCGAGACCGTACATGGGATACAGATATGGCGATTTGCCATATCTCGCTAACGAGTCCGAGTACAATTTAATGCGACGAATGGTGTTGACAGCCGGCTCGTTAAGGTACTCGTCATCACGGAACAGCGCCAGCGCATGGCCAGTGAAGTCCTGGGTATTCTTGTCCAGGCCGAACTTGTCGTACAGTCCCTGCATGTTGGCTTTGGTGGGATCAAAGTCCTTCCAGGTCTTTGGGTCATCCTCTCTAAAGTCCTGCACGTAGATCAAGAAATTGCGGAAGCGCCGCTTCTCAAACATACCTGGGGAGGGGGGGGAGCACAAAAAATAAAACAGTTGCGTGAGTGGGGTATGTAATATATACTGCTCAACAGGACGTGCCGTTTTTTACCCCAGCGAGAATTTGACAAACCTCTAATTCACGGCCAAAACAACCACCAGACCAGCTAAATGACGTCATGCAGTCATATGTGCAGCACATACACAGACATAAGTAGTTACTATAATAACGGTTCATTGTGAAAGGGTTCAATGCGCCTTGCGTGCCTACATTTTATGGCCAACTCACAAAATTGGCAACAGCCACATGGAGAAGAAATTTGCAGCAAGTAGCAACAAAAAAACAAATAAACAATTAAAAATGCAGCGTGATTGGCCAATTGCCTTTTGTAATAGTCCCCAATTGTTTAAACAATTTCAGACAAAACAAGCAACTTAATCGCAATAGCGACAGCAACAATAATAACAACAACCACATTACACAGGTGTTGAAAAATGAATCAGCGCAACGGTTAATTACTTAAAACGTGAGAGCAGGGTTGCCATATGGGCCATCGCTTCAAACAGCTGGCAACACTCGGATTCTAATTGGAATTAAATACATAAGCACTCAGCAGCATGCTCGTGTGAGTGTGTGTGCGCAGAGTAACAAAAATAATGTGTTTATTAATCTTTCTATTAAGCTGTACACGTTTATTCGCAATTTATGATGACGATATGAAGAGTACAGCATCAAAAAGCATAGACGAAATACGTAGTTCTTGCAAAAAAAGAGGGGCAGCAGGAAATAAGGCGGCTTTAAACACTACAGGCACACACACACACACACACACAAAAAGAGAGAGACTCGCACACACATGCATGCAAACATACATAGCGCACACAGCAGGGCAACTACAAATACGTGTCACAGTCGCAAACCAAAAACAACACCAGCGAGTGCCATTCGCCGAATGTAAGCCGAGACAAAGAAATATGGAGAAAACGCAAAAAGGGGGGAGCGCCGATAAGAGCGAATTATGTATGTACTCATCTACATCGAATTTTCGCAGTTCGTGGAAAACTACATATATTTACATTGTAGTACATAATTCGCAGTTAACTTAACTTACCCATGAGATCAGATGCCAGTGCCTCCTTTTGATCCACTGGCACTTTGGAGATTTTTCCACCCTTGTAAACGTAACTGCCCTCAATTGACTTGAACTCCAGATAACGGGTAACGCCCGTGTGTATCAGAAGTTTCACCAATTGTCCATTGGCCATCAGAAACTTGGGAATCAAGTCCACGTTCCAGTCGCGACCACGCCCGAATTTCTCACCAGGCGCCTCCAGACCATAGCGTTGAAAGAGCTCCTCCAGCGGCGTAATTGAGGCTGATTCGCCGCCATAGTATTTGTTGCGATCAATATGCAGGACTTTCTTGCCCGACACGGAGAGCATGCCGCTCAATATGCACTCCTTGAGGCCGGTGCCCAGAACTATCGCGTCGTATTCCTCATTCATGTTAGCTTTTTTTTTTTTTATTACAATGAACCAGCTACTTTATAAATCAAAAGAGATTTTCACTTAGCGACGTTGCCGACGTTTTTACAATTTTCGCTCAATACAATTTTCTCTACTCGCTCGAAAATGCCCAACGTCTTATGTTCTGTCTACGGTTTTGTGTTATTTTTGCCGTCTGGCCATACTGAACATAACAGATGTTAGCATAACAGAATGTGCACTCGCTGATTTTGTTGCGTGCTGCCAACCGCAATTACACAGTTTGAGAGCTCATACTTATTCGGCGCTTAATTTAAATTGTCGGGCGGGACGAACATTTAAAACCAAAAGCAATTAATTATAAAAAACAAACGACATTGAACATAGAATTTGAACTATAGTTGATATAAAACTAATGTAATACTAGATGTTTCTAAAAACAAAATTTCAAATAAATCATGAGCTACATTGTTACCAAAATACAATGAGCAAACATTAATCAGCTTAAATTAAGTATTAAATTATTTATCATTTAATGTATTTATGACAGTTTTATATCGATCATTGCACATAGTACCACCCTAATCAAGACTTCCAGGATATACACAAAATTGTAATTGAAATAAGAACTTGGAATTATTATGAATTGAATGAATACCAATATTCATTTATTTTTTAAATTTTGCGCATTGTCGATGGTTTACAAAACTGTTTTATAATGTGACCACAAATTGTGCATAAAATACATTTAGAAATATAATACCAAACTCCTACGGAATCTATATTTTTGGTATTTTTGAAAACTTCATTTGCTATCACGTTGTTGGTCAGTCAAAATAAAACATTGAACGAGTCGGACGCGATTGTTGTTATTATTTTGGTTTTTACTTTTGTGTCGTCGTTTGTTGTTTCCTTGTGTTGCGGAAGAAATACATAATAAGTTGTTTTAGCTGCTCTTCAACTAAATTTACAAGTTGCAATGTAAATGCTTTTATTCTTTTAATTCATAATTACAAGAAAATTGATAAATAATAAAACAGCGTTAGCATTTAATGCTAACAAAACACACCAGTGAACAGTGTGTGTTGAGTGTTTTTGGTGTATGTGAAAAAGTGAAAATGCAATTTAGGCCAAAATTGTATTGAAATTCTTAACGACAACAACAGAAACAGCAGCAACAGCAAATTCGTGGCAAATTTAAAGAGTTCCAAGCCACTACAAGAAATACACACATATATACAATCAAACATACATATAATATATATATACATATATAAATAAGTGTGTATGAGTGGTCTGGGCGAGACGAAAGCGGGAACGGGACGGAGCGAAAAGTGAGCGGTTCGTTCTCTCGTTCACAGTGTTGTTGTGTTGTGTTTTGTTGCGTGTTATTTGTGTTGTGTGGTGCGAAAGTGTATTAGGAAGGCAAACCATAATTAAATTTATTAATTGAAAATTATTTGAAATGAAATTGAACGCCAATTGCAAGGAATTACTACCGCAGTCTACGTCACCGTCACCCGAACTGCAATTTTAATCAATTCTCTTGTTTTGTTGCTTTTTGCTCCTGTTGTTGTTGTTGTTATGCTGACCTCGTCGGTTATAAATTTTTGTTGCTATGCTCAAAAATCTGATCTCTTTTTCAATAAAAATAGCAATATATTAATGTGATGTATGTGAGCAGAAATTAAGAAAATTAACTCACAGAGAAAAAAGTGCTAAAGAGAATTACCATATCAACATTTTTAGACAAAAACCGCATAAAGAACATTGTTGCTGTATTTTGTTGTGTTTAATTTTGGGTAAGTTTTAAAAACAAGTTTTCGTGCTAAATTGACTCTTCCATTTGATTTGCACTCTATGTAAGCTTAAGCTGAACAAACTCAGAATCAGACAGTAGAGCAACAACAAAAAAAACGAGTTAGTTGCTAAGAACCAGTTACTCAGTTACTCCAAGCAGCCTCCTCCTCTCCCACTCCCTCTAACGAGCGAGTCTTTCTTTACCTGACTCGCGCCGCAGCTTCTCTCGCTCACTCGGAGAAACACAATTACACATCCATACATATGCATGTCCGTCTAAGTGTGTGTATTGAGTTTGCAGCATTGCCTCTTTCCCTTTTCTTGTACCGGCATTCGATAAACAAACACACAGAAAATAGCGTTTAGTTCTATGGTCTTCACTTAGTTTATCGATAGAAACGAGTTACACCCATTTAATTATCGATATTAGTTACCATCTAAAGTGTTGCGTTCTTCTACAGGGTATCTCTGGTTTTATTGGTTGGTGGTTTCTGACGTTGCCAAATCAAACAGTGGGCAAAAAATGTAGCGACTATGTAATATGTAAATAAACAACAGCTGATGCAATTCTGATAGTATATTTACTGGCATTTCTGGGGCATACCCAATCGGCAAAATCAGTCAAACCATAGTAAATGACGACGTACGATTCGATTCCCAGTATCTCTATCGTAAACCAAAAGTTTATGTCAGTATGACTCTTTGGTATGAAATCTACCTGGGCAAACCGCATTTTGCGTATATTTCTTTTTTTTTTTTACAGATTTTACCGACTAGCTCAATGTGCGGCGTCTTCTAGCTCGATCTTTGTGTGTGTTTGTGAGCCGGTATTGCAACATGCTGCTGCATCTTTCATGCTCTTCTCAATTTAGTTCAACGTCGGTTGACGGACGTTATTCTGTTAATTGCATCCGTGGCAGCACTCAGAGAAAAACTCAAAAGTTATTTGAGAAGACTTTGTGGAAATAATAATAGATTGCCGATAATCTAATAGCATTATGAATTAATACAATTTCTTAGTTATTTGTGATAACACAATCTTATTTTATTAAGTTGAATTTATGTTTTTATTCTTTCAAAAATAAATAACTTGAAAACATCTTAATCAGTGCCTTACCCATTCCGTGTCAAGATTAATAAAAAATAATACACCTAGTTCCCAGCTGACCAACATATCTTTAATCTTAATCTCGCGTAGGTTCGCTTCAAGTTCTTCGTTCTTGAACAATTTTTCTTTGAGTGAACATCTGTGCATTGAGTGACTGACTGTTAACCGTTTTCGCGCTTGTCGTTGTCGTTTTTTTCTGTTTGCCTATGCAATCTATTAGACGATCTCAGCAGTAGTAACAAGACAAGTCTCAGTCCCAGACCCAGGGGATGTGTTCACTTCCAGTTCAGTCACAGCCCCACAATCTTGCTTTGCTTTGTTGTTCGTGTGGCCGCAGTAACCGTTAACGTGGCGCAGGCAATTGACTCCAATTCCAATTGCTGCCGCTGCAGCAGCAGCAAAGCAAACGGAAGCGTTAGCCTCTTTGGCTTGTCTACCTAAGATATATATGGAACTCTGAGACTGAGACAGCCAGACATCCCATTCCATGCCGTTCCATTCCGTTTAGTTGGTTTGGTTTTACTGCTGTAATTATTTTCAGTATTTGTCTATTTTAATGACCGCATTTGCGTACCATCATCAAATACAATATACTACAATGGCAGTCTATATACTCGCTGCATACTTATTGTGTACATTTTGACGCGATTTACGAGCGGGTCTTATCACCTTATCCCATTACGAACTACCGAATAACGTCGTATTCGCTTTACTTTTTTTTTGTTTGTATTTTTATAGTATTGCATAGTATGCGTGTATTGGTCCCTCTCTCTCTCTTTCTCTCTCTCTCGCGATAAGCCCAATCGTAGTGGGGTAAATACGTATACGTGGCTGGCATTTCCAGCGAATTTTCTTATCAATATCTAGTTCCGTTCTATCTGAGAGTATTCTATGACAGCATAGTGTGAAGTGCGTTTGCACTTTTATTCATTTTGACGCCCAGTGAATCGATTGACGTGTTATATATATATATATACATATATCTGTACGTATTATATTGTATGTTTATAGCAGCAAGCTTGTCTCCTGTTAGACCTGCCCTAAGTTAATGAAGGCCCTTATCAACTAGCATCGCGATAAGACGACAATGAAATGCTCAATGCTCAATGAATTGATTAAGCCAAATGTTGGTATAATTAACTCTTTTAATCAAACTTAAAGGTATCGTTAAAGTGAATAAAAATCTACTTTGTTGAGAAATTGAAATAATTTGAGTGCTTTATAATATATATAATATTTATAATTGTGTTGTCAGTTACACCACAAATGTTTACTTGACTGGAAAAGATTGGCAATGTGAGACGACTTTTTTAAATTCTTTTCATTGATTAGATTGTCTTTGGGGTTGTTTTTATAGCAGCTATATTTTAGTACAGCTCCGTCGGTTTAGCTTGACTAAATAAGATAAGAACGCATTTATAGATCATTTGATGGTTTTCATGCTGATAATGCAAATTTTCTAAGTTTATTTCGTTTAAAAAAAGCAATAAAAACTATTATCGGAAATTGCTCCAATTTCTGATATCATGAATAATAGTTCATTTATTTGACGATTAAATTCGCAATTTCTATTCAGTATAGGATATAAAAGTGTATCAAGATTTGCATACAAAACAGTTCTATCAACTCATCATTCTACCCACATTTAATCCACTTTTTCAGGTCACATTTACAAATTTATCTATTTATGGTACTCTCTTTACTTTTGTCCAACACAAAAGTTAAAATGAGTTATCGCCATGAATTGTAGTTTTTCTTTTTTATTTTGAAATCCACGTTCCGGCCTCGCCCACTTTTTGTTCTTTAATTGGCAATGTCAAAAATTGAAAAACTTGAATATCTTTTACAAAATTTGCACATCCGCTTTTGGCAATTTGCATTATTTCATTTCGTTTCGTTATCCGGTTGTGTTTTTGTCCAACATGATTAATTGCCACAGATTACTCGTTTCTTATTTCTTATTTCTTATGCTTGTGATTGTACTTCATCAGCAACAGTTGCTCATTTCTTATTTTTTTATGTTTTGCTTTAGCAGTTTTTGCAGTTTTCTGGACTGTCACTTCTTGCCACATCTTGCAGCTATCTATGTTTTGCCATCAACTTTAATGACTTCAACGTCTAATATAATTTTCTATTGGCAGTAAAAGTGAAAGAATGGGCGATGCTTTATGTCTGTCTCGCCCTTTCCTTACACGAATTGCACATTGGTTCTAAACAAAGAAAGACAAATGTATTTCATCGTTTAACATTTGCAGTAGAAAAATGTTGAGATTCGTATGACAAAAATATTGTTATTGCGTTTGTTATCATACTTAATATCCATCTTAAATATAAATCAAGATATTCTTCTCATCTTGTATATTGATTATGTGATTTATATAAATATGTGTACTCATCTTGCTTCTGTGTTTGGCAGATCGATCCTCGTCTCTAATCTATTCATGTCTACGCCAAAGAACAAATTTGCATCTTATATAAATAACTTTGTTCTTACATAAATTTGAATAAATATGATTAATCGCCTCAGACTGAATTGGAGCGAGAGAGTGAGAGAGAAAAAAAGAGAAATGAGACTAATTGAATTAATTTATATGTTAATTTGTTGTGTCATATTGCTCTTGGGTATTCAGACTCATCTGGACCAGGTGTCCCCCAGCCACAGCGCCCCCACAAGTAGCTGTCAGTCAGTTAGACAGTCCAATAAACTTCTCCACAAACCAAATTGAATGAATAGCGCCTCTGCTCCGACCACGCCCCGTCCCGTCCCGTTCAACCCACCCCCTGTCAACAGCTACTAATTAGTCGTGCAATGTTTTGTTGTTGTCTCTGTTGTTTTCTCATATTTCGATTTCGCAGTTTGTCTCATCGGCGATTCTCACGCGCCCATGGAATATTTCCCATGTGGTGTCACATGCAACACCTCGATGTTTGATGCCATTGTTTGAATACGTTTCGGAAATGAATAGGTGCTCTAGGTGCACATATAGTTTTTTAAGTTCAAACTATCAATGTTGACTTAATTCTCTTAAATTACTGCTAATCTTATCAGCGAAATTATTCTTTAGCAATTTCTCAATTTGAAAAGCAACTCTTTCGAAGCTGTATGAGTAATATATTTAAGGAAGGCTTAAGTGTAAATTGAACTGTACAAATACAATCACATATACTTAAGTATTCTTATCGGAGTCATTAACAATTGTCGTCAATGCCAAAAAGAACAACAACAAATTGTCGATGTGAGAAATTAATCTCTTGACCGTTAAATGGCAACAGCTGGCAGGGCTTAAGTGATTCAAGTTTTACATACAAACATATATGTTCAAATAAATATATATATACCTGATAAACAAAAAAAAAAAAAGAAGAATAAAGCTTATCGAGTAAAATTCACTTTCTGTATTCAGCAAAATATTTTGAATAAAAATATAATTTTGTTTTCCGTATTCCAAATTATTCGTTCAGTTATTTAGGCTATTCAATAGATAACTCTGTTAAATTGCCAAAGGAAAAGATTAAATTCTTTTTTAAATAACTCATAAACATGCTCAAATGGAATTCAAAAAATGATTATTATTTGCAAATTTTAAAAATTTTTGTGCCAATCTAATCCTACGTCATAAGGCAGCTGAAACAACAGCAATTTTCTGTGTTCAAAGAATCGTTGAATAAATATTCCACTGAAAAACTATATGTATATTTGTATCACGCTTTAAGAGTGTGTATTTTAGATATAATTAGGCAGTAATGTGATAAATCCCTTCAACGTTATACTCAACAAATATTAAGATGAAAAGTAATTATATAAAATATGAAAACATCTAATCAGATGCATATATGAACTTGTATCTTTTCAGTTGTAAATTGGAAAACCGACAAATATATTGATTTGACTCTCCAGGGCACATCAAATTATTCATTTTAATTGCGACATTTGCGAAAACGTCAACATACGAAGATATCGATCTGGGCTTTAACTGACTAAATGCAATTATTTGTAATTTCTGTATAAACAATTCAAATATAATGAGGAAGACACATTGCTTTAGTTTATCTTTCTTTATAATATAAAACATAATCCCGCATTTTTTTCGTGTGTATTACATAAAAAGTGTCTCTTTCTTATTTTGTATATTTCACATAATTTTAATTCGAATAAAATTCATTGATATTATAATATACGTGGTATTATATTCTCCAAAATAAAGTCTATACAAAACATATACATACTATATATAGTATATGCAATAGGTATCTTCTAGTCCAGCAGTCATTTGTACGTATATGTTTTAGTTTTGCGTTAGTAATTTTTACTCTATAGCTTATAAATTATTTTATAATTACTTTGCCCATAAATGTGTTTTCAATGCAAGGTTAATCGATGATTGAACTGAAGCGTATAGCAAATTACACTTTTCAACGAAAATAAATAATGTGTGTGTACGTTCACGTATAATGCGCAAGATTAAAAAAAAAAAAACAATACAATAGTCTGAATACTTATTGAAAACAAAACCGCGCAATTTTCACCTGTTTCCCCACACAAAATGCTGAAAAATGTTATAAACGCCGCACTTATTTGCCAGATGTCGATTGCCACTATAAATGTATCTAGTTGTTCGTATGTATCTCTCAGATACATGCGGCGCACAGGCCACAATATTTGTTTTATTGAAAATACAATGAACTTTACAACGGCGCATATTTATTTTTGCCCTTCCGCCCAGCCTCCATTTCCCTCTCCTGACCTGCGGTGTGCCCCCTTCCTCTTCCCTCTCTCCTGGGTCCCGCTGTGGCCTATTGATAACCAATTTTGTATTTTCCTGTGGCTTGGCATTGTTTATCTTTTAAGTTTATTTCGCATGTGCGTTTTATGCTCTTACTCTGCCAGCTTCGTTTCAGCAGCTAAAAATAAATCCATTTTGTGGTGGGCAAACCAACCAAACCATCCACCCACCAAGAGCAAAGCAAAAGCAAAGCAAGCACTTTGAAGTCAAACCACACACAAACCGAATTGAACTGATTTAAGTGGTTTGCACTAATTAGTTAGTGTGCGAATGCGTGTGGTGAACCATGAAGAACTTATCAGCCAGCTTTTAAGTCGTTAAAAGTTTGTTCAAAATTGGAGTGCAGCTATAGCTGTCAACTGAAAGAGAAACCAAGATAATGTACTATACCCATTTTGAAGTTGCTTTATCATTTTGTAATGTGCTTGGTAACAGTTGATTATACCCGTTACTCAAAGGGTAGACGGGTATTTTAACTTTGTGCTTGTAGGAAATGTATGTAACAGGCTGAGGGAGTCATATCCGACCCCATAAATTATATATATATATAGCCGAGACGATATAGCAATGTCCGCCTGTTCGTATGAAAGACTCGATTTCACAGTCTACGAAGGATAGAGCTAGAGTAGCTACATAGAATAATACTTTATGATAAAATTTGAAAATTTGGTTGCGATTAGATAAAAATTGTAGAAGTTATTCAAGAAATTACTATTGTATTGCAAAAAATACCTACAGTAAAAAGGTCTTAGTTTTGCCTGACAATCTAGTATATTTTGTACTCCATGATATATTTTGAATGTAGTGCATTATTGATATACCAAATATAGAATTCGGTGTATTTAATATTTTGCTGGTATATTTTCAGTATATTTGTTAAATTGCGGGTATTTTACAGTTGTGCACACTAGACATTTAATGAACATACATATATTTGAGGAAATACCTATTTATTCAAATGAGTTTAATTTCTTTTACAAATTTCGTCTGCCAAGTTAGTTATCCCTGTCCTTTAACTATACAGTATTGATCTGTGAATGAACTTTTGTATTTTCTTTTCTTTAATTTTCAAAATAGTCGCCGCTCTATTGTGTGTTCACTTTTTTGTCCGTTGCTCAACATTTTTTTAAGGCTTGTCTCGTCGAATATTGTGTTGCTTTTGGTTGGTTTTGTTTTATGACTTTTTTGGCACGACTACAAAGCAAAGAATAAGTTTTAAGTTCAGTTTACAGTTGTGCCGTGTCATTCACATTTCATATGACCTCTAATTTTTTTGTAACAAACGTTTTTCGGTAAAGTTTTGTAAAATATATCTCTGAAATTGATCATGTTTTGTTATGTATTTGCTTGCAATTTTTGTTTGTGTAAATTATACTTCGGAAATTTATATAGAGTGAGGACAACTTGCTGTAGCAATAATACAGATGAACCGATTTGCAATCACATCAGCTCGTAACTTCAGCTAGTATTAATAGATCAATGCGGGAGATTTTGTCTAGAGAATTTAAGGAATATATATATAGTATTTCTCTAGGAAATTTAACTTCACCGAATTCATAAATGTATTATGTGAAAGGAAATGTATTTCTTTATGCCTAATAGAAATGAAGAGTTCCATAATTGATTTCTTAGTGTATCATAATTTGATCAAATAGCTATAATGCCCAATAGAAGAGTATATGAAACACATCAGAAGCCAAGAACAACAGGCGTGTGCTAAATTCAAATTTAGATTTGTGTGTCGACATGCGGTTTATTGTTGTTGTTACTGTGCCAAATACGTCTACAGATGTTTCTTCGACCGCATATACACAGATATGTATGTATGTATATTGTGTGCAGCCATTTACTACCGAATTTAGTCCGTCACTTAATGAAATTAAAAGAAAATTGCCAAACGCGCCAATTTATTAATGTTTATTGGAGGCAACATTTATTTTTTTCCTTATTGCAAATTGAAATGCACATAAATCGAACAATTTTCACAAAACTGCCGAAAATCAACCCCAATCTACAAAATTGGCGAGTCTTTGCGTTCGTTTTGAGTTAACATTGTATACAATGTTCTCTATTCGATATGCAAAATATTTCATATTGCGAATTATATTGAAGCTAGAATTATATATGCGCGTGCTTTTATTTCAGTTAATGTTTGAATACATTCTTAACATTCCCAATTGATTATTGTAGCGCACAGTTGTGCCTTTCAATTGTCGAAATACATTTTTTAAAAACAAATTAATTAAAAAAAAAAATTAGGTTCAGATATTTCATAATATTTTTAAATATATTGTTGCTAGTCCAAACTCATTTTTGATTTAGTCAAGCTCGATAGTAATTTAAAAGCGAAACCAAATGTGATCATCAGTTTCATGGCCTGCACAGTTCATTTGATTTATGATATGAACGCCGACCCATTCAAATAATTCTCCAGGGTCGTTGGGGACTGTTGAACTCTGGAGATCTCTGGGGAATATCGAAATGTTTGGCATCCGCCCCGATTTAAATTAATGTAATACAATAAATTCAAACAAATTTATATCGATCAATGCGTAGTTTATTGTAAACTATTCGCGTAGATTTATTTCGGGAATTTATTTAGAACTCAAGCTTGCAAGATAAATATTCATTCGATGATCGTATAAACTAACTTCGCATATCTTCAATTAGTTGGCGATTAACTATAAAACACCTCAAGAATAGTGCTCAGTTTCAATTGCTTGACAGACCGTGAACTTTGACGCAGTCCATCGATCACTTTTGGGTTTTAAACCCCACACAAACTCGGTTAAGTTGTGGACACTGTGCAGTCTCCCAATCTCCACTCGTTTGTCCCCAGCTCGACGTGACCTCGCGGTACTCTTTGAGCTTGCCGGGCCGTTCAGTTGATTGTTTGTGTTATTTTCGTTATTGTTATTGTTATTGTTGTCATTTTCGTGATATTTTACGCTTTGTGGCAGCTTTTAGCTTATCGGAAGCTTGAAATCAAGGGCGCAGTTTGAAGCACGCGTCTGTGGCACGACATCAGCTAAAGATTAGCCCTGGGCTAGTGTTGTGGGTAGGGTTTCTTGGTTTCTTGGTTGCTTTGTTTCTTGGTTTTTTGGGTTCGACAAACCTTTCATTGCTACTTACCACAAACTAACTGTCTTTCCCTGTTTCTCGTCTCGTCTTTTGCAGATGGTCATGGCTGTCGTAACTGATGGATCAATGTGGGCAACGGGCAACGGCACTGTCCAAAGGTGCTAATTGGTGAGAAAGCAAGAACTTCAATTGAACGGACACATTAAGCAAACGTAACCTCATGGTGTTGGCCCGCGAAGATGCCTTCAGCGAACTCCGAAGACTTGCGGCGAAAGTTTCTAATTGTGCAACAACAGCGCTCTGCACCCCCCCAACCTGGCCGGCGACAATCTCGCCCAGTCACAGGCCCAAGCACAGTCACAGCATCAGCCTCAGCACAGCCACAGCACAATGCCAACGACAGGGGCTCCTACACCACTCGGCGGGGGTGGCGGCGAACCCGAGCGCACCTACGTCTTTCCGGGCACCCATCAGGTGGGCACCGCGGCCGCAGGTAGCATGCCCAGTGGCCCTGGCATACCGGGCGTGGCAATCATATCCAGCCATGGCAACACCACCACCCTCAACCCCGCTGGCCATAGCCGTGGCGGCCATGCGCGATCAGTCAGCCATGGCGGTGGTGCTATTGTCGCTGTCGGCGCCGGCGGTCGGCCGATTAAGTCGGCGATGAAGGGCCACCAACGTGCCTTCTCGCAGGGACAGATTACGGACTCGCCGCCGGGCAGCGCTGCTCCCGCGGGTCGCGGCCACAGTCGCGTGGGCTCCAAAACAGATTTCATTCTGCCGCCGGGACACAAGGACGAGCCCGTGAGAGAGCGGGAATTTGGGCCCTCGGCGCCAAGCTCAGCCACCGGCGGACGTGGTCATTCCCGTCAAGCATCCCGCTCCGAATCCATCTACACCTTACGGCGCACCGAGGTGCCGCCCTGGTGGAAACGATTCACACTGTGCAACTTCAACAACAACGACAAGTTCGAGGAGCGAAGCTATCGCATGGTGGTGCCCAATCACACGGTGCCGCCAAAGACTCCCAAGCGAGAGCATCCCAATGGCCAGTTTGTGGGCAACAAGATACGCACAACAAAGTACACGCTGCTCTCGTTCATACCGAAGAATCTGCTGGAACAGTTCCATCGCGTGGCCAATTTGTACTTCATTTTCATCGTTCTGCTTAACTGGCTGCCTGCCATCAATGCCTTCGGCAAGGAGGTGGCCATGATTCCAGTGCTCTTTGTGCTGGGCGTGACGGCGGTCAAGGATTTGTTCGAGGACCGACGTCGCCGAGCGTCTGATAAGCGCATTAACAACACAACCTGCAGAGTCTATGATGGGTGAGTTTAAGTTTCCAATTACTGTTCTACATTATTCTACACTCATTACTAAAATGTATAACTAATATAATCATGAAAAACAAAAAACAAATGGTAACGAGTTTATTTTACTACCGTTTGGACTACACATTTATTTAGTTATAGTTAAGTATTTAGTTATTCCTTAGTTTAAGAAATTTAGTTTCAGATAAAGAGCAAACATATTAAGACAATTCTTAATATAATTTATTTCTATTGCATAGAACACTTTAATTTTGTTACGGATGCGTTCAACGCTTTTCAGAACAGATTGATTTACTAGTTCACATAAGACCAACAAATGTGAAGTAGCACATGTTGAGCTATTAACTTTAATTTTCATTTAAACAAGTCAGTTAATTAGTTGGGTTAAACACTAAAGTCTCAAAAGTGTCACATGGCAATCCCATTAAAAAAATTAGCACACAGCAATTCCATTTCGTAACTAAACGCGTCTTCTTGACCTCACTTAGCCTTTATACTTGCAAGTACTAATAAGATACTCACACATTTGATTTGTTGTGTGGAAGATCTCTTCTACTTTGTGCTAGTTTTTCTTTCTTTTTTTAAGTTTGCGACTGCAACTTTCCCTTGCCAAATCTAAAACAAAGCTATTCATCAGACGCGTACAAAATTAGTTGTAGAAAATAGAAAAACGTTACCAGCTTCCAGAAGCAGACAACTAGGGGATAGTTGTTGGTCAAGTCCCCCGGTAAATGTTTTCGTTGTTTGGTGAGGTTTGGATTGTTCATGCAAATTCTTTGTCCGCGATTTGTTCGCACAGATTATTTTAAAGCGCGATCTAGAAATCGATAAACAGCCGAAAAAAGCAAACAAAACAACAGCAAGAGCAAACACCAAGTAGTTAAACAGACGACAGACAACGCGACAAGCTGATACCCTAGCTTTAGATACTAGTTGAAGTGTTTATCATTATAAAAAAATATTGCATCCATAAACATGAATTCATTGGGTACACTAGAAATATATAGATTTGGAAAGTATAAGTATATGCGTGATAATCGTGTTGTCTCTAACTTTTTATAATCCGACCATCAAGTCTACTTTTAACGCGTCGTTTTTATGGCTACAGGGTATAGCAAACAAACAAACTTGCTAAACTTTCCCCTCGCAGTCAATTCGACTGTCTCTTGTTTCGTTCCTTCTTTCCCCCTCCTGCTTCTCACCTTGTCTGCGGGCTGAGTGTCCCACATTTGAGCGTCGTCGGCGGTTGTTGTTGGTCGGTAGACGGTAGTCGGTAGTCGACAGTTTTGTGGTTTTTGTGTTATTGCCCGCCTCAAGAGTTGCGTTTATTTATTTGCCTGCACGCGTTAACTTTCCAGCCAATTTACTTAGTTGCATTGCACGCGTAGCTCTTAATGCCCCCCTCCCCCACCTTCGTTCTTTGTATTTGCGTTTCCCTTCTCCCTCTCTTATTCATCAGCATTGATTTGTACCAGCGTTGGCTTCCATTTGTGTGTGTTTGCAGGCAACCATCCAACTGTTGTTCCTGCTTGTTGTGTCTAGTTTGTTGACCAATGAACTTAGGCTATTGTCGTTGCCAATTTTATTTGCATTTGCCATTTTGTTTTTATGCTCATGCTCTTTGCACAAATTGTCATAAGCCACGGTGATTTTTGTCGTTGCAAGCGCGTCATGCACAGTGGGACGACACGCTATGAAAATGTGCAACGTGAAATGTCAATTTAATTTGGTGGCATGTTATTGGAATTGCACACTAAATATATTTATTTATTTGGACGTTGCACTATGGGAAAAAAGTCGATTTTTTTGGCATAAACTCTAGTTTTAAAGATAAAAACTTGAAATTTGTTATATATACTATTAAGATTAATGTGTATATTCGGATTTTGTTGCTTTTTGAATCGGACCATTGCCTTCATAACCCCCACCCCCCACCAATAAATGTTTTTTAATATAACCAATGAAACATTTAATATTGGTTGATATTTGCTGATTTAAAATTTCATCAAATTGCTCGCCGTAAAGTTGTATTTGTATGTAGCTTCTTAGAGCATCTTCCGAGCGCCTGTTTTTCTCCCAAACTTCGAGAAGTGCAGCGTGTGGGAGCTCATCATTTGCTGGACATAAGTCATTTTTTTGAAGAAACGTGCAAAAAGTTGCAAAAATGATTAGTTTTATGATATTAAGGATACATTTGGTAATAACTTTGCGTTTTTACCTTTTTGCAACGTTGTGCCATTTATAAGTTATACACCACGGAACACAAACAAACTTGTTAGTTTTAAGCTAAAAAGATATACATATAAAACACTTCACAGTTGGACAACAAGTCATAATAATCAAAACATGTAATCTAAGATACATTTATAAATACCTTTGCTACGATTTGCCATAATCAGAAATAATAAATCAATTTGTTGCACCACAAAATAAACAGTGAAAGTTTGCAAAGATTTTTCACTAATTTAAGCACACTACAAAGTCAATCGAACAGCTGACTTTGTTCGTTTATCAACACTATGGTGTTGTTAGTAAAAAATCTTAGATAACGGTTCTTGGCTAATTAGGGTATGTAAATTCAAAAAATATATTTTATTTTTAAAAATAATTTGTAAAATAATTTGATTTTATGCCAAAAATATTGACTTTTTTCCTATAGTGCGTTGGCGTACTAATGGCAGTACCATCAAGTGGCCCAGCGATACCAAGCACGGGCTTGTTGACTCGCAGACAAAACAAAATACATTTGGGAAGAGCATGCATTAATAATAGTAATATTAATAAGATCATTTTAATGGAACAATAGAAAATGAAAATTTTCAAGTAAACGTTTTTAAAATTTCAAATAGAAGTGTATACGCTAATTTGGCTTTTTCTACTTAAATTTATTAAAAAAATTGAAGGACCATAATATAATATAATATTTTGTAGAGAAAAATGTATATCATAAATACAAATTTAAATTTACCACAGAACCACAAGCTATTATATTTGTGACAAATTTATAATTTTTGCTAATTTTACTATATAAGGAGGTATTTTTCGTTCGACTTTGTTAAGCTTCTTTGTGCAATATGTTACAATCTACTTATGCAGTTGTCTGATATTAAGTGAAATTGTATATCATTTAAAAATAAATACGTATCATTGCACTGTGCCAATCCGCCCACCGGTATTGGTACCGTTGTTCTCCATTGTGTTTCCGTGACTCGACTGTTGCTTTTGCTGTAGCTGTTGCTGTTGCTGCAATACGCCAGCCACGAGTTCCACAGTTGAATGCAAATGAGATTCATAAGAGTCTACCTGGTGAAATGGGCCCTGACTGGCTCTCAAGAGCCGGCAGCAAAGCAACAGGCCCATTAAAACAAATACCATCGCACATACACACAAACATATATACACCCACACCCATACCCAACTGAGGGCTGTTCAGCCAACGTCCAACATCGGCCCTGACCATCTCACGCTCTTACAAATTTCAGTTTGAATTCAAGACCATGTGCAATGCTTTAAATACGAGTGTGCACGAGTATGAATCACCCAGCAAGCAAAGTTAAGAGGGCTCTAAATTATGTGTCCAAAAGAGCCGATTTAAAGAGTGTTTTCTGAGTAGGCACATAAATAAGATCGTTTTCGGAGCGCAATCAGTGCATTCTAAACATCGACTCATAAAATGGTCTATTGTCTGAGCATATTCGGAGTTAAGTTAAGTAAGAACTGAGTTAAAACAGCGCTTAAGATAACGGAATGCAGATTTGCGATAATCGAGATCACAAAACATTTATTTAGTTTCTGCATTACGTGCCTTGCAAGTCGGTCGTGATTAGTGGACAATTAAAATATAAAATATACGTTAAGTTAATAATAAAACTGTGAATTTGAAATCCTAACTTTATAATATTTCAATTATTTTTAAATTTTTCTTCAAATTCTTTATATTTTTCTAATATTGTAATTTGTTGAATTAAATAAAAATTATATAAAGATCAATTTATCCACACGATTGTATAAACCAAAACGAGTCCGATAAGAATTTTTTCGGTGCGATTTAAGTGCCTAAAATTATACTATTATGAGTATTTTCGAGCGTTTTCAATGCTTGATTAGGAGGGTGAAAGCACTTATTTCTGTGTCAAAAAGAGTCATATTAGACTCAGAAATTGCCCTCTTAAAGTGCGACCGTTTTCACGGAAAAAACGCTCTTTCGGACTCTTTTTGGGCACTTTATGATGTAAAATGCTCATAAAAACTATCAGAAAACTGTCAGAAATCGCTCAAATTGCTTGCTGGTACCAGGCGCCTGTTTGAGTGTGAGTGTGTGTGCGTGTGAGTGTTTGTGCATGTGTCTGTGAGTTTATTTGCACTCTGCTGCTGCGGTTGTTGTTGCTGCTCCTACTGTGTTGACACAGCTTTGGCAGCTTTAATTGATCCCAATGACATTGTGCCCAGAACATGCACGATTATTTAATCTCATCTTAGGCAACAGCAGGAGGTTATTAACTTTATAATTGCAATATTATTTCATGCAAATTTCAAAATGATTATGGGGCCAAAAATTAAGAGTTTCTCTTATACTTTAAATCAGAATATTTACATATAATTAATTTCAAAAGCGTTTGAACCGTTCGTTCTATATTACGTGACAAAAATTATAATATCAGCCAATCGGAAGCAAACATACATATGTATATATTTAGACATATCCATAATATATAATCTGGCAAAACACACCTCCGAAAGCAATAAGTGCTGCTAATTGATGACAGACGATATATTTAAACCAAATTAAATAAAATACGCTAATTGAATATTTAGGATTTGTAAATTAATGTGAAGTGTCTGGAAGTCTGTTTTACTTTCAAATTGTATCTATTGAATCACAACAGTGACAAGTGTGTGCTTAATGAGTAAGCGAGATTCAACAATGAACTCAAATATTGCAAAATTCACTCTAGAGTCTAGACAAAGCCAAAGAATATCGCGACAATTCTTTAGAGTATTTCCAAAGCACATTGAACCTAAGCAATAACAAAGAGAGACGATTAGAACTTGAAGTGGTTCTACAACTGACCAGTTTTAGTCGGAGATACAGAGAATATGGTAGAAGGGTATTATAATTTTAAGTCTGCATTTTATACATTTTCATAAAATGCAAAATCTATAGCAATATGGTATATCCTTAGTATTTTAGCGGTATATTAATTTGCTTTTATTCACAATGGAAAGTGGTTATCTTACAGTCGAACATTCTCGAGTGTAGCTTTCTTACTTGTTTTTTCTATAGAGCAGTTGGTGAACATAAAAAATGCAGTAATTGAATCAGACGTTTTTCTAAATAAATTTAAAATCAGTTTTGATTTATTTGTTTACTTCCACATGCTGCTATCAAATCAAAAAAATCGTGTGCTGCCACTTTAGTCTATACTTAGAACAAAGTAACGAATATTGCCCACATTTCGCAACCAGTTTAAATTATTTCTAAATCAGCACCTACATACTTAATTGAACATTGCCAAGTATAAATATTCATAAGTGATTTCGAAATGCGAATAACTCAATGCCCTTATTATAGTTCTCTCCGGTATTGATAATACATTCGCCACGAGTTGAGTTCAACCGTAGTTGTTGGCATTGTCATGACATGGAATTCTGTTCTGTTCTGCAGCTGATTGTCGATATGCCAACAGTGCATGACTCGCTGCGTTGTTGTTGCGTTGCGAGCAGTGGAACTTGCAGTAAATAATAAACATTCGCCTCGTAACAGTTCAATTTAAATTTGCGCACCCATCGAGAATGCTGACACATGGGCAGAAATCCCGTTTCATTTCATTGATAGCAGAAAATATTGAAGAATTTATTTGTTTTATTGCAGATTTTGCGCGAAATGAATGCAATTAAGTAAGCCGATAAAATTAAAGATGTTCTCAGTAAGCGGAAATAGTGCGCATGAATTGAAAAATCCAAATTATTGTATAGCTTATCTAAACAAAAAATACAGTATTGAATCGATTTGATTTTGATTTTGGGTTTGGTTTGCTTACCCAAGGGTCTTGAAACACTTGCCAAGTTCACATAAGAAAAACTTGCGCCATTTGAGTGAATGCTTAAATCAAGCGTCACAACTTTTTCCCTAAAGTTTCAGATATCGAAGTTTATATGCATTATAGATGGCTTGTTCAAGTGACAATGCAATGTTTGCGCCACTGACAGCTGTCGCCTGTCCCAGAAAGTGTCGCTGCCAAGTGTGCACTTTCACCAAAGTCCCATTAATATTCTAAACTTGGGCAGTACAGCTGTCGCACTGGGGCATTGTGGCTCTAGACCAGGGCGTTTTAATTCACAGCTACTTCTGAGCACTCAAATCGCAAAGAATACGAAACGTAGCCAAGGTTGTGGGAAGAATTTGTCTAACAACACGCAGTGTGAGAAACCAAACATCAAGAACCACAAAAGAAGAAAAACAAACCTAACCAAAAACAATAAAGACTGAACTCCATCAAAGCCTCCAAAATACTAACCTTGAAAAGCATGCGATACAGCCATAAAACTGGCTATTAGTCGTGGCCTTTGTTGAAAATAACACAATGTTTATGCTGACGATAGTCATAGTCATCATCGTCGCATAAGCATGACAATTTAGTTAAACTCGCTGATAGTAAAGCTCCACCTGGGAGAACTTCTACCCCCAACTGTATGTGCGTTAATTTCATCAAACTTTGATCTCCGAATTTGGGTTAATAACTAGACGAAGCTGTCGTCGATGCTGCTGCTGCTGCTGCTGCTGGGTGACGAAAGGCCTGTCTGCTCTAACTTGGACCACGCCAGCAACCACATGACATTGAAAATGCTTCAATACAGCAATATGGCAATAGTGAAACGAGTTTTCAATACCCTTTAAACGAGCAGC
This sequence comes from Drosophila sulfurigaster albostrigata, assembly GCF_023558435.1. NCBI lineage: Eukaryota > Metazoa > Arthropoda > Insecta > Diptera > Drosophilidae > Drosophila > Drosophila sulfurigaster. Next base: position 6,082,848 of record NC_084881.1, read on the forward strand.
GGGTAGAACCAAATTTTAATCTTTGATGACTATGAAATCACACTCTGTAGCTTTGTAAAACTACTGGATACATTTGAAATTCATCACGTATGAAACTATTCCTATCAGACTTGCGCTCTAAATGAGGGTATCTGCCGGTCAGCCTTCGCTAATTGAGGCCTGAGCTGCTGCTGCTGTTAAGCAAACCGGTTGGCAATCAACATTACTGGCTTCTGCCCCCAGATGTTGTCTAGTAAGAATCGCCAGAGGCAGCCTCAGTTCAGTTCAGCTTTAGCTGACGTTTGAAAACTTGGCGCTGTGCTGTCAGCTGGAGTTGATGTTCTTGGGCTATCTGCAGCTATCTGGTCAGAACTCAGTCGGCGGCTTTTAAAGTTTCATTTACGAGTACAGAGACAACGAGTTCAAGTCCGGCTGTCTAATGGCTGTGTTAACAAACCCGCGACCATTATCTCTCTTAGCCGACTTTTGTGTTTGTCTTTTGACGTGCAACAGTCGATGAGAAGAAGCATATATACATACGTACATTTATGTATATGGTTCTTCCAAGATTCACATTCTATTAAGTACTTACATTCGTGATCATTTAGAACTTACATCGACTACGTGGATTATTGACAAGTAGCCGACAAATGTCAGTCAAGCTATGCCATCTCGGTCTCGTAACTCGAGTGGTTTATCGTCTCGAGTTTGCACCTGTTATAATATTAACACAACACCCATGTTGTCATCAGATCAAAGTCATTCATATAGTATATCTAGATATAATAGCTACAACTGTAGCTGAGTGGCATACTTTCAAGATTTCAAAACGATCAAATATTATATCACTTGCTTCATTCACTCAATATCGTGTTGAGGTCTTCGCTTCTCACATTCCAAAAATACTTGTAATATTTATTGCGAAATACTTTTAAAAGATAGAAGACTACTTCCGTAGATTGATTGTATTTTAATCTATAAATCTACTTGACAAAAACTTGCTGCATTTCAGCTTGCAATCTCAGTTTTACCATTTAATAATCATCGTAATGTCTGCATTTTACATATTCGTTATAATTGTGCTCAACTCGGTCTCAACTGATTATTTCCTAATCTTTTTTAAAGACCCTCCCTTCCTTTCTCAATACTTATTCAGAGAATAACGCATGTTGTTCAGTGTCTGAATGACACTAATTGTTAGTTTCAACCCGTGATTGAACTTGCTTGAACAAAGGCCCCCATTTGTAAGTTTTCTATACAGACAGTCCATATACAGAGTTGGACTATTTCTATTTCCATTAGAGGCTCCCAAAGTGGTGCATACATATGTTGATTATGTACGTGTATGTAGATATATAATCGAGAGCAATGCAAACAATTAAATTTCTTATTTGACCTCTGAGGTATATCAATTGAACTGTAGTAACATAAATACGATTACCATTAGTTTACTTCAATGAAACTACAACTTTGTGTATAGGGAATTTGCATCTTCATAAGGTGTAATTTTTGTACTACTATTTGTAATTTTGAAAAGTGCAAACTGATGTCAAGTTTATTAGATACAGATACTCAGATATACGCTCCACATAGAAGATAGGGGAATTTCCACAGGCATTCAACTCACAACTTCCAGGTGCCACCGAAAAGTCAAATGGACACGAAAAGGTCTCCCTCTCTCTCTCTTTCTTTCTTTCTCGCTCTCCCGACAACAGCGAATTGCTCTAGAGACCCATAATCAGAAGTCTGTCAATGGGCATTCACTCATTACTGGCAAGCAAAAGTTGGCCTTTCCCAATAATTGACCTTTCTTACTTTGTTGTTATTGTTATTGGTGTTGTGGTAATTGCGCATGGGTTGCGCCAACATTCCACCAAACATTGCCATCGACAACAGCAACAACAAAACAACAACAACAAATCAAGCACTGACCACTGAGAGACTGCGTTATTAATTATTAATTTGGGCGCTCAATCGAACTGGGGAAGGTCCAACGATAATTGTCTCCATATGTGTATGCTTGTCTGGCTTGGTCTCTTCCTACTCCACCCCTCTACCCCTCCTCCTTCCCCTTTTGCCACCGTCGCGACCGTTAGTCTGTCTATTGTCAGTGTTGCCCCAACATTGCGTGCAACAAGCTAATTATATGGCAAAATTGTCTTTTCATTTCGAACGCGTTTGAATTGCAGGAATCGTTGATCGTAGCAAGCGGAGGGTGGGCAAGTGGGAGGGGCTGAAATAGGTCTAACGGCTTCAGTAAAGCAAAACCGTAACGCCCACCGCCCCCATCTTTTTGGGGGAAATGGGCAAGTGCCCGAATAGCGTTTACATGATTGATTCATGCGCGGCGGCTTTTGGCCAAGTTAATGAAGCGCCGCAATCGAATTCATTTTGCAGTGCTTTGCGAATTGTTTGGATTTGAGGGAGGCAGAAAAGCGAACTGCAGGTGGGCAAACTTTAGAAAATGTATTACAAAATCTTACTGCGCGATTATTTATTGTAACACATTTAATTGTTCTACCAGGAAGCATTTCGTTGCATTCCGTTTTCATTACTCATATGTAATAATAATATTATTACTCAATATGTTAAACATGTTAAACATATTATTTTGAATTTGTGGCTCTAACTTTTATGAGTGTTAACAATTTACGAGCATCATATTTATTGATGTTTTCGTTCATGAATGATTGCAGATTGATGCATTTTAAGAAAGGAATTATAAAGTACAGAATATCAAGAGAGTATTGTACAGTATTGAGCATAACTGAGAGAGTGTGATTATGTTTTTGTTTATCCGTCGTATTACACTTTAAAATATAAATTGTACATTTCTTAGTTAATATTCTAACAAAGCAACTCTTACTACGCATTTAACTGGCTTTATTGCTTTCACTCCGTAATTTCCTAATATTCATCATCTCTCGACTCTGAACTTAGACATGACACGGCATAATTATTTTGCACCAGTTGACATTGCCCTAATTGCCCAGGCAAATATGATATGTTTATAGTGTGTGTATGTAAATGGGAATGGAATGGATCAGCCCAATTAATGCTCTGCTGACTGCGCATACCCATTAAATATGTGCTAATTTACTATAAACCGAATAAAGTCCCTCCTGCTGTGCTCTGGCTTTCCCAACAATCAGCCATCTCGGCTGCTTTCGGGTTTACCCTCGCTATCAGCTCATTACATCTATCATACGTGTTGGCGTTGGCGTTGGGTCGATATGGTCCCCGGTTGCCCAAAGTCAAGGTTCAGCGCTAGAAGGTGTTCAATACTGTCTACTGTCTAGCCTGAGGGAGTTTCGGCCTACAACCAATGTCCATAACATAAGTATCGCCTGGTCAATATAGGGCTAATGTTTACTTAGCCCTCTGGGGATTTCAGCCGAAACTGCGTTTATGGTCTTTACTTACCTTAGCTATGGCTATTTTATTGACTCGTGCTCTGAACCTGAACCATAGCCATGCGCATGTGCTTACTTCTGGCTGCGTTAAATGAACCTTAAGTAAACGTTCGTCCTGACGTTCTTAGAACGCATAGTAATAACAATAACAGTATCCAGCCCACATGACCCACTTTAACTAACATAAATTTCTAAGTGTGTATGTGGTGCATGTCCACATCCAAGATGGGGAAAGGCCAGTATGAAGAGTACAACGCAGCTGCGTGCCTTAAAGTAATATCGTAGATGTTGAGAAACACTAACTTGGGGATATCCAAAGAAATGTATTGTGGGAATATATTCAAAACTTTAGCACGTAATCGGACTTACAATGAGCAAAAGTAACAAATTCAAACACCAAGTTACTTTGTATCCTTTAAGATTCCCTCACTCCAAATTTATTTCACTCTTCTGAAATGAATAAAAATCGCAAGAAAATCCCTGCAATTATTTATTTAATTTGAATAAAAACCTTGGCAATCCGTCGACACGGGGCGGATCAGTGTTAACAGAAGTGATTGATGCAGTTAGCACGTTTAATGAAGGGAATTTTCATTTGGGTAAAACCTTTTTGTTTTTGGGTGCCTAGCTTATGAAAGGGTCAGACCGTAGACTTAAACGTAGACGGCATCATCTGCAGGTGATGAATAATAAAAGAACTGCGTAGTCCCGAGATAGCCCACAGGCAGTTAGGACCTCATCCATAATGTAACTTGGTTGTTGAAGGAATGCGGGGGACGATGAAAAAATCAAGTACGAAAATGCGGATTTGCGTGAGTTTCGCTTTCGGTTTGCGTCGCGTTTGTTTTGCAAATAATTTAGCAATCAACGGGACCATTATCATCGAGTTAAAGTCGCATTAATTTTGCATTTCACTCAAACGCCCCATAAATTGAGGCAACTCATCAAAGATTCAACATTCAGCAACTTTGGCGCTGCCTTCGATGTTGGTAAATAGATGTCGCCTTTTGGGCCAATTAGATGACATGCAAGAAACCTAGAACTTTACTAAACTTATTTCCTTCCATTTAGTCTTGGCACAAGTCGTGTCTCTTCGTAACTGCCTTAAAGCAAAGTTCGTTGTGTCTGGTAGGTGAATCGGCGGACAGCCTTGTTAATCGACTTGACACTTACAAATGGCTTGTCACGCGCCCGCCCCAGTTGTCACCTTGATTACAGTAGTCCCGCATCCCCTCGATCTCAAGGTTTATGCATCGATATTTACATATGTACTGTATCTGCTGTGGACTAGCGACACGACGCGACGAGAGCTTGACCCACATCCCGAGTGAAAGTGAAACACTCATGCGAGAGGTGTGTTAATTTTAGTCCGAGTTTCAGCTTGAGTCAGTGCCAAAGAATCTGATATGAAATGAAATGAAAGCGAAACAAACACTAACAGAAAGGATAGGTTCATTGGCAAAGATTAAACATGATCAACAATTTTTCAAGTAGCCTAAAAGTATCAATTCAAAGGTAGTTGTATTGTTAAATGTAAAGAAAACACATGAAACGATATCAGAATAAAAGTCTACGATATTCTTGAAGACTGTCGATGACTATCAAACTTTCGACTCTCAATATTACATAGTTGAATCACATTTGCTCGCATTTATATTTCACTATGTTGTAAATGGGAATTGCATCATTCATTCATTATGCTGTAAACTGCATTCCTTATATCAGCAATTGATTGACGTGCCGTAAAAAGTAAAAATAATAATAAATATGATTAATTTTATGATGCGAAGGTGTCGACATAAACAGGAATACACTTCTTGAGAAAGACGGCCGCAATGTGATATCTTATCGGGCAGGTTGAACGCAGACCAGATAATGTCTTGAACTCAGTTAATTGAAAATAATTCATGAAACTAAAAAATAATGCTTATTATTAAAATGAAAACGGGTAAACAAAGCAAGACACAACTTTGTGCATGATTCTCGTGTAATGCAATTACAAAATTACTGTTAAATGAAAGAACCAAATCAACAATAGCAATAAACAGAACTATACTTTTATAATTACAATACAAAGACACAATGCATGTGTGTGTGTGTGTGTTAGTGTGTCGGAGTGGTCGGTAAATTGTGTTAGAATATGCAATCTCGCTAATGACCCAATTAAAATGATGGCAAAGACTTTCACCGGCCGACAATGGAAGTCCACGCATATCCGCATTGTCATTCTCCCACTTCGCCGACATTTATTGAATGCGCGGGATTGGGAGCAGGCTTTAGGGTCATGTGGGGGAGCTGTCATTTTATAACAGCAATCTGAAATTCAAGCAAGGCAAGGACATGGCGAACACGAATGCCAGGCAGCTAGGCAGTCAGTACTGACAGGCAGCAGGACGTCGGGTCAGGATCGGATCGGTTTACCCCTGACACGCGAAGCATGTCGTAAATTACATTTGTATATCCCGTAAACATCAAAATGTCTATAGAACCTTTGGTAATGTAGACGAACCAAAAAATCAAAAATCCAAATCAATATTTAATTTTAATATTCTAAAAGCTTACCAAAAATAATTCTTGTTGTTAACTGAATGTCGAGTAATTAAAAGAATTCGAGAGTTATAAAAAACATTTTCATTATGCTGTGGGGTATCTGGCAGCCGAGCTTCCCTGCTTAGCCATAACAATTTGCAAAGTGAACTTCAGCTAAAGCGAATCCGACCTGGCCCTGTGACGTTTCTTTCATAAATATCTAAGTAGCTGCATGACAACCGCATGACGCCATCATTTCATTACGAGTCGGAATCCTGGCTAGGCAGGGTCGGCCATTTTGTAAGCTTTCAGCATGATTCAAGGTCGCCACGGTAGCAGGAGCCGATCCGCTGACCTGGCTTGCCTTGGCTTGGGTAATGGGAAAGGGAAATGGGGAAAAGGGAAAGGGGAGGCACGTTAGCCTTGCCCAAACTATTACTATATTCTGCAATTTTCTTGTTACTTTACCAAGCACTTCGTTCACTTCGCTATCTCTAATGGGGTTGGCCTTGACTCTATTTACCCAGCTGTCTATCAATATTGTGGACTGTATCCTATTCCCCTTCCGTTCCCGTCCCATCGAATCCCATTTCCGTTCACTTCTACTCGCATGCAAATTATCTTGCGTGGCCTCATACGACAATATGAATAATTGACAGTTGAATTGGACAATCATTAATGTTGTGCATGACAGGCTATATAACATCTAAGTATCTCTAATACTGCGTTTCGCATAATACTTTGCTGACTAATTCGAATAAACTAAGCTCTCGACAAGCACGTCATTTCCCTCTCTGATGCGACTCACTTATAGAAACGCAGCGATATTTCAAGAATGACTATAAAAATGATTAAGCTGAAAAAATGTATTCTTATATGATTAGATTAATTTTTATTATTAAAGTGATTGGAATGGCTTCGCAGATTTAATTCGAATTCAATATAACGAAACACGAATGAAATTTAGTTCAGAGATTTAAAGAATATTTATAGATATCAATTTAAAATATTATATGCTAGCGATGCACACAAATTTTAATCAGATTATATAACATCGTTTGGTTTATACGATATAGTTAAGTGATATAAGTATGCTTCTTTAAAATTAAGAGAATAATTAAATGAACATCATCAGCTATATGTAGTCATATAGGAAATGTTCTTTAATGCTTCACTCACTTTTTCAGATAGTTAAACCAGGTGATTAAGTAAATAACAATTAAAAACTACGAAACATAAAAGAGCAATTACTTGATTTCAATGAGTAATTCCAATGAATTATTTTATTTTCCATGATTCAACCTACTTGCTTATATCAACGATTCTTCTTGCACTTGAAAACAATTAGAGATACCTTAAGTATGGTATTTATGATCACATTACGCAAACTAATGATCGTTAATCTTTGATCTCTTCAGAGAAACGGAGCACTATAAACGAATCAAATGGCAAGATTTGCGTGTCGGCGATATAGTCCATCTGTCGAACAACGAGACGGTGCCCGCCGACATTCTGCTGCTGCGCACGAGTGACCCCAAGGGGGTCTGCTATATTGACACATGCGACTTGGATGGCGAAACAAATCTGAAACGCCGTGAGGTATGTGAATTGCTGGTGACAGTGGAGAAGGAGAAGGCATTAGGTTATCTCTACCTATTGCTGCTGACTCTTCAACATTCATCTACGTCTACGTGAGAGATATGAAATTCATTTCTTAATGGCATTTTATATAATTGGCAGGTAGTACGTGGCTTTACGGAAATGCAGAATATATTTGTGCCCAGCAAGTTTATGAGCTGCGTGGAGGCGGATGCTCCAACAACAAAGCTGTATAGATTCCATGGGGCCTTAATACATCCAACTGGAGAGCGTGTACCCATATCGACCGAGTGCCTTTTGTTAAGAGAAAGCAGACTGAAGGTAAATTCCAAATACTGCGTGCATCGGCTTTGTTTATAAATTAAATATGTTTTGGTATTTTAGAATACGGACTATGTCGAAGGCATTGTTGTCTATGCCGGGCATGAAACAAAGTCCATGCTGAATAACAGTGGTCCAAGGTACAAGCGCTCCCAGGTGGAACAGCAAATGAATATTGATGTGATATGGTATGTACAATATACAAATACATACATATAACAAAATACCACAAATACCGCAAAGAAACACACAAATCAAAACCAATGCATACGCTTTGGTATGCCCAAAAAATGAGACGATAAACTTAAATTTTAGATTAATCTAGTACATATAAGATATAGTGATGATATTCCAAAAGCATATTAAAAAGAGGGGAAAAACATAATCTTAAAAAGAAACTTCGAGCACGTAACTTTTCTGAAACATTTCTTACATACAAATTTTTTACACTTTTTTATACTAATTCTTATTTTAACGTTCAGTTTGATTATAAAGGGAATGGAAAAAGTAACTTAATAATAAGTAATAATTATAAATTAATAATTAATAATAATTAATAATAATAATAATAATAATAATAATAATAATAATAATAATAATAATAATAATAATAATAATAATAATAATAATAATAATAATAATAATAATAATAATAATAATAATAATAATAATAATAATAATAATAATAATAATAATAATAATAATAATAATAATAATAATAATAATAATAATAATAATTAATAATTTTCTAATTTCAAGTTGATTATTATATTCATTTCTAACTTTTATCAGTTTAGATAAACAGATATATAGTAGAGTTATTATTGCCAGTCTGTTCATCAATGCAATTACTTAATTAATGTAGTAACATAATTTATTTATTTATTCTCGTCACAGGTGTGTGATAATATTGTTGATCCTTTGCGTTGTTGGCGCCATCGGCTGCACCATGTGGCTGCGCTCCTTTGTTAACTTTCCCGTGCCCTATCTGCCGTTCACGGTGAACCCTCCCTATGAGGGCATGCTTACCTTTTGGACGTACATCATCATTCTGCAGGTGATGATACCGCTTTCGCTGTACGTGACCATTGAGCTATGCAAGATACTGCAGGTGTTTCACATACACAACAACATCGATCTGTATGACGCGGACACCAACAAACAGACGGAGTGCCGTGCCATGAACATCACCGAGGAACTCGGCCAGATACAACATATCTTCTCGGATAAGACGGGTACACTCACCGAGAACAAAATGATATTTCGACGCTGCGTGGTCAACGGTGCCGATTACAATCATCCGCCCTCTGAGCTGGAGAAATTGTACGCGAAGCCGGGAGCGCCGGCTCCTCCGCTGATACCCAACGAGACGCTGGTCGATGACATGACGCAATTGGGCGGCGGCACATATCTGACAACAAACGCGCAGCGGATTCAGGAGTTCATGGTCGTGATGGCCATTTGCAACACGGTGATTGTGAGTGCTGGGCCGCATCGTGACCTCATGAATGCCAGCGGCTTTATTGAGCTCAACCAGAGTGGCAGCACACCGGCAGTCGTCAATACCACGACAACTCCTCTGAAGCATGTGCGGTCACGGAGCAAACTGCTGACCACCACAACGACGACGACGACCACAACCATAATAAATGGTGGACCACAGCCGGCAGCAATGGTTATGCCAGCGGATCGATATACACGGCTGGCCGAGTCGCGATCTGTGACACCATCACCGCCGCCCAATCTGCTCTTCGCCATGCCCGCACAGAGCCATCAGCCAACTCTGTCGCCGATCAGCAGCTCGCCAGAGTCCACGCCCAATTCGGAATCGCCTTCGCCGCCGATGAAGAACAAGGCGATCTCGAACAGCATTTCACCGACGGGCCGAGCCAAGGCTGTGATCAATTCCAAGATCACTAGCCTCGCTACATTTCTGAATGCCAAGACACAAGGCAAGCGTCTCAAGATCAAGTGAGTTTTTAACCGACTAGCTTACATTTTACCATTTTACCAAATGAAACCTCTTCCATTTCTTGTTACAGCCAAACGAAGACGCAAACTTTTTATAGAACCGCCGATGGACGTCCTCTGTATGAGGCCGAGAGTCCCGATGAACTAGCGCTGGTCAATGCTGCTTATAGCTACGACTGCTGTCTGCTAAATCGTAGTCCCAACCACATCTTGGTGAGCATGCCATCGGCAGGAGCCACAGTTGAGTATGAAATACTCAAGATACTGCCCTTCGACTCCAGCCGGAAGTGCATGTCCATTGTGGTCCGTCAAACAGGCACCCAAGAGATAGTGCTCTACACTAAGGGTGCCGATAGCACCATTATGCCTATCCTGGCGCCCTGTGCTCAGAACAGTCCCGAAGGTATGTGGCAACAATAATGGAATGATTGTCAACATTTGCTAAATTTGTGCTCTTTAAGGTATTCTGCGTGAGCAGACGCAACAGCAACTAGATCGCTATGCGAGGGAGGGTCTACGAATCTTGGTGATGGCGAAGCGTACCCTAAATGCATCCGATTATACGGATTGGTGGGCACGCCACCAGGAAATTGAAATGTCTTTGGAGAATCGTGAGCGACGACTGCGCGATTCATTCGCCAAGCTAGAGAGCAATCTGACGCTGCTTGGCGCAACTGGCATTGAGGATCGCTTGCAGGATGGTGTGCCCGAGACGATAGCTGCCCTGCTTTCGGCGGGCATTTCCGTGTGGGTACTAACTGGTGACAAACCGGAGACAGCCATAAATATTGCTTACTCGGCAAAGCTCTTCACCCAGCAAATGGAGCTGATCAAGTGAGTGCAAACTTACGAAGCTTGACACAATGGATTTCATTTTAATTTACACTCTTAGATTGACTGCTCGTTCCCGTGATGCTGCTGAGACGGCAATTAATTTCTATCTGACGGATTTGAGGAATGCAAAAGCGACAAATTCGACAAGTTATAGCTTAGCACCTCGCAGCAAACCACGAGCTTTGGTTGTAGACGGCAAGACGCTTACCTTTATTCTAGATTCCAAGTATGTAATACTTTTCAAACCCGATCAACGGCTTCAATTAAACGTTTTTGTCTTGTAGGTCGAAGCTTATTTTGCCCTTCCTTAAGCTTGCCAAAGGATGCGCTTCGGTGCTCTGCTGTCGATCGACGCCACTGCAAAAGGCGTATCTAGTCAAGGTGGTGAAGGAGGAGCTCAATCTACGTACACTTGCCATTGGTGATGGTGCCAACGATGTCTCCATGATACAGATGGCCGATGTGGGTGTGGGCATCTCTGGCCAGGAGGGAATGCAAGCTGTAATGGCCGCCGATTTTACACTTTCACGCTTCCGTTATCTGGAACGCCTTCTGCTCTCGCATGGATACTGGTGCTATGATCGCCTTGCCCGCATGATACTCTACTTTTTTTACAAGAATGCGGTAAGCAGCACATTTGATATACTGTGACTAATTCGTATTCTTATCAATTAACTGACTCTTGCTTTTCAGACATTCGTTTTTCTAATATTCTGGTATCAATTGTACTGCGGCTTCTCGGGAGCTGTGATGATGGATCAAATGTACCTAATGCTCTATAACTTACTCTTCACTTCACTGCCGCCCCTGGCGATTGGTGTTTACGATAATCGAGTACCAGAAGACTTGTTGTTAAAGAATCCATATCTTTATAAAAATGTAAATCGCAAATCATCATTTGTCAAATGTGAAAAATAATGAACATTAATTTTGTAGGGTCGGGTGGGCCTTGTCTACAGGCCACATGACTTTTGGGTGATATTACTGGATGCCCTCTATCAATCCCTTGTCATATTCTTTGTGGCTCTATGTGCCTATGCGGAAAGTGATGTGGGAATCTGGGAATTCGGTACCACAATCACGGCAAGTTGTCTATTTGTCAATTTAGTACACTGCGGCATTGAGATCCGTTCATGGGTAAGTTTAACATAAATTGTACAACCTCAATCACACTCTAGAAATATTTTGTGGCGTTTCAGACGGTGCTACATGTCATTTCGATAGTGGTCAGTCTAGGCTCTTTCTATATCTTCTCTGTCGTGTACAATTCGATGTGTGTCAAATGCTTTGGACTGCCCTCCACCTACTGGGTCATCTTTAAGTGCTTTGCTTCTTCAGTTCATTGGCTGGTCATCCTACTTTCCACTGTGGTTGCTGTGCTTCCTCGGTAAGTAATTCTTATTTATGTATTTACATTAGAGACACTCTAATCGTTCGACTCTGCCTTATAGACTGCTCCTGACAACACTACGCACCACCTTCTGTCCCGACGACAGCACCAAAGTCATTCTACAGAGCAAACGTGAGCGCAGCAGAGGTGAGGGTTTGTTAGTTACATGGTCGCGCTCGACGTCAGCCTCATCAATCTATAGGTAAAAGGCACAAAATATATAGAAAAAGTTCAATCTCGTAGTAGCTTTTGCACGATCTTATCACTATGAATTATTTACTTAGCATTGCATGAAGATTTTATGATTTTTGTTATGATTTTGTGTCCTTTTATTTATACATTGTTATATTTGCTCCCAGCCTAGATCGTTTTTAATTGTAAATTTCTTACAGAATCGCCGATTATGGGTCTAAGAATCAGATTATAACAACGATAACCTGATCCACCGCCAAGTTGCAACATTCGCGACCGCAACAAACGACACTCACGAAGAACTTGAAAAATCACAACCCTATACTTAATACACATGTGCTTTCAGTTTAAAAATGTGGCCTTTCGACACCGATTAATATTTACTTTAGTTTAATTTAATTTAGTTAACCAACTGCAACTCTCTAGTTTCTGAAATTCAATTCTGAAAGCATAGAAATACTTAGTAGAAATTTAGATTGATTATTCCTTGTAATGATATTTGTTAGAAACATACAATGATTATTATTAACACATTTAGTTACAATCTTTGCCTTAATATTAAAACGCATCAATGAGAAGTAATTACAACAATTATATATGTTTAGAAATGTATAATATATTTAACATAATTTATGAATATTTATTTGTACATAAGTAACAATTATGTATATCTGTCTATGTGTGTACGTATTTGCCTACCTATATTATATGAAGCGCCAGCCACCTAATCAATTAGAGTAATCAAAGCACTTGCGACGCAATTATTATTAAACAAAACAAACTGATAAAAACATTACAAAATTTAAAACACTAAGATTGCGTACAAAATATATGAATGATGTATGCGAATATCATAAAAAAACACAAAACAAAAAAATATAAATAAAAACGATATCTTTAAATACTGGACAATTCAAACCGAACAGAACTTGAACGTTCAGTGTTCGTGAAAAGGCTGTGATTCTACACTCATGAGAAATATAACTATGTATAAGCGAAATACAAATATACTTTAGGTTCATAAATTCAAGTATTATAACTCAAACACACATCCTTCTCTTTGGTTTGCTGTCATAACAAATTGAATTTTCTACTTTTTTAATTTTATCCAATGACATCTATGCATACATACATACATATGTATGACATCTGTATCCATTAATTATACTAAACTATTTACCTTAATTGATTGTATGTAGATCGTTTCAACGGAGAACAATATAACAACAATTACATAAAACATAAATGCAATAACTTAGGGTACGTTACAACAAATAAAAAAACAACAAACAAACAAAATTAGCTGAATATTTACATTGTTGAAAAGCAAAAAAATCATTTAATGAAATAAATGTATATTTACTTAAAAAAAACAAATGTCTTGTTCTATTTCTATAACATTCGGAAAGAATTCCAACCATTTAGTAACATACTCCGATCATTTTGACTATCAATCAAAAAAATTCGAGTTTTTCTTTTTTTATATAAATATATTTTATTGAAAGTGTGACGTAAAAAATATAATTTAAATCTTGAATTAAATATGTACTCAATACATTCTTATTGTAACTAGTAATAGCTTATAAATCAACAACTATAATATCCCCGAGAATTTGAAACTACACGATAGGTAAAAGAGTAACAACAAAACACATGGCATCTATCGCGATGACTAGGACTGATTATCCCTGCTGGCCACACCAAGATTACAATTACCAAGAAAGTCGAGCTCATCACTTTTCGCGATGACTCGCCCTATATCATAGGGCGATAAGGCTAACTCCACGTTGGATGCGGCGGGAGGCAGCGTCTCTATTGCATGTGACTGCTGCTGCTGCAACTGCAGCTTATTACTCGCTGCACGGCGTACTAGTTTTTCGATAAACATTTGTAACACATGGGCTAGCAATGTGAGAGCTAACGACTGCGAAACTCCCGGTACACACTGCTCCGTATCGAGGACAATGCCAACATCTTTACACATGTCGCGCACAAGCTGTGTTGCAGCTTCAAGTTTCGACGGTGGCGGTAAATATAGCGTCTGATGGTTATTAGGATTATTATGAGGAATGCTTGGTGGTCTGGGAATTCGCGATGTAGATGCATCCAATCCAAGCACATCGACTAATTGCATTTCCTCCACTTGTTCAACACGGCATTGCAAGCGTTTTGCGTTTCCAGTTAGCCAATTGTCTAGGCGGGTTCTTGTGCTAAGAGTGCAAAATGTTTGAAACTGTTGATGCGGCTCCTCCTTCAGTTGCTGCTGGACCCGCTCTGATAAAGGAGTTAGCGCAGATGTTGTTTTATCCCGGGTAACACAAAGCATTTTCAGGGGCGGCGTGTAGCCATGGAGACGCGCAAAGGCGACAATCTCACGTACGCTCCAAAAGTATTCCTTGCCTGTCGAATGCAGATGCTGCAAGCGCTGGTGATGACGCATGCAACGAGACAAAAGGCGACCGCGCATAATCTCGTAGAAACGTTGACGCAACGCAGGTTGAACCAAAAACGCTGACATTGTCTGAGTGCCAAATACATATTCGCTACTTGAGAGACCAGTCAATGGCAATCGACGTAGCAGAAATTCAACGGCAGTGCGCATACTCTGGAATTGAATGCCATTAAACACCTGCTCCAAGCGTAGGCGTTGGCTTTGTGGCACAACTGGCATTGACAGTGCCTCGTCACTACTCATGTTGGCATAGCCGTGATCATGTTGAATACACTGTAGAATGTGCCACCGCTTCGACAACTGCTGCGCTGGCTGTGGCTGCTTAAGCAAGCTAAGCTGTGGCTTCAGCAGCGATTGCTGTTTGGCTGCTTGCTTTAGTTTTGACTGCAGGGGATCAATGATGTAGAGTTTGCCAGCCTTCTGGAACACTACGTTCTTAACTTGGCCCTTATTGTGTCCATTATGCAGCTCATGCGGATTTCTATAAGTATTTGCGTTAACGGACATGTGAGCATTCAGACTGGCTGCTGGCGAACGCATATTGAAGGTTGTATCCATGGAATTGAGGCGGGTATGCATTTTGATGGGCGTAACGGGTGTGGGTTGTGCTTTTTTAGGGCTGCTAAGCTTCAATGGCTCCGATACAAGAACAGTAGGTTCAATTTGCTCAATGTCGTCGCTTAATTCGATCTTATTGATGCAAGCAAATAAATTATCATCGAGTTCCTCCTTATTTTGAGTTATTGATATCGTTCGCGGCTTCGAGCTATCCGCCATCAAATGCAAAGCAGGAGCAGAAGCAGACGTAGATGGCGCTATAAGTGGCTCTCGCTTGATTGCTACGGGTGCAGTTGTCGTAGATGTTTCAGGTGGAGCAATCGCATCGGCACGAAGCCAAACCTCAACTATGGTCTCCCCGCCCATTGTGTGCAATCCACACATTGTTTTGTCCAGTACAATAGTATGCATTAGTTGAACGGGCTTTTGTTGCAAATGTTCCTGGAAGTAGAGCTGAATGCGCATGGGAAACTCTCCCCAGCCCCGACGTGAAAGCTGAAAGGGCGGAGAGTGCACGTCCACAATATCGTTGGGTCGATACGAATGATGCAGTTGAAAGCGTACCTAAAAGCAACAACATAATTAATACAAACACAATTGTGACGTCTTTAACTTACTTTTTTAAGATACGTCTCCATTGGATGAGGCAAATTCTTGGCCTGGACATAGACCAGCCACTTGTACGCCAATCCCTGACTGCCTTGCGGTTCATAGTCTGAACCACCGATGTACTTCGAGGTATTGCCTATCACAAAGTGGAATTTATTCTTGTTATTTAAGCGTGAGGTATTCAGGGCCGGCACAGAGCTGGAGTCAAGTCCTCTTCCCAGTAGTTGCTCCTGTTCACGCTTGTATGCTTGCTTGCTGGTGCAAGGTTGCTCATCACAGCTAACTTCATTCGTCTTCTTCACCTTATCCTGTGAATGGTCCGTGACAATACCTTTTTCTCGTATTTTCATCTGCCGCCGACGTTCTGCTCGTCGATGCGCTGGATTTCTTAGCCGAATTGTCTGTTTGGCCAAAGTGGCGGCTGTTCGCTCTGGCAGATGCAATTGAATGGGAGCAGGACGTTTGCCCACAATCTTCTTGATGGCCGGATGCAATGCTAGTTGCGCACCATTGTGTTCGGCACCATCGCCGAACAATGTGTCACTCGAGCGTATTCTAGCGACATCGGCTGCTGACAGCGACACCTGCTGCTTCTTATAGTACTCGCTGACCACATGGTAGCGTAACTTGTCCAGTAGCTGCCGCGCCTGCAGCAATCGACTGTCAATCTCGCTCAACTGCTGTTCCTTGAGGTTCAACTCCTTCTGGAATTCAGCTCGCACAATATCCTCAATACGTTTCAGTTGTGCCGCATTCTCTTTTCTCCGCGGTGAGTTATCGATTGCTACATCCTGCTGCTGATCACAACATTCGTCATCCGAGTTGTAGATTTGCTCTAGCTTTACGCGTTTCTCCTTTGAGGTATCGACACTTTGGCTAGGGTAGCCAAAACCATAATCCGGATCATGGTATTCGCTATGCTTACGTTTCTTTGGCGTTGTCGTTGTCTTCGACGGCGACGCCGTAGAATTCTCCATGTGCGTTGTGAGGTGGCACAACTAACCGCGGGTGTCTTATCACCTAATTACAAAATAAACCTTCTGAAAAACACTTATGCGCTGTATTTTGCTCATTTATGCCGCTTTTGGAGGCAAATTACCAAGCTCGAGAGCTAGATAGTTAGTTGATAAATAAACGCGGAAAATGTTTAATAAACATTGTTTATGCTGCGCAGCGTGACCGCACTTGTGATATCGAAATATACCAAGCGACTTAACAAAAATATACTAGTATTCAACCATCGATTGAGCAAGAACATTCCTTATCATGTAATCATTAATTTTTTTGTAATGAAAATCAAAAATAAATGACCGTTAGGAAGAAACATCCAATTTATGCAAAACTAAAGTGGAGATGATATGTTTTACATTAATTTATACAACGTTATATTATTATTATTTTTACAACTACTAACCGATATATATCGTGCAACGCATTGGGATGTTGTTCATCTCTAAGACGACGCACCTTGAATTGCTCAACACTGGGTGCTATCATCTGTATATTAGCGCGGGAAAGAAAGCGCAGAACGCAATTGCACCGTAGACTGTTTCTATAAATCAAAATAATAAAACTACGATATGGTTGAGCGCATTGAAGATTTAAATTTACCCAACGCTGTGATTGCGCGACTAATTAAAGAAGCCATACCAGATGGTTCCAACGTAAGCAAAGAAGCTCGTGCGGCAATCGCCAAAGCAGCTTCCGTCTTTGCAATATTTGTGACTTCGTCGTCCACGGCTTTGGCGCATAAACAAAACCACAGGACGATTACTGCGAAGGACATACTACAAACGCTGAATGAACTCGATTTTGAAAGCTTTGTGCCATCCCTTACCCAAGACCTAGAGGTGTACCGAAAAATGGTGAAGGACAAAAAAGAAAGCAAGGCCAACAAAAAGGACAATAGCACTGGAGATGCGGCAGCAAGTAGCAGTTCAGCGGCAGCTGCAACGGAAAACGGAGACGCTGAATGATAAATAATCAGTTTTGTCATCTTGTGTATTAAAATTTAGTACTGTTTTTAATAAATAAAAACTTAAGAAAATTACGCATATTTGTTTTGTAAACAATTTTCTGCAATCAACAAAATTGCGTCTAGCATAATTGAAGCTTTAACAACACTAGGCAAATTTTTTTGACTTTCTTAACACTGCACCGGCATTTGAAGCAGCTGAGAAAAACAATGTTCAAACACTCTGATTTTGCATGGTAAGAAAAGTAATTATAATTTAAGTTAAATGGGTGTAACTGGCCTTTGGAAGCTCATTGAACCTTGTGGGAAACCCGTGCCCGTGGAGACCCTGGAAGGCAAGGTGTTGGCCGTTGGTAAGTCTTCCATTCATTTCATTAGTTGCCTCACATTGTGAAATGCTTATAAACCAAGTTATTAATATATACAATTATAGATATATCCATATGGTTACATCAGGTGGTTAAGGGCTTTCAGGACAATAAAGGTTCCGCACTAAACAATGCTCATCTCCTTGGCCTCTTTCATCGTCTATGCAAATTACTCTACTATCGAGTGCGTCCCGTTTTCATTTTCGATGGCTGCGTGCCCCAATTAAAGAGGGATACAATTGTCAGTTTTTTTTACTTGTTGCTTAAACTAGTTTTTAAATAGCATATTCTCTTTTTGATTTCGCTGCACAGGCACGGCGTCAGCAACAGCGCAGCAAGCTGAGCAATGAGGCGGATCGCATTCAGGCTCTTTTACTGCAATCGCTGGCTAAGGAGAAGGTGGTGCAACAAGCACTGGGCACAAATGCAGAACTTTTGCTAAAATCACCTACAAAGCGTCCAGCAGCTGCAAAGTCGGGTAAGACGGACGAAGACGATATTTTTAAACTACCAGAATTGCCAGCATCCGCGGCGCAATTCAATGAAGCGGACAGCGAACTCGAAGATCAGGAGTATGGGAGTACCAGCGCCACATCAGACAGCTCTTTTGATGAGACCACAGCGCGACATACATATAATTCCAGCTTACAGGCTATCGATGTGCGTAGCCAGCACTTTAAGAATTTACCGGCAGACGTGCGACATGAAATCCTTACTGATATCAAGGAGACACGCAAGCAGTCCTCCTGGGGCCGCCTTCATGAACTGCCTGCACGCAGCGACGACTTTTGTTTGTTTCAAATGAAGCGATTGCTCAAACGTCGCGCCGTTCAGGAGAGCCTCGAGCAGGCTGAACAAGAAATGGGCGGTCGTACACTCACCTATTCAGAGCTCTCTGAGTTTTTCAGTGAGGAGGGCATTGTTACCCCTACGGCCATTGAGGAAAGCACCCGTCAAATAAGCTCTGATGAGCACACTCGTTTCTTGTTGGTGCGCGATCTCAAAAAAAAAGCACTCGAAGACAGCCAGAAGGCAATGAAGATCAAGTGCGAACCCATTAAAGAACTTGATAGCGAAGAAGCAGCCGATGAGAAACCAAGTACTTCAGCCATGGCAGTAAAAAGAAGCATTGAAGGCGATGATGTGGTAAAGAAAGAGTTGGGATCTGAATATGATACTGATTTGGCTATGGCGCTAGCATTATCATTGGAAGAATCAGGCAAAGTCTATGATGAAAAAGATTACGATTATGATTCGGATCAAGATCTGCGTCTAAATCGAGAACAAAGCAAGCAATTGCGTCATGCTGCCAAAGGACCAGCGCGTGCATACATGATTGAATATGGGGGCATGAATGAAGAAGAGGTGGGCAATATAATGGAGGCGACGCAATTAAATGATACACAGAGTCTTGAGGCTTTTTTGCACAACACGAATGTTAATACAGAGACAGCTGGCGATGAAGCAGATAATTCAATTGAGGAAGCTAAATTATTGTCTTTAGCAATTGAAGAAAGTAAAAGAACCCATGCCGAAGATCTTGTCAAGTCGGAACAGATTCAAACAATCGACAGCGATACAGATTCTGACTTGGAGGAGGTTGTTGATACATCGGTCATGTCTAGCAAACAGAATTTAGAAATTTGCGTCGATATTAAGGATGCATTAAATAAGGATGATGATCTTTTTGCAGATATTTTTGATATCGACACTAAACAAAACAAAGAATGTAGTAAAGACTCAGAGTTGCAGAAATCTAAAATTGCTGATAAGGAATTTGAAGAGACTTTGTCAAAAGATGCCATGAGTAAAAAAATAATAGCAAGCAAGAAAATAGAAGAAATTGTTTTAACAGATAGCGAGAAACAAGTCGAGTCTGAAGACGAATTGTGTGACGTCGATAAGACATCCGAGTCAGATTTAAAAACCACAGTTGCAGTGGCTGAAGAAAAAGAGAGACCATCAGGGACTATAAAGCCCGCTGCTGCACTCGATTCCCTACTTGACGATCTTAAAAGACAAACTGCAGACGTTAAAAACATCAAATTGGAATCAATTAAACTAGGCAACAGTGCGGTTATTGAGTTGTCTTCTGATGATGAAGCATCTAAGGCAATTATTCCTTCCATATCCAAGGATGTTATTGAACTTTGCGACAGTGAAAACGAGACTGAAAAGAAACGTTCATCACCAAATAAAACACCGAGTAAAAGCAAAGCAATAACAGATTATTTTGAGACCAGCTATAAAATAAAACGGACACCAGGCAAACCAATAGAAGCGGACGTCACACCGCCCTCAACCCCTAAGCCATTTTACATAAAGCGTACTCCAAAATCAAGTAGAAAACGTGATGGTAACGTACTCAGCGACGAAGGAATTTCGCCCAACAAAAAGTCAAGCAAGGCAGCAAAGTCTCTTTTTCCTACGAAGGAACCAGAGAAGGTTGAACCAGTTAATACACAGGTGAATAATATCTATAGTCAGAAATATGTTTTGATATTATAAATATGTGTTTTCAGGACCTTATAAATGATGCAGCAGATGCTTTGAAATCACAAAAAACAAATGAGGAACTCCAGGCAATGGCCTCGAACTTGGCGCAAGAGCGGCGAGATTTGGAAGTCGAACGTAATCGACAGGATCGCATGGGCATGTCGATTAGCCAACGCATGAGCAACGATTGCCAGGAACTGTTGCGTCTCTTTGGCATACCATACATTGTGGCACCTATGGAGGCGGAAGCTCAATGCGCCTTCCTTAATGCCGTCGAACTCACCAATGGCACCATAACCGATGATAGCGATATTTGGCTATTTGGTGGTCGAACTGTTTATAAGAATTTCTTTGCCCAAAACAAGCATGTGCTGGAGTTCCGAGCCGAGCAAATAGAACAAACATTCAATTGCAATAGAGGCAAACTTATTCAGCTGGCTTGTCTTGTTGGCAGTGACTACACCACAGGTAAGTTTGATATTTCCTACATAAACCTTTTAAACAAATGTGTTCTGACTATTCAGGTATTCACGGCATCGGTGCAGTTACTGCTCTAGAGATATTGGCTTCGTTTTCAAGCACAACCCATATGGAAACGACCCCCTCTGTGAGCTTGCAGTCGTCTGTACTATCGACGTTGGTAAAGTTTAGAGACTGGTGGCAGGCACATAAAAACTCTAACTTGCCAATAGGCAGTTCAGCGCGACTTTCTCTGCGAAAGAAACTCAAAAACATTGAACTGCACGAGGGATTTCCTAGTTCGTCAGTAGTGGAAGCCTATTTATCACCCACAATAGATGATAATCGCGATGCTTTCAGTTGGGGCTCTCCCGATGTGGAATCTATACGTGAATTTGCGCGAAAGTCTTTTGGTTGGACTACATCGAAAACAGACGATATTCTTATGCCGGTCATGAAAAAAATCAACGAGAAGAAGATTCAAGGCTCCATTCGAAATTATTTTACGGCAAAGAGCGCACTTCGAGTCCAACAACCACCGCTTGTTAGTAAACGAGTGCAGATTGCCATTGACAAGATGTCTGGTAAGATTGACAACGACACCCCAGAGAAACCAAAACGGGCACCACGTCGAGGGCGCAAGAAAGCAACAGAAGTCCAAGAAGCTTCCGCGACGGAAGAGTCAGCGGAATGTCAGCGTAATTCTGCTCGTCCGAAGCGCGGTAAACGGAAGTCCGTTGAAACAACAAATACAGCATCTCCTGAGAATCCCTCCACATCCAACGAAACCTCGAAGCCCGCTAAGTGTGCTCGCATTCCCAGTACCCGGGAAGTCATACCTCAAAGGGAGCGAGATATGGAACAAATGCGTCAGAACAAAGTCAAGGCAGCAGAGGTTCTGAAAGCAAGCGCGAAAGCTGCTTCTAAAAAAATATAAATATTTTATATCATTTTCGTTTTTGTAAATATGCATCCACAATTAATAAATCAAATGAGATACATTGTTAAACATACTAATGTGATCTTGATCTCAATAAGAATTCTTTTTAATCTGAGTTGATTCAGATTATAAGTCATACATATGTATACCAAATTTATTGTTGAGAATTTAAATTTCAAAAACATTTATTCAACACAATGTTAAACAAAAACAAACTAAGCCATCAAGTTGGGAGAGAGCAGACAGCGCGTCTGCAGCAGCTTCGTAATATGCGCAGTATTTTATTGGATACAATAAGGGAACTTATACTGAGTGCTCAGATCAAGTCGGAGGTATCAAGCGCATATAGTGATCAGATGATTAAATGCCTTTGCATTTGTGAAGATTTAATAAGCGATTGCAAGAACTCATTGCAATACTCAAAATATGATTTATCTATTGTATATGGAACGTACGTTACAAGCAGATCAATGTGTGAAATTGGAGAACCGACTCTTGAAAAGTATCTGGATAAACTTGAGGCATGTCTTCTCGACTTTATTGAGAATCAAAAAGCTTTTCAAGACATAGAACACATTAATGCAGCTAAGGAAATACTGAATGAATTCTTTAATCAAAATATTGAGTTAATCCATCTTGCCATTCGTATGTTAAAACTTATTACGGAAAAGTGCAAAAACTGTTATAGTCAATTAAAGAATCTCAAAAAGTCTTCTAAAGTCTATAGGCAACCGAAATATCATTTAATTGACAAAGTAAGTGACCATATGCAAGACATGGAAAATAATATTTGTGAATCTTTACAGCATAAAACTGAGGAATGCAATATAAACACTGGAAGAAGTGAGAACAGTCACACTACCAGGGAGACTGGAGGGAGAATACGATCTACAATATCCAGAAAAGTAATTAAGGAGATGGAATCCAACAAACATGATAAAAGGATTAGCAGTGATTTAAGTATAGGCAACAAGGAAAAGTTGACTTCTTTTAACCCTTCACGGGTATCTTCTAAAGGTTCAAAGGGTCAAACGTTCTTATTAAAAGTTGCAGCTACTTACATTATTGATGCTTTTATTGCACAGAAAATTGCTCCAAACTCAAATATTAGAAATGAGGCTTATCTGAATGGCAACAAAATAAATGAGGATGGAGTAAACGATGTTTGGATCAGTTTATGCGAACTGCATAACCAAATTTTACTTGAACCAAAAAAGTATCGGTTAGAAGTTGTAAGGGAAATCCTCACAAAATTTTACATAACAAGTCTCCAATTAGCCCTTCAAAAAGAATTTGAGAAATTAAAATCTCGAAGTAGAAACAGCATAAAAAGGACGTATGAATCAGTCGGAACCTTATCACGACCAACTACGCCTGCACCTAAGGCTTATTTAATGCACTTAAATTTATATCGCTTACAGTTAACTAAACTTAAGTCAGCAAAAAAATTGTTTAATGCACCCCAACTGTACAAAATGATTATGAACCAGGAACTTCCACGGAGCCAATCCGATCATGATTTATTCAATAAATATGTAAGCGATCGAGAGCATTATAACATTCTATTGATGATGCAAAACAATGAAAGTCAGGGGGAGGTTCTATTGGAAGTTCTTGAGCAAAACTTTGAAGAGATTTCGAAGCTTATAGATCGAAAGAAACGTTTTCGCAACATATTTCAAAGGTTAATCAATGATAAACAACAACAAAGTTATATAAATTTAAAAAGAGACTCAATTCCTGTCAAAGTTCTCGAACGAACTACCATTGACGAGGAGTTCCTTAAAATGGAAAGAGCAAAGTGGGTCAAGTATTTTGCAAACCGGAAACTGACAGCAACGGAGCGTAAATTGGCGCAAATTCGAGTAGAAAAATTGCAAAGTCTTGCCGGAAAACAAAAGGCTGAGCGCAGACAGAAAATATTGCAGAAACGAAAGAAAACACGTAGTATGAAAGCAATTATTGCACTATATAAGGCCCCCCGGCTTACCAATCGTTTGCGTCGAGCAATGGATCAAATGGCCGCGAATAAATTAAACGATTTGAGTGCTTCATCGCAGGCATGTGAGCTCATTGAAATGAAGACAGACAAAAACGAAGAGCATCCGTTGGTAGATGGTTTAATGGAATCAGTGTCGTGGACATCCTGTTGCAGCGAGTGCAGACGAATGAATGAAACATCACATGAAACTGCTCTAGACCGATTCCATCGTACACATGAAGAGATCAAAGCAACAGCTAATTATTGTGATTATTATCCAAGTTAAATTTCCGTTTCCAAATAAAGAAGTGGTGGATGATTGGCTTAACTAATCATTGCTTGATCAATGCGAATGTTTATTTTAGATGCCTAAGCAATACAAATAGTTATCACGGCATCCCAGATAAATACGCCTTAGGCTTTCAATGTAACATGGTGTAGAAAACAGTTCTCCGGGAAGCTTGTCGGACCACTGTATCTGGCCATTGCTCAGATTGGCCAGCACTACACGTCCGTCCGTGGCGCAGCAAAATACCAAAAAGCCATTAGGCTCTATTTTCAGTATAGTGGGCGTAGCATAGACTGAAGCTCCTACATCAACCTTCCAGTGAAGCTCAAAGGAGGCACTCTTCCCAGCAGTTGTTTTGCATCGCAGACAGTAGACGTGGTGATCAATGCAGCCAAAAAGCACAAAAGTATGTCCCATATGCGTTGGCGGCGATCTGACAACGAGCGCAGAGAATATGTTGCCCTCTGCCGCATAGGAGTCCAACTGGAAGTGGTTTTAGCATGAGTAAAGGTTTGTTATACACTTCAAAATTATTATACTCACAATCTTGCCGCTGTTCACATTGCAAGCATGCACCTGGCCATTCACCTCGGCACAAGCGAATGTATTGGGATCGAGCAGAACCGGGGACGCAAACATGGGTTGCTTACATTTTTTGGCCCATTGAACAGAACCATCCAGTAGAGAGACGCGCGTATAGCCACCATCCAAGGTACAAATAATGATTGCCTGCTGCCTGGGCAGCTCCAAGGGACTGGCGAAGATGGCCTTCTCGCCAATACGCATGCACCACAGCACCTGCTGTCGCTCCGTCGATAGACACATGACATTGTAGTCCTCGGCATAACTGCAGATCACAATACGTGCTCCGTCCTCCGATAGAAACGGTTGAGCTTTAATCATTCCACCAATATCTATATTCCAAACCATTTCACCGGTCAGCGGGTTGAAACCATAGAGGCACCCATCATAGCAGCCCACCATGGCCAGCTGTTCACTCAGGAATGTAACTTTACACTCGATGCGATCCGGTAGCCTTAAAGTACTCTGCTCCTGCCCCGTCAGTGCGTCAAGTGTGCGCAGTATCTTTGAATGGGCACCCACAGCCACATATCGGCCCTCGTATTGTGCCACAGGTGAATCAACGCATTTGCTAAAATTAACCTTCCAATGGTACTGAAAGTGAATTGCCGGTTGTTCGACGCGTGTGATGACCAGGCCACAAGCCCGACTGCAGCTGGGTGTTGCCGCAGGTATTGCGTCTAAAGGCGGCTCGACAGGCTTCAGTTTGGTATTGTGAGTAACAAGCTTGGCCGTATCCAAGAAGCTCAGCACAACACGCAACGGCACGTTTTCGTCGAGCAGCAACTCGAACAAATGTCGTTGCTCATCGTCAATGCACATCTGCAGACCAATTTCGCGACACAGGGTGATGGCATGAAAAGATGTGCCGCCAGCTTGGCGAAAGCTCAGATCATAACCACTGGGATTATTAGTCGCATTAATATCTAAGCGTTGCTTCTTTGCAAATCTCTCATTCAGCGTATCCACGCACTCGAGCCGATCATGTAGAAAACTTTTGAGTATGTCTTGAGCGGGTTGAGCCAGAAGTGTGCATTCCTTGAGTAGCAGTTTCTTATCCAGCTTTCCATGTGCATCGCATGGAAAATGCTGTAGGTACACGAATCTGTCGGGTTGCTCAGCGCAGGCCAACTTGGACAGTATGTCAAAGGTCTGCGCCCTTTGTTGCACCTTGGTCTTTGGTTCAAAACATCGTATACAGCAGATGAGCTTCTGCAACTCCTCTTGCCACAAACAGGCGGCTAATTCGCTGCTGTGTAAGCATTTCTCAATCTTGCGTGTTATGAGTCCTAAGAATTTGAAGGATACAAATGAGTATTAGGCGTACAACTAAAGACTCAAACAAATACCTAAGCTAATGCGAGTTCCTGCTCGCTTTACCACATCGTTGGCTCGCTCCTCATAAAAAATAGAGCCATCATCAAAACGTCGCACCAGATCGCCTGTGGCACGATAGCAAATGGAAGCATTTTTCTTATCCATATCATCGACTTGGGGTATATAGCAGCGTCGCGTTACACTTCCCAGATAAAGCTCCCCACATCCCTCCTTCTGCTTATTTTCGTAGTGGACGGCAAGCACAGTCTGATCATCAATGGGCGTTCCCAGAGGTACACGCGAATGCAGCGACTTCAGGACATGCATCATGCTCCAACATGAAATCTCTGTGATGCCGTATACGTTACATATATGCTTTTGAAGCAAGATCTGCGGTTCCATCCATGTGGCAAGTTCTACGTTAGACGGAAATGGTTCGCCGCCCAAGAGTAATACTCTAAAAACAAATACCACTTCAGTAAGTCATTGAATACGACATAGTTGTTATATGTATGTGGCGATTACCGTAAGGAACTTGAGCTACTTAATATCCGTTCCCTAATGGCGCTTGCTCCAAATTGTCGAAACAGCGATGGTGTCATTTGCAAGACAGTGATTCCGGGAGTCGTAATGCTCGTGGGGAACAAGGCACTTAGGACGCGCTTCGGTGATTCGCGCATCGTGTAGTGGCTGATGAGTACAGCGGAACCATTCTGCAGCGCCAGAAACAGCTCCACAATGGATGGGTCAAAGGTGCAAGGAGTGCCCAGATAAATAACATCAGCCATAGATATATTCAATTTTTGACTGGCAATAGAGAAAACTGGATTTTATCTAAAAAAGTTAGTTGGCACTTAAATTAAATTAGCAGGTTTGTTTAATTACTCTTCATAAAGATTTAATGTGTCAATCTAATATGAACAAAAAAACCATCTTGCACATAGAAAATTGCATACTCATTAAAATGCTATTTCAATAAATTGACAATACAAATGTTGCATCGGAAAACTTTATGTATATAATATAAATATGTCTTATAAGTCCCCTATTCATCTAACTATATTAAAGCCATTGTTGTATGTAGCTATTTGAACTATGCTCATATAATGGATGATGGATCTGTTAATAAAATTTACATACATATTATAAGAGAGAGTAAATTGAGCTGAATTATAGTTGTTATGATTTGCATGAAAAGACACATACATGCATCTGTATACTGTATTCTTAGTATGTTTCACATTAGGCTTTTTATACCCGCTACCCATAGGGTAGAAGGGTATTATAACTTTGTGCCGGCAGGAAATGTATGTAACAGGTAGAAGGAGGCATCTCCGACCCTATAAAGTATATATATTCTTGATCAGCGCCAACAGCCGAGACGATATAGCCATGTCCGTCTGTCCGTCTGTCCGTCCGTCCGTCTGTCCGTCTGTCCGTCTGTCCGTCTGTCCGTATGAACACCTGGATCTCAGAGACTATAAGAGATAGAGCTATCAGATCAAGTTTGTTTCAAATTTTTGCCACGCCCACTTCCGCCCCTGCAAATCAAAAAAAATCGAATAACAAGCGTAATTTTAAAGCTAGGGTTACGATTTTTGGTATATACGGTAATAACTATAGTAGTTATGATCTCTGAAAATTTGGTTGCGATCAGAAAAAAATTGTGGAAGTTATTAAAGAAATACTTTTGTATGGGCAAAACCGCCTACTTACTAGGGGTCTGAGTTGCTTTGGCTGACAATCTGGTATATTGTGCCGTCTATGGTATATTTTGAATGCGGCACTATATCGATATACCACATATACCATTTGGTATATTTTTAGTATTTTTGCAGTATATTTGGTATATTTTGAGAATAATACCGCAAAATATATTGCTTTTATTCAAAATGGGTAGCGGGTATCTCACAGTCGAGTACACTCGACTGTAGCTTTCTTACTTGTTTTTTATACAACTTTTTTGTAGAATCTATAAATTTGCCTCTAATAAAAACTAATATTGCTCTACAAACAGACATAATCACAGTTTGGACTAAGATAAGGCATCTAAATATAATATGTTTTCGAGTAAATAGTGAAAGTGTGTTGGCTCACCTAAGTGCCACAATATTGGGTGCAATGCATTCATAAGGAACATGTATCAATTTGGGTGTTCCCGTAGTACCCGTTGTGGTAATCGTGTAGCACATGTTGGCGGGCAAAGGAGCCTTAGCCTCAATTGGAGGATCCTTGCTCGTGTGCTTTAGTTTGAAGAGCTTGTACTCCTCATTAAAAACGAGAAAACTGTCGAGATACTCAAAGTACACAGCACCCACTGGCATGTAACCATTAACAATGAGGTAGTCGATGCCAGCACAACACATTTGCCAATGCAAGGCCTTGGACAAGATCAGTTTGTCGTTGCTGTAGAAATGGCATTTGTGATTAAGTATGCTGAAATGTAATTAGAATTAATTATAATGCTGTCAGTCGCTTTACTATACTACTCACGATAGAATCAGAAGGCATGACGATGGCGTATGATTAGCAATGCGCAATGCAATGCCGATGCCATTTGGCACTTGGTTGCGTCGGAGCTGTTCCAATATGGTTTCAACGCTGCTCACCGCCTTTGTATAGGTAATTGAGAAATCCTGTGGCTCCATTCGCTTAATGACGAAGGGAACATTACCGAAATTTCGCAGTCTCTGAATGTCGTATAATTTTGTAGGCTCGCCAACAATCGTAGGCTCAATATCCTCCCTCGAGATGTGTACGATTTTTAAAGTCTTATCTGAGCTGCAACTCTGTTCATATTTTTCACATGGCTCCTCCAGTTGTGTCGGCTCTATGTCTATTTCTGACTTTAACACAGAATCCACTATAGCTTCTGAGCTGGAACACTGTTTATTTTTCTTATCTGCTTCGTCTCTTGTCGCTACAACCACCTGTATCACATCATCATCTGGCTCAGTTTTTATTTCAACAGAATGTACATTAGTTTCGGGTTCAGTCTTATCATCAAGAAGTGGTTGTTCCTCTTCGATAATTTCTGTTTTTATTTCCACATTTGCCATATTTTCTAATTACAAGCATTAACATGTACTTTTTATATATTTATTTAAATTTCACTGTTAGCAGTCTCTCCGCATTTTAATTCCCGTTCAACCACACTGCAATTATTGTTTTTGTTTTGGTCTTCTTCTTCGATGTATCTGCTTTGTTGCTGTGAAAGCTATCGTTACAGTTACTGTATATCGATATTATTCAAAATATCATATTCAAACGGAAAATTTATTTCAAATTGTACTATTAAGATAGGGTTGTCTTAATGACTCTAGAGAATATGGTGAATGTAATAACTTTTATAAAAAAAAATGTTATAGACGACAGTTGGTTAAACTTTGAAAATATATCAAAATTGTAACTGACAATAACGTATATTCAAAAATGTTGCTTGCGGTGGCACCTTGGTACTCACACCACAAGGGTTAAATAATATATTTAGAAAAGAAAACGTTAGCAATAAAATATACAGTACTTTATAATTATGGATTTTAAATTCGTCGATAGCTGCCATAAATTAGTACTTACATCGATAGCTTCCATCGATATTTCTTCATCTCTCTCGCTCCATTTCTCATCCCCGTTTCCTATAAACCAGCTGCCGGTCCCACTGTTAGTTGAGCAGAGGCATTCAACCAAACAGACTGCATGGAGTCCTTTGAACTAAATTTAATTTTCGTATTAAGAATTTGACGTTGCCAACGGTAACGTGTTATAACCATTGAGTTGTTTTATTGCAATAAATGTGAGCGCGCGTAACTCGTGTAGTTGATTGTGATTACAATGGCCAAGAAAATTCCATTCAATGTGGTCTTTGCCACAGGTAAACAGCTTAAAAACGCCAAGCTAATGTAGATTGTCTTGCCTTTAAAATATATTACTTAGTACAAAGCATTTTTTTGTTGCATTTCGTTTGATTACAATATTTATTTTTTTGTTTTAGTTACCGTTGCCACTTGCAAAGCGAATTAATGTTGAACATCTCGTGCTTTGGTTGCACTTGAGAAATCGATAAAATACGCATACGCCTAGTGAGACGGCGTATTTTGAAAGCACGTTCATAAGTATCTCTATCACAATTTCAAATGTACAATCAAAACAAACAATTTTTATTTAAATATACATATATTAGCACATGTTAATAATACCTTACAGTTTCATCATAAGTAATTTTATATACATTACATATAAACATCATTGTAAGTTGAACCCAAACCCAAATCCTTTTCACCTTTTACGATTGCGACATTGTCAACATATATCATTATAATATAGCAGTGCCATAATATGTCTGATGTCTGCATTCTGAATCGCATTTCCAATTAACAATGCAGCCAAATATTTTTTTTGGCAAGCAGCCAAGCGAATTCAAAAGTTGACTTGACTTTCTATATGTACAATACTCGTATACAAAAGCCCCATTGTACATAGTAGCCTCAATCATCCAACATTGAAAAAAGTTTACATGACAAACCTTTTTTCCACTACTGCTGCTGTTGCTTTTGTCTTCGGTACTTAAGTTTGGTCAGCAGGGATCCAGTAGGTCCAATAATA
Source organism: Drosophila sulfurigaster albostrigata (assembly GCF_023558435.1). Classification (NCBI taxonomy): domain Eukaryota; kingdom Metazoa; phylum Arthropoda; class Insecta; order Diptera; family Drosophilidae; genus Drosophila; species Drosophila sulfurigaster. The sequence goes on from NC_084881.1 coordinate 6,113,704, forward strand.
GTCAGGAAATATACCAAGGTAGTGGTGAGCATTAAGGCTGGGATGAACTCATTGTCCACATGGCGAGTAAAGAACTTCGAATAGTAACCAAGGTATATGGCAGCCATGCCCAGCGTAAACGTGAGCAATCCAAATAGATTGTGACGGAATCGTAGTTCAGAGGGTGGCAGTTTCTTCAACACAATCTTGGGCTGATAGAAGTTAACCAATCCACCCACGATACTCGCCGCACATCCAAAGGTAGCCGCCACACCTACCGAAGTCAAATAGCATTAGTATAAAAATGTTCATTCATGTGTTAAATTTTTATGCGAACCAAATCTGCCATGCCAGGTATTGAAGTGAACATCTTTCTGAGAAAACTTGCCCAAGCCGCCCAGCAGAACCATGACACCACCTACAAGCTGCAGCAGGCCATGGTAACGGGATTTGTTTTTATGCGAAATCCAGCGGGTTATCGGGTTAACTTTGTAGTGTGACATCAGCGCCTGGGCCATAAGTACATGAAACTGCAAAAACGACAAAGTGGATAGGGTTTAAAGGTGAAGACTATAAGTTCATGTTTATCAATATTCATACATAACAAGGTGACAACTGGAGTAGTGTTGTGATAAGATAAGACATGACTATGCTGATTTACAAGCTTAATAATTTGACATTTTTACAACATAAATTAAATAATGCTTACGCCAATGCCTGTCATAAACATGTGCATAGCAGTGTCCTTGAAGTCCAAACTTTTGGCCAGCACAAAGAAGAATGCGGCCACCAGAAAGATGAGAATATGATTCACACTGTTCAAGATACTTTGTATTTGCAGCCAGGAGGAGGCTGAGGAATTTTGCGCTTGTGGCATTGTAATGTAATGATTAACAAATTAGTTCTAAGTATACAACAATAACTGTTGGATCAAAGAGCAAGCGATGTGTTGTGCTATGCGACAGGTTAAATGAAAGACTAAACTTGAAACTGTAATGACAGCGCTTAATAAGTATGAAGAGAATTAGATGATAAGAGCGCCGGTAAGAACAAGAGCAACACAGCCACGTAATCGATACACACACACACACACATTCCCATACGCACTCGTAAATGCCATTTGTAGTTGTGAGTGGGTGCGTACAAAGTTAAACTAAAAACGAGGCTCTCTGTTTATTTTGATTTTACTTTACTTTGTTTTTCTGCTTCATTTAGTAAACACTGTTCTCTCTTTGTTTTGCTGTTTACCAACACTACTCATATTAGTAACTTGTTGCTTTATTGACTTTGCCTTTGCAGATGAAGATGCCGCTTTTCCGGCCAGCGAGTTAAATAATCATGGACCCACTGTGCACGGCTGGCGCAGTGCCGTGGACAGTGCACTAAGCACCCACGACATCATCTTGCGTTTCCAGCAACCTGCCAAAATCTATCGCATACAACTTTTAGCCCACCAGTATTTGATACGTGAGTATTCGAGTGGTATTCCATGAATAGCTAAATTATCTATTGTTAATTATCTCTTATAGCGGAAAAAGTTGAGCTTTGGCTGCACTACTCGCCCAAGTCGCTGCCCAGCACACCCTCATCACAGTACTTTGATTTCCTCGGCTTTGTTGCCCTCGCCGATAATGCAAACACCAATTACAAATCCCGCGAATTGCAGAGCGTCACTGTTACGCCCAGACGTGGTACCCACTTGAAATTGCGACTGTCGGGTGCCCATTGTAATGAGTATAGCAAGAGCGGACAGATTGCATTGATGGCAGTCAATGTGCTGGGAGAGGATTTGGATGCAATTGCCATTAGTATGGGCGAAGAACAGCTACCTAGCGAATCACCGCCCGTGGACACGGCCACCGGAGAGCTGGCGCTGGCCTCACTCTGTGATGATCTTCTCTTCTCTATGTATGTGGAGGAGTCAATTGTCCAGCACATTCGTGAGCTGGAGCAGCGTAAGCTGCAGGCGGTCAGCTCGGAGCGCTTCGAATATGCGCGCAAGCTAAAGTTGTGCATGACAGCGCTGCGCACAGCAGGTGAACGCCTTGGACGCTATGCACTGGCCAAGCGACAGGCGGTGCAGCAGGAGGACTTCAGTGCAGCCAAGCTGCGCAAGGAGCAGATCGAGATGTATCGAGCATGTGTGCTGAAGCAATTGAATGTTCAGCAGCTGCTCGAGAGCGATGGCATGCTCAGCCAAAACGATCAGAGTTGTGAGACTTACGCGGCTGGCAAACCGAATCTACCTCCAGCTCCAAGTCTACAGGATGTGGCGCAAGCCCTCTCCGACGCACACCTTAATCCTGGCACAAAGCTAAGCAGTAGCATCGGCGTCAGTCAGGATGAGAAACCAGTAAACGAGGTCAGCGGTAGTAGCAGCAATGCAGAATGCGTTGGAGCACTAGTCGCCTCGGCTGCTGCACTGCATCTGCATGCCAAGTCGCACGATGAGCTGCCACAATCGCCACGTCTGCCAATGGCATCGCGTCACAGCTCGCCCATGTCAAGCAGACAGGGATCGCTGCGACGGCGCAACAAGAGCGCGCCACGCAATTCCTATGAGGATTATGAGGAACGCGCTATTCCTACGTTGAGACAGTAAGTTGCGAATTCGATAATAAGTGCAAGTGCAAATACAGCTGCGCTGCTTATCGATGTTGTTGTAGTGATATCGAAATTTTGCATGATCCGGCATGGAAGTCATACAGCGCACACAATAACAACATAATCGATAGCCTTAGAGTCGCCATTTTAAGAAACCAAAACACTAATTGTAACCGTTGTCGATGTTTTTTTTATGATTTTGTTTTGTTTTTCTTCTGTTATTTGTTTACTTTCTCTATTCCCGTAAACGTTGTCGTTCCGTTGCAAATACTGACTGTTTAGCTCAAATACTAATGAATTTTTAAGGGAATGCCAGGGCAATGCGCTGCTCGAAGCAGACCCAAATCGAAGTCGTTCACGGCTCAATGATCGTGAGCGTCGTCAGGCAGCGTTGCCGATACTCGTCTTTGGCAGTGAATTGGTGAGTTTATCAATTACTTTCAACCATGCTTTGCTTAACGGCCTCTCGTTGCCTCGAATTTGGTGTGGTCGTTAAGCGAGGTTTAGCATTATTATTTCATCAGTTTCAATAATTATTTTCTCTGCAGGTGGAACAGTTCTATTCCCGTCAATTTCAGGACCGAGAAGACGGTCTCATGCGACTGCGCAACTTTCTCAAGGAGCAGGAAGTCCCCAGTGAAGACAGCAATGAGCATGCCGCAAGTCCCAACAAGGTGGCACGCAGCGCAGCATTGCTGCTGCATCGAGCTGTTCGTGACGCAGTGTACTCCGTGTTTAATCAGGCCACCGAAACAGTTCGAGTACTGTTCCTTGAATATGTGCCCGGCCGTGTTTCTCCCAATGAGGTGGCACGTTGCGTGGATCGTCTATTGCCAGAACTACTTGCCAAATCAGGCGATCCCTCGGCGCGTCTGCATACGCTGGCCCAGCACACAATACTAAGCATAGCCGCCTGCCCGCAAGTGGCCGAGCAACATCTTGTGGCCCCAGCACTCTCACGCAGTGTAGGATCAGGGACGCATCAGCGCTTGGCCATGAGCCGACTGCAGATGCTGGAGCAGTTGGTGCACACACAAGGCATTAGCACTGATAAACATAGCGGATTAACGTGTCGCGCTCTCTCCGATTGCGGCTGCTCCGGCATTCATCATCCCGCAGAACCAGTGCGTAAGGTAGCTGAACGCATTCTGCTACTTGTCTACAAGGTTAATCCACGGTTGGTGCGCAAGCAACTGCCACCTGATGATGACATCACACGTCGCAATCTGTTGTACCGCCAACTCTTTACGGAATTCGACAAGCTGGATCTGGAACGCAAACAAGAGCTGCTGGAGGCCAATAAATACAGTTCCGGCAATGAAGCCGATTCCCTGCAACCGACAACCAGCGCAGATGCTTCGCGTTTGCTGAAGAGTAAAAGTGGTCAGGTTTTTGGAGGGTCCACGGGCATAGGAACCGACAATGGATATGTTTCCTGCAATGGCAAACAACAGTACAATGAGCAACTGAAGCGCTCAATGCTGTCAGCCTCAAACTCACGCAAGGGGTCCGTTTCGAACTCAGAATCCACCGACGACACAACCCCTAAAATGTGCGTTATATACATACATATATTAGAGTTGTATTTTTGAGACATTATTTAACTTATTTTAGAAGTTGTCCATTCTGTGGTTGGTGCTGCCTTGGCAGCGACACTAGTCAATTGGATCGTCATTACTGGAAGACTTGTCCTTTTCTCACTAAGTGCCCACAATGCAGTCAAGTGCTGGAGGTTGCTGCGCTTAACTATCACTTAACTAGTGAGTTTCCTTATTTGGAAAGAGATATAAAAATAACGGACAACTTTCTTGTTTTTTTAGTGGAGTGTGATGCGAAGGATAATTATGTGGTCTGTACACGATGCACAGAATCAGTCCATAAACAGCTCTATGAGCTGCATCAAATGGAGGACTTTTGTCGTGGTATTAAACAAATTGCTACTAGTCTTTAATTTAATGCTCATAAATTGTCCATTTCATTAGAACTGAAAACAGGAGCCGCTCGTTGTCCTCTGTGCCACGATGATGTAAATTTGCCTTTAGATGGGGGATGGAAATTACACCTCTTGAGTGCCGGTGGTTGTCCAGGCAATATTCGCAAACGAAATTTAAAAAAATCAAACTGAATATATTTCTGAAGATAGATAACAACGTCTACAACCTCATTATAATCTTGAGGCTATCTGTAGCGTAGATTAAATCAATTTTTGTTACGTATTCTTCTTAGAACCATTTTGTTACGCGATTTAATTAACGGCATTATTTATGAATTACATTTTGTTACATTTTATACTAGTATATATGTTTTGTACGCAATGTGATTTGTTAACTATACATGACACAAATTTCGAAACGTCCTACAATAATAAAGCCCATCCAAAATATGTTTAATATTTAATTCGAAATGTCCGCCAATAATTAATCTGTGTTATACAACACTGCCGCACTCATCCAAATTAGTCGAGTTGGCAACTATATTGCACGAGGTGGCAACGCTATATCACAACATTAATTAGGTTTTAAACACAAGAATTTTTAGTTAGGAGTTCTTCATGTGAAATTAATTAGAGTATAAGAATTAATTAATATAGAAAACATTTTTAAATAGGGCAGCACGTCAACGTGTGGTGCAAAACAACCCCCGGCCAGCTGAGGGTACCTTTGCATAAGTGTGCGTCAGTGCTTAAGGGTGAACCAGTGTACGTGTGACTGTACGGGTGTGAGTTTGTGTGTGTGTCAGAGGCATGAAAAAAACAGCCGGCAAAGAAATTCAACATTAAAAATAGACGCGAGCTGTGCGCTCTTTTAAAATTGCTAATCAATTCAGCTGGAGTGTGCGGCTGTATGCAATAGTTGGCTTTTCCATAACTAAATTCAGTCCGTAATGTGTTGAAAATTGGTAATTAAAGTAAAAGCTGCCTTCGATAGTGGCATCGTCGTGTATTTTTCCCTTGTTGAGATTACCGTCTACAAATGTATTTGTATATACTATAATATAATAAGAGGCTGTACGTAGAACAATAACGGAGCACGTGCAGTACCCATACCACTCCACTGCAGTCATCATCACGCCACGCTACGCTTTGCCAACGTCTAGGAGAGGAAAGAGAGAATGAGGAAGATGCAGCTCATAAGGCGACTGCTCAATTACAAATATATGACGAGGGCGCAAATAAATGGCTTTGACAATTACAAGGTAAATGCTTTGGCTCTTTACTTGTATATCGTATTGTTTAATAATGCCAATCATTTTACTTATGAACACAGTACAGCGCCATAGACACCTCACCTCTAAGTCAATATGTAATGCACCCATTCTGGGACTGGCTTGTCAAGGTTAGCAAACGACATCATCATCATAATAGCAAAAAAATCAATAATTATTATAATGCATTTTGCACTCACAGTTCTTCCCCCGTTGGTTTGCACCCAATCTGATGACATTCCTGGGCTTCCTGTTCAGTGTGATGAACCTGGTGTTGCTCTCCTACTACGACTGGAACTTCGAAGCCAGCTCCGGCGAGGAACATACCACACCCATTCCCAGTTGGGTATGGCTTTGCACCGCAATCAACATATTCGTTGCCTACACGCTGGACGGCATTGATGGCAAGCAAGCGCGGCGCATCGGATTGTCTGGACCGCTGGGCGAGCTGTTCGATCATGGTTTGGACTCGTACACAGCTATGCTGATACCAACATGTCTGTATAGCATCTTTGGACGCAGCCGGGTCTACTCAGTGCGTCCCATGCGCATGTACTATGTCTGCCTAACGGTCTACTTCAACTTCTTCATATCGCATTGGGAGAAGTACAATACGGGCATATTGTACTTGCCGTGGGGCTATGATCTCAGCATGTGGGGCAGCACAGCTATGTACCTGGTCACCTGGTGGATGGGCTTCGAGGGCTGGAAGTTCGAATTGCCATTGGGCTCCCTCGGCACTTTGCCGTTGGGCAATGTGATGGAAGCAGTGCTCCATATTAGCGCCATGGCAAATCTACCTTTAGTGTTTATCAACGTTTACAAGTGAGTGCTCTCAATACATATCAACAATCTGTCGCGACTATTTCTGATAATAACACTCTGATTACAGCTCATATAAGAATCGCACGGGACGATTGTTATCGCTAGCGGAGGCTCTGCGACCCTTATGGCCTTTTGTTACATATTTTGTGCTCTTGTTTGTCTGGCCCTTTGTATCGCCGAACGACATTATGGAAACGGATCCCCGTGCCATGTTCATGTTGAGCGGCACAATCTTCTCGAATGTCAGCGTAAGTATCTTTAGAGAATACAACTATACCCATGTCTAAATATGGCATATAATTTAAGCTTGATTTTGATTGAATACTTTTCGGGGTTTATTTTAGTAGAAACTTGATATCACGCGATGCGCAATTGTTTGTCATTAATGATCGTCCCACACATACACACACACACAGACATACAAACATTGTATTGTCTACTACAAACACCTGGCAATCTTCTCCTGTCCCGCCCCCGGTGACACTTGCTTTTAAGTCCCCATTGATATCTTATCGGTGCATTGACTCATTCTATGATATGGGGGTAGCGTGGTTTCGTTTTTGTTGCTCATATAAAGTTTCGATAGCTAACACTATAAAGTAGTTAGTATTCACGAGAAAAGCTGATAAGCCTTGAGAAAACGATGAATAATGCATATGTAAACATAAATTAGTGACATTAACTATTGAATACTCTTTTGTTATACTCAACTGAGTCGTCAGGGATTCTATATTTGTGATTAAATTTCTCGACTAGGTTCTCATAAATTTAAACTTCCGAACTCTAGGCTTTCTTTTGTAGCTATAATCATTCAATTTATTTTAATTTTAATAAGTTCAGAATACAGTAAAATCCTTTAAAATGCCACCTTTCTGCTGCGGTGGTCGCCGCAGTGCAGCAGATATAAAGCGTCGTATGGAGGGAAACGGGGAGGAGGACGACGCTGCACTTCAACTCAGTCCAATTACTGTCACCGAAGCAGAGTCTCCGTTAACATTGAAGTTTTATGCACGCCATGATTGGCCGTATTTTAACTGCACCAACGAGGAGATAAAGCGTATGCGAAATAAGTTTGAAAAGGATGTGCAAGACTCTTCAGAATCGGTCAATGTTAGTCTGACAACTGGAGAGAAAGTGGCGAAATATGAACCAAAGCATGCCACTGCCCAGCCGATGACTGAGAATCAGATTTATGGCTGGTATCAGCATCGTGCATATCGCTATTTAAAAAAGGATCGCGGCATTTTCGTTTTCCCACGTGAGGGAGATCCATTGATCAAGTTAATTCAGGCTTCGAATTGGATGAACAGTTAAAGCAATAATTGCTCTTTTTCGGATCAAATATTTTAGTGCAAATCAATTTGGGCACTGAGCTCTCATTATTTTTATTTTGGTCCGCATTAATCCTATGAACTTATAATTGCAGTATTGAAACTGGAATTTTAGGAAAGGAAATAAATATGATATTTAAAGAAAAAAGAAATATATAATTATTGTTATCTGTGGATTGCTTGATCAAATACATAATTATTGTTATCTGTGAATTGCTTGATCAATCAATCGATATTAAGTAGTGAGAGTACTTAAAGATAAGATTGTTAATTAATGTTTCCTTTTATTTGATTTTGGTGTATCAATCATTAATCTATTTGATAGCAATTATTTTAGTATAGTTTGGGAACAGCTATTTTACTTCGATCCATGGAATTCGATTTAGTATATACATTGTAAGCTTATTATCTAAAAATATATATAGTATTCAAATCAATTTGAGATCTCATTACAATATCAACGTTGTATTTGAATTTGAATTTGGAGGATAGAGTTAAACATAATCTTCAAACGATAAATACACTATTAAATTATTTGTTCTATATATATTGCAGTGCCGATTGATCGTCTCCCAAATGTCCGTCACCCGCTGCGAAGCCTGGCACTGGCAGACGCCCATGTATGTGGTGTCCATAGTGCTGGGGTTGTGGCTTCCGGTATTGGAGCGGCCGCTACTTTACATGCTGCTCATAGTGACTACCTTAACACATTGGCACTATGGAGCCAGTGTGGTCGATCAGATGTGCGAGCACTTTAATCGTATTTGCTTTACGGTGCACAAAAGAGTGCCGGACAAAGAAGTGGAGAGCAAACCGCTAGCGAAACTGCAGGAGCATCCGGATGAGTTAAAGACATCACTCAAAAAGGATTAGACAGTGCACAGTGCATTGATGTGCAGTTTACTATTTGTTTTTCTCATTTGAGCTCTCTGCGGCAAGTCTTATTCATCTTAAGTGGATGTGAGATTATGTATTTACATTCGAGTATGCATATATTTTGTTCTAATTAGCGCCTTTTTGAACAAGATGCTCAGGTGGCAAGGACAAATATTCTCGAGTTATAAAGAACAAAAAAAAACGACATTATAATACACACTTTCCAAAAGGCTATGCTTCATACGGTTCTATTCCTTTTAGCAATGAAAAACTCGCTTCGACCATTGTAGTATTCAACTGAAATTTGTCGAATCTATTTGCATCAATGATGATGAAATAACTACAAACATTACTATTATCCCATTGAATATCCAGAACGCAAAACAATTGTCAAAACTACATTTTTCACACAGATCCACTATATTTTTTATTAAGAAAGACTTGGACTCTGTTCCAAGACAACGCTTGCTTCCTGTACCCTGTAATCATTCTAATTGTATCTATAAGTGTATTTAAATGTTAGTGTTTTATGTATTTATTCAATTTGCTGTTTAGCTCTCAATTATCTAGACATAATAGCATACTCTTAAATGTGCTTAATTTATTTTGTATTATTCATAATGTGCTCTAGTTTATGCATTGAAACTGAAGAAAACCGACATGACCTCTTATTTTTTTTAAATGCAAACTATGTTATTATTATTTAATTACGTCGCATACTTTATACGTCTAATATCTATAAATTAGTGTGAATAAAATGGGGCACGATTTTAATTATATACTGAACTGTAAATGTAAATATCGCTTCCCCATCCTTGTAAAACTGTGTAAAAGACAAAACCACGACAAGACAGCCACTTTAAAGGAATAAATTATATTTTAGAGAACACAATCTTGCAATGAGCAATTATTAATTTACAATTGGAGGGAGCTAAGTGTTTCGAATGTGTTGCCAAACCCCAGATGATGATCCGATGCGTTGTTCTTTATCTCGATTACAGATCGGACAGTAGAGCGTTTAGCAAACGATTTTAATGAATTTTAAAAGCGGTCATGTGAGAGAATCATTTAGATCTAAATGGTTGGTAAGCAAATCACACAAGACTTCGCAACAGATGATCAGCTGTAATATACCCTACAATTGTTAGCGAAATGATTTCAAGCACTTTCCCAAATGATTACGATTGATTATCATTTATTCTATCAAATCATTTTGAGATTTCAAGTATTCCGAATCACCTTCTAATCGATTTGTTACGGCATTCGACGTTTCCATTTATTATTAATAAGCTGACAGACGGACAGATAGACAGACCAGACTACATATAGTAGCTGGGCAGCGCCTAATCAAGTCCCCACGACTGATGATGATACTGGGTTTGCTCAGCCGTCAACTGTCCGGCGATCAATCTGCGTACGTGCTCGACCGATTAGCTGGACATCAAAACGCTTCCTCATTGCCTAATTGGTGTGAAAATCTAATTCACGTCCCACTGTGCGGTCGCCTGTGAGAACTCGCACTATGCCCCCTCACAATCCATGCGCCTAACGGGCCCACAAATAATAATAACAAAGAAGCGACAACAACAACGAAACTGCGGGGGTGACAGACGACAGGGAGGTCGGCAGTGTACGCAAGTCACGCAACGAAATGGGCACGACGAAAATACGACAACAAAAAACAAAATAAATAAAGAAAACGAAAAATGAATAAATAAAAGCAAAACCAAGAACAAGAACACCTACAAAAAGAACAACAGCAACAGCGGCAAGAAACCAGAATCGGAATCATGTTCGGGATGCAGAAGAAAGCAACTCAAGCAGCGACGCGACGTCGCGACGACAGAGGCTAAGCAACGGCAAAATAAGCTACTGAGTCTGCCAGTGTTGCCATTTTAGCTAATTTATTGCTAGATCTAGCTATTTTGAAACTGCAAAAGCTAGAAGATTTTTTGAAATGCTATTAGCTAGAAATCTAGCAATTTTTTTTAATGCTTCGGCTACTTTTGGCACTTTTAAAAAAGTTCCGATAGCTCTTTTACCGATAGGATGTATTTTGAGGCTTACTCATAAAATTTGCATTATAGTTCGATTCTTTTTATAGTTCATGTGCGAACTTAGTTCGTTGACTCATTAGCTAAATACAAATGTGAAATTGTGAAACTGTGAAGCAGTGCTGCCAGTTTAGCAATTTAGTTGCTTTAGTTAATTTGCAACTTTTTTTAAAAAATGCTTTAGCTACAAATTTAGCAACTTTTTATTTCTCTTTTGGCAATTTTAGGTATTTTACTTAAGTCCTTTTTATTATATATTCCTTTTGTCATTCACTGCAAATTTTGCGATTAATAGTTTGCAATAAAATCGGGGCTTGTACGATATTTAACCAAGTGGTTCGATTATATGAGCTACTTGAGTTCACTGACTTGAAAAGTTAACTGCATTTAAAGAGTAATATTTGCCCCCTAAGTGTTAACAAAATCATAAAAATACGAAATCCTGTTTTTTTTATTTTTAATTTCAAGATTTTATTCTTAAATGAATTAAAAATGTACAAACTTGATGAATAATGTTATTTAAAATATTTAGCAATTTTGTTGGCTATTTTTTGTATAATTTTAGCAATTTTTAGCAATTTTTTTTCTGAAATCCAGCAATTTTAGCTACAGAGATTCTGGCAACACTGGAGTCTGCTGCAGAATATGAAAGTTGCGCATGCGCCAACGTCGACGTTAAAGCTGTTGTCGCTGACTTGAAGTCAGTTGCGAGGCAGAAGCGCGAGTGTTAAGAACGAAGAACATAAAGAGCGGCTGTTGTTGAATCAAGAGAACATTGTCAAAGCTTGAAAACATTTACATTGCGTCCAAGATGCTTTTGCAGACTTTCACGCTGCTGTTGCTTGGCACATCAGCGCTAGCGTCGCTGCCTGACGCTACGACCGAGGCGCTTGCTCCGTCTTCGACTTCGTCTGGTGGTCAGAGTCAAAATCAATCTCCTGTTCCCATCAAGGAGGAGCATTTCCCAGCAGTAGCGCCAGCAGATGCAGCGGAGGCCGCCTTAATTGAGGCACAGCCCGGCTTGCTGCAACCACCGCTGCCCGTGTCGCCTTCGTTGGATGCTGAGGACACAGGTCGTCGTCGCCTAATCACCTATGATCAGCGCCAGGAAGGACAATACAATATACGAGCAGATCTCGAAAACTTTATGATTGTGCTGATACCGCCAGGGCCACAGGAGGGTCTCAGCCTCTTGGATCTGCTGACCAAATCCTCGTTGCGTGGCGCCTCAAAAGGTGGCAGCAGCAACAAGCGGAAGCATGCTCATGCTGCAGCCCTCAAATCCTTCTACCAACGTCAACAGCATCAGCCACAGCAGCAACTCCAGTTGCCGCAAGGGCCCATCTCCGATTTCATTGAGGGTCGCACTCCCTACCATGTAGACATCTCGGCTGTCAGCGAGGAGCAGCAACAGCCGCGACTGCACCGCCAACAAGTGGACGTGCTGCCGCCCCAGCTGTTGCCCATGCCGCAGTTGATCAAGCCATATCATCTGGAGGCGGAGCCAGAGCTTATACAGGCCTTGCCACCGGTTGTCACTGCCAGCAGCAGCAGCTCGGGAGGCAACAATCTGTTGGAAGGTTACAACCAGATGGGATCGCATTATTATCGTAATTCACGCTCGCTGGGCGGTGACAGTTTCCTGGACACCAATCGCTTGTCGGCCACTGACACTGGCTCCAGTTCCAATGGACGCGCCATCAGCGTGCCAATTTATCGCTCGGACATCGCCCAAAGCCAGGTGCAACAGCACGCCAAGTCGGGCAGTGGCAACGCCCTATATCCGCCCATCGATGTGCCCGCGTACATAATAAACGAAGCTCAGCCGCGCCTCTGGCAGCTGGACGATGAACCGACGCCCATTCAACCCAAGCACTTGGTCGATGCCGACGTGCTGAGTTTTGAGCTGCTCGGTCTCGGCTCTGATGCTCTCGCCGATTCGAAGACTCTGTTGCGCGATGGCTTGGCTCGCTGTGCACCAGGCCAGCGTCGGGACAGTTATGGCGCGTGTCGCCAGGTCGAAGGCTACTGAGACTAAGACCTGAGTCACCTATTGAGACTGCTAAACGAAAGCGTATACTTAAGTTATCTATGTATTACCATTTAAATGATAAATGCAAACAGTTTTGCGAAAGTATTAGACTTAAGCTACTTAGGCACATGCTAAACAAACACAATCAATAAAACTCTTGAACTTCAATTTCAATCTCGAATTCAATTTCAAATTTGTAATTAAGCGCCAAGCGACCATGTTATTAATGGGGCAAAGTGGCGGAAGTTGCAGTTATGACAACGAAATGAAAACAAATTCAAAAACTACAACCGACCGTGTTCGACTCTGGGATACTTGTTACTTGTTAGCTATGATTATGGATACAATTAAAATGATTTATTTTATCTATTTAGAAAGAGGTAACTTTCTAATAATAGTGTTTTAAGTGATGGTAGCAAGCACCTTGGGAATACTTATAATGTTAGGCTTTTTTTTAGATAGATAGCATAATTGTGTTAGACGATAACAGTAATTGTGCAGTATTGTGCTTCCAACATTTTTTGGGATGCTTGGGGTATGGCTGTTGAAGGAAATTGTTAATTTTGACGACTAATATGATATTAAATTATAATAATATTTAAGTCTACTAAATATTTTTCATACACATTATATTTAAATCTTCGAAAAAGTGCTGTATGTTCTATTATCCAATATGTAGCCTTAAAAACTTTCGAAAAATGTTTAATAGGCATCGGTTATAGAATGTATACTTTGCAGAAATTTAGAAGAAAAAATTCTCTTGAAATGATCTGCTCTTACAGTCCCTAACAGTTGAAACATTAGTTGGGATACCCCTCATGAAGCTCATTGGTGCCGGGTATAAATTAAAAGTAACGGTAATGATGCACTGAAGGATAAGCGAAGTCAGCGTCTAACTCTAATGCCAACTAACTAACTGACATCAAGGGGCCAGCAGCGATAATAAAAGCGGCAATTGCTCAGGCTGAAAACTGAGGCTGAGGCCAGCGCCATAATTTCCTACAAGTTCTCGGCACTCGGCAGTCGACACTCGGCTGTGTTTTCAATTGCAAACCAGTTTCCATTGCACACAAAATAATAATAATAAAAAAAAAACAAAACTAGCAACAACAACTAAGACGAAAAAGCATCTAACATGCAGTTTCTAGTTTGCAATCTTCCTGTGGAGATTGGAATTGGCTAGAGTGTAAGTAATAGGCGCATTCTAAAGTGATCTCTGACGTTGGTCATTGAACCTGACCATCAACTATGTAAGTACACAGCTGAGCACACATACAGTCGTACAACAAAAACTATCTAACGTTTAGAATAAACAAAGTATTACAAGCTAGCAATTAGAACGTTTCACCGAATGAATGACTTACGTTTTTTCTCGCACTTAACTGAATTTGGGTTATTAGGTTATGTTCGTTTGCGCAAATAATTAAGCACTTTGTGGCGACTAATTGCATGCTCAAGTGCAGGGAATTAATTCAAATAGAAATACATATGTATTTGATGTAATTTACATGTTTGTCAAGGAAGCATTAGAACTGCGCATAATTGAGTGGCAAGCTGCGGTCAGTGGCAAATGCAACTGCATCTGCAGTGAAGGTTCTCACATTCTCATCACAATGCGGAAGTCTTTGGGCCATTGAACTGGAATCGGTTGCCTATTCACAGAATCGAGTTTTTTTTTTTCTTTTTTAACGATCAAACTTCTGGCAAAGGCTCATCTTATGCTCATGCCCAGAACTGTGGCTCATTCGTTGTCCGCTTTCAGACGACGGCGGTCCTGTCTACGCTATAAAAGAGAAGCATCCAAAAAGATGTGCAAATTCACCAATCGTCTGTTTGTCTTGTTCTTTCTGCAATTTATTGGCTTGGCCATGGCAAAGCCATCAAAAATGCGTAGCTCTGCCAGCGATTTGCTGGAGCTTTTGTACAACGATTATGGGGACTATGGCTATCAGCAAGAGGAGATCCATTATGATCAACGTCAGAAGGGCGAAGAAAATCTGAAATTACGTTTAGATGGTTTCGTAATTGGAATGCCATCGCAAGATGATTCCTCCTGGCTGGACATACTTGCCGATGAATATCTAAGTAAGTTGAATGGTTTCGAAAACTTAATTTACATAATGTAACATATCGCTCCTCTTAGCTAATCCATTCTCGAAAAAAACAGCTGCAGCAGACGGCGAGAATTCTGTAGCGGACACAATGACAGCACAAGTAGTAAATATACCCGCTCCAAAAAAGGACATCGAAAGCCGACAACACGCTAATGATGAAACCGCAAATCCACCGCGAACGAAGACTCATATGCTTCAACTACTGCAAATGTTGCGACGCACACAGCCCTAAAATAAATTATTATTATAATTTCAATTATTAAGCATACACAACATTTACAATATATACAAATTTTATCGAACCAATCACATACAGGACTTCAATTAGTTTCAAATTTAAATTTGGCGCTTTCAAGGGCTGGCCCACAACCTGCAATAATATTTTATATTTTGTTAACACTGTGCGCGATAGATAGTAACGATAAATGTGAAATATTATCAATACGCATCACGTTGTCACGATAGATTCACGCACACATAAAATACTTGTACTGGTATGGAATATCAGATATCAAATTCATACTTTTTAAAATAACAACAACAACCCTAACAATTTTGCAAATCTAAGATTACAAACAATGATTAAATCATTCACGACTTTTTAATGGCATAAAATTTCTAAAACTGCCGTAGCATTATTTTTAAATTAAAAAGAATTGTTTTTTATATTACTGATAATATTTACAGATACACCGATGTTTTCGGACTACATCTATGCACTTAAATGAATCACTTATTAAATAATTAGTTAGTATTATTTTATATGATCAAAATAACAGCACACAAGTTTCTTATATTAAAAATCGATGTATTAAAAGTATATCGATGTATCGATAACACCAGCAATGCTTCTTCACTTTAATTGAGCCAGCTTTAAGCATTACTTTTCATTTTTTAACAAAAATGTATGTGTGCGTGCTACTAGAGTACAAATAGAGCTATTTCAGAGAATGATTTGCAGTATTTTCGGACGAAGAGAATATTCAAGAACCTTCGTGTCCATCATTTATCGACGAGCAGCTGCAGGTATAAAAGCCGACGCTGCACCAACTGCGGTTCGTCAATACAAAACGAAGAACGAAGTGCGACGCAATTAATTCCATCACACAAATAACAACAGAGAATTGGTGTAACGAAATAAAATTACAAATAAACAGTAGTTTTGAAAAGCAGTTTACGCAACGTATATTTTAATAATAAACTGAAAATAAAAAGTTTTTAAAATGGCTGAACGACTATTAAAAATAACCTACCATGGTGCATCAGCTGGTGTAACGAAGAAAATAAATGCATATCTAAAAATGCCGTCCGCTTCATTGAATATATTGCACCGGGAAATTGAGATGTATCTGTTCCAGGAGCGTCAGCTGCCCAAAACCGAGATCAGGACATATTGGATAGGTAAGATATTGAATTGATGATATAATTGTGAAATAAATGGCAGTGCAACCAAATGGGTGCGGGTGCAGAGAACAGCAAGAATATTACAAATTGCGTTTATTTTGTAAATGTACGTTAGTACATATGTATATACAAATATACTGCGTTGTTACTTCTATGTCCAGTGTGATTCACAATAATGCGTATCAGTATCAGTAATAGATTTGATAGCGAAAATGTCGAAAAATCGACCACAAAAAACTACACAATGATTCATTTGCGCACGTATGTATGTACCAATTTATATACATATCTAATGAAGTAAATACATCGTAAGTACATGACATAGTACATGAATTAAGTTTTAGACTAATGAATGTTTAAACAAGAAACGAAGTACACCGCAGAAATCTACATACATATACTGCATTTTACTGTGTAGTTGTCCCACTCTAACGCATCCATTTCCCATATTGCTTCAAAACCAAAACAAAAGTTGGAGTTGCTCAACAGGTCCAAATCGATAGACAAAGAGTAGTCGACGATTTTGCTTAATTTAATAATAGTATTCTTTTGTATGTTTGCAAATCAGACCATGCATGTGTATATACATACATATATCAATTTCACAAGTTTGCCACAAAAACATCAGAAAATTGCGTTTCACTATTACTAATATATACATACTTTTTTTTTTAGATGCTGATTCTGATGAAATTGAGATTGTCAATCAAAATGACTATGACATTTTCTTGAGCCAATGTGAGAAGAACATGCATATGCAAATCTCAGGTGCCGGTGAAGAAAAGGTGGAACCCAAACACGATGAAACTGCTGCTCCACCAGTCGACGATATGAGCAATTTCGTCATTCATGATAATGTTCAATGCGATGCCTGTGGAACGTTGCCAATGATTGGTTTTCGCTACAAATGCGTGCAGTGTCCCAATTTTGATCTTTGCCAGCGCTGTGAGTCTGCGCACAAGCATTCTGATCACTTGATGGTGCGCATGCCAACCAACAACGGACCAAGCATCATCGATGCTTGGCTAAGTGGTCCAGAGGCTGGTACGCACCACCATCGTCGTTCGGGCCGTCGCTTCCGTGCTCAATGTCCATTCGGAGAAGCTGCTGCTGCTGCCACGGCAACTGCTTCATCTCAGCCAACAGCTGGAACAGCCACAGATTCGCACAAGGAGAGCCGTCGCGATCGACGTTCTACTCGTCGTCACGGTGGCTTAATGTCTCAGTTTGTTGAGATGATGAAGAACTTACCAGAGGCCGCAGCGGCAACAGCCACTTCAGCAGCCGCTGCTCCTTCGGCTGATCCAGACTCCAAGGAAACTCAGTGCAAGACTGAAGAACCGACTGCAGCAGCTACCACAAGCTCTGAAAATATTTCAACTGAATCGAAACCTGTTGTGGAGCCCGCTGTCACAGCCAATGTAGAGGAGCCAGTAGCTGCTCCACGCACCAAGGAGCAACCAAAACCTGAGGCAGCTGCTTCCACTACCAACAGCACCCCGACAACTCCAGTCATCAACCTGGAAAACTTGGCACAGATGGTGAATCCCGAGTATATGCGAGCTGGCATTGAAATCTTGAACAACTTTAGCGAAATGTTTGCTAAAATGATAGATCCTAATGAGGCAGCTGCCTTTGGGTGTGCGGATACTTCAATGGCTTCTAGTGCTTCCTCTGTTTCAAAGAAATCTGAAACTGTCTCTGAGACACCAAAGAATCCTGCCGAAACTGCAGAGTCTACTACATCAACATCTTCGGCCAAGTCTATTGATACACAAGCATCATCAGAAGAGCAATCAATGCCAGCAGCTTCTATCACATCTGTTGCATCTACGGTTACTGCTCCTATTTCCCCAGTCGCACAGTCTATTTCTGTTCCAATCGCAAACGAAGAAAAAGAAGAACGCCGCAGGTCAGATAGTTTGGATCAGGACTGGCAGATGATTGATAATAGTACTGCTCCCATTGCAAATGTGTCCAGTACCGATGCATTGATCAACTTGAACTCAACTAGCACCAATTCCGCTACCACTACGGATGCTTCGGTGTCGCCCTCGCGCGACTATGTGCAGCTTGGTGAAATGCTGCGTCAGCATATTAACGAGGAGCAGCAACGTGAACAGACAACGGCACATACCCAAACTTCACAAGTGGATACAGTGAGCACCTCGACGTCGACCAATTCGGTAGCCACTAACAGCATCTCGACATCGACAACAAATGCTCCTCGTCCTCTGGCACCAGAACAGAAGCGCACCGTGCCCATCTATCACACTGGTAATTTCACGTTTAGATATGAAATATGCGTAACTTGTTAATTTATTTGTTTCTTGTCATCACAGATGAACGTATTAATGCTGCAGTGCACGCTATGATGGCTATGGGCTTTAGCAACGAAGGTGCCTGGCTCACCCAGTTATTGGAATCGGTTGAGGGCAACATTCCCGCTGCTCTGGACATAATGCACACATCGCAAAGCGGACGCAACTGATGCTTTCTCTCACGCATCTATCACTTAATCCACTTCAATATCTAAAATATTATGTTAGTTTGTAGAAAACCGTAAGCGTCGGATCGGTTTTATTTGTGGTGATTGTTTGCTATATCCATCGCTAGTAACATGGAACTATAAGCTATATATATTTCTAATTGTATCCAGATGCAGTCGCAAATAATCAAAACTATATACAATATATTATATATACTATATCAATGTATCGTTATTAATCAACAAATAAAAGCATAAATATGAATGTAAAACAGTTTGAATATATCATAGTGTGGAATGAGGTTCGGGAACGAGAGTCAATTTTGTTTACTCGCTTATCTGCCTCCACAATAGCGTTACAATTTCGCGAGAAAATCGTCTCAGCTCGTAGTTCACAGTGGTGACAGTGGCAATAAACGTAAACAACTTGAATAACCGCACGTGGTGGGCTTTCCATTGACGTCGGGCAAAACCCGTGTTGTAGCTGTACATTTGGGAGATCATCAAAGACAGGAAACTGCTGAGAGCACAAAAGCGATGGACCAGCTGAAGCGCTTTGCTTGTGATGAAATAAAGTGGCAAGCCACTCAGAACAGTGCACAGCAGCAGAGCGCATCCAATGATACCTAAAGGAAGCAGAGATACAGTTAGGAAATATGCCATCGGATAGCTTGAAGTGAATTCACATGCACTTACCTGAGAAACCGTGATTGCTACGGAAGTGCTTGACGTTGGCATTTGGATCCTCGCGTTTGCGTTCAAGTTTCTGCCATGTTTTGATGCCAACACCACCGACGCCGACTACAAAGGCGAGCAGACCCAAGGCGCCGTGCAACAGATCTAAGTTGAAGATACCCAGGTAAGATTCGAGGACCCTGCTGTGCCGCACCAGCAGCGCTTCCCCTAAACAAAATACAAACTGTCAATGATAGAAAAAACGTCTAAATGTATTTTGAGTTCAAGGACGAGAGTGAGGATACTTACAGCTACGGTGCAGTAAAAGGCATGTCCCGCAGTGTGGACCATCTTCAAGGACACACATTTGTGCACCACGAACGCCGTGATACCTGCGAGGAGGACGTGCGAAACGAAGGTACAGAAACCAAAATAAAATCCCGCTGAGGCGATATCTATGCCTGCAGTGGTGTTGTTAAGGCTGCCATTGTCTTCGAGTTGTAATCCGGAATATTCCAGTAGATCTTCAGTTTCGCAAACATCAAGAGATCCCGAGGAGCTGCAGCCTTGTAAAACGTTGCTTGCCATTTTAATGCTATTTATTTGTTAAGCTTTTTATCTACTACGTGAGACACGCACGTTGGGCAGATAAGTTTTCGATTGCGCTGTAAAGTTTCGCGAGAACCGCGCGCTACAACAGTCTGGCAGCGTTTGAAACTCATGGCGCTGCCAGCAAACAGCTGAGCTCAGCTGGATCTCTCCGAGAACTTTCAAATCAATTGGAGCGTGACTCAGCGATCTTTCACGTGCTTCAGCTTCACCTTGGTGGGTAAAAGGCGGCAGCAGGGGCAGCGAACAGCAAAAAGCAACCACTCTACCAGCCACAGGTGCCGTCGCTTGGCATTGCTCAGATTTGCGGATATACACATCTATATGTTCATGAAGGTATACTCAGATTTTTAATCATTATCATGTTATTTTCGGCAAATACGAAACCGGTTTGCCAAATTGATCGCGGTACTTTTTCACAGTTGACGGCCGACTGCGCACAATTATTTCGGTTCACCCTAAAATCGCTGCCGTGAATCATTTCATTCGAATGTTATGAAATTCTAGCTGAAAGCAAAGTGGCTGTTAAAAGAGCGAGCACAAGTACAAGCAAAAACGAAAAATACGGTACCATCGACTATCAAATGCGCTACTTTGAATTCAGCTGTCTTCAACAACGACAGACCTAAAAAATTAGGAAGTTGTCAGCATACACACGGAAGGCACATTAAATTAGTACTCTGCAACAATTTAATTAGTATACAAAATGATAAAATATTTTTTAATATTGGTAGAGATATTTTCTAGTGCGTGACGTGTGCTTACATTACACAGTTCGTGACGTAATAAAAAAATAAGGAGATATTAAATGATGGAAATAAAGTTTTATAGAATAACTTCTAATACAGAAACTCTTTAGGAGCTGTTATGAATGCAAAGTTTGAAAGTCATATCAGTCTTTTGTGAACTCCGGACGATTGATGATAATTGAGTACCATTAAAAGGGGACTCACATTCACTGCAATCTTCGTTTCATGACAATGTGAAAATAAAACACACCAAATGATGACGTCATTTAAGATAAAATAGCTAAGCACAACAAATACATCTAAAAACAGCTCACGCATACAAATGTATGTATGTGCATTTGTTTGCCACAGAGCGGCAATAAACAGAGAGACACAGAGAGAAAAAGTTAGTAAGCAGTTGCCTTTCACGTCGTCTGCCGGTTTGTTTTCAGTTGTGTTGTTGATTTCTCAATAAATTGTTTATCACTTTGGCTAGTGGAAAATATCAACCAGAAATTGTTTAAAATCCCAAAATTTAGATCATCATAGTGAAAACTAATTTAACAAAAAAAATACGATATTTTAACATTACTGGAACGCTGGTAAAGGTTTTTCCCAATCCCAAAAAAGTACGGCAATAGTCAATTAAAATTAATAACCACATCTATACGTGACAATCGTGACGTCATTGGGTGCGACACGAAGCAAATAAATTAACCTAAACTCTTAAATATACGCTAAACATATGACAATTAAAGTGCTAATAACTAACCAGAATATGAAATAAAATATAAACAAAATTTCACATCGAATTTAAGATTCATTTAATTAAGCACACAAGTGAGAAATGAAATCTATATTATTTCAATGCACGAAATGGCTATTATTACTTATAACTCATATAATAGTGCATCCACTATTATTGTGCTTATCAAGATCTGAACGCCCTTTAAAAACAAATAAAAATCAGATATGTATGTATGTATATGTACTATAAATGTATGAGTTGATTTGTGTCACAGTTAAAACGTTTTTCAGGTTTTTTTGTTGTCCGTATACTAGTGAAATACTTCATACTGTATGATATCATATTTACAGTACCTGCAAGCAATATTCTTCGTCTTGCCCCACAATTGCGATTGCTATGCTTTCAAATGTCAAGAAAAAGTTGTCTCGATAAATTCTATTTTTATCTAGTGTATATACATAAAATATGTGATATTTATATAAAAAAAAAATATATGATTTATATTAGTACGTAATTTGTAATATGGATGTTGTATATGCCTTATTTCCGATACATTCTACCAATGAAATCGCAAACACATTAAAAGTTCAGGGCCAGTGACATAGGGTTATATTTCACAAACGATAATAAAATACTTGGAATTTTTAAAAATTATTTTCAAATTCCCAAGTAGAAATTAATTAAGAATTAAATGTCGTATAGATAGAGTAGGGAGGTTCTTTTGAAGAAAACTTGTTTTCAAATGTAGCCTCTCTTGATCTTCTTCTTACGACTTACCGGCAAGTTATTCGTTTTGTTTCATTACTTAATTTGACTTTAAATTTCTTTAATTGATTCTCGGTCATTATTCATAGCAGACATACACGTACTCGTTTATAATTATCAGTGTCTATTTTATTTGTTTTGGTTTTTTTTATTTTTTGATTGGCCTTTTTCTGTTGTTGTTGTGTGGCTAAAGTTAGCGTCGATGCGCTGCTCGACTCAGTTCAGATTTTTATTGAAAAAACCTGAAAATAACAAGTAAGAAAGTTTTAGTCGAGTGTGCTCGGCTGTTAGATACCCGCCTCCCCATTTTCAATATAATCATACTCGAAAATATATACCAAATTAAATTTACGACAATATATTAAAAAAAAAAATTGGAGACAATTTTTGGTATACCAATATACTATTTTAAAATATTCCATAATGTACAAAATATACCAGGTTGTCCGCCAAAGCATCTAAAACCGACTACAGTAGCCGTTTTTTTCTACACAAAATTATTTCTTAAATGATTTTTAAAATTTTTTTAGGATCGCACCAAAATTATCATGAATTAAAACTATACTTGCTAATACATTTTTTAACTTTGCGGTGGCGGAACTGGGGGTGCATCAATCTAAAGCGAACTTGTTCCTTGTTCTTTAAAAAAAAAAAACTAACAAGTGCTGTCGAAGAAAATTATACTTTATCTCTAATATTCTCTGAGATCTGGGTGTGCATACGAACGGACGGACAGACAGGCAGACGGACATAGCTGTATCATCTCTGCTGTTGCCGTTGATCAAGAATATATATTTTATGAGGTCGGAGGTGACCCATTCTGCCTTTTACATAGATTACCTGCTCACACAAAGTTATAATACTCTTCTACCTCACGGGTAGCGGGTATAAAACGTACTACATACATATAACAAATCCCGCATGTGAGCAGCTCAACCAGTCGAAGCTCAGCTCTGAGCCCGGTCGGTTGTGTTATCGCAGCCTATTGTAAATCTTCTCTTAACTTTAACCAGACTATTTATTAGTTATTATTATCGTTTTCTTCCAATAACACAAAACAATAATTCAAAATGCGTCGAGTAGACGCTTTTGCTGTCATCACTTTCGTGGCTATCGGTGGTATCCTACAAATGGCGGAACTAGTCAAGTGTGAGGGGTAAGTAAAAATCCAACCTATGTATGTATAGTATTATGATTTACAAATTTCTGTGTATACAAATACTATTTTAAATGTGGATTTCATTGATTTTTCCTTTAATTTTTTTTTTTTAATGAATAAATAGTATCATCTAGGGTAAAGTTCATTGTGCCAAATATGTATATTGCTATAGAAAAACACCGCCATTATTTAATTTTTTTTTGTTGTGGAGTGGCTCAAATTTTGTCACAGATAAATGACATCTTATACCTAGATGACTTAAGCGAGACCCGATTTAGTTTATTATTTTGCTGTTTATTGATAGCGTAACGACGACCTTACTTTAGATAAAAACGGGTCCCTCATTCAGGTTTTAGCCTACCTATAAATCTACGTACATATAGTTTGCTCATCGCTTAACACCTTATAAGTAATATATAAATTTGTTCTGCCCATTAGCAGTTGTTTTTCTGAGAAGATTACTGGAAATACAAATATATTAGCTAGACATACTAATGAATCTTCCCAGAGTTAAACAAAACGTAGTTTTGTTGTATTAAAAGTTACATTCCATCTTATGCATCTAACCCGAAACAAATTTCAATATTTATTTCAATATCAGATGGATATATAATTTGTAGCACTTACCCACTATCAGCTCATAAAGATCGAAAAGAAAATATAAGATTGTCAATTAATTAATGTCAAATATATGTTTGGTAGTAAGTTGTTAAATTATTACCAAATTAAACAAGCAGAAAAAATTGAAATTTTATTAATTAGGACGGCTCATAGTCGGAAATCTGATTTTATGTCACGGTAAGAGCTTTCATTTTAAGAAAGTCCAAAACATTCACGGCTCATTTTTAATTCAACTTACATAGCATGGCACAGAAGCCGGTTTCCACAGATCAGGTTCTAAAAGTATGTACCGTTAAATGTGTGCAAATTAAATAAATTTTATAAATGACTCAAAGCAGAGAAATTTTATTTGCAAAATGTCGAATATAAAATACTCTTGCAAAGTGAAGTCAATTTAATAAAAAACTTTTGATAATCATAGTTTATAAAGATATCTGAAGAAAGTGTGATAAGTGGCCTCTACATATATAATAATTCAATTAAGACAGATTAGGATAACTTGAATTCTGAATTTCTAAATTTAGAATACAGTTAACTGATGTATGCAAATGTCGAAATGTTTGAAACAGTCCCAATCACATGATAAACTTGAATAATTTTGTATTTTTAACAATTAATTCGTTATCAAAGTTTCAAGACAAGCTTCTGAAAGGTTGCAGGGGTCTTTTTATATTTTGTTTGAATGGTGGAATACGACAAATAGGAACATAATCAAATAATTTCAACAACACAATTTGAAATCAAAACGTACTGAAGCGACAGAATTTAGTTCATACATATTATATATTGAACTGTACGCATCTGTGTCGAGCTGATATTGAGAAACTTCAAGCGTGGCATTGAATGTTCATGTTCACAAAAAAATATAAAAACAAAACAAAAAAAAAAACCCCCATAGAAATCAAATTTAAAAGCTAATGAATGTTTTTATGTTTGGAGATTATTAATTCAACTTGAAATTTTGTTGATTATAATTAAGTATTAAATATTAATTTAATTGTTTTGTCCCCGCAGTCAATACACTATCGTTGGACCTGGAACTATACACTCGCATCGTGATTACAATGTGGCTGTTGCCGTTCACAATACTAAGGAGCCAGTCACACTGAAAGTTGGCATTACAGGACCTTCGCACAATGAGACACAAACAGTGGAGCTCGCCAAGCCCGATGAGTTCAAGCAGATTACCTTCAGTTTGCCCCCGCTGAAGTCTGGTGACTATAATCTTACAGCGGAGGGTGTGTCGGGATTGGAGTTCAAAAATACTACAAAGCTGGAGTGGGCTGAGTTCAAGGCCTATGTAAAGATACAAACCGACAAGGGAAAGTATAAGCCAGGCGATACTATCAACTATCGTGTGCTCTTCTTAGATGAGAACTTGAAGCCAGATAAGGCCGATGATAATGTGGTCGTGTGGTTCGAGGACTCAAAGCGTAATCGTATTAAGGAGGAAAAACACATCAAGACGCGAAGTGGTGTCTATACAGGCAAATTTGTACTCTCTGAATTTGCCACATTGGGCAGCTGGTCACTTATTGCTCAGAATGGAGGATCCTACTATTCAGATGAGCGCGTTTACTTTGATGTGGAGAAGTATGTTCTGCCGAAGTACTCGATTAGTATGGACGCCACGCAGTCAGTGTCGGTCAAGGATGGTGACATGCAGGTCGTGGTCCGAGCCAAGTGAGTAGTTAAAAGATAGATACATATATTCCTAACCACCAATCGAACCAATTATTTTTAATAAGTTACACCTACGGCAAGCCGGTGAACGGAAAAGTTCTACTTAATTTGCATACGGATGAGTCGAGCACATGGAGCAATGTGGATGGAAAGACAGTGCGCACAGATACTCCCGGTTATGCCATCATCAGGACTGCAGATATGGTCAACGGCAAGGCAAAGTTTGATATAAATGTGAAAGAATTCGAAAATCATTTGCCCTACAAGACCTCGGCGACGTATGCTCAGATTTTGGCTACTGTTGAGGAGGACTTTACCGGTGTGAAGCTCAATGAAACTGGTGGTACTTTGATCTATCCCTACCGCTACGAGATGACGTGCACGGATTACAGTAGCTGCTACTCATTTGTTCCCGACAAGGAGCATGAAATTATTTTCAAGATCACACTCGTAGATGGTACTCTTCTGCAGGACACTAAAGGTGTGGTAAAGGTAGGCATTCGGTAGTGATTAAGCGCATTTCAAACCAATAAATTAAATTGATATTCCCCATTAAGGTCAAATTCACCGAGGGTATACGTCATAGAATATATGGGGATGAGTCGGAATTGCCTAAGATCGAGAAGGAACCCTTGTTCTTTGAGACTCACCTCAACGAATCAAGTTTGGCTGTTTTCAAGGTCGTCTTACCTGATCTACCAGACATGGAGAATTTCACACGTTACTACAAGATCGAGCTGAATTATGGCGGCGAAGATCGTGAACTTTACACCACCTATCCCTACAGGGAGCCCAAAAAAATTGAAAACCCTGAAGAGGAAAAGGAGAAGGAATGGTTCAAGGTTGATGTGCAGAGACCCAAGGACACCTGGAGGTTTGAATAAATAATTAACCATATTAATCCAATTCTAACCTATTTACATTCTCTTTCACTCGAGTGTAGTCTTAAGATTGGGCAGGAGTATCAGGTTACTCTGAATTCGAGCAGACCCCTCAACTACTTTGTGTACAATATTATTGGACGTGGCAATGTGCTACACACGGAACGTGTGGAGCTCAGTGAACCCCAGAAGGTTTACAATATCACTCTGACGCCATCATTTATCACATCACCCAATGGTCGCATTTATGTTTACTATGTGGATGACACTGGTGAATTCCGTTACGCTGAGGAGAGTTTCCACGTCGAGGTGGAACTCCAGAACCAGATCAATGTTACTGCTCCGGAGGAGGTGAAACCAGGCGCAGAAGTTGAGTTGGAGATCAAGACGGCTCCTCAGTCGTTTGTTGGTCTATTGGCTGTGGATAAGAGCGTCTTGCTATTGGGCAACAACAATGATCTGAGACATGATACGTTCAACTGGCGTCTAAGTCGCTACGACACAAGCACTCCTTGGCAAGGTGGTTACTCCTATTATCCTGGTGAACGCAGCGGAGTTGTCACAATGACGAACGCTAATTTCTTTTACAATCGTACGGCGCCCGTTTATTACCCACGTAAGACGAAATTACGTAAGCAATCCAAACATTATTCTGACTTCCATAAATTGCAGAGGCCTTTTCAGGTGGTGTCATGCGCAAGACAGGTGTCTTACATAGTGTCCAAACCACCAGTGCCGCCTTCGGTGCAGCTGCTCCCGTGGCCGACGCAGTTGGCGGTTTTGCTGAAACTGCAGCAGCTGCACCTGCGGCGCCTGTGGTCCGCAGGAACTTTGTGGAAACGTGGCTGTTTGAAGACATTGAGGAGACCAAATCCGAGATTTTCAAGTGGGTCAGGAAGATTCCCGATACCATTACAAGCTGGGTGCTCACCGCTTTTGCTGTGCATCCCGAGAAGGGACTGGCCGTAACCAATGATCAACTGAACATTAAGACATTCCAGCCATTCTTTGTATCCATTCGCTTGCCCTACTCCGTGAAGCGTGGCGAAGTCATCAGTGTGCCCGCCCTGGTCTTCAACTACCTACCCAAGCAGCTGGACGTGGAGGTTGTACTCAACAACGAGGACAATGAATACGAGTTTGTGGATGTCTCCAACGAAGTTATTGACGAACAGAAGCGTTCGCAGACAGTACGAGTGGGTGC
This sequence comes from Drosophila sulfurigaster albostrigata, assembly GCF_023558435.1. Lineage (NCBI taxonomy): Eukaryota > Metazoa > Arthropoda > Insecta > Diptera > Drosophilidae > Drosophila > Drosophila sulfurigaster. Next base: position 6,141,688 of record NC_084881.1, read on the forward strand.
CAACGCTGCAGCTGGTGTTTCCTTCCTGGTGCGTCCCAAGATCATTGGCAACATACTGCTCAAGTTTACGGCCATTTCCCCTGTGGCAGGCGATGCTGTGCACAAGACTCTGAAGGTGGTGCCTGAAGGTGTTACAGAGTACAGAAACCGCGCTTTCTTCGTCAATCTGAAGGATGCTGGTGAGCACAAAGATAGCTTTGAACTGGAATTGCCAGAAGATATTGTACCGGACTCACAGCATGTGGAATTTGGCTTAGTCGGCGATCTGCTTGGTCCCGTGATTAAGAATCTAGAGCGTCTGCTGCATTTGCCCAGCGGCTGTGGTGAGCAGACAATGTCCAAGTTGGTACCCAACTATCTGGTGCATGACTACCTGAAGAGCATTAAGAAGCTGACACCCGAGCTGGACGCTCGCATTAAGCGTAACTTGGAGCAGGGCTATCAACACATGTTCCATTATCGTCACGACGATGGCAGCTATAGCTCGTTTGGTCCCGGCAAGTGGCGCGAGGAGGATCCAGATCGCAATGGATCCACCTGGCTGACTGCCTATGTGTTACGTTCGTTTAGCCAGATCAAGGACATCATTAAGGTGGACGAGAAACAACTGGAACAAGGCTTTGAGTTCCTACTCACTCGCCAGGCCGAGAACGGCAGCTTTACTGAGACAGGCGAATACTTCTATGGCTCAACCCGTTCAGGACTTACGCTCACGGCCAACGCACTGCTCGCCTTGTTGGAACAGGAGAAGCCCAACCAAGAGGCTATTGACAAGGCTGTTGCCTATTTGAGCGCCAATACTAATGAAAAAGAATCGGTAGAGCTTTTGCCTCGAGCCATTGCCACCTATGCTCTGCAGAAGGCCAAGGCCCCGGATGCTGCCAAGCATGTGGCGGCGATTAAGGCCCTAGCCAAGACTGAAGATGATCGTACTTGGTGGTCCGACGATGTGGAGAAGCTGAGGCCCGGTAGATGTGGTCGCTGGTGGTGCTGGATCTGGAGTCACGACATCGAAATCACCTCATACGCACTGCTCACATTGCTCGAAGAGGAGTCTCCCGAGTCGGTACTCGATTCGATCCGTTGGCTGGTGGCTCAGCGTAATAGCTACGGTGGTTTTGCCTCCACTCAGGATACAGTGACCGGTCTGCAGGCTCTGATTCAGTTCGCCAAGAAGTCTGGTTATGAGGCAGCCAAGTGGGATCTGAGCGTTTCCAATCAAGGCCAGCGCGAAAAGACCGAGAAGCTTACTGTCAACGAGGAGAATGATTTGTTGCTCCAAACCGTAGAGTTTCCCCAGGGCACCAAGTCATTGACTTATGAGGCCAAGGGCACGGGTGCAGCCTTGGTTCAAATCAGCTATCAGTATAATATCGTCGAAAAGGATCCAAAGCCGAGTTTCAAGATTCAAACGATCATTAAGCCAGAGACCACCAAGTCAAAGCTGGAGTTGAGCGTGTGCGTGGAGTACGTAGAAGAGGGCAAAGCGAAGGCTTCCAATATGGCCATATTGGAAGTATCACTGCCCTCCGGCTACACTGTCGAAGAGGACAGCTTTAAGGAGATCCAGGAGATTGAGCGCGTCAGGGTGAGTTTTAATTAAGTAGACTATAATTAATTTACTAATATTTATATCTTGCTTTTTCCAGCTGGTTGAAACCAAGAATGACGACTCTGTGGTGGTCATCTATTTTGAGAGCCTGCCTAAGGGTGAGCTCAAGTGCGTGCCCATCGAAGCGTTCAAGACCCACGCAGTAGCCAATCAGAAGCCCTCTCCAGTCGTTCTCTATGACTACTACGATAACAACAAGAAAGCCACTGATTACTATCAGGTGGAATCGAAACTTTGCGATATCTGTGAAGGCGACGATTGTACCGCCAAGTGTTAGACGAGATTTTTTCCTATTTGCGAATAGGAATAAATTCAATTCTGATAAATTAAATAAACTGTTGTGATCATAATGTACTTCTAAATTGTTTCTCTTATAAAACTGCGGATAAAACTATTTTTCCTAGTCGGTTGATTCGAAAACTATTAAAAACTAATTAAAAAGCTCGATATTTTTGTAAATGTAATATAATTATTTCTCAGTATTTTCAAGATTTTCTTTAAATGAATATTAAAGTATAATGTCATTCATTTTGTTATTATATTTACAAAAACCTTTGACTTTTTTCTTTAGGATTTAATACTAAAAATATTTGTATTAAATAAGAATAAAAGAAGAATTTTATATATCTTTGAGTAAATGACTCACAAAGAATATTAAGAACTGGGAGATTGTAAGTTTTACACAATTAGTAACAAAAATTAATCTTCCTAAACCTTATGCTCATTAATCAAAACATACATAGAAATTAAATTTGCCAACAGCGTTATTATCACATTACATATGACTGATCACGACTAATCATTTAATGCAAACCCCAAATGGTAAGAGTGAGGATGACGACATTGTAATATTTGAAAGTTGATTATCAAATGTTTTAATAGTATATTCTATTTTAAAGTATACTTAAGGATAGTCCATAACTTACGTAGTCAGATTTTTCGTGATTTTGACTCAATCCCTCTCATGAAATCAAAAGTAATTATTCAAGTAACTCCTCCCCATGAATTAAGTAATCATACCAAAACAAAAAACAAAACCAGATATGTAGATACCTTTTTCTTGTTTTATTCTATGGATTATCTGAACGGAGCTGAAATCTAATCCAATAGATATAATTAACACTTAAGCAAGCTCAATTTTCCACACGCAAAGCTCATCTTCAATATGTAAATGCACTTGCTTTTATTTAAATCAGTTCGGTGCAAAATCTTGAAATTAATACTTGCAATGTAATTATTGTCCAAGATATTCAAATATAATCAACTCTTCGGCCCCTCCCCCCTAGAAAGCCTCACGCTAAGTGAAATCGTGTAAAGCGAAACATGGATTCACTACAAAAAAGACGTTTGGTTCTGAAATTCAAAAATTGGCAATAAACAATTTTGTTATTGTTCAAATTTGGTCTGTTAAAAATTACACGAATACTAAAAAGTTACTTAGTATAATTAAATAATAGGTTAACCTTTTCAAAAACAAACAAAACAAAATGTTAAAAAGACAGTTTAAGCCATTTCGAACTACAAATGTCTCTAAAAGACAAATAAAGAAGGGTCACTTTTATTTGAATAGGCTTTTATTGGATCGATGTGTTTAGTAAAATATATTAATTACTTTTAAAGTACAGAATTCGAAAACATACTGCAATTCATTTATATAATACTCGTATTATTTAATGATGGAGGATATTTTTTTTTGAAATTGGAAAAATTAAGTTAAAAACAAGTAAGAAAACTACAGTCGGGTGTGCGCGACTTTAAAATACTCGCTACACATTTTGAATAAAAGCAAAATATTGCGGTATTATTTTTCCATAAAAAGGTAATTCTTTAATAACTTCGACAGTTTTTATCTGATGGCAAAAAAAATTTAAGGAATCAAAATATTATTATTGTACATATATAGCAAAATTCGCGACTCACTTTGTTATTCAGGTTTTCTCAATTTGTGATGTCGAAAAAAATGTAGAGCTCTATCTCCTATAATTTCCGAGATCTAAGTGTTTATACGGACAGACGGACATGGCTAGATCGTCTCGGCTGTTGACGCTGATCAATAATATATATACTTTATAGAGTCGGAGATGCCTCCTTCTACCTGTTACATACATTTCCTGCCGGCACAAAGTTATAATACCCTTCTACCCTATGGGTAGAGGGTATAAAAAGCTAACCACCATCTTGTTTATTTCGTCCTTTTACAATAATGACATGCGTCATCACACTATATTATTAGCTTTATAATTTACAGCGTCAGCTCTGTGAAGTTCTCGTCCTCAGTTAGATCCTTCGATATTGCGTGGGAAGCTCTTCGCCTTTTCGTCTATCCCTTCATTGCTCAGTCTCGATGTTTTTCGGATTCCTTAATAAACTAAAAATTACATAAACAGCTCTTGGGCAGAAGATTGTCGTTGTGTATGTTGTCTCACATGCTCGTATCCAGGGGTAATCCCTTCCAAAACATTAGCTTGAGCACTGCTGCAACCAGTCTTAAGATTTTTCATTAAGTTTCATCGACTTAAATGCTATGTTCAGAGCCTGCTCTAGACATAGACCCTGCTAAGAAGATAAAAAGTCTCGGGCTACATCCTGATAATGACAGTGAACAGGTTAGACCAATTCCAATTTTATTAATCCTTTATTTCTCATATTAAAAAAAAATATAATTTATTTATTAAATTAAAATAAATCACTGAACTGATACTCGAAAACCACTCAAGCAAATTACTCTATATCTACCGATAAGAATTAATTTTGAATTATATTCCTGAACGGGTTCTAAAGTATCTGCATTGCATAATACTAGCAATAGAGAATGCTTGTTGAATCGAGACAGAAAATGATTTTGCACTATTTTTGGTGAAAATCATATACATTGTAGTTTATTATTAGCTTGTGAATTTGACGATTTGTGTTTCCGAAAACTGTAAACTCATATCGCAAAAAGAACAGATTCCATTGATCGGAATAGCATTTCTGAAGTGGCAAGTAGTAAATACAGTCTAACCAGTCTACTTGTTGCTATAATATAGAACACTTGTTCAATTCGTACAAGTACGTACACTCATATCTAAGTATAGTAAAGCATTCTCATGCTTGTCTTTGCGTAGGCGAGTCTATAAATTATCATAGTACGTGCGATTTTGCAATGTGATAAGGCTTAATTCAAACAAATAAGTGCTACACGTATAAGTGGCTAATTAATGTCGATGACATGGCTAATTTGCAAAAATATTTACTCACATAAATACATTTAAATATTGTATGGACATACTTCAAAATATGCATATGATCCACAATGGCTAACGTGCGCCTGAGCACACACTCCATACCCGATCTATATGTATGAATGGAGGTACGGATGAATACTACGAGTATATTCGAATTTCGAATGTACATTAACATTATCTTAAGTGTTGCAACCCAAGTTGTGATGCAGTCGCAGTCGTTAGTGACTGTGATGCTTGATTACTTCAAATCGAATTGGTAAACGTTGCCAAACGTTTGCGATAACTGATTGGACAGTATCGAATGTGAACGTGCCAGTACTCAATTATACATATTAATCCTTTAGGTTGTATGCATTATAATGGTAAGTAGTGCGACTGATACTGATAGCAGAACCCTACACTTACTACACATGCAACCTTGTATGTGTGCGCATATATAATATGTACATTGTACATTGTTAATTACGGTCAATAGAAAAGGTTTCTTCAAATTAGTTGTCTGTCCCTCATGCGTGGGAGAAGTTGACATTCGGATAGTGAAAGTTTAGTGCCTGAAAAGGATTTTTATTTTTGATTTAAAACTTATTAAGACAGTACAGTGAAGAGTCCAACAGCCATACACTATGGTAACAGAAAAATCCAACTCAACCAGTATCCTGCAACACATCGAGGCAGGTCTAAATGTCCTCAATCAACTGTGCATCGGCTTTATTACATTTTGGATATCATGGAACTGTCTACGTGTTGGCTTGACGGGCATTCGCCTTCACGTCTGGCTGGTAACCTTCGGATTTGTGTTTCTGATGGCCGAGGCCATGATGTGCTTCTACAATGGCAACTGGCTGACACTACGATACACTCGCAAGCGCAAAACCGCCATTCATGTAGTGCTCCAGATTCTTGGTGGCGGCATGGGCGTAGCTGGTTGCCTCGTCCAGCTGATACGTGATGACTGGTCCATTTCAGTGACCATCCATGCGAGATTGGGGTTCGCAGCGTTTATTCTGTGTCTAATCGCCCTCTTAAGTGGAATAACCGCTGTTCTGGCGCGCAGCATGTCCAAGCTTGTGTCGCCGTTGGCCAACAAAACGTTTCATGTAGTTCTGAGCCTGGGCACATTTGTGACTGCAATGCTTGCCCAGTTCTACGGTTACACACAGACAGGTATATTTAAGGGACAAGGACAAGACTTTGTTATTCTTATGCAAGTTGTGACGATGATCGCTATGGTCCTAACTTGTATTGCAGCGTTCAAGTCGCTGTATCACAAATATGTTAGCTTCACAAGCTAAGCACATTGCATAGAAGCCTGAGATTTTAGTTCCTATTAGTAACTTAACAATTTATGTTTAGAACTCACTTATTATTATAAGCTAAGTTAATAAAATGCGAAGAATTTAATTCAAATACCTCTTTAAATTTACGTTCGTTATTCAGTGTTGGTTAACTTAAGCTGCTCATCGATTAAGAATGCGTAAATCGATGTTATTAATCGATTTTTTTAATACTAGGCGCCAAATTTGCAGAATTTATGTTTCATTAGCAAATTTAAAAAAAAAACAGATTTTTTTTATATTTGAAGACATATCCTTTTTTGTTTCTACAGTAAAGTAATTTATTTAAGAAGAGGAAGCTAGCTGGTTGAAAAGTTTTCCCATCCTAAATCAATACACTAAAGATTTGCCTTACTATATGTATGTTTTTAAACAATATAATTAAATTAAAAAATAATTCAAAATTTTAAACAAATAGTATATTTTTTTAAAGAAAAAACTTTTATAAAAATTCGACTTGGTCACGCTGCTGAGAGTCAACAAATAGCTTGCGGTTTTCTAATCAAATGTTAGTATGTCTCTGCACTTATAGATCCTCATATTTGCATGCGCATTCGCATATGTATATTTGTATGTATGTATGTAGTTTAATCGCGGTTGGTGCGAATTTGAACAGCTTCCCCAGAGGAAATTGATATGGAATGCCATAAAAACAAAAGCTGAACTAATGTTCTTATTTGTGGTTTGTGGACGAACACTTACACACCTAAATAAATATACAGAAATACATATGTATGTATATTGCCCTTATAACTGGCAAAAGTACTTGATTAGTTGAATAATTTACGGCAGTCAAGCTAGTCAATGGGAATTTTCGGTCGCGCTTAAACAATAAAAATATAAACAGAACTCGTGTCGTTCGGCATTGACTTTTAAGATATGCCTGCAATATAAACGAAAAAAGCTAGCGCCAATTTGTATTTCATATTGATAGCTAATAGTCGCAATTATCAGTCGCCAGAATTCATAGAAGGTGTTTGTTGTACATAATACATTTAACACAGAAATAACATTATTGCTTCACATTGAGATAAGAGCTCTGCTCAAATTAAAAATACTGAGCTGGTAAATTGTAGCGTTGCTACAATGACTGAGCATCACCTGCCGGTCACTAACAATCAGACTGTCGTCGATTACGGAAGCACGACGACCACGCCGATATTGAGTCCAACTCAGAGATCCGCACGCACACAACGATTGCCATCCTTTGTCCTTATCAACGAATCTCCAACTCCCCAACGATACACAAGAATGTCACACAATACGTTACACGGTGAGACCCAAAGGACTGGGGAACGTTTGGAATACTTCCTAAATGTTCTCAATCAGATGTGCATTGGATTTATAACCATTTACATCTCGTACATTACGCTGCGGACCGGTCTGGCCGGCACTTCGCTCCATGCCTGGCTGGTCACCATTGGGGTGAGTACTGTAGTTTTGTCCTGAATATGGAATATGCTAAGATCACTTCTCTCTTTGTTGCAGTTCTCCTTCCTAATGGCGGAAGGCGTAATGGTCCACTATGGCAACAATGTGTTAACCAATAGTTACAAGCGCAACACCAAGACCACCATTCACTGGATAGTTCTAACACTGGGTGGAACCTGCGGTGCTGCTGGAGCGCTCATTAAAATGATACAGAAGGGATTTTTGCTGCAGTCTACTCATGGCAGACTGGGTGAGTAATCAGAATTCACTCTGGCAAGCGCACCTGGCAATAATCCGGTTTTACCCTGTAGGTATCACTGCGTTTATACTCTGTTTGTTGTCAATGAGCTCGGGATTGGCAGCTCTTTGCTCGCAACGTGTTAAGAGAGTGCTTACGCCTCTCTTGAACAAAGCATTACACAATTTCTTGGGATTCGCGTGCTTTGTGATTGCCCTGGTTACACAGTACTATGGATATGAGACCGGCTACTTTAAGAGTCGCTCTGAGTGGGATCTACGGATATTGATGAAAGTTGTAACACTCTTATCACTAGTCCTGTCCAGCATTGGTCCTCTCAAGGCATTCTTTCATAAAGTAAAAGCTCTTTCGAGATAGTGCCAAAATCTCGCAAAATTTATAAATATGAATACCGGTCGCTGTGCAATGAGATTCTCTCAACGCTCCCTCACATTTCCGTTAAGCTTTGTTTACATAACAACAAAAGCGATCATACAATGGAAAAATCCCCAGTGCGGCCCACTAATTAGTCAAGCATCTGGAATTCCCCGCTCTAAAAATGCATTTTACAGTCAACTAAAACTTTTTACATACACAATTATTTTGTATATTGACAACTGAGCTATAGATAAGAATCGCCGGAACATTGTCTGAAACACGTACTCCTCATATGTGAATCCAATTTGACAACAAACTTTCATGTCAAAGATTAAAGTGTCACTGTCACACACAATGTTCCACAATCACACATTTCAAAACCCAGAGGAGCGGCTATCTCTATGAGTATAATGTTTTAGGCTTCGAATTGTATTTTGTACTTAATAAAGAGACCTAATTTTAAATATGATTATTCAAAATCCGTTTTATTTTTTTGTTGTGTCCAATTGATGATTGTTATTCACCTCTATAACCACATATTTATTATGTGATGACTAACTACTTTTAATTGATAGGCATGTGATAAAAAGTTCCAGTAAATTTCTTTTTCCCAATTTTTCGATTGAATTATCAACATGGGCTAAAAAAAAGTATAGTTACGTCGTGCATGATTTTCACAAAATATGGTTATCTGGAGACTATTAATACAATCCCAATCAAGTCTAATGATTTATACTAGGCGCACGCAAGCTACTTCTAAATAATAACAGTTAAAACCGAATTGGTAAGACAAGAATCGGACAGTAGTATCAGATGGGTCAGTGTAGCAAAGTGTATTCCATTTGTTCTTATATCGAACCTTTCGCTTGGAAAAAACGTAAGCAATTTACTTATTTACACAATATCTTTTGACAATTTCCAAACAATTCTACAAAAAAAAATCATTAACTAATTTAGTGTAATAATAACATTGCTAATTCCCAACAACATTGCTGTAATTTTTATAAAAACGTTCTTCTTTAGTTCAAGTGAATTAATCGCAAGGGAAATATATTTTCTATTTTTCGTTTTCGCTTTTTGCAAGACTTTTAATTGCAGCCTAAAAGTATACTTCACATTTGGTCAATTTTCAAACACGTCGCGTACAAGAAAACGTCGGCCAAATGGATTCCGGTTGTTATGTCGTATGCCTATGCTGACGAATAAAAGCTAATGGAACGATTTTCACGACGCAGATGAGTCAAATTAATGCTTTGTGCAAGAGGGTTTTGAGAGAGTAGTATATCGCCTCAAAAGATTTTTATCTTAAGCACTTCCGATGTTAGTAGCCCAAAAGAAATATTTTTAGCCATATCTACCATATTTCCTAAATGATTGGTCGATATGAGTTTCAAATGACACGGAATGTAAGTTTTCAAATTAAATTGATTTTGATCAGCTCATTGTAGGCAAAAATAATTTTTTTGGTAAATCACAGATTGTTTGTGATGGGATTAACCCAGCCTCTGTAACAGGACAAAACGGGTAGGCAGGATTTGAACATGTGCGTCGATTATAAATCTTTTTACGGCTACTAAAAGGCTGTGACTTCAGGAAAATTAAAAAAGAAATATTAAATTGGTTAATAAAGATAGTTAAATTCGTTTATAAGATAGTTCATACAGTTATACTAAAAATAAAACGTTTTAATCATTGTACGATTTAATTCTAATAAATTCCACGCTCAAGGGCGTTCCCACCAAAAGTACTAGTTTTGCCAATACTATAAATCATTTGCAAAAATTAAAATAATTCAAATAAATTTTGGTCCTACAAAAATGAGTGATTTTTCGAAAACGTGCCTATATTTATAGAGGTAGGAGAAATTTGTAAACTCTTTGACGCTGCCCATAAGGCAAATATGCTTTTCCATATAAACACCTAAATTTATTATTGATAAATCTTCATAAAAAAAGGATGTTACTTAGGAAGTTATTAAAAATATAATTTTTTGTGGCAACACCTTCTGCTGTTTAGTTAGATGACTATCTGGTATATTTCGTGTTTAGTGGTTTATAGTTATACCAAATAGACCTTCTGGCAGTTTTCTTTAAAACCGATGTATTGTTTTAGTATATAACAAAACGATTCTGTATTCTTCTGCTTTTGTAAGATCAATCAATTGTATCAATAAAGCACTTGCACTCCACTTCATAATTTAGGAAGTTCCATGCCATGCCATTAATATTAACGTAAATACTAGTTGAGCACAAGGTTATTATTTCTGATCAGTTTAATTTCCTTGGTAAACAAGTACATATTTAAAAAAAATTTATTTTTCCAAATTTTTTGAGGTTTTGATACTAATATCATTTCTACGAGGCAATCTTACCCTGCTTCTAATCGTTAACGTGCCTATCAAATTCTGCAGCACTTTGAAGCTTCCCCATTTCCCAACGGTTTCCATTTTATTTACCAAATAAAAGATTTAAATATAAGATATGCTTTCTTTTACATAAATAGTTTGCAAGTGCAGTATATTTAAAAAAATTCAATACATTTCGTACATATCTAGTGCGATAAATAATACTTGGCGTGTTTTTTTATGTTTGTTCGTTGTGGATGTGTTTCGATTTGGGTACGTATATCAGTTAAGAGTAAAATAAATATAGCTATAGCATAAGGTAAACAATACGTATTCGATCCATAACAGAGAGCACTCAATCATTTTAGATATTTGAGTTTGGAGTTAAATATGTATCGAGCTTATATGGGTTCAGGCTGCGAACAAGGCAATAATACCGGATGCATTGGAATCCGAGAAGATTAAACTTATGAGACGTAAGAGTTAAATGGTGTAGTACTATTAACCTACGACTAAAGCACATAGAAATTCGTAAAACGCTTTTTAGACTTTCACACATAATAGGCAAGGTGAATCATTCAATTCTATACAAATTGCATTCGTCGATCTCGAAGTCTATACAAACACATATTGGAATTTAAAGCTTCTGGCTACGCCTAATGGCAAAAGACATCAGGGCATGCTCCAGCCGCAAGTGATAAGGGAGCTGGCGCTTGGTAACAAGAGGCTCATCACCTTCACCACAGCAGTGATCACGGCAGCAAGCACACATTTCGTGATCACTGCTTCCATCATCGTCCTGCTGAAGCTCGCGCTCCAATTCATATGCCTTCTTCGCAGCACGTTGCTCGAAGCGCAAATAGAAAGCAAGGCACACGAAGAGCATAAAAACGAGTGCGCACATTGCACCACTGGCAATGCTGGCCTTTTCGAGCATAGGACGCGGCCGCTCCGGCAAATAGGATCCATCAATTTCCTTGTATTCGCATCGTTGACCCATGAAACCAATGGCGCACTCACAGCTGTAGACGGGTTGCTCGGCAATCTTGACAGCAAAGCAGTGAGCATCGTTCAGACAGTACCAGGCATCAAAGTTATCTGGGCACTTGTATGTAGAGAATGTGATGTTTGGTCTGGGAGTTGTTGTTGTTGTCGTTGTGGTTGTTCTAGGTGTGGAGACCATTGTGGGCGAAGCCTGTGTGGGTGGCAACGCCGTGCCAGACATGGATGATGAGATCGATGGACGCGGCTTGGGCACCGTGCGACTGGAGCAGGCCTCAATAATTGCTGGACAGCCCAGAAAGCTTATCAGCAATAATAGCAGCATAACTCCCATTCTGTACTTATCAAACATTCTTGGTGTCATCACCGTAGAAGCTGTCGTTGATGTAGAAGTAGCTGCTGTTGTTGTCGATGTTCTTGTGGAATGCATTTGCAGTTTGTATAGCTTCACTTTCTATTTGGTTTACAAGTTGGTTTGGTTTCTCTTAAAATACTATTAATATATTGTACATAAACAAATAAAATAAAACTATCACAAAGCTTAATCGAAATCGTTCAGCACAATAAGCGAGGCGTCGTCAAGGATCTTTGGAATTGTGTCAATTGATAATATAACAACTTGTATTTCGGAATTTCTATCAGTGTATTTGTATTTTTATCTGTGTGAGTGTCTGGAACGTAAAGTTGATTTGATTCACGGCGTATCTGTGAAAAAGACATCAGCGCATTAGAAATATTTAAATATAAAAATATTTTGAAAATAAGATTTTTACTCAAAAACCAAATTGTTAATAAGACATAATCAATAATAACTAATGGTATTCGCGATGCTAAAGATAGCGGTTTTTAAATGATATGAAATAATTTCGAATTTCAGCTTAAATGATTTTCATTATTCATGGTACAATTCAATTCACATTTTTTGGCACCAATTCACAGCAGTATTGTTTTTTTTTTATGTTGTTTTCCGTTGATTATCCTAGCTCATCAAAGCTGGCTGTGATATGCGTCGGGTATCCATATCACAACCACTTGATGAGGCTTAGATAAGCAACATCAAATTATATTTGATGGCAATTATGTTATTCGTGTTGTATAACTTATATGCTAAATAGAGAATATCTCTACCTCAAATAGTCCTCCTGAATAATAAAATTGATTCTTTCTATTAAAAACCGAAAGAGGGGGAGAGAGGTACAGAGAAAGAAGTGATATTCTTGATAGAGTGTAGAATGCAGAACATGTTTGTTTGATTCGATAGCTGATTAATTGATTAACGGATTTGATTGATGTACGTTACATTACGCTAAGCTCATCAAAGCTGGCTGTGATATGCGTGCAAAGTTTTTGAAATTCATTTCACAACCACTTTGTGAGCGCAGCATGAATGTGCCAATAATCTTATGCAGGAGGAGAGTGATAGATACAAGTGGCGCGTGTGTGTGTGTGTATTTGTCTGTGTGTGTGGCAGAAGATTGCAGGTTGCACATTGACAGGGGATCTTCAGTCGGAACCGGAGTTGGCGGGGCGTGACACACATGAATTAATTTTCCTGAATGATAAATGGAATGAAACATTTTGATTACAACAATAACACATGCATCTAGTTTAAGTTACATTTGGATGTACAGCAATTTTTTTCATTGGGAGCTTTTCATTGTTGTGAGCTTCGTGTCGCTCCTCAAAGCTGGCTGTGATATGAATAGGCATAAAAAGGCAAACATTTCACAACCACTTTGAAGAATGACACAATTCTCTCTCTCTCTCTCATCCGTTATTGCCCTACCTATTGTTGTTCGTTCAATGCACACGAGGCGAATTCTCTTTCTCCTCTCTCCCTTGATGAGATGCTTCTCTTACTTCTTGTTGTTATATTTTAATTCTCACGATCAGTGAACGTGTCACGCCGGTTCTTGTTCTTGTCTTTCCCTCTTGTCGGCGTATAACAAATAAATAATAAAAAAAAAAATAAAGAAAACAAAAACAGCAAGAGCGACGACATGTTGATGTTAATTATGCTAATGGCGTTAGCAATGGCGAAGATGATGGTGGCGATGATAATGACAACTGTTTCTGCTGATAACACACAAATCTGAATGGATGAAAGCCTTCAAATTCGTGCAAAATGCAAAATGAATAAAAAGCAATTTTGGCGTACGCTATATGATGATGATAATACAATTGACCACAATAACATCAACAACATTAAGAGGAAATAATAAATATGATAATAGTGATCACAGTACACTGACACCGACATCAACATACACATAAAAACAACAATAAACAATCAATACACAAACAACGTTACTCTTGGCGCGCTCATTGCACTCATGATCATGAGAAGTATAAAAACGACGCTGACACCAAAGCGCCGTCAATTTGTCGCCAATTTTGTGATAACGATGAAATAGAAGTAATACGTGTGTCCCATAAACAACCGCAGTAGAGGCAACAAAATGTAATAAAAAAAAAAAGAAAACAACCAATTGTCATTGCATTTGATTTCATTGACAATCCCTCTGGTCTTCTTGTACGTACTTTGATCCGCGCATCATCAGAAATTAAATCCCTATATTGGCAGAAGGCAGGAAGCCGCATAAAGTAAAAGTTGAATAACCATATGAATTGAGATTGAACTTGCAAAGACGCGTAGGTCAAGATCAGCAGCACCACTTTATTGCGTTTGCGCTTCTTCGGCTGGCCACCATTAATGCGAAATGCCGACAAATAGGAACCCAGTAAGCAAAAACAACGTCGATGATCGCCGTTGTAGTTTTCCGTCAGGTGGCAACGCTTGCGAAAGCTAATAATTCTTGGTCAAATGAAAGAAATAGCAAATACAAGAAATACGCTGCTGCTACGTTCAAATGGAAAACAAAAACGAAAATGCGGCATAGCAAACAACAACAAATATGTTTATACATACATACATACATGGCACCGCACAACAAGCAACAGCAACAACACGCGCTAATAATACTGTGCTTCAGCAGACTTCTACTCGGGTCGTTGCCGTTTAACAGCTACTGCACCGCTTACTCTCACGCTCTCGCTCTTTTTCGCTTTCTCTTTCGCTCTCTCTGTTTTTATGTTGTTGTAATTTTCATGTTGCCTTGTGCTCTTTCTTTCTTGGGCGTCGCTGTACGAGTTCGTTGCTCGTTGTATGCTAGTCTATATATACATATACATATGTGTGTGTGCGAGTGCATGGGATTGTGTGTGTGTTTAGAAAACTGTAAGAAAAGCACAGTTTGTGAAAACCGTGGTTGAAGCTGAACTCTACCACATAACGTAGCATCACCAGACAGACAACACACAGACATATCCAAGCACACATGCACACAATCACAATCGGCATTTGTTGTTGCCGTTTCAAAAAATTTTACCGGTTTTTTTGCGTAAAAACAAAGCGCAAAAAACAAGTCCTACTAGTTTCTGTTGTCGGGTCTACAGAGCAAAAGAGACAGCAAGCGTAGACACTTAGTGGCGACAACAACCAATTTTCGAGGTGTGTTGGATAGTGTGCATAAATGTGTGTGAGCATCGGTGTGCGTGCGTGAGAGTTCAAGTGCATGCGCTTGTATGTGTTTATATCTACACTCCGACGTCGCCGCGCAGGGAGAGTACATAATTTTTTTCTTCTCATTTTAGCTGCTCGTTATGGCTGTGTGTGTGCTCCGTGCGTGTGTGCGCGCGGGAATGTTGTCAAGAATTCTAAGAATTTTGCCAAAGCGAATAATGGGGCGCGGGCAAAAAGCAAAAAGAATATAAAGATTATGACGAATAAATATGGTCACACTTTTTTATAATGTTTTTTTTTTAAATTCGTAGTGTTATCCAATTGTGATGGGTACTGCTGCTGTCCCAAAAATTACAATTTCTCAACTTTTGCGTATGTATGCGTTGTATGAGAGACACGCCTGCAGGCATCTTTTTCTTTCTTTTTTATAAACCCACATCAAATAATATAATTTTATCACACTATTTTACACTATTTTGCAAGAGTACTTTTTTTTTTTTTTTTTACAAATATTTAAACTGTCATTGATTACCAACAAATTATGATACTATTAGAAATAACAAAATCACTAGCATGACGCCGACACTGCGCAACCATAAATTAGAGTGCAAGCAGAGAAGCAGCAGCTCTGAAAACACGACCGCATCGCAAACACTGTAAAAGACAACTGAGGACGGCACGAAACCGTACCAAACCGCACGAAAGCAAAGAGCATGAGAGCAGAGCGTGGCCAGACTGCTTAAATAAGAGACCAACGAAATCAGACGCCAACGCCGCTGTTTACTGCTGCTTGCTGCTCTTAGCATCTATCTATGTGTTGTATGTTTGTGTATTCGTGTTGGCAGCGCACATCTACGCAAAAAGGCTGCAAAATAACATAAATAACAACAACACTCGCGCACGGCTTGGGGTATGTTGTTGTTGTGTATTTCAGTGTTGCCAGAAGGTTTCGCACGCTATACATAGTAGGATCAACATGTTGACACCGCCACCGCCATCGTGGACGACCAGTTTAGTTTGGAGGAGCAAAAAGCACACAAACAAGAAGCGACGCAGAGCAGCGGCAGTTTGACATTAAATTGAAGCAGGTAGGCAAAACGGGACGAACAGGATGAGACCCAGACTTGGACAACGACAACTTCTACCGTCGCCGTTGTTGTTATTGCTGATGCTGAGCTGAAGCTTTTTGTTTTTGGTGAATTCGTGGAAATCTGTTCGATGCGCAGGCGCGCACGTAAACAACATTCCTCGGGGCATTGCAATGGGTAGTCGGTTCCTCAGTCACAGTCTCTTTTATCTCCTTCACATTACTTTATGTTGTGTGCGCGCCAAAAATAAATCGCGCGCCGAGCAATTTTGCAAAATACGTTAACATTTTGGTAATCAACAATTTCATTAAACATATATTCATTTGTATATTTAAAATTACGCTACTTAAAGTTTCCGGTAACACAGAAAACGTTTTCCTAAAACAAGTTAGGAATGCGGCTTCAAGTGGGCCGACGACAACATTCCAAAAAAGCAACAAATATAACCTAACGTCACGAGACAATTCAGATGTACTCTAATCTAGGTTATCTACGAATCTAAACTAAAAAAAAAAAACACTTAAGGCATGGAGCAAGGATTTGACATTTAATTATATGCATACGTACATATGTATATATATACTTAACTGCATTCCACTCTTTTTATTTCTTTTTATTAGTTTCAATTGTCGTTGTTGCACTTGTTGTGTGCATAGGACATTGAACCACTGAAGAGAGACAAGAGAATGCACGCAACATTAACTCGAACTCAATGACAGCAATTTACACCAACTACAAAAAATCAATAAATAATGCTCTGAGCTTGCAAAGCGCCTCAAACACTCACACAATTGCCCGTTTGCCGACGTCGATGACGATAAAAGGTCATGCGAAAGAAAAAAGAAATGTTGCCAATTTGAGATTGGGGCTGGGTCGTCTAGTCTGGGTCGCGAGACGATGACGACGACGACGGCGTTGTCCGCCGACTAGACAACACATCCCATGCAAATTGTAGACACTAAACTCACATTTACGTCTTGCTCTCTCTCTCTCTCTCTTGCAGTATTTGCATGCCGCTCTCTCTCTCGCGGTGTAGAGTTCGACGGCCTTCTTACGTAAAGACAGCAACAACAACATGACGCGCAGCGGCATTTTTCTTCTTTCTAATAAGCCATAGCAAGGGGAGCCCCAGAGAGGATAGTAGCGTTGCCACATCGGTCGAAGCAGAAAACTCGTTTTTGTCTGCTCGTCGCTTCTACACACACACACACATGACGTGCACACATGCATAAGTGTGTGCGTTTGTATCTTGCAACTGTACAAGAACACGAAAAACTACAGCGGAATACAAAAAAAAAAACCAACACGGCGCAGACGCCAAATGAACGCTCCCCGCTTGTTGTCTGTCAAAGTGTCCGTGTCTGTTTGTCGTTGTTTTGGACCAACCGCCTCTCTCTACATATATCTTGCTCTCTTTACGCGCGCGTGTAGTGTGTGTGTGTGTAAACGATTTTATTTTTCTGAATGTAAAGGAAGTGGCACGTACTGTACACAGCACACCGCCGCTGCTTGCTGCTGCTCCGGTCGCTACTGCTACCGATGAGGGATCAAAGTTAGGGAGTGAGAAAAAAACGACGCTGCGGTGGTGGCAAGCCAAGAAAAAGACCTGAGGCAGCGCATGGGGCTAAAGCTGAATTAGCAGTGGGGAAAGAGAACGGGTGTGTGCAGCATACCTACTATAAACAGGAAATTGAATTTACAAACACATATACGGTCATACATACACACATTTTTTACTTATGTATGTATAGTATATACACTACAGCAAATTGTTGATGAAACGGCAAGCGGACGTGCTGCTTAATTGACTAATGGGCACACGAGAGAGAGAGAGAGAGTGGCTTAGCCGTGGAGAGAGATCAGACAAAGTTGATTGAAATCAATAGTCGCCAGTCGCCGTACAAGTGTTTTTACATGTATGTGTGTATGTTTTTATGTGTGTGTGCCAGCGAATGGAATGTGTAAAAAACGCGGCCAATGACGGCAACGGCAATCAAACAAAGCTCGCTATGTGGAATTCTGGAATGTCCAAGTATCTTCTCGTCGCGTGGAGACTTTTACGTTTCGTTTGCCGTCTCGCATTGTCGTCGTCTTTGCACCTGACACGCGCAGGCGGTAGACGCACGCAGAGACAGAGGCACACCCTGCAGCCAAACTACGATGACAGTGGTGTCTTGATACTGAGTCGACTATTTCCGCTGTCGTTTGACCCCAACTACATCCATACATAAATGTACTCGTATACATATATGTATGCATACATACAAACACATATTTGGTATGAATATGCACACATACAATCTATGAAATTAAAAAATGTTGCTCAATTAGATCACGCGTCTGTTTACTCAAATGCATACAAAATACATACATCCGTATACATGCATACAAGTAGTCTTCATTGTGTATGTGCAACTTGCATCGTAATTGCAGATGGCGACAGTGTAGTGTGTAGTTTTTACTCGCAAATGCGCAATGAATGAAAT
Source organism: Drosophila sulfurigaster albostrigata (assembly GCF_023558435.1). Lineage (NCBI taxonomy): Eukaryota > Metazoa > Arthropoda > Insecta > Diptera > Drosophilidae > Drosophila > Drosophila sulfurigaster. The sequence goes on from NC_084881.1 coordinate 6,160,351, forward strand.
TTCGTTGTTTTCAGCTAATACAGTCTCACACACATGCATTCTCACTCACGCACACATTTATTTATACAGTTCGTATACATACAAAGGTATATATTTGGAGCAAGAGAGAAAGTCTACAATTTGTCGCGGGACGACACGCGTTGCCAACTGCATGAACAAATTGTTTACTTTTTTCGCTTGCCGGCTTAAACACATAATATGCTAAAATAATAAATACAAAAATGAACATACAAAAAATAAAATTTGTACAATAAAAATATCACTCGATGGCTGAGCACTAACCTACATTAATGTTAAACAAAATGTTTCTGTATATCCAAAGTAGTTGGCAACACTGGAAACTAGTTTATTTTACACGCAGCCTCAAACTCTCCGCATTGAGCGACACATGGTAAATAGAGGGGTGTGTGTGTAAAGGAGATGGCAATTGAGAAAAAAAAAACCGACAAATACATACGAACACAAATTTACTGCCGTTTGCGGTGCGCCTTTTGCAGGGGCCACACACAAATGCACACACACATACACAAATGATACACAAGCGTTGTTTGCCTACTGCGCAAAAATGGCCGAAATAATTTTCCTTGACGGTTTATTGACGAATACTAGGCATTCCCATTTATTTTTATATTTTTGTTGATTTAGCGGAGGTAACAATTCCAATAAACTTACATTCGGTTTTTGCCAGCAACCTTCCGCCGCTTTAATATTACGTTTTTACATACTTTAGACACACGCGCACATTTCTTTTCATTAATACTGTTCAGTATTCTAACTTTTCGTTGATTTAAGAAACAATTGAAAGGCACACTATTTCGCTATTTGTAATATTTTATCCATCGGTCAGACTTTTTTTTTCTTAAAAACAAGAGGAGCTTTCTTAAAGCTGTTCTATTAAACAACTACTGTGTCGGAGTGTGACCATAAACGAAATATCAAAAATACACATATAAACACCGATGATATATTAGGAAAAGTCTAAAAACCATTTATTGTAAGTCGTATTGCAAGTGCTACTACTTTTCGGTCTAAGGTCGCACTGCATTTTGTAGTATTTTTAAATTGTGATTTTTTTTTAAATTTGAGAACCTAAAAACCTACTAAAAGAGTTTGCATTTGGAAATTAAATAAACTCGCAAGTTTTGTTGTTGTTCGCGTATCAAAAATTAATATATCGATCTTTTTTAAATATTGTAAAAACAGAGTTGCCTGCAGCAAATAAAAATTTTATTTTTGAAATCGATAAATATATCGACGCTAGAAACGACTCCCGCATTTTTCATTTCAAACTAGCGCATTTATTGTAAATTTTTCCAAGTGTTGTGTCGAAATAGGAGCGTTAAAATGGGCACTAAAGTTACAAAAATGGATGGCAGCTACTTACCAGATACACCAACTTTAAACAAATTGCGCATTGCAAATACTTCTGCCCCAAATCAAGAGATTGAGATGTTAAACACAACCCCTGGCCGGGGAGAAAATAAAGAGTTGCTTGATCCACGCTCTCCCAATGGCTGTCGCACCCCCTTGAATGTAAGTATGCTAAAGAAATACTCAGATTGGGACTTATATGTATATACCTGCTTTACTTCATAGTTTTTGCAGACTGAACCCCAGATAAAACACGTAGAGAATTTACCAGTTGTAAATGAAAATGCTTTTGCGCAGCTACGCAAGCGTTTGCTTAAAGGCTTTGCCCTCAACGATCCACGTTCGCCGCAGCTGAATCGCACCCCTCTGATCCTCGATGAGGCTATTGATCGCACACTGAACATGGATGATACATTTTCTGATCTGTTTGTAGAGACGCGTGTGCCAACAACGACAATTGAAGTGGAAACAGTTGAGCAGCAACATGCTAAGGTTAGTGAGGGACCTTCTGTGCATAACAACAGCTCGCTGGAGATTGTGTCACTGCCCTATGATGAGGAGGACACCATGCCTTGTGACATTGTGTTGCAACACACGCCACCACAACTGGGCTTTGATCCTCGCTCGCCTAGCGTCGGCGTGGAGCGTACTCCCATCATATTTTGCGATGATGAGGAATCCGAGGAACGCGAAACACAGATGTTGGAGGAAATTCTCGAAACGCTGACTCTCAATCTTAGCAACGAGAGCAGCATGGCTTCGTTTGTGAGTGCGGCTGAAATAGCTCTAGATGAACCACAACAACAAACAGAAAAGCCAGCAAATAAACACTTGGAGCGTGTGCGTCTAGGTAACAAACGTCGTGTGGCACCACGCAAACCGGCACGTGCCAGTAAATCGCAGATCTATGTCGATTCCAGCAGCAGCACTCCAAAGAGCACCCCGAAAAGCACTTCGAAGGGCACTCCGAATGGGACACAACGTACACCACTATGCTGCATCAACAAAAATCGAGTCCACTTGCGCTCCCGCTCTGTGGATAAGGATACGCGCATCAAGACGCAACTGCCATTGCAGTGCTACGACGATCAGCTCAATCCCAGCGAGCGTGTCTTGCGCATACTCAACATGGAGGGCTAGACTGGAAATATAGAAGATTGTATACTAAAAGCGTTTAGTAGGATTTTTTGCCTTAACTTTTAAGCACAGCCACCACCAACCATTTTTATATTTTATTTTAATTAAGTACATTTTACATAAATTTATTGCTCCAAAAATATATTTGCTAATTGGTTCAAGATTCTAGTAGTTTCAGTTAAGCTTCAAGCTTGTCAGCAGTCGCTCAATAAGTTTCTCTCCGCTTTTGTCCTCCGAATCGTTCTCCAGTTCCAGATCGAAGCTGCTGTCGTCTAAATCACACTCGGAAGGCACATCGTCGACACCAGCTGTAAATTGCCAGCCCCGTGCTTCGCGTGTGGCCACCTGTGAGGTTAATCGGATTGTGTGAATCATTTGATGGCCGTAGGTCTCGTAAAACCAGCGAATGTCATTTTTACGCCGTATATCGCTGACAATCACATAGTCAATCGACTCCAGTGGTGCTTTCTTCATTGCTGCGCGGCAAAAGAAGCCGTAATCCTTGCTTCGGACCTCATCGCTCCATAGAATCATATCTCTTCTATACTGTTCCTTATATGGTCCATCGCTGAGCATAGCATCGATATCCAGTTCTAGTTTTTCTGCCCATTCCCTTTTAATGGGTTCTGAAATGCGCACAATTATCGCCCGATTCGCCAACCTGTTGACAACGTATATAAAGAGTTTACACTATGGAGTCAAGATCTATCAATCCACATAGCTTGCCTATTAAGTAGTCTTTCGGATATGAAATCTTTGCCACATTTTCGTTTGCCACTTATTAACAAAATCTTGCGCATATTTTCAAAACTTTCACTTTTGTCTTTGAAAGTTCACAACTTGAGAACGTCCGGCTCAATGATGTTTGCTGCTTATATTCACAGTTCAGTCTGGGTTAAAGTCATTAGCTCATTGTAGTTATGTTAATTTAGCAGACAATTGTTGATTGTTTCTTAGAATAATTGTTTACAAATTGCTGTTGGTTGGTCACTGCATGAATTATCGTTTCGACATCAGTTATCGATAACGGCTAGTTTGAATGCACTTATCACTTTCATCCTGACACTCAATAAAATTGAAGAAAATTATATTATATAACAAAGTTATTATTTAAATTTACTTTATTGGACTCCATAATATTTATTGAAAATGTGTATATCTAGGGTTACCATGATTACTGAATGTTATCGATATCATCGATAACGACAGTACCGCGGGCATTTGAATGATCCATTTTATATACACAAAAATTACTTTTTCTATACAACTTTTTATTTGTACAAAAGTCATTAGTGTAGACGTTGACCATTATGTGTATCTGTATTTTTATCTATAATATTGCGATTGCTGCCAGTTACTGCTTGCCGAACTGCCTGGCTCATAGCCGCCAGGCATCTGTGAAGGATTTCCCATATTCGCGGAATTGCTACCTGCGGCTCCAGATCCGACTACGTTAACACCACCGCCAACTGTACCACTTGATCCTGTCGTTGGTCCTGCTGTACCTGCAGTACCTGTTGAATTACCACCAAACGAAGCCAGAACACTGCTGTAATAAGAAGCATCTGCCACAGACTCCGATTTATGGTTTGCCTTCTTCAGGCTCTGATGCAGAGAAGCCTTGCCTTGATGACAGTCCTGGGCATTGGCATTATTGATGCGTGCTAGATTCGCCTGGGTCAGAGACGAGTGCGTGTGAGAGGTGCTGCGATCTGAAGAACCTGGAGGTGGTATAGAGCCAATACTATTAGCTAACGATCCGCGAGCCGTTGAGCGTTGCTGCTGCATGAGTACGGCAGCGACGGACGAGGCGGCGGCTGAGGACTCAGAGAGCTGCAAGGGCAAGGCAAGCATTAAACAGGAGGGTGCTTGTGTTATGTGCCATAGCAATTACTCGCCTTGCGTTGCTTTAGCAACTCCAGGCCGCTCATTTCCGTTAGCTTAGACTCAACGCCCGAGATAGCGCCCCCAGCAGGTGTTAATGGCGGCTGTGCCACATGCCTGTGATTAATGTGCGCCTGCAAATCTCGCTGTGATAAATAGGTGCGACGACACCCAGTGCTGCCATAACGACTGCCTCCATGTGTGCACATGAACACTGTGCCCAGACCTGACTGTTCCACGCGCAAAACCTTGTCGTTACATCGCGGGCAGCTCTTGATGGGCTCAACGCGAGCGCATTTGAGGCAGAAGACATGCTTGCAGGGTATCATGCGACCATAGACAAGTATGGGTTTATCACACTGATCGCAGCAGTGAATCATCGGATTGAGCACCTTTTCACCGATCAGGCTGACTTTGTGGTTCCACTTAAGACGCAGCATTGGTTCGGGCGGCCCGCGCGACAATGTGGTGAAGGTTGGAGCTTCCAGTTGCGAAATGTCTGCTTCCATATCAACTGCAACCAAACATAGTTAGCATTTTCCGCAGTAACATCACCATCATAATGTCTACTTACTTGTTTGGGTCAAAACAGGCGGCGGCGGAAGTGGTGCTACCTGCTGTGGCGGTGGCAGCGTCAGTGGTGGCGTCATATTGTCAATGGGCGTCGCTTGCTCTTGCTCAACTGCTGGCATCTCCACTTCGTTCTCCTTGTCAATATCTTGCATCACCACATCATCAACACGCTCCAAGCTGCTAGGACTGTCCTCCATGGCTGCTCCATTGCTGTTTGCCACGGCGAGAGCGACATTAACACCGCCAACGCCACCGCTTTCGTATGTTTCAATTGTATTGCTGGTGTCATCACTTTTTTTTCCGCGTCCACGACCACGACCGCGACCTCGTCCGCGTGCCCTTGAGCCACGACCACGTCCACGACCGCGTTTTACTTCGTCGGTGTCCATTTAACGATTGTAAATTCAATTTCCTGCACCTTTGTTATTTTTTCTGCGTCCGCTGTTGATCTCAGCGTGACTGCAGGTTGATTTTCAAAATGTACTATTTTAAGTCGGGAAATATACCGAAATATACCACTCATATGGTATGATACAATTTTAATTAAAAAAACTTCTAGCCACTCCGGACACTGTTTTTATTTTTATTTATAATTGTTTTTAATATGATATCTAGATTGTAATTAAAACAATAAGTATTTATAGCTAAAGCCATAAATTGAAGTCCCCTATAATCGATAATTATTTATTGAAAGTTGAATATCGATAACATGTATAAAAGAATTGTTTTGTTATAGTAACTGTTCCCAATGCTAGATACCTAATAGAAAAATCTTAAATTTGTAATAAAGACGAATGTCTTAAATTACTTATTATTTTGTACAGGTAATCCAATTTTTGAGATGCAGACGTTGTAAGCCGCTGTTGTGTTCAGTTTTGGTTATAAACGATACTTAACTGTTCCCACTTCTTAATATTAAGCCGCGAAATTAAAGTTGGCAGTTTGGGTCATGGAGGTCAAAAAAATTATTTAAAAATATAAAATAGTGCACTTAACATTTATTTTAAAATTTAATTATAATTAATGAAGAATCAAAGCATTTAAACCACAATATCTGCTCAAATTTTACTGTGGCACAACAATGATCGATATTTTCAAAACATCGATTGCATTGATGATTCCTCATCTCTAATGTGGCATTTCACATGTTTTCAACGAGGCGAGCGAGTTCAAGAACTGTTTTTTCGTTTTTATAATAAGACGCCATGGACATAGATGAGCTATTCGACTGTTTCGACGAGGTACCACCAGAGAGTAAGCTGGCGCCACTACCCTTTGCCGGTGCAATATCGACCACAGAAAACGATGAAGAAGCCGGCGACAAAAAACCAAGCACTAGTAAAGGCATAAAACGTGAAGCGACTTCAGATGCAGTCTCAGACAAGCAGGCAGATGATGAAGAAGAGGAGGAAATATCAACGAAACGCACACGATCCGATGACACAAAGGAGGGTGAGGGGAATAGCTCAGATGAGAAGGATGAGAAAGTGGAGGAGATGGATGATAACGCTATTGATGCACTCCGGGTGCGCATTACGACCCATCAACTCGTATCGCCCGAGTCGTGTACACATGAGGTGGCTGCCCATCCCGATCACGAGTATATTCCACTTCAACCATTCACCGGGGTGCCCGCCAAGCAATATCCCTTTGTTTTGGATCCGTTCCAGAAACAGGCCATTCTCTGCATTGACAATTCCCAGAGCGTGCTCGTGTCGGCGCATACATCTGCAGGCAAAACAGTGGTGGCGGAATATGCAATTGCCAAATCCCTGGCAGCCAAGCAGCGCGTCATCTACACGACGCCCATAAAGGCGCTGTCTAATCAAAAGTTTCGTGAATTCACCGACGAGTTTCAAGATGTTGGTCTCGTCACTGGCGATGTGACTATCAACCCATCGGCCTCCTGCCTGATCATGACAACAGAGATTTTACGTAATATGCTGTATCGCGGTAGCGAAGTTATGCGTGAAGTAGGTTGGGTAATCTTCGATGAGATTCATTATATGCGCGACAAGGAGCGTGGCGTTGTCTGGGAGGAGACGCTCATATTACTGCCCGACAATGTGCGTTACGTCTTCCTCTCTGCCACCATTCCGAATGCCCGACAATTCGCCGAATGGGTTTGCCATTTGCATAAGCAGCCGTGTCACGTTGTCTACACGGACTATCGACCGACCCCGTTGCAGCATTATATATTTCCAGCTGGCGGTGATGGCATCCATTTGATTGTTGACGAGAAGGGCCAGTTCAAGGAGGATAATTTCACCACAGCCATGGCTGTGTTGGCCAATGCAGGTGAGCACTACATGATTAATTATTTTGTTATTAGTTGATAGCTCAACGGTATTCTTGTTGTAGGCGAAGCGGCCAAGGGTGATCAGAAAGGACGCAAAGGTGGCATCAAGGGCCATAATTCCGGTCAAACGAATATATTCAAAATTGTCAAAATGATCATGGAACGCAACTTCGCCCCCGTCATTATCTTTTCGTTTAGCAAGAAGGATTGCGAGATTTATGCTATGCAAATGGCTAAACTCGATTTCAACACACTTGATGAAAAGAAACTAGTGGATGAGGTGTTCAACAATGCCATGGATGTGCTCACCGAAGAGGATCGTCGCCTGCCGCAGGTGGAGAATGTGCTGCCATTGCTGCGACGCGGCATTGGCATCCATCATGGTGGATTGCTGCCCATTCTGAAGGAAACTATTGAGATTCTGTTCGGAGAAGGCCTAATCAAGGCTCTCTTCGCCACCGAAACTTTTGCAATGGGGTTGAACATGCCGGCTCGTACAGTTTTGTTCACAGCGCCGCGCAAATTTGATGGCAAAGACTTTCGGTGGATCAGCTCGGGCGAATACATTCAAATGGCTGGACGAGCTGGTCGTCGTGGCCTTGATGACAAGGGTATCGTTATACTGATGATCGACGAAAAGGTTTCGCCCGTTGTCGGTCGAGAAATAGTGCAAGGCAAGGCGGACACCTTGAATTCGGCGTTCCATTTGACCTATAACATGGTGTTGAATCTTCTGCGTGTTGAGGAAATCAATCCCGAGTACATGCTTGAGCGAAGTTTTTATCAGTTCCAGAATCAGGCTGCACTGCCAGGTCTCCACGACAGAGTGCAGGAAAAAACGAAGGAACTTAATAAGCTAAACATCAAGGATGAGCACAACATTGCATCGTATCATCACATACGAGATCAGCTCGATATAAACGGCAAGAAATTCCGCGAGTGGCTTACAAAGCCGCAGTATATAGCACCCTTTCTACAACCGGGTCGCTTAGTAAAGGTCTCGGCGAGCAAACAAGAGTACGACTGGGGCATTGTATTGAATTACAAGAAGAAGGAGGAGCCAAATCGTCGCAACCCCGTCAAAAATGATCCGGGTCTGGTTCTCGATGTTCTGCTTCATGTGAGCGATGCATCGGCTAAAACTGGCGATACCGAGCCCTGTCCGCCTAACGAGCGCGGAAGCATGGAGATTGTGCCAGTTGCCAACACGCTTATCACACAAATCAGTTCCATTCGCGTCTACTTTCCCAATGATCTGCGAACTGCCGATAATCGACGTGCGGTGCAAAAGACCATTCAGGAGGCCAAGAAACGTTTTCCGCTGGGCCCGCCCGTGCTCAATCCCATTAACGATATGCATATCAAGGATCCAGAGTTCCGTAAAATTGTTGACACCATTGCGCAGTTTGAGAAGCTACTCGAAGAGCATCCGTTACACAAATCCCCTGAACTGGAGCGTCTTCACAAGCGGTATATGAATAAATTGACATTGCAGACAGAACTGAGCCATCTTAAGCAGGAATTAAAGGCAGCACGTAGCCTGCTGCAAATGGACGAGCTCAAATATCGTAAGCGTGTGCTACGACGCATGGGCTACTGCAAGCCTGGAGATGTAATTGAGTTCAAGGGTCGCGTCGCCTGTGAGCTGAGCTCCGCCGACGAGCTACTCATCACTGAGATGATCTTCAATGGTGTATTCAATGAGCTTTCAGCGCCACAGGCAGTTGCACTACTCTCGTGCTTCGTATGCGACGAGAAGTCGTCGGAGTCACCAAAGAGTGCTACCGAATTGTCTGGCCCATTGAGGGCACTGCAGAATCTGGCGAGGCGTATTGCCAAGGTGTCCTCTGAGTGTAAGCTGCAACTGGATGAGGACAACTATGTTGATAAGTTCAAGCCCTTCCTCATGGACGTTGTGCTTGCCTGGTGCAAGGGATCCACTTTCCTCAGCGTCTGCAAGATGACTGATATATTTGAGGGCTCGATTATTAGGTGTATGAGACGCCTGGAGGAGCTGCTGCGTCAACTGTGTCAGGCCTCAAAGACTATTGGCAATACAGATTTGGAGAACAAATTCTCCGAGGGCATTCGCCTGTTAAAGCGTGACATTGTGTTTGCCGCCTCACTCTATCTATAAGTTGTGCGCTAATATAATTTGTTTATATTGTTAAGAATAAAGAAGAACTTTATTAACTAATTGATGTGATGAGAACGAGGGACATAAAACACGCGAAGCATTAGCATTAAAGGACATTTTACAAATGAATTCATAGACATTGCATTACGAATACGTGTGTTTTTGAATTAATTATATAACTAAATGAACTTATGATAATGTTAATGTAAGTGTATTTTCTATGTTTTCATAAACATGTATAAAATAGATCGTAGAATCTATATATATGATATATACATAAACATAAACACACTTCACATGAAAACATAAGAAATTATTGGACGGTTCACACTGATTTGTATGGTCATTGGTTCTATATATGCGACACATAAAACATATATAAATATATAGTCATATGAGTAACCTCACTTAATGCTAGGGTAGATCCACAAAAGGCACTTATCTCTCAGTTTGATGAGAATTTCTATAGCTGCGCAGATTGGGTTGCTTTGATTTATTCAAAAGAATGTTTGCTTAACTGCTTTTTGGATTTTCTTATGTCTACAGCATTACAATTATAGCTTATTGTAGATTTATGTACATTGAAATGCGACTCCTCGATTCAAGGGTTCAGCAATTCTCTGGAATGTCATTGATATGGATTCGTATTCGTTGGGTTGTCGAACTTAATAAATAATATAGAAAAAAATATTTAAAGAAAATAAAATACAGGATACAAATTAAGCTGGCTACAATTAGGGGTAAAGTGATCTTACAGATCGATATAAATTGATAAATTATAAATAATGTAAAACTAAGAATAAAATAAATTTAAAAACTATTGTGTTGCCGGTATTGAAATGTCAACTGTTTGTGCGGAAATCAGCTAGGGATCTGTTGAATAAGAAGACGGGACTTAAGACAACGAAGAATTTTCAAACTCAAGCCAGACTTACTCCATTAGAATAGAGTTGCAATGTGGTACTGTTGTTCATTCAAAGGCTCTTGCGGTACACTCTCTAAGCACATCGCGCGCTTAGAGAGCGGTTACTTAGACAGATGTTTGGGGCACTCCCTCCACCAGCTGCGTACGACGTGGTTGCGCTGCCGGCTGCACAACCGGATGCACAGCGGGCTGTGAGCTCAACGTCGCTGTCGTCGTCGTTGTGCGCGCTGAGGGCACCGGCGTGGTGCTACGGCTGCTGCTGCTGGCGATGCTGGCAGCTTTGGATGTGGCCAACGATCGATTCGTTGGTTCTGACTGCAGCTGTGGCATTGGCGTGCTTGAGATAGGTTGAAGCAGTCTCTTCTCCTCGACGTGCGGCGACTTGGCTGTTGTACCATTCGTCTGGGAACGTGGTGTTGTCGCACGCTCTGACTTCACCAAGTTGCCATTAGTCTCCTTCAGCGAAATGCCTGACTTAAGCGAAGCTTGACTGCCCGACTTTTGGGTCATGGCTAGCGAGCTCGGCGAACGTAGAGATGTGGTATCCGTGTGCGCTTTGCTGGCCAGCGTTTTGGTTGATGGCGAGTCGCGATACTCGTAAATGTTGTCTCGCGACCGCAGCGCATGATGATTGGTCACCATGTGCGCATTATCAACGCCTCGTGGATCAGGCTCAGTTTCTAGACCCTCGCCATTAATGAAGACATCCTCGTCGTAGAATCGATCCGATTGACTGCGAATTGCATTGAAGTTTAGACCTCAATTTCTAGTTGTTACTACGTTCACTTACCGCTTGGCGTTGCGCCACATAATGCAGCAGATAACAACGAGCACAATGAGGAAGAAGCAGGCCACCGACATGCTCCAGAAGGCAATTTGCAGCGGTTCTTTGGGCTCCCACCAGTATTCTGTAGTGGGCGGATATGTGGGCACTAGGACGCCAATGACTGTGGGCAAATATTGTGTCCAGAAGGCGCACTCTGTCTGGCGATAGTTGAGCAAGATCGACGAGTTGAAGGTGGTGTTGATGTTGAGGTATCGTATCTCGCCCTGATATGCGCGTTGAAAGTGCATACCCAGAACCTGCTGTGGGGTGGGATTGCTGTGACAAAAAAGGGAGGAGATATGACTTTATTGATTTGACTTGCAAAGTATTCATTCACTTACCCAAATCTCGCAAAGTTCGAATAGGTCTGCATGAAAAAGTGGCTCATGTTGCGATCATTATCGGTCCACATATTGCGCTGCAGATGCTCCTTTTTGGGGAAGAATTCGGTGTCCAAGAATGGTGCACCGGTCAAAAAGTAATGCTCCGTATCGTGGGGATACTTGCGCCATTGGGGCAGATTAAGCGCCTCCACGGTGGTATTCAGCACATACATATAGACGGGAATCTTCTGTTCCAGGAGCAACTTGACCATCTGATCCACAGGTGCCCGATAGTAGAGATCACTCAGCATATTGATGTATTGATCCCGTATAATGGTGTTGTTATTAGGATCCGGCCAATAGGTGTACATATACTTGATTGCCTCATAAACGCCATTCGGATTTAGCGTGTAGTTGTAGCGGAAGACATGCTCCCTCACCTTCTGGTCGAAGAATTGTCCATTTAGCTCGTAATACGGTGCCAGCGATTCATTTTGTGCCACAAAAAAGGCTGCCTCTTGAGTAGTTACACCTGTCATATACTGTATGTTGCGATTAAATCTTCCTGCGCGTATCAGAGTCGCGGGTGTTTGGGTGAGGAAGCGCCAGTCCTTCTCCCGCCAACCCTCATACCAATCATCGCCGGGAAGCGTGAAATTATGATCTAGCACCGGTCCCCATGCGAAGCTGCCCACTTGGGGCGAGAACTCCGCATTGCCCAACTCGTAAAAGCTGCGTCCAGTGCGCAGGCAATTGACTAGCTTCCACGATGAATCAATGGAGCAGCCCAGCAATTGACCGAGCACTCGGCTTGTATTCTGCGCTCGGTACTTGTCCTGGATGAGAGCCCAATCAGCCAACGCTGATCCGGACTGTGCAATGACACGCTTCACAATGTTTCGCGTCTGTGGCGCTACCATCAAAAGTCCTGCTGAGGCGCCTCCAGCTCCAGGGCCAAAAAGCGTAATGGAATCGCGATCGCCATTGAAAAACTCAATATTGTCGTGAACCCATTTGAGAGCCATTGCCTGATCCAGGATGCCATAGTTGCCGGGTGAGTTCTCGTCAGCCGTAGAAAGAAAACCCAAGGCACCCAGACGATAGTTGAGAGTGACCACAACCACATCATAGAAGGAGGCTAGTACATGTCCTTGGAACAGATTGGAAGCACCACGCACAAACTCACCGCCATGGATGTAAACCATAACCGGATATTTCTGTGCAACTCCAGCACCAGTCTGCAACAAGATTAGGTTAGTAACTCCGCAGTATTTGAAAAGTTATTGTCACTGACCTTGGGTGAATACACATTAAGGTAAAGGCAATCCTCGTCCATGTCCATAATGCCTTTGGTAGCACCCGTGTAACGCACGGGCTGTGGACAAGCTGGACCAAAGTCCACGGCCTGGAGCAGCTGCCAGCCACGATGCAGGCGAGGCGGTTTAAAGCGACCCTCAAAGGTGGGCGGCAGGGCAAATGGAATTCCCAGAAAAACAGAGCACTCACCCATCACACGATCCACCGTGGAGTGATAGGGTCGATAGAAGGATTTCGGATCGGGATTATCGTACATATACACCTTGAAGCCCTGCACCTGGCCATAGTTGGTGGTCACAAATACATCACGCTCGAGTGTCAGCGAATCTCGACGTTGTTTGCCCTGCAAATCCTCACGCCAGCCAGCTAATACGCCCGGAAACTGGGTGCGTGCATTTGGATCATTCTGTGAATTGAGTTTCGGAGATCATAGAGAACATAATTGTTATTGTCATTGATGTAGGCGGATAGATGAGCAGCATGTGTAATTGATTACGAACGCATGAAAACTTAATTAAGATTATTGCTTTGATATTACTGAGTTATGTGTGAATCATTCAAGAGATCAAAACGGTTCGCAGTTCTCAATGATCTCTCATTGTTCATTTACAGTCAACTTTACGGACTTATATGTTCATTTGTCTCTGGCTGGGTTTGAGGTCAACTTGTGTGTCAATTGATTAATAGGTGCTTGAAATTTGATAATGTCTCACCGGATCAAAACGAAACCGATCCTCATTGGGCATGCCTTGTGGATATTGTCCTGGTGGATTTCTGCCAGGAAAATTTGCGCCATAACCGTTCGGTTGATAATGCCCATATCGACGATCATTGAAAGTGTAAGTTCTGTAAAAAAAAACACATTTTAAATTTTTTTAGCTAATACATAGAAACCATCTGGACTCACCTGTAATCGGGATCGCCAGGATTCGGCCATTGGTAATCGACACCCACGCGCGAATAGAAACGAGGATCTCGAGTTTGTGCTTCAATCTCTATGGGCAGTGTGTGGAGCACCGCTAATACCATCAGAATGCCACAAAGACATTTTAATTTATCGCGATATTTGACTTTTTGTGTCATTTTAAACTGGAAATTATATTCAAAATCCCATTATTATTTTTAAACTATTTTATCAAAATTTGTATTATTAATATAGAAATGTTAAGATGCATCAGATCACAAGGTTAAAAATTCCTTTATATATTTGTTCACATGCTTCAAACCTTAACTGAACTTTTAGAATCGAAAATTTCAGTCGTTTTCAAGATTATCGAGCGAATAAAAAGTTTTCATGTTACAACTTTTAAACATTACAAAAACCTTATATGATAGCGATTCTATTAATGTGAATCGTTAGCATTAGTAATAGATTTATTATCCCTAAGAATTATGTGATCCAATAACACAGTTCTTATCGAAAGCACGAGCCAATTGCTTCAACAATAGTTTAATATTATTTTAAAAACAAAGTGCGCGAAGCTGCAGTAAAGCTAAGACTAGCTAGTTGTAGTATAAATTTCAAAAACCAAGTTCATTGAATAAAGCCACAGCTTATAAGTTGCTTAGAATTTCAATTTTGTTTGGATCAAAATTGAACTATCTAATGAGATTTTATTATAATTTGTACACATTCTTCTGTGAGAAATTGTACTCCACTGTTAGCAACTAAGTTATTTAAAGTTTTGTTTATACTTGGACATTAGCATTAATAACAACAAATGTGGACGGTGAGTAAGAGTGACCAAACTGGTTTTCCATATTATGTTGACTTAGCTACGTAGTAAGAACATACATACATATGTTTGTATGTATATTGTTGTTTAGGTTAAAACGCGATAAAAGTCAGAGACCGAGAGACCGACAAACCCGTTTTCAACACAACACAACAACGTAACAAAATGCGCTAAAAATAAGTTACAGCATCAAATGCGTCTTTGCGAGCAATTTCAGATCGCAGTCAAATGCATGGTACAACTGATGGATGTTACTCCACTACGGCTGCAGCCATTGACTGATTTCCCTACATTCAATGTCTGCAAAGGCGGTGGCGACGCAGCTAATTGCTTAATTGGTTGCAAAGTGCAAAAAGAAAAGGGCACGATAAATAATTAACCACTTTTGATAGATTGTGCTGGTGTTAAGCCTCAGAGTGTAAGGATAAGAGTTGCAGAAAATAAAAAAAAGAAAGAAAACTAATGCAAACACAGAATTGTATTTTCGTTTTGGGGCAGAAATTTAAAATAAAATAAAATGAAAATACAACAAAGTAGCGTATTACAGTAATTTCCTTCTGGGAGGAATACTTTTGCCCACAAGTGTGGAGAAATAAATATCCCGGTTACCAGGGTAACCAAGGGTTTTCATCGTACAAATTAATTTCCTCCCCAAATTGAACTGCCATAAAATAACATAAATGAAATGCCCTCAATGTAATAAAAATTACCCACGTGAAATTTCCCAAACAACAAACTGGAGCTGAACTATTGGCATTCAATTACAAGGCGGCTCGCTGGCTGCTTGGATGGGAATTGCAGCAAGTGGCGACGTCAACGTCATTTTAACTGGCACAAGGACTCACTCAGACATACGAGTTGTTTTTGCTGAATTGGTGTTGTTGTTGAATGCAAATAAAGTGCATTAACCTGCAACTGCCACCAACGCAGCCCGCCTCAGGTTACTGCTATAGCGTTACCCTCACTCATTGTGTTTGCTGCTCTTCCTACTTCTTTTCGTACTTCATTCCCACTTTTAGCTACTTTTGCTTATATTCTTGGGTTAAAAAAGGTTGGAAATGCAAACGCCTGCACAAAATGAGAAGTGTTGTCACCCTCTTGCGCAGAATGTTTGGCAACGGTAACTTGCGGGAATTTTCATATCGTATTACACTTTTCGTTGTTGAATGGGCTACTCTTGTTGTTGTTGTTCCTGGTGATTCACAATCATGATTGCTGAGGCACTCGGTTAGGTTTTATTTTCGCAATCGCAAAGCAAACAGTAAAACGCAACGATAACGCTGAAAGTGAAGCGCTCGCAGGTGTACATGTCTTAGTATTGCTACTACGTGCATGTACTGTATAAATATGTATGTATGTAGGTGTGCTAGTGCGAGTTTAATTATTGGCCCATTGCGCGACAATCGCGTTGTTACTGCTGCTTCTTTAATCTCACTTGTTTTACAGTTATGCTCCAATTGATGACGTCGCTGCTTGCGCCGACGCCAAAAGCATATACTACAACTTGTTGCGTTTTTCTCATTTTTTGTTTGTTTTTTATATTTAATTCTTTCTGAATTGACCTTTTTGCACTATCTAATCTACGTGCTTTTTCGGTATATCACTTATATGTATTTTATTCGTGCGTATTTCATTCCTTTAATAATAATATAGACTTTCTTTAAGTACGCGCCAACGCCCCGAAAAATAAGCAAAGTTACACTCAAAAACTTGTACCGAATAACCGAGAAAAACGTAAACGTAACGAAATGACCGTTTTTGAGTTTCTGAGCCAGGTAGAGAGCCAGCGTCGTGAAAAAACGTCAAACCACAAGCAGCTCAACACCACCTATGGTACACTAATACACAAAAAACACAAACACACATTCTATACCAATGCAAATGCACGCACATGCATTAATACTCATACTTTTGAAGGTTAGTTTTGGTTTTGTTAACACACTCACTCACACACACACAAATACACGTCCAATACCTGTACTGGCTTATGTGAGTAACTACGCTCTTGTTACCAACAACGGTCGCTTTGAGTCACACACCTGAGCGAACTTTTATATGTGGCGCGCGCAGCTTTCCGCTCGCACAACCGACGCTCACGAACGTTACAACCAAACTGAAACTGAGGCGGCCCCAAAACGAACCTGCCACTGTCCGAGCAAGAGAGCGAGTGTGGGTGCAGAGCATGAGAGAGATGGAGAGTGATATTGAGAGAGTGCTAGAATTCGTCTCGATGTAAGGGCGAAATCGAAGGAACTCTAATTGTGTTATGTATTATTATTTATTCATTAATGGTTTGTTAATTAATATAACTGGTTTATTTCTTTGAATTTCAAATTGTCGACTAAATATAAATTTAAATCGAATTTGTAATTACAATTATTACAAAACTTTGCAGAACGCCTACTCAAATTAACGTTATGTACCTATCCTTATAAAAATAAAAAAAACTAGTAGCTCTATAACTTTATGTACCCATCCCAATAAACATAAATAATTTAGTAGCTCTAAATAACTTCGTATTTATTGGAATTAAACGCAAGCTACAGTTCATGCCCT
The DNA here is from genome assembly GCF_023558435.1 of Drosophila sulfurigaster albostrigata. NCBI lineage: Eukaryota > Metazoa > Arthropoda > Insecta > Diptera > Drosophilidae > Drosophila > Drosophila sulfurigaster. The sequence goes on from NC_084881.1 coordinate 6,177,435, forward strand.
TGATTTCTGGGTGAAAAAGTTTAAAGGGTCTTCAATCATTAACCTAATTAAGGGAATACATTTTTAAGTTAAGCCATCAGAAGATTGAAGCGGTAGACGAAGCAAAGCGTTTATAAATTGTTTATATGAGCGAAATTGTAAACATTAGATGCAAAATATAATACATATATTTTTTGCATAACAATAAACTCATTTTACATAATTTCTTATTGTACTATTTCAAAAGAAACTAATTTGTTCCAGTAATGGACTGTGATTCACTGACCAGCGTCGTAGTAAATGCAAAACAGAGAAACAATTAAAGTCAGTTCACTTTTTGACCCCGTCTTATTGAGCTGAAGACTTACTCGCAATGGCTTGGGCGTAGCTGATAATTTTAATTATAACAGCCGTCGGCACTTCCGATGTCAAAGAAGCGGGAAATAATTGGACGATAGAGTTAACATTGTGGCACGCGTTGTTTGCATTTAATAATAAATACATACATATGTATATGTCCAATTATACATATGCATTTGTGCATGTGTGTGTTGCAGTCTGGTAATTGTTAACTAATGTGGCTAACGCAGTTATAACTTTGTTAACCAATGCAATTCTGTTTATAGTTGAAGGTATAAACATTTAAGGTAGCTGAGTAAAGTAAAATGCGTATGAAGATTTATTTGGGCTGGCTTTGAGAATTCGAATTTCAAATGGCGGAAATTTTAAATTCAAATACCATGGCATATTTTCATGATTTTCCAACACCGTTACATATTATCGATACATGCCAACAGAACGCATTTATGTAGCATACTTTCAGGTGGCAAAATATTCTAAAAATACCAAGATGATAACATAATAAAAAGTTATGGACAGTCTCTTTTTAAAAAATTAAATTAACATAATAATTAATTTTAAAAAATTGTTGCGTTTTACATACTTTATTTTAAGTACCGATATGCGTTTTGCTGTGTAACCAGTTGGTAATTGAGAAAGTGGCAAACTTCGGTATTGTATCGACGTAAAATTGAACATTTTTATATTCAACTTGTGGTCACGCTGGGCATACTAAATTCAGCTGTTTACAGACTGTTTTTATTAAAAAAAAAGTTATTCGCGACTCGCAGTTGGTCGAAAAAACCAAGAACGTACGAAAAGGCATAATTACCTCAGAAAAATAATAATCATAGGTGTTTTGGAATTGTTCTAAATAGTGCGTGCAGCATCGAGCGTGGTGCATCTTAATCGTTGGAGTTGTAGGAAGCGAAGCAACAAGAGGTTGCAGGAAACAGGAGCAGCAAAGCAGCCGTCATGGAGCCTCCATCGGCGGGTGGAGGCATTGCTCACAATAACACCACACATAAATTTCATCCATGCGATGAGGCGGTCATAGCGACAAATGATGATGCTAGTGATTGCAAGCGAGGTGCTGTGCGCCTTGGCTACTGGAAGGACGATTATATTGGGTATTTTGTGCGGAACCAAGAGAGAAAGGCGCCGGAGATAAATCGTGGTTACTTTGCACGAGTCAAGGGCGTTGAGATGTGCGTGGAGAAGTTTCTGAAGGTTAGTTACAGTTACAGCTATGACTGCATCTGCATTTCAAGGTTGTTGTAGTAAACAGCAAACTACTACTCATATCGGGACATGCGCGTCATTGGTCAAATCTCTGCATCTTGCAAATCAGAGATAGGCACGTGACGTATAACTAATAAAAGAATAGTTAAATATTTTTGAAGCTAATGCAATTATTCGATAATACTTATATAATGAATAATGCCTAGTTTCTAGACAATTTATTTAATTTGTATATTTGAAGATTAAGTAAGTTTCCTGAAGTTTAAATTCTATACCAGTTATTTTCAAAAATTGTCTTTTAATAATTCAGACAATATAGAACATATTACTATATTACATCTAGATAGAATTAATTAATTAATTAACTATTTAACCGGATAAATATATCAATTAAATATATTTAAAGAAATTTCTAGAGTGATCATAATCTTTCATACCTTTGTCATTTATTTTTGAAATTTCTATTTGTTAGTGATATATAAGATAATAATATTATTATTAATTTTATTCCTTTATTTATTTTACATAATTAACTTTCTTATATTAATTATTTTTTTTCGAAAATCATCAATTTTAAAGTCAAGATAGTTATTAGTTGTTTTTAGAGTCTATAGTTGAATTACACTTAAAGAGAATTATAGATTTTTACTTGGTTAAAATTTGTAACGTCTTGCATTCAATTATCGTGACTTCTCAATTACAAAGTTCAGCATCTCTAGTTATCTATGTGTGTAGAAAGCGCAAAGCCACATGTCTGTCGCCAGTCAAATGTCTGGCAGTGTTGCAAATTAAGGTCAAGTGCTATCCGAACTTTGACATTGAATTTGAAATCAGAATCCTGTTGCATTGGACAAATTGCAAACGAGCGCAGCTGCGCATGTGCCACTTGTGTGTGCGTCATACGCCATTATTGGCCTTGCACTTCACTTCAATAACCCTTTGACCATGATAACAACTATTGCAGAAAACCGCTGGCAACTGTCAGATTATCAACTTGGGCTGTGGCTTCGATACGCTTTACTTTCGACTGCGCGACACCGCGCACCAGGTGAAGAACTTCATTGAACTGGACTTCCCGACCGTAACAGCTCGCAAGTGTTATACGATCAAGCGAAACAAGGCACTGTTGGCCAAAATACATGATGAGGATGGCGAAGTGCGTCTTAGTCCGACAGATTTGCACGGACCCAACTATCATCTGATGGGCGTCGACCTGCGCAATTTGGATGAAGTAGACAATAAGCTACAGCAAGCCGAGGTTGATTACACGCTGCCTACTATCTTTCTAGCGGAATGCGTATTAGTTTATATTGAGGCACAAAACTGCAGAAATCTCTTAAAGTGGATTGCACAGAAGTTTCAAGCCGCAGTATTCGTCAACTACGAACAGGTTTGACGCAAATATAATTGTTATCTCTTAGCAAATGACATCATTTATTGTCTTTCAGGTCAACATGAATGATCGTTTTGGCGATGTAATGCTCAATAATCTACGCAGTCGTGGCTGCAGTTTGGCTGGCGTAGAGTCCTGTTTGTCATTGGAGACTCAAACCAATCGCTTCAAGGACTGTGGTTGGAGTGGGGCACGCGCTTGGGACATGGTGCAGGTGTACGATAGCATTTCCACATCGGAACGACAACGTATTGAGCGTTTGGAAATGTTGGACGAAGGAGAACTACTGCTTCAGCTATTCCAGCATTATTGTCTCGTTGTTGCCTGGCTGGGAGTTGCATTTCAGGATCTAGATATTACGTGCGTTACAGAGTAAAATACGGACTAAGGCTTGAAAGTTCTTTATTTTATTGATATACATCTAATCCCCATTACTATCTATTCGTTTTAGTGTGGAAGAGCTGATGTCCTCGCTAAATATTGATTAGTGGAAGGAAGAACTGCGACAAAACGTTCTTGGCTGCGATGCAAGACAATTTGAAAGTTTATTTATTGCATGTACTTCCTGCCCCCTTGCAATCCGCAATCAGGTGCAGGGGCATGCCAAATTTTTGCTTCAGACGTTACGCGGAATGTGTTACAACAATTATAACGTATTTAATGTTTGTCATTAAAACACAACACGAAACTTACGAAAGGCACTCGGTATGTGCTTTATTAACCTTGCTTATTTAACGCACCTTTTCATAAATTCTCAAGTGTATTTTAATTAATATAACCTAATTAGATTGTTCCTTAAGTCTTTCTTTCTAAGCTAATTTTTTTTTCATTCATAATTTGCAATGTATCAACGAAGAACTTTGCATCAAAAGAAATAATTTAATTGTTTATTCCTTTGTCCATTTCACATATGTACATCGTGCGTTGTAAATGTATTTTAAAATCCATTGAAACATTTATTGAAATATAAACTATAATGTGTAAATCCATAGGCTTTTATTATTACATTCTAGATTTGCTCACCTTCAAATAAACTCGGCACATACTATAATTGAAATGTATAAAACAATAAGTTAAACGTATAAACAAAATGCATTATAATTTATCTTGCTCCATTTCACCATCATTTTCTTCGAAATCAATAGTATAAAATGCTTTAAGTCGCAATTCATCCTCAAGAGTTAGCTCGCCCAAAACCAGCGGTCCGAGTTGTCTCTCTACCATCACAGTTGTCCAAAATTCTGCTTGTTTTCTCTCCAACGCCTTCTTCTTTATCTGTGCAGAAAACTGATTGAATTCGGCAAAACTGTTGAATTCCAGGCAGCTGTTGCGATAAACTGTCAACACTTCCACAAGCTGTTCCAAATTCAATTTATTGCGCTCCATTAGGGTAATAATAACCACACGCATTTTAGCAGCAAGCGATTGGAATTCTGTATCACGTTGAGTGGTATTTGCTATTGAGCGCACTTGGTTCAGCATTTTGTTGTAGTCTTGGACAGGTGTTATTAAGCCAACACTCTCAACGTTGTCAATCGGTTCCTCACGATCATCTTGCTCCTGCTTGATAGGCTGCGGAGTGTTCTCTTCAAGTTCCTTTGCCTTAAGTTTGTCAAGCCAGGCTTGGCTGTAAGTAAGAGGAAATAGTTTTTTAAGCGTTGCCGCTGCCTGTTTTGACTTTTCCTCAAGCGGTTCAGGGACGCGCCAAAAGTGTTCCACAAATTTCTTGTCCTTGAACGTATCGTGAAGTTCTATGTCCGTGGCCGCCTTGCAGATAACTTTCCGCTCTAAGACATCCATCACATTTTGCTCATAGATGCTGGGAAAGGCATCAAACGGCAGCAGATCGTTTGACCTCTGCTGTCTTGGTTGCTGCGTATCTTTCAACGAACACTCGAGGTCCATGCTGTCAATTAACTTATCCACGGCCTGGATCTGGTCCGAACCACATTCAGTTTTGGCCGTATGCAACGTAGGGAAATCCCAGAACTGATGCTGAGCATGATACGACATTTCCTGCATATATAAAATTGCTGGTCGATTGTCCGTAGATTTTTGCGGTAATAAAACCACAATGCGTGGTGTGTTAAACTTTGTACTAAATATCTTCCAGCAAAGTATAACGCTTTGTTGTAGGTCCAAAGCCCGCACCAATGCATCTAACTTCTTGGCCGAGACAGTGTTATGTTTTTGATGAACTAACATATACAGCGAGTCGCCGCAAAAGTAAGCATCAGGAATTTTATCGCGTTTCACGAAGCCCAGAAAATGAAGTCCTGGTGGATGAGGCGGAGGCAACTCAACGAGCGTTTCATCATAAGGCACTGCAGTGCCACCCAACATGTAGCCATCAATGAGATCTTCTGGCAACGGCGTTATCTCTGTGCCCTTCACAAAGAAACGTTCTTCGCGCTCGACTTTTTCCTCAGAGTCACCCCAAACTTTCTTCAGTTTGATGTGTGCTTCGTTCTTCATGGCTATGATGCCTTGCAGACTGATCGTAATTTCAGTGCCAATGTGCAACTTGGCATTCCATGTCCATGGTCGTCTGTTCGATACCTTGAAGATGTTGCCCAATGTCTCTCTAAAGTTGCACAGCGTCGCATTGCAGTTGCTGACCAATTGCAATGCGTGTTTCTGGTTCTCCAGCTCAACACTGTTAGCCTTTCGTGAATGTTGGAAAATGGCTTGAGCCAAATTGGACTCGGCATTGTCTATGTAGGCAATGTTATGTGTACTGCAGATTTGAAAGATAAATAAGTTAAGGAAAACATATTGATGATGAGAGATTTACCCAACTATAAGTTCAACGTCTGCTGCAACGAAGTTGTTGGTGATAAGTTTGTAGTCATCGTAATTTTGCCCCATGTCATTGAAGTCGAACAAAAGTAAGACTCGCTGTCTTTGCACTTTCAAACTGCATTTGAAGTGTGATTAAGTATGTGTAAATATAGGTAAATCGTAAGATGTCCCGACTTACATGCTAGCTTGATTCTGTAGGGACAAAGCTACTGCAAGTCCATCTAACCACTGACCCAAGGGTGACGACGTCTCGTTGACAAACTCAAAAAAACTAAGCAACAATTGCCAAGTGCAAAGCTGTGGCGCATTATTATACTGCACCACATTTTGGCAATACTTTTCTCCTTCTTCGTACAAATCATTGTAGCTTTTTTCAGTGCCAACTAGTACAAATGAAATGTAGTCTTTCTTATCCCCTACAATCTGCAATGAATTCTCTAAATGTAGTTATTGTAATAAACAAATTTCTATTCAAATATTACCTTGTCTTTAAGAATTTCAGCAACACACTTGACGGCTTTTAACTTGAAATCTTCGGAAGCGCAGCTACGTACGTCTAACACAATAATCAGGGACTCCTGTAAACAATAAATGTTATAAGCTTTAAACACTTAATATTTTTCTTTTTTACCTTATTTGAAGCCATTTCATTAAATTATTGATAATAAACAAACCAACAGCAGGGCGGCGCAATTTCACAACAAACGAAATTATCGAAGACGATGCCGATTGCTGTTAATCGCATTGAATTTGCGAGGACTTATCGACGACTATCGTGACATGATAATCACGATATCGATATATTGGAAAAAATTTAATGCTTTTAAAATATGTGAGTCTAAACTGTAGACTCTAAAGTTTAAACTGCTTCAAATAATATTAAATTCTTTTAAAACGTATCTTAATAACATTTATTTAAAATCAAATTGTATTTTTTAATCCATTAAGTAATTGAGACTATAATATACGCTTTTTATAACTTTGAATTTTCTCTAGGTAATCCGCATTTTGGTTCAAATGATTAAGCATTAGACTCGTATCCAGCACATTGGTGGCTGGGCCTCCATATTCCGCAGGTAAACTATCAAAGCCAACCATGTCGCGTAATTTGTTCAAGTGCCGACCATCGTGTGTGAAAATCTATTCCAAAAAGCGTATTCGATTATATGTATTTGTAATTAGCGAGGTAATTTTAGCTTACGCGCTCCTTGAATTCTTTATTCATGAAAGGAAGAAATAATGAAGAAGTCACATGCATTAGAAAGCCACGCTGAATAATGTGCACAATCCTTTGGCTAAACGGTAAAATACCATTTTTCTCGTTGACAATTTTCATGAAACTGGGAGAAAACTGGCGCAGAAAGTTACGTGTTGTGCTGTCAAAAACAAAGAATTGATTCATTTTGTAAAGGTCAAGCGAAATATATATAACATCTCTTATAGTAATAAAAAGATAAAAGTTGAATATAAGAAATTCAAAGAACACTATAGGTATTCCTGGAAATGGTACGTACCCCTGCAGATCGCAAATTACCGTTATGCCATTTTGTTGCACACGCGGCAACATTAAAAGTGACTCAAATATGAGATCATCCATTTCAATCAAATGCTGTAGATAGTCAGGAAATTGTTGAAATGCATCCACGGTCTTAAAAATTACCAATACACGTCCATTTTTATCCGTCTGAGGCATTATAAAGCGACACTGTGTAGCATTAAAAACTTTGGAATAATACTGTATCGGATGATGAGCCATCCAAGTTGGATGTTTGAGCTTAAAGTCATAATAAGCGTGTATCGCTTGATATGCCTTGAATGTATCCCAGTGCGTATAATATAGAAATTTCGTCAGAAAGGTTTCATCCGTGCCTATCTGCAACTCCTCGGACTCTATAAATAGAAATTGAGAATATTATTTTTTCATTATCGTAATAGAACTCGGCCGACTCTTACTCTCCACTATTTGGCGTAATTGTTTTATTTTAAACAGCTCTTCAGCTGTATAATTTTCTCGAGTACACAGGAACAGCATTTTTATTTTTGAAAATTGAAAATATCCGAAAACGATCTGCACTCAAAGCGCGCTGAATGCGCACTGACTGTCATAAACGAGATTGACATTTAATTTGGCGTTATTAATTGTTGCCTCTATAACCCAAACGTGCTGATAATTTAAATGACGCATTTATCATGATTATATCTGCATTGGTTCAATTAATGTGGCACGTGCTATGTCAAAAACACAAATTTATTTATTTAAAATACAAAATGATTCTGGTTCTTTAGGTTAAAATCTTATCGTGTATTCTTGCGAACCTATTAGCTAGATTACCAAAACAAACTAAATTCAATTATCAATACTCGATGCATTGCCCTATTTGTAAGCACGAAGCATACTACGCGTTTTCGGATAGACGAAGAGCATTGCCCAGATGCGTGACTTTGTTGGAAATGTTCAAATTAACATTGCCATTTGAATATATAATTAATATTTATTGTTATTGTCATTGTAATATTTGAAGGCTATAAATAGCTACATACAATTTGTTTACAAAAATGAATTATGTAAGCGTCAGTAGAAATTCCATGCGGAAATATGAATATCGATATTCGAGATATATGTAAGTAAGTTCTTAAGGATATACATAAGATGAACATACATAAATATTGCTAAGCAGGCTCCAGCACCATAAAATACTTACAAACTGTCTTATATTATATTAATACGGGTTTTAAAATATTAAATATTTACTTATATCCTATTTCCCAATATAATGAAATATAAAAAAAAATTAAGACAAGAGCATGAGAGACGTCGAGTGCTCTCAAAAGGAAGACTTATATGACATCAGACCAATGTCGTTTCCATCGCTGATTTCAGTCTTATTAAGTTGAAAGTAGAATACTGCATCTGGGTTACCAGCAGACAGCTTTCTCCTGCAGCAAACTAGCATGCACTTGTTTAGCAAGAAATCTATCAGGTGCAATAATCATGAATTAAACCTGTGTTTTGTTTTAATTCCAATAACTTACCTCATAGAATGTGTCGGCACGGCAGCCACAAACAACAAAAAAATTATATTTCTTTGTTCGTCTGCATGCGCATAGCATTTGTGATAATCCGAGCAACTGTATTGATCGACCATGGAGGTTGCATTTGAGGAATCCAAATCGTTGGTTATGCCTTTTGAAGTCCTCAACTCGTGCATAGTTTCTAAAGTGTGATCAAAGAATTTCTTAAGCATGTCCAAGCGTTGCAAGTCACCCACTACAATGCGCTTGGCATTTGACGATTGATGCAGATTGCGAGTAAAAATGCTCTTGCGAGTCTCCGTATTGATTAGAATAATAGCCAATACATGGGCATCAATGTCCAGTTGCTCGGGCAGGCTGCGTGGAACACATCGCTCTACGTTAGCCAAAAGGTTCCCATCGTTGCGATAAGCATTCATAGCATTGAGATGTAGCTCTCGAAAGGCAGGTTCGGCTCCACAAAGGACGCACAATGCACTGTTGGCCGACACAGGAATAGTGACAAATCGAAATGCAATATTTGGACTCTTGCCGGGTAAATAAACGGGAATATCGAGTTGTAGCAAGCTAGATGAATTCAGAAGAAACAGAAGGAGCTCTCGATCCAACGTGTCCAGATCCCACCAACCTTCGGTGGCAACCGCGATCCGTTGGCCAACAACCAGGCAACAGAATAATGAGCCACAGCTGACACTGAACTCATTCAATCGCTGTAAGAGATTCACGTTTTCCATGGCCAGCAGGCAATCGGTATACCCCAAAAGTGTTGTTCCCGCGCTCGATGCTTCGAGGGCAGCGTCTACGATGGGTACATACTTTTTGGCATCTTTTTTCAGGCGTTCCAGGAGTGCCGGGTGAACCAGTTCATCACGACTGATGAAAAGTGCTATTGCTCCAAAAGCAAGTTCGGCAAGAGTTTGAAGCTGATATTCCCCCATGCCACGACCGCACACAATAAAAGTGATTACATTGTGAAAGTCACGCCAAATGTATGTCCATTCTTCTGTGTGCGTGGTTTGCAATTGTATACCAAGTGATTTAAAAAACATATGAAATCCATTTAAAGAGGCCACAGTTGAGAACGGCAACTGAAAGAGCAACAAGTGTCAGAAAGTAGTACAGCTTACAAGGTGTGTGAATGGGAGAATTAATGTAAAACAAACTTACATTATCGCACTCTCCTTTCTTTCGCGTAAATATGGGTAAGCCGCCATTTGTAGTCAAGCAATGTAAATAAATTGACATAAGGTAGTAAAAAACAAAAACAAATTGTTTACGAAAACAAAATTTAGTCTCTCAACGTGACCGTAAGTTGAAATTCAAAATATACTAAAAGTACTAGTTCATCAATTCTGGCCACTCTTTTTCATTGATTGGGCCATACTTTAAAAATGCACGCTAGCGCCATTTTTTAAATTTAGTTTTGTTTTGTAGATTAATATGAACTTAAGTTTTATTGTTATTTGATTTTTTTGCTTATTGAATAGCTCGACCGCAATTTTCTCTGCATATTTACTGAACATTGTCAATCAGTCTATATTTTACCAAACTATTATATTCAATATGTGTAAATATAGGACGAAAGCATGTGGCGCCAATATCTAAACTCGATAAGAAAAAAAAAACTGACATCTGCGCAAAAATCGATAACCCTAAATGCAACCCTTATTTGGCGCAGGGTTGAATTTTCTGAAGATATGGGTACACTATTTTATAAATTGTGCCGGTAGATGTTTGTTACAGATCATAAATTTTGTTTTGCTGAAAATAAAACCCCAATCGCCTCTCAAAGAGATCTGAGTAATTTTGTTGCGACCAGTTGTAGACTAATATAATTTATATAAATTTTGCTCGATTCCGGCACCGCGCATGACGCTCGTGATCCATCCCTGGTTTTCACCACAGAAGGAGAAGAAAAGTACTGCGAAAAAGTTTGTTTAAAACACACAAATTGGTCACAACGTCAACCGTTGTTAGCCAAATTGCAAATAAGTTCTCAGAGTACATGTGCTTAAGTACATCTGATATACATAGGCAATACTTGTGTGCCACGCGAATTGAAATAAAATTTTTTTTCCTGTCTGGACAATAACGTAGTCTTTTTCACTCGTTTTGCGCTCTTCGTTTTGCACGCTGCTTCTTTTGGAATCGTAGGTTGGTTGCAACGCTTTTCTCATAAAAACTTGGTAAGTGTGTGAAAGACGTAAAACATGTAAATATGCATTAAAGTCAATTACAATAAACAAAAATTATGTTGTTCAACAACCCAAAATCGGGAGCACATTATGAGCTTGTGAAATGCCTTCGCAGTCTCATCCGAGATGCGTTGCGCTGCTTTGATTGTATTATGCATGTAAGCGGCATGTGTGTAAGTGTGTGTGCTCGCGCGTGTGTGTGTTTTAGAGATGAGCGATTTTTGAATGAGTGAATAGCGGCAATAAAGCAGCAGTAGATCGCGGTATGGGTCTAACCCAGTTTGTGGTTGCGACACAATCAAATGTAAACTATGGCAAACACCATTTTGTCTTTAATGGCGTTTACTTTTCTGTTTTGCCGCAAAATCAAAACAAATGCGTATGATTCGTCAATATGAAATGCTTGGGATGAGTAACAGGTATGAATATATCGTTCATCTCTAGTGCGTCTGTGTGAGCAGCAGCAGCAGCGTATTTGCAAAAAAAAAGTGTAAGCGCGCGCTACAAGCAGGCATGCGTTTGTATTTGTGTGTAGAAAATAAGAAAACATACGAACAAATACATGCATACATAGCTATGTGTATAAAAGAAATATGGTTGCCTTTAATGCCGATAAATATATTTTCGATATTTTCGATTCTTCTCTGTAGGGTCCCAATCCGAAACAGCTGCCAGTCACCAAACAATTCCTGGACACGCTTTTTCCCCGCCCTCTCCTGCCAACCAGCAACGAGTAACGTCGTCGTCGTCGATTTAGCCGGAGGAGCAGCTAAAATCAATCAAAATTAACGCGGACACAGCTACTACGACTGGTGCTGCTGCTGCTGAGCGACGCAGACGTGAACGCTGCTTTTACTACAAAGCGATGGCGATGTTGAGCTCCGATGAGGCGAGCAAATTGCTCGATTTCAATCAAAAGTTAGACATCAATCTGCTCGACAAGATCGTTGAGGCACTCTACTCATCGCAAGGTGAGCAATTGCGTTTGGCGCAGGACATACTTACCACACTGAAGGAGCATCCAGAGGCATGGACACGTGTCGACAGCATACTCGAATATTCACAGAATCAGCAAACCAAGTTCTATGCGCTTCAAATTCTCGAGGAGGTGATCAAGACTCGCTGGAAGGTCCTGCCGCGCAATCAGTGTGAGGGCATCAAAAAGTATGTGGTCAGCCTGATCATTAAAACATCCTCGGATCCGGCCATCATGGAGCAGAACAAAGTTTATTTAAATAAACTGAATATGATACTGGTGCAGATATTGAAGCGAGAGTGGCCGCGCAACTGGGAGACATTCATCAGCGATATTGTTGGCGCATCAAAGACGAACGAGAGTTTGTGCATGAACAACATGGTCATACTGAAGAATCTCAGTGAGGAGGTATTCGACTTTTCGCTGGGGCAGATAACGCAAACGAAGTCCAAGCATCTTAAGGATACGATGTGCTCGGAATTTTCGCAAATCTTTACGCTTTGTCAGTTTGTGCTGGAGAATTCAATGAATGCGGCTCTTATACAGGTGACACTGGAGACGCTGCTACGCTTTCTCAATTGGATACCATTGGGATACATATTTGAGACGTCACTGATTGAGACACTGATCTTTAAGTTTCTCAGCGTACCGATGTTTCGCAATGTAACCCTAAAGTGCCTGTCCGAAATTGCCGGTTTAACGGCAGCCAATTACAACGAGAACTTTGCGACGCTCTTCAAGGATACGATGGTGCAACTGGATCAAATTATTGGCCAGAACATGAACATGAATAGCGTCTTTCAGGGCGGCAACGATACGGAACAAGAACTGGTGCTCAATCTGGCAATGTTCCTCTGCACGTTTCTGAAAGAACATGGCAAACTAGTCGAGGATGCCAAGTATGTGGACTATCTGAATCAGGCGCTCATGTATCTGGTCATGATCAGTGAAGTCGAGGATGTTGAGGTCTTTAAGATCTGTTTAGAATACTGGAATAGCTTGGTGGAGAATCTGTACAATACCGAATTCTTTCATCCCACACTTGAGTCATCAAAGCGACAACAAGTGTATCCACGACGCCGTTTCTATGCACCCATCCTGTCCAAGGTGCGCTTCATAATGATATCACGAATGGCCAAACCCGAGGAAGTCTTGGTCGTTGAGAATGAGAATGGTGAAGTGGTTCGTGAGTTTATGAAAGATACGAATTCGATCAATTTGTACAAAAATATGCGAGAGACTTTGGTTTTCCTCACTCACTTGGATTGCATGGACACTGATCGCATCATGACCCTTAAACTACTGAATCAGGTGAATGGCACTGAATTCTCCTGGAAAAATCTCAACACTCTATGCTGGGCCATTGGCTCCATATCGGGTGAGTTATCAAAGATTTAGCTTATTATTAGAATATTTATTAAGTACTTACAATGTTTTGATTTTTGTCCTTTTTTTAGGTGCCTTCTGCGAAGAGGACGAGAAACGATTTCTGGTCACTGTCATCAAAGACCTGCTTGGCCTGTGTGAGCAAAAGAAAGGAAAGGACAATAAGGCTATCATTGCATCCAATATTATGTATGTTGTTGGGCAGTATCCGCGTTTTCTGCGTGCTCATTGGAAATTCCTAAAGACGGTTGTCAACAAGCTGTTTGAATTTATGCACGAAACGCACGATGGTGTGCAGGACATGGCTTGTGATACGTTCATCAAAATCGCCATCAAATGCCGTCGTTATTTTGTCACAATACAGCCCAACGAGGCATGCACCTTTATTGACGAGATCCTTAGCACAATGAGCAGCATAATTTGTGATCTTCAGCCCCAACAGGTAAGTGAAACAAATAAAATTGTTAAGTAATACATAATTTGGTAACTTGAAACTTTTTTTTTAGGTGCATACGTTCTACGAGGCTGTTGGGTATATGATTTCGGCACAGGTCGATCAGGTGCAGCAGGATGCACTTATTGAACGTTATATGCTGCTGCCTAATCAAGTGTGGGACGACATTATATCGCGGGCATCGAAAAATGTGGACTTTCTGAAGAACATGACAGCGGTGAAACAGCTCGGCAGCATACTGAAGACAAACGTGGCCGCCTGCAAGGCATTAGGCCATGCTTATGTAATTCAATTGGGTCGCATATATTTAGATATGCTGAATGTGTATAAGATCACGTCGGAGAACATCATACAGGCGATTGAAGTGAATGGCGTCAATGTGAACAATCAGCCTCTAATTAAATCAATGCACGTTGTGAAGAAGGAGACGCTCAATTTGATAGCCGAATGGGTATCCCGCTCCAATGACAATCAATTAGTTATGGATAACTTTATACCGCCCTTGTTGGATGCCATTTTAATGGATTATCAGGTGCGTTCACTTAACTCTTACTCCCCCTGCCAATTCTAATGTAGATCCTTTCTGTAGCGGTGTAAGGTTCCGTCGGCGCGTGAACCCAAAGTACTAAGTGCGATGGCAACGATTGTGCACAAACTGCGTCAGCATATCACGAATGAAGTACCAAAAATCTTTGATGCTGTATTTGAATGCACGCTGGATATGATCAATAAGAATTTCGAAGATTTTCCACAGCATCGTTTCAGTTTCTATGAGTTGCTGCAGGCTGTCAATGCGCATTGCTTCAAGGCGTTCCTCAACATACCTCCAGCACAATTTAAGCTGGTCTTCGACTCTGTTGTGTGGGCATTTAAGCACACGATGCGCAATGTTGCTGACATGGGTTTGAATATCTTATTTAAGGTAAGTGATAATTCTATTTAGATCTCTCCGTTTACATGATTTTGGATGAATGTTATAATAATTGATTATAATTACAGATGCTGCAAAATCTTGAACAACATCCGAATGCGGCGCAGAGTTTCTATCAGACCTATTTCACCGATATACTTATGCAAATCTTCTCAGTGGTAACTGACACTTCGCATACGGCAGGTTTACCAAATCATGCCATTATATTGGCCTACATGTTCTCGCTGGTGGAGAATCGAAAGATAACTGTCGATCTGGGGCCCATACCGGACAATATGATATTCATACAAGAATATGTGGCCTCATTGCTAAAGTCGGCATTTAATCATTTATCAGATAATCAGATCAAAGTCTTTGTCACAGGCCTTTTCAATTTAGATGAGAATGTGCAAGCATTTAAGGAGCATTTGAGAGATTTTCTCATACAGATACGCGTGAGTAAAATGTCCTGAACTTACGAGTTTTCGACTCGATAATCACGATTTCAAATTGGTAATCGATTTACTTACTTTTGGTTACAGGAGGCCACCGGAGAGGATGATTCGGATCTATATCTGGAGGAGCGTGAAGCGGCATTAGCCGAGGAGCAATCCAATAAACGTCAAATGCAACGTAATATTCCGGGCATGTTGAATCCGCATGAATTGCCAGAGGACATGCAGGATGAATAAAATATGCCCGCAACATCTGATTGCGATTGCATATTAGTTGAAGCTTAAGAGAATGCTGAGATGATTGATGATAATATGATGTATGAGTGTTTTCTCATTTGGAGAAAAAGTATAAATGTTTGTTTGATTGAATGCATATGAGTATAAACGTTATATATATATATACACACACACACACCTAAATACACACACACACACAAAACAACACAAACATCCGCATACTGCTGACAGTTTGCGTATATGTTGAATTAAGTACGATGATGCGATGATAAGAGAAATGTTGCGGTTAAGGTGCGCAATTGCATACCTTAATATGATTAACATATTTTTGCGTACTTGCCGTCACCACCACCAAACAAGCAACCAAACCACGCACCCCCTCCACATCCTCCTCCTTACTTAGCTGTAAAGTATCGGCGTTCTAGATAAGCAAAATAACGATCGATGCAAAAACTTTATACATACAACATAAACACTAAAAACTTATAATAATGTTTGTTTGAAATTTTAAGCTGATTGAACATAACTGTAGAAATATCGTGTATGAATGGAAAATCAAGCGAACACAACTCCCCTCCCTTCCCTGACCTTCACATACGACTTTACACACAAGAGAATAATAAATTAAAACACATTCACGAAAACTAAATTGTAGTTTGCCCCCCCACACAACACAAGCCACATACATCAAGAAATTTATTGAGTAATTATATGTAGAAACTTGCATAAAACTCAATACCGCAAAAAACCAAAAACAAAATATAAATAAAAAAAACATTTGTATGTACTACAAGCATGTAATGTGCATTGTAATGAACTGTACCACAATAAACACAGCACACACATAACAACACACACATTCTCACATATGCAATTGAGCAACAACAATAGAAATTCGTATGCGTATGATTGATTGATGCAGATGTTTAAATTTTTACATTTAAATTAGTTTGTACATTAATTTAAATAAAAATCAATTAAAACACAACAAGTTATATATTCCTATATATGTATGTAGGTATGTTGTATTAGACGCGTGTGTTTAGCAGGGACCGAAACATGATTAATGAGGCAAATTATATCTACAACTAGAACAACATCATTTGAAATGGCCAACTTTATTTGATTCGCAAGTTTTTCCCCCGAGCCCCAATTTTGAACAGTATAATGAACTCAAAGTAACTATTTTATGCATACAAATGTTTTTTATTTTATTTAAAAAGTAATGGATATTTTTTATATTTATATTAAAACCAAAAAATTATATTTCTTTTTATTTTTATAAATAAAACACAAAACTGATGATACAATTTGATTTTGCCAAAGTACTTTTCAACTTCTTTCTCTCCCATTAAACATTATGGTCTCTGCTAATGTGGTAATAGTTTTAGCCTTTATTATACTCTAAAAAGTTTAACTTAATGTTGCTTTGTTTGCCGTTTTCTATGCCATGTTTTTCCCTCCCTGACGCCAAGCTCAAGTCGATTATTGTGCAGGAATTGCGAATCCTTGGCAAATGCATTCCACTTTATATAGATCTGTTGCGATATATGCCAAGTGTTGCCCACGGGTTTTGTTGGATACAATTTGGTAAGATTGCTGAACGGCAGTTCGATCTCATTGGCAACGCGCAGCTTAAAGTTGGTGGCATTAAAGGGCACATTGGATTCGAGGGCCAAGGTGGCGGCGTCCAGGAACATGGACCATCGTGGTTGATAATAATCACGCACCAGGCCAGACCATTGTTTAGTGGCATAGTCAAGAATCTGGCCATTAGGACCCCAGATTGTCAGCTGATTACGAGCATTGAACTCATACACAATTCGTTGATCCGCACTGGGCGCCAGCTGCTTGGCATCCTCAAGCCAGGTGCCCAGCAGAAAGTGAGCTCCACTTGCCAAGATGCGCTCCATGTCGTCCATCATTTGCAGCATTTTGCCAGCCAAATACTGAAAGCGATCGCTTTGCGTCTTGCGGTATGCTGATCGTAGATTGACGTAGATCCGATCAATGCTGACCTGCAGAAACTGTCGTGTTATGTCCACCAGATCGTGCTCATATATTGCATATCTGTCGTCCTCCAGCGGAACAATTTCCTTGGCTGCAAGTAGCAGTTGCCAGGCCTCGTTAATAATCGATGCATTGTACCATATCCACGGCTTAAGGTTGAGTCCAGGTCGCCGATTCATCACATACTTGCCCCGCATGCGCTGCAGTCCTTGGAAATCGTAGACACTTCCACGCAACATCTGCCAATACTGCGTCAAACGACTGTCACTCACACCGTAACGCGTCAGCGCAAAGTGATCGAACCAGTCGCTCAGCTGCAGTTCATCTTTACTCCAGCCTCGATCGAGTGTTAGCGAAAATATGACGTAGTTCTGATTGATGCCCTCAGGCGTAATGCCCACGCCCACCATACTGCTGTTGGGCATCGTACGAGCGGCTCCAATGCCACTGTTGATCAACCGTGCCGAGCCAAACATGCCCAGCGTGCCTCCGAAATTGTTAAGCATGCACCACACAAATGGTTGTCCATAGTAGGAATAGGTGCGCTGGTACTGTGGGAACTGTTCGCTTTGCAGATCCAGCACAAGAATGCGACCACGTGGCACAGCCGTGAGAAAGGCCTCAATCAAGTTATCGCGCCAATAGTCGACCTCCAAAAACATCCAGCCCTGCAGCAACCACACAGCCTCGCCATCCACGGTGCGCATAGAGTTGTAGATCGCCTGCGACGTGGCACGTATGTAATCCGGTTCAGCGAGACGTGGCTGCATTTCGTTAAAGGGATCGCAGAAGTAAATGTGATTTGAACCATAGGTTTGCACCACGCGACGCAGAAACATGGTGGCCAGCTGCTGGAAAAGTGCATCATTGGGCTCCACGAAGAGATTACAGCAATAGGGATCGGGAAAGTTATTCCAGCGTTGGGCCAGCGAGTAGCTGGCATTCGGAAAGACGCGTTGCAATGGCTGCGGCACATGTCCCGCAAATGCTGGCAGTGCCACGCTCATTCCCAGCTCACGCTGTGCCTGCAAAATGTGCTGCTGTAGTCGCTGCTGGAGACGTCTGTGAGCCGGCGGCAATGGACCCGCCCAGCCTCGTATGTTTCCCATACGCTGCCAGGTCTGAAAAGCGGGGCCCGCAAAGTGTGCATCAATTTCTGTTTGGCTTAATCCCAATTCCGTGTAGACATCCTGCCAGATGGCCTCCTGGTTGGGAGCCAGCGATAGATTGATACCCATCAGTGCCATCCAATCGATGTGACGACGCCACTGCTCCAGATTCCACCACACAAAACTATAGCTCCAAGTGCAAACATTCTGATAATAGATAATGGGACTCGCGGATGCGGAACGCAACGTCACATTGGGCAGCTGAAGATTGTCGGGCAGCTCGATGCTCGTCTTGAACCATTCCAAGTCTTTGTGCAGCACCTGCTTCAAATAGTGATGGAAGCCCTTGCAAATTGAGACACCATCGGATCCCACTATTAACACTTTGCCACTTTGCTGCAGACTAATCTGTAATTGAAGCATACAAACATAAATAAAAGTAATTGTTGTTATTATTAACTTACTTGATAGCTGCGGGAATCGAGCAACTTATTGACCTCTACATCAAACCAATTGCCGGCTGTGTTGCCCACCACACGCCTTATAAGCTGACGCACAGCTTCCTCCTGAACATCAGGCGATGTTGCGGGCGTAATACGTCTCAATAGCTCAGCGCCAAATTGCTGACAATGGCCGTCGCGCAATTGATGGAGCAAGGCTAAGATCAGCAATAATTTATTCACACATCCGACCATGACACTCCGTCGCTGCGTAAAGCACAAATGCCACTGACCGTCGTAATAATAAGACAACTAATAGAAATGTAGAAATGGGAGGTAAAATACAGTGCAAAGCGCGCGATAAGAAGTGGAACATGAGAGATGAAATCTCTCTCTAATTACGTTTTGTTGCAGTGACGATGCTGCACTTCAGTCTCACGTTAGTTTCCTGATTGCAATATGTTAGTTGAAAAAATAGAAGTTAATTAAAAATTAATAGTTGTGTACAGCTTATTTCACTTGCTTATTTATTGTGAACATCGCAATTGTTTTAAGTTTCAAACGGTAACTACACACCTTAGGTGTGTACACACTGGACAATGCTCTAATCGATTACTTAATCGATTAACTTTATTAGAAATCGCTGATTATTTTAAAATTAGAAAACGGTTATACGTCACATTGCTGCTAAACTACATTTAAGTCTGAGAATCGAACGTATTAATTAAAATATTTAAACTAAATTTAATGTATATTTTTGTGGCTAGTTCATTTGTTTTTAAGTTACGAATAGTGAATACACATTACAAATCTGTTCACATTAGATAACCATTAATCGATTAATTGACAGCACTGCTTGCTATTTCAGAAACTGTTACACCAAAACGGACTTAAGTGCACAATGTATATAAGATGGCTTCAATCTCCCATGAATTTCGAATTTGACTTCCAAACAGCGAAAGAGCGTCTAAAGAATTTTTACACTGAGGAAGCTCTAATCGTCTTTAGCCATTAATTATACTATTTATAGGAAAAAATGTAAATAAAGTTTGCTTAATGTTTCTGTTAAGTTTTATTGCACATGTTTGTCTTAGACACTAACAATAATAATACAAATATTCTTCAAATTGGTAATCCATAGATAGAAGCAATTACATATGCTGACTGCTGCTGCATATTCCAATGACTCTAGCACAATTTGTAACATACTAATGTAAAATGTTTTGAATTCCTAACAATTTTGATAACAATAAAGCAAATACGTATCAAATCTAAGTTTAAAGCTGCTAACAAATTCAAATGCCAAAGCCTTGAACATTAGAATTAAAAAAAAAATTAAAAAGAAACAACAAGAGAACTATGCTCATTATACATAATAAGCTTTCATCTGTGCGGCCTTAAAAGTTAACGAGTATATCTAAGCTATATGTATATAGTAAGTGTGTATATATATGTTACATACATTTTAAAAGCTTTTCATCTTGCATTCACTTAATAATAATTAATTTGAACAAATTTTCAAAACGACTAGCACTAAACAGCCCCTTGTGTATGTAAAAAACTTATACATATAAGTATGTGCACAATGAACAATAAGTACATACGATGAAACAACCTGGTTACAATTTATGTGTTTGTTTTTGTTGCGTTGTGTGTGTGTGTGTGTGTGATTTCACTCTCTAGACAAATAATTACCGTCAACACTCATCCAACGTATATTTTTGGCATTTTTATATTAGAATATAGAACGAGCCGCAGATGGAACCCGTGTTTTCTATTAGGTAAATTCGTTGTGCTGGCTTTCACTACTCGTCACTCGTTACAAGTTACTAGTCATTAGTAAATTGTTACTTATTACTCGGTGCTTCTTGCTAGTCACTAGCTACTAGTAGCTTTCTTATTACTCGTAGATCGAGTAAGCTTTCAGAACGCATTTTACAGTCTTCATACTATGGTTCAGTTGTACTAGTTACTCTTCATACGTCACAAGTGACTTTTCGCTCTTCACTCTCGACAAATGACTCTTTGGTTGTTATTCCTCACCCGGCTCCAGTTACTTATTACTCGTCATTTACCACAAGTTAATTATTACTCGTCACTCTGCACTCGTCCTCTTCCTGTTATTCACTTATCGAGTAGGCTTTCCGAACACATTTGCTATGCCTTGTGATGCGCAGCTCACAGTCTTCATGCGTATGGTCCTGATGCTGCTGCTGTGGTTGACAGATTGTAGCCACCTCACCGTCGTGATTCGTGGGCGCCGTCGAGGATTTGTTCAGCGCATAGGTGCGTATAAAGTCGATCGTCGAGTAGCCTTGTGTAGCCACAGTTTCGGCCGCTGTCGTTGTCGCTGTTGCTGGCTGTGCAGTTGCTACAGCATTCGATGTGCGATTCTGTGCAGATTGCGTGGGATCCGTTGTAATTTGTCCTTCGGGCGTAACGGGCGCTGTTGCTGCCGCTGTCAGCGAGAGGCCGCTGCCAAAGCCATTGGTCACAGTTTTGGGGGAACTCTGCGCTGGACTGCGTGGCTGATCCAAGTCCAGCACTATATAGTTCACTCCCGGCAAGCTGGTGGGTGTAACTGGCTGTGGCGGCTGCTGCTGCTGCTGTTGTTGCTGCTGCACCTGCGTGATGGATGCTACCGACTGTTGAGAGCAATCACGCGGCAACAGTGGCAAATCCAACCGATTTATGTTCTCATAACAACGTTCATTGCAACCCGCCGAGCCCAGCGGTGTCTCGAATAGCTGCCGCTCGCGTGGCGTCTCCACATTCGCATACAGACGCAGCGTTTCGTTCAGTGCTGGTGCCGACTCCTGCGGTGGCAAGTCCGCTGATATTGGCTGCTGTCGCCGCATCGTGCTAAATCCGCTGTTTGAGGAGGTGGGCGTGGCTTCGGATGGCGAGCTGCGACTGTTCTGCTCCTGTAGCAACCGCTGCAGTGGCTGATCGAAGTAGACATTCGTGTTCGTATTTATGTAGGCGCCTGGTGTGATGGGCGACTGCAGATTACCAGTCGCCGTTGTCGCACTCATCTCGCCCATATTTAACTGTAGATTGGGGAGCTGCTCGGGTGAGTCGTTGGTGGCGCTTGCACTCAACTCATTTGCAGACTGCTGCACTTGAAGCGCTGCACGCGCCATCATCGGAGCCGGTTCCAAGTAATTATTGCTGTGCGGCTGCACATCACTGCGACCCATGAGCACGGATACCGAGTGGGTAGAATTGACGCGTTCCCGCTCGCGTTCCACCTGGGCAAAGGCATCTGTGTTGACAGCATTGATGTAGCGTTGAAACATCGGATATAATTGCTCCGCATTGTGGATGCGAAAAGTATAGATGCCTGGCCCCGACATGCAACGACGCCCTGCTTCAAACGAGAAGAGATCGCCATTCAGTCCATAACGTCGCAGATGCTGCAGCGCCCAGACAATTGGATCGTAGCCGGGTGTCAAGAAGATCAATTCACGCGGGGTCAATTCCAAGTAACCGCTGCGTATAATTGGTGCCTCTGGTCCGCTGGGCTGCAGATGGGCGACACGCACTCGAAACACATTTTCCTGGCGAAGTTCATGCAGTTTATTGGTGCTCGTTATGCAGCCCATGACGACACTCTACGCAATATTTAAAAACAAGAAAAACATTTAGACTATCTTCATTTGGTGCCGCTGTCTCGCTTGCACTCGCACTTAGATACCTGCCTATGGCTGAAGACGAAGACACAACAGTTTTTATCTCTAGCATGGAAACGGTAAATTGGGTATGGAAGTGGCACGTCGTTGATAATAATAGTAAGATGACGCCTCAATTGGGCGAGTGTTTGTTATACGCTGTCATTGACTCCATTGCACTTAACTATTATATTAATGCCGAGTTTTAACCATCACATGCAAAATATGTGTTGTTTTTGTTAATATGCTGCGGTTAGAGCTGGAAAACAATCGATGGCACATTATCGATATATCGATATAAACACTGCAAGCGATAGCCTAGACCGAAATTTGCCAAAATCTAATGGCAATATTATAATTAACAAAGTTTTCAAACTGTCGCTTTATTTGTTTCTAGCACACGTTACAGTAAAGACAATCAATAGCATTATCATTACTCTTAAAGCTATCAGTTTAAAATTAAAATAAACATAATTATGCTAATTGAAATTCAAAATTAAATGAAGTGTCCTTGAGAGACGTGATCGACTAGTAGCAGTCACCCACCAGTAATGCCAGCCAGATAAATATCCATGGAATTTTTGTCCAAATGGTCAATTTGGCGACGTTTGGGGATTGGTTGGATATGAGGCAATCGCGTCCCATTTACTGCATTCAGACTTAACATTGAGTCGTCATCCCAAGGTGATGGCGCTTGCACTTCCTCGCGTCTTCGCTTGGCCGCCGATGTTTCGGAAATTTGTTGCTCTCGACTTGACTTTGAGGTTGTCGACGGTGCCGAAACTGCCGAACTATGTGATTGATGCTGACTAGAGCTCGCGTCCGAAATGGAGTTGGTTTGCATTTCAATGCGTCTTCTATCCCGTCGAAGTTGTTTTGCTTGCTGCAACTTCTTTGTGTAGACATTCCGCAGCGTGTCATAGCAAATTTCACACAGCAGAGAAGTACTCCGTATGTCTGCATTCAGATACTTGGCGAAGCGAAGCAACTTTTGATCACTAATAGTCTTGTGTGGCGCACGTAGACGATGCTCACCCAGGGCACAATAGTGCCTTACGATTGTGGTCACTACATCTGATGGCTGCATTATTCATACAAACTGTAAAATTACTTCATAGGCGCTCCTGCTTCTATATTTTCCCGCCGTAACGCAAACACTTTTTAATGTGACCAACTACCATAAACACAATTTAGCTGAATCCAAATTTCAAATTTAACGAATTCATTTACAGACAATATTTGTGTTGATGTGAATAATGGCAATTTTAAACAAAAATTAAAATAAAAACAATTGCATATACGCTACTAAAATGCAAATTGCAATCACTCTTCAATCTCGTTTCACTTATGTATGCAAGAATGCAAGTGTTTCCAAAATAAATATTTCAGTTTTTGAAATTTTTCTATACTACATTTAATAGAATGTTTTTGTTCAGTAAAACAATGACACACACTGCTACACTTTAAAATACTTTGTGATATACTGTTTTTACTAAATGAAATGTGACCATGTCTGAATTTTGGCATATTTTTTACGCCAAATGGTATATTTTAAAATTCCTTTTGCGGTCACGCTACTTTCCACCGCATTCGGTTTGTTTAACAGCTCTACAAGACACAGAAAGTAGTTAAAAAGAAAGACGAACAGCGGTTATTATATCGATACTCAGTTTATAAGAATAAAGCGCGTGTACATAATACAAGTTGTGAGCCAGGTAAATGCAATTAACAATTTTCATTTCATTCATAACAAGTTTGAAAAAAGGAAAGAAAAAATATGGCAAATACGAAATTTGAAAACCAAGCCAAGCTGTCTGAGTGCTTATGTGTGTGTGGAAGTGCTGCTGTTGAAATTCTGTATAACGCTTTATACAAATAAGTATGTGTGAGTGTGTGTGTGAATGCGAGTGTAGGACGAGGTTTTGTGAATTATAACTTGAAAATGTATACTCAAATAAGCATTAACATGTTTCTTTAGTATAAAGTGTGCTAAATTAAAACTGTACCGTTTGAAAATACACAGTCTTACAGATGCAAGTGTCGCAGACAATTCAAACAAGCGGAATTCAAAAAGGACGCCATTCTGTTGTTAGTGTGTGTTATGTATGTGTCTGATTTTGGGCTGGGCGCGATAAAAGAAAAATCTGTACAATATCATTTCTAAATTCTTTTATTACGTATTGATGTAGTATTTCTATTCGCAGTAGTCTCTTTGTTTGAGATGTAATATCTCTTCCATCTTGCCGGCTAGTTAGTTTTTTGAGGTGTTATTGCTGTTTTTTTCTTCTCAATTTTGGGTGTGCCGCCTGCAAATGCGTCGGCGTTGCCACTATGTCGCCTCGGTCGGCGTCGCTGCCGGTGGCTTTGTATCCGTTTCGCTCTCTTTCTCTCGTATCTCGCTCTATCCTATCTCGCTCGCTTGCTCTCTGTTGCCTGTTTCGCATTCTACGCTGCTTTTTCACATTCTTCCCTTGCGTGCTTCATTTATCCTTTTTACGCTTTGTGCTGTCACTCGTTCGTTCGCTTGCTCCTTGCCTTACCGCTTCTTACGTTCGTGTGTATGTGCATATGTGTGTATGTACGTACACGTTCACGAATACATGTGCACGTGTATGTTCATGTGCGTTGTCTGTGGTTGAAACTGGCTGTCCGCCTGTGTATGCGTGTGTGTGCCTGTCTGCCTAGTTCAAGATGCCTGACTTGACTTATTTTTCATTGTCGTTGTCGCTGTCGCAGTCGTTGTCTTGTCTTGGGTTTATTCTTTGTTTGAGCTGTCTCGCCTTGTCTCGTATGATGATTACACTTGCCAACACGCACATGGAACTTGATTGCTAAAAAAAATCCTTGGATAGTGCAAATGGTCAATCAAAATGTGACTTACTTTCGCCCGCTACTTGATTATCTCTACAGATTTCTTTTCCATCACTGAGGATCGTTTGCTGTATACTCTTGTTGCTTTCCTTGCATAAATACATATTGCGTCGTAGCTTTGCAGTCAGTCCAGTCGTAGCTTATAATAACTACAACTATGTATGTATGAGGCTAAGAGGCGAGCAGAGGCAGAGGCAGCCACCGCCCTAACTGGCGTCGCTGCACATGTACATGGCTGTCTGTGGGCTTTTGTGTATGTGTGTGTTTGTGCAGTGTAAATTCACTGACTCAGCCCCAATTTATTATCCCATAAATTTGTAAATCAATTATGAGTACTATTAATTATTATCTATTAGTTAATATAGTATGTATTTTTACTTATTTCCATTTCTTTTTGTTGGCGCTAGTCCTGTAATAAGAGTTTCACTGTCGTTTTTTCTGCTACTGCACAAACCAATTTGGATTTTTATTGAGATTGCGATTGGGTTTGTTATTGTTATTTTGAATCTGAGTTGAATTGCATTATATAGCATTCGGCTCGGGGCTGTATTGAAGTCGTTTCAAATTTCACAATTTGTCAGAGAGGCTAAACAGGGTTTTGCTTGCGGGTGAAGAAGGGACTACGACGGGGGGAATTGGGTTCGTTCTGTTGCCGACTGCGGTTGCCATAAACGCAAATCACATTTGAGGTAATACTCGATATACCTTTTCGTACTGCCCGCCAAGTGCAATTTGTGGTTGAACTAAACGTAGCTTAGTTGCATTTGTTAACAAATCTTGAAACCAGATTTATTATTAATTTTTGTTATCGACTTTTAAAAAAGGTTAGAAGAGAAGAAATCAAATACAGTTATAGCTTAAAGAACTGTGTTAATATAATTCAGTATATCGTATTTAGATATTGTGGCAGAACAAAAAGTGAAAGTGACAGTAAAAAACAAGTAAAGGAAAAGAAAAATCATTTTTTTAAAGCGAACATTTTAAAAAATGTTATTGAAATTTGGAAATTAATCAAAATTTGTGGATTCTTTTTAAATTTTATTACCTTTATTGCAACTCACGAATGCCTAGAGTTGTATAATCATCTTGGATTTTTGCCTTAAATTTTATAATGAAATTTAAATTAAAATGTAAATCTTTAATTTTGTATTGGATTAGGTCTTACATCATTACACTAGAAATCACTTGAAGTTTCCGTGATACCCTTGTATAACTACAGTAAGTTGAATTCAAGCTGTCTAATAGATGTAACTTAATCGATTAGATTGAATTTGGAAAATCAATTTTAAAGCTAAAATTGGAAAAACCAATTGTAAGCTATTGATAAGTCTTTGACCTTACAACGATTAATTGTTATAGCATAAACAAACGCTTCGCTAGGCAAACTTTTGAAGTTGTGTCAAAAAATTAAACTGAAACAAGTAAGAAAGTTACAGTCGAGAGTGCTCGACTGTGAGATACCCGCTACCCATTTTAATAAGGGCAAAATATTGCGGAATTATTTTCAAAATATACCGAAAATACTAAAAATACTAAAAATATACCAAATAGTATGTTTGGTATATCGATACATCACACCATTCAAAATATACCATACACGGCGCAATGTACCAGATTGTCGGCCAAATCAACTCAGACCCCTAGTAAGTAGGCGTTTTTGCCCATACAAAAGTATTTCTTTAACAACTTCCACAATTTTTATCTGATCGCAACCAAATTTTCAGGAATCATAAGTACTACAATAATTATAGTATATACCAAAATTCGCAACTCTAGCTTTAAATTTACGCTTGTTATTCGATTTTTTGTTTTCCGGGGCGGAAGTGGGCGTGGCAAAAATTTGAAACAAACTTGATCTGCGTGCAAACATAACAAATGCTGTCGAAAAAATTATAGCTCTATCTCTTATAGTCTCTGAGATCTAGGTGTTCATACGGACAGACAGACAGACGGACAGACGGACATGGCTATATCGTCTCGGCTGTTGACGCTGATCAAGAATATATATACTTTATAGGGTCGGAGATGCCTCCTTCTACCTGTTACATACATTTCCTGCCGGCACAAAGTTATAATACCCTTCTACCCTATGGGTAGCGGGTATAATTAATTGTGTTAATTTTTTAACTTCAATATTACAAAATATGCATATTTCTACTAGACTGATAATGAGTAATTTAAGGAAAAGTTCTAGCCGTCAGTATATGTATAAATGTAAATAGTGTATTCATGTATTTTATATTTGGTGAAAATATATGAATGTAAACTTGATGATGAATAGGTGGCAGACTAGCAATTGTAAATCTTCTTGTCGATGGGCCCACTGTACTCTATTCTCACTATATTACAACAACAATAACAAAGTGCCTGCTTTTCTCAAACAACGCAATTTGTGGCGATCAGCATCGCATGGCTTATCGCAACGAAACGAAGCGAACCGAAGTGGACCCGAAATGTGCAGCCAGCCGGCCGGCTGGCTGTTGTTTGCCTCTTCTTCATCCCGACCTGTGTTGTTGAGTTGTTTTTGCCGTCTCTCATTTCTTGTCGTGCACTGTGGCATTTGGCTTTATTTGTTATTCTTGTGGATTGATTTTTGCTTGGACTACGAATATTTTTTGATTGTGGCATATTTATTTGTTATTTATACATATAAAAGAAGAGGCTTGTGATTTGCCGATGCTGCCACTACTGGCTCTTTTTGTTGAATTAGCATTAATAACAATTTAAATTGCACGACCGACAACTATAAATAAACAAATAATTGCAAACATACCTTCATCTGTGGATAAACATAAGTGAATATATGTATATGTGTGTTAGTATTTCAAGTGGTTAGGATTGCTTTTTTTTTTTGTTCGTTATGTAGTGAGGATTGGGAAAATCAAGTGGTAAAAATGTGCTGCCTTGATGAAAATATATGTACATACATATGTACATATTCATAGCAAACCGCAAAAATACTACGCACTCATGCACATGCTCATACGCACACACAACGGCAAATCAGCGATGGCGTCGCTTCAGGAGATGATGGAGTGATGGAGCGTAGCTCCAAGACACATCTTTTACACACATGTGGCCATTGTAGACCGAAGTGTGGGGGGTGGGGAGTGGGTGTGAAGCACTGACAACTCTTGTCAACACTTTGGCATTCGCAAGCTAAATTCGAGTGCTGCTTCGTCTTTATTGTGTGTGCAGTATTGCAGCGTATTTCGATAACAGGCGAACGCATGAATTCTTTTCCAATTAAATTGATAAGCGATTCGATAATCAAGCTAAATTTAAACAATTAACACAAACTATTCATAAAGTAAACCCTGGATTTTCGCTGAGTAGTGCGCAAAGTCAAAAGAAAACATTTATTGCTATCTCTCTCTTGCTTATATTTCCATTGTAATGTCATTGTTTATTTAAAGTTGGTACAGCGTCCGCTGGTTGCCATGTGGGGTCATTGTGTGTAGCATGAATGGCAAAATAAAGCAATAAAGTGTTCATGTGCACACTCACACAGCTAAACACATGCATTTATATGCAAGCACAATGTGCGTATCGATGCCGACGCCAAGGCTCATTAGTTTTGTTATTGACTCCTTACACCAGCAACAGAAGCAACAACAACACTAGTAAGAAAGAACAACAGCAATATCACTATCGCTTTTATCGATAACTGCTGATGATGATGGTCACTCAATGCAATATTGTTGCTGCTGCTGCTGTTGTTTCTGAAGCCCGCATTTCAGCTGTTGACGCCGCGCTGCTGACGCTTCCGGCCTTTCTCTCTTTGTCTGTCTTTCTGCCTCTGCTGTTCTTGTTGTTGATGCGTTGTTCTGCCGCTGCTTTTGGTGCTGCTGGTTTGCTGCTTGCACTCCGGGTAAGCGTATGAAGTAGAAGTTTCTTTTTCGTCGTCGTTGTTGCTTTTTGCTGCTTCTGCTTCGGCTTCTGCTGCTGTTGCTGCTTCTCATCGTCGTCGCTGATCATGAGTCGCCCAACGGCAA
This sequence comes from Drosophila sulfurigaster albostrigata, assembly GCF_023558435.1. NCBI lineage: Eukaryota > Metazoa > Arthropoda > Insecta > Diptera > Drosophilidae > Drosophila > Drosophila sulfurigaster. The sequence goes on from NC_084881.1 coordinate 6,206,932, forward strand.
CAGTCGTCGTTTGTTGTTTGACTTGAACGGTTTGATTTTGTTGTGTGTTTTTCGTTCACGTTGTGTTGT